>NC_086286.1:126908228-127509062 GCF_963924245.1 Chroicocephalus ridibundus | reverse complement strand
AGCAGTCCCTTTTCACAGGGACTCGTGCAGCAACCAGGCAACAGTCAAGCTAACCCATTACCTGTTCGCCAGGCTCAGGTTAGCGATGGTGTTCCCAGTTGCACAAGTTACTGCCCATCAGCTGAGCTGAGCTAACTGCTGTGAGCCCGTGAAAAATGAGAGGTGGTGTTACCAGAGACTTAAACGGGAAACGGGCCGAACACTGCACACAGGTGACTACCGCAGCCTCCTTGCTACTGCTCCTGCTGATGCTTGTTAATGCACAGAAATCTGACCACAGATTTAAGATTCTGAAAATATCTGATGCCAGAAGCGTCAGAGGAAACCGTGGGGCAGTCCTAACACGCGTTGGAGTGCAAAACTATATTTTGGGGTGGAAATGCCTTTCTTTTGTTGCTATCCCAGGCAGTGTAGATACAAATACTGTTTATTACTTAAATGTTCTATAGTGCATACATACTCTTACACCTGCACCCCTATTCAGTCAACTAAATCTCTTTTCAGACAGAAACCCCTCGAAGTGATAGAATTATGTTTCATCACAATTAATTAATTCTTCCTCTTCTGTGCAAAAACCGCAGATTCCTCTCAACCTTGGAGCTTTATTGAAAAACTTTTGAACAAACTCTTGTCCTGATTCTTCCCATTAGAGCTGTGTAACGTCCCCAGGAGTTACAGCCTATTTTATAGGTAGCCTCTCAGAAGCTGTGCCCAGCTCTGCGCTGAAAGGACATGAAGTAGTGCAGCTGCCACCACAACAGAACCAAGATCAATCCAAGAAAAGCCAAAAGAACAGCAAAGTGGATTTGCAACCAGGTTGGTGAATTATAAGGCTTCCGGGCAGCTTGGAGCACGGGCAGAGTGAGCTTGCAAAGGACACAGACATACCCTACATCGTAGAGAAAGCAAAAGGGAAGAAGAGATCAAGCTCTTACGCCTGCCTCGCCTGCTCGATGGGGTCGTAGTTGTTGAGGTAGTTGAATCGGATGGTGTCTGTAGGATTCTTGTCTGGAGAACGCCACGGTGGGAGCTCTTTTTTCTCCTTGTTTGTCCTCCTTCCTGGCACAAAAAGGTTTGCCTCTGGGATGTTGCTTCTTACTGGTTGCACATCAATAACTACAAACTCATCCTTTGAAGGAGTCTAATAAGAGAGAAGAAAAAAAGAAAATAATTTTTAGCTTATAGTGAAAGTGAGATTTATTTTGCCTGACTTTAGACTTCTAAGAATTGGGTATTAACTCAAAATTAGTCTCTCCAGGCTCCATTATGGTCAGTGGATAGAAATAGGCACCCTGACAGTCCATGTCATTGCCCATGTCCCAAAATCTGCACTAAGCTGAGCTGAACTGTTTTTGAGATGCTTTGGCATCTCCCCATTGACTACAGAGAGAGTCTGTGGGGGAGTTTGGTTAAAATTAGAGGGCTGAGTTTTGAATTCAGGGCAGAAGAATCCCACCCTCCCAGCCCCACAAACCAGGCACGGCATCAATGAATCTCAGGAGAAAGCAGTGGCTACTGAGTAATGCTCCACCTCCTCAAAATGGCCCTGCCGCCCTTGAAGAAGAGAGAAAGAGACAACACCAAGGGCTATAACAGACATAATGGGTGCTTTTTTCCTTTCCACCAGGTAGGCTGACTCTGAAATTTCAGCAGGGATGACGCTGGTACCCCCCCTCTGCTTCTCCGATTGAGGCAAGCTACCACATGCTCTATAAACTGGGGAAAAAGAGAGGGGAACAGCCTTGAGTGCTGGAGAGGGAAATGTAGAGGATTACTCCAGAACACCCTGAGAGGAGAGCAGAGGGAGACCTTGGTGATTGCTTCTCCTAACCAGTGAGATTTTCACTTCCCCCCTACCAGGGGTGGGTGATGGGAAAGTAGCGCACATGGCAACACAGGAGTTCAGATTCTAATTTGAAATGAGGTATCTTCCATTTCACTAGTGGGAGATTACGGAAAGATAAAGAGACAAAGGGGTCAGGAACCCAACCAGCCTGGTTTTCCCACTGGCCCCAGACATCTCTAGAGGTGGTAGGTATGTACCTTTGGTCTCGTGACTTGCAAATCTTTCACCATCTCAATGTAATGTTTCTTCCAGATTCCTTGCTCAAAGGGAGTTGGAGAGAAGTTGATGTACCAGCCAAAACGCAGGCATTTCCGCATCCAGAGCTGATCCAGTTCAGACAGGTACTTCCAGTACCAGCTCACCTGTGAATGTCCAGTAAGTTGAAAACCTTGGGGTTTCAAGCACCCAAGATCGCAGCTAGAGACTTCTGTGCTGTGGGTGTAATTCCCCTCTGTCCTTTTACAGCTCTTCAGCACTATTTATGCCCCATTTAAACCTTTCGTTAAACCATCCAAAGTCTTCATGACACACTCAGCGCCTAAGTATTAGATGATCTCCAGCACAGGGTGAAATATTCCAAAAATCACAGATCAAGAGGAAAGATTTCAGCTTTTCTGGGGCAACTTCCCACACTTCTACTCAAGTACAGTAGCTGGAATAAACCCTTAATTTCCCCTGAGAAAAACAGCATCAATAAACTCCCCAAGTATGATAGACCCGTTCTGAACATTTCCTTCCTACTCGTGTTCTGCTGTTATACTCCATCACGCAGTCGTGTTGTGTGCAATGCCGCTTCCAGCTTAAGGACAAACATCATCTTTTGGCACTGCCATGCTTATAACAGCAGCTGTCCGACGATATAGAGTCATAGACTCATAGAATGTGTTGGGTTGGAAGGGACCTTTAAAGGTCATCTAGTCCAACCCCCCTGCAGTGAGCAGGGACAATATGACACAAGTAGCACTGGAAAGACCTTTCTTTCTAAGTAAGTCATTTTCTAACCTGTCCTCTCCCTGCCTGTGAATGCGTAGTGTGAGCCGCATCCACATAAAACGTGAAAGGCAGGAGAAAGATACCAGAGCAAGCTTTAAACAAGCTGAGATTTTGATATATTCATAGTATTATAGCGGGTACTATGTCACTATGACTGACTATAATGTCACCGATATCAACTTATTCGTTCAGAACTACTTTGGGCATCACCTCACAGCACTTTATCTCATGCAAACATACTTTTGGAGTCTTAGCCACTGTGTTCAACAGACTGAAGCCCAAGCCACCGTGCTCAAAAGTACATCTGTAACTTCTCTGCTTCTCCACATCCAACGCTTTACCCGCAAGCATTTTAAAGGATCTGGTTTTCTTAAAGCTTAAATCTTTACAACTAGCACAAGCCGATACTTTTCAAAGCAATTAATTATTCTGCACACAGTACAAAGTACTTCAAAAGAACATGAGTTTCAGAAAGTACCAGGCCTCCTTCTTGGGAAGAATCAGTCTGGTAAAGTGCCACACGTTAAATGCCTTAAGACTGAGCATCTAAAATTAGTCTTCATTTTTGTAAATCTTGGCCAATCTGTTTTAATTTAGAATGTGTGGAAGAGCTGCGCTCGGTCTCATACGAGCGTCACCAAGCATTTGGCACCAGGCTGCCAAGTCAGAAGACATCTTTGCATTATGAAGAACAGCACTGGTATGGTTTTGCTGAAAAATAGTGCCGTTTCCTTTTTTTAACTAGCCTGACCCGACTTTCTGAACCTTAGGTACATGTTGGCTTTTTTACCTGTGCACATCGACAGAGGCTCTGTGGGTCCAGGAAGGAAAAGATGTATAAAGACAGGACTCTAGGGAGCCTTGTGGTAAAATCTAGAGCCTCGGTGGGGACTCGATCCTGTAGCTGCTTGGCACAGAATTTCCTCTGCGACAAGGAGCAGCGTTCCAACAGATCCACCAGGATCCTCCGCCTCTGACCATCTGTCCACTTGTCAAACTGCAAAAAGGCGTTTCAGATTCTGAGAAACCGGAGATTCAGCTTCTTAAAATAAAGCAGACATTCAAGGCCAGGGAAAATGCATAAGCAGCAGCTTCTGGTGACTCATTCAAGAGCAAAGCACGTAGGAACTGGGAGCAATTGGAGAGGTTACATTAAAAGAAACTCTGAAGCCACATAACATATGATTTATAATCCTCAGAAGATCCAGGATGGCCTAGTCCAGGACACACTCATGCTCACAAGACTCTGCTCCTGGGACCAGCGCTGAGACGTGGCTTCAGTCGTGGAAAGGAGGAGACTCAGATGTGTGTTTACAGGATCAGGTCCCAAATGACAAGTTCACTGCTTCTTCCTATCCTGACACTTATACGGCCCCCACTACTGCAATATTTGAGTGCTTCACAATTGAGAAAGTATTTATTCCCACAATCCCACTGCATCAGAGAGGAATCCCCAGCACAGAGAAGTGGAAAAAAGAGAAACTACATCAGCTGCCCGTGTCCCACACGGAAAATCCACGGCGCAGATCCGCCAGCACAGGAATAAAGGTTGTTCACAGCATTTCTATGCTCGTGACAGGTATCTAAAGAGAAGGATTAAAATGGTTGTGGGACGAAATGAGCACTGAGGTAAGCAGACAAGCACGTATCCCTGTGCTCTGATGGCAACAACAGCACTGCGTTGAGCAGAGCGGGGCAGAGCTGTGTAAACAGGGTGGGAGCAATGGTGGCGGTGGCTGGTGTTTAACTTGTGTTGATAGGAGAGGACGGAAAGGGCCCCGTCAGCAGGAATCTCCTGGGAGGAGACTGACCTCATCGCCACAATCTGCGCAATCTGTCTCAAAACCGGCAAGAGCAGTCCTGGCTGGGAGGGCAGCGCCCAGCGCCAGGAGGGAGGAAATGTCAGAGGACCACGGCGGCTGCGGGCAGGACCAGCAGGATGCCCTGGGGGGGTCTGCAGGCAGCAGAACCGCAGGGTTAATGGTGGCTTTCCAGGTGCGAAATCCGAATTTCAGAGAAGTCCTTCTTCATCCTCCTTCCTAGCACAGCGAGAGCAGCCGCGACCCAAACTCACCTTCTTTTCAAAGGGAAAACTGAACTGTTTGGGGAATTCCCCGCTTTGGGGAATGCTGCTTTTCCCTGTTTGTTTCTTTCTCACGCGTTGGCCATCCCCAAAACGCACACTCCGCTTTCACAAGGTTATTTCCTGATGCAGCTTTCCACAGCTGACAACTTGCTCTCCACAGGTCAGATCACAGCACATTAATTTCTGCATTTAACCTCACGGGCAGCTGAAGTCTTTAGTTAAACGTGACCTCCAAAAATTAAAAATAATAAGAAAAACCATGCAATTCTTTCTTTTTTTTTTTTATTGTGGGTAAACGGTTTAATATCCAATGTCGCTTCCTTTCTCTTTCGTAACAAAATAGACTAGAAATTCAGATTATTTTTTTTTCTCTGCTTCCCCCTCAAAAAAAGTCAAGTGGAGGACTGTCAGAATAATAGTTTAAAATATACTGTGCAGATGAAAGGTAATTGAGAAGTAATTTATTTTCAGATCATTTTAAAGAACGCTTTATTTCTTTATTTTTACTTGGATGTATTTAATTTCAGTGTTGAAGAATAAACTCTTAAGAAGCAAATAGCTCTTCTCCTTCTTGCAGACACCTCTGCAAGACCTCCAAGAAGGTCAGCAAGAAGAAAGGGTGGAATCGGCATTCCTGAGATCCCAGAGACAAAAAGCCAAATAGAAGAAAGCTCCCAAATGTCCCTGCCTTTTCAGCCACAGACAGCGAATTAAGGAATACACCCTTTCCCTCCCATCCCTGTTTTGCATATTACTTTCACCTCTAATGACATTTAGCAGAGTACTACGGAAAAACTGAAGCAGGACCTTTGGATGTGGGGCTTAGAAACAAGAATAAAATCAGACCAAGGTGTACCAGAGGGGGCAGAGGAGGTTCTGCCTGTCCCCTTCTCACCCTCAGCTCTATAGGAAAGGCTTTCACGTGCTGAGGGGGGAAAGCTTCTCTGCACAGACCCCCCATTCATGATCACAGCTACATCCTCTTCTCATTAAAACAATCCACGATCACCAATTTGCAAAGATAAATTTCTCCCATGTGTTCCAGAGACAAGGGGTAACTGGCTTACGCTCTTCCACACCAAAGATAAAGTGAAGTAATCAAAGCAAATCTAGCTTCTCTTTCAAGGAGACAGAATATTTGCTCCTTCTCAACTCTTCCCATTCTGCCACGGGGTTTGCAATAAAGCGATTTCTTCCAGCATCCTCAGCCTGTGCTTACACTGCAAGGGAAACTCCATTTAAATCAGCGCCACACAGTCAGGAGCATGGGAACACACAGCTTCTTCTCCACTGCATTCAGCAGCAGCCAAGTAGTTAAGCAGGCATAATTTGTCTCTTTTCCAGTATTAACAAGCATGTCCCCATCCTACATTTGGCTGCCTTTCTCCACAGTTCCTCCCCTTGCATCTGATTACAGCAACCCAACCAGTTGGACCGGATTCCCCTGGATTCCCCTTTTCAAGGTGCTGCACCTTCTCTAGCCGCAGCTCGGAATACTTCTTTTCCTTTTCTGCGCCTTTCTCCGAGCCCTGGGGAACAATGTCTCCCCAGGGACTGTGTGACATAAGGCTACGCTGGCAATGCAGAGCGCTCAGTCCCTGCTTCTGCGATCAGTTTACAATTAATTCATGAGTGCACACACACAAATAACGCAGCCTGACACTAAGGGGAGAGCCCAGGACCTCAGCGCCAAAGTACAGAGGCTCCGCCGCTTAACCTAAAGAGGCCCCTCTGCGCTGTAGGAGACAGGTTGTTTTACTGACTTGACCTAGTCACTGAAATGGGACGTAATCCTCATCTCATAAAATCATAGAATCATAGAATGGTTTGGAAGGGACCTTAAAGCCCATCCAGTGGCACCCCCTGCCCTGGGCAGGGACACCTCCCACCAGCCCAGGTTGCTCCAAGCCCCGGCCAACCTGGCCTTGAACCCCTCCAGGGATGGGGCAGCCACAGCTTCTCTGGGCAACCTGGGCCAGGGGCTCGCCACCCTCACAGTCAAGAACTTCTTTCTAATATCTCATCTCAGTCTCCCCTCTTTCAGTGTAAAACCCTTCCCCCTCGTCCCATGGCTGCCCTCCCTGCTCCAGAGTCCCTCCCCAGCTTTCCTGGAGCCCCTTGAGGGACTGGCAGGGGCTGGAAGGTCTCCGCGGAGCCTTCTCTTCTCCAGGCTGAACCCCCCCAGCTCTCTCAGCCTGTCCTCCCAGCAGAGGGGCTCCATGAGTTCACAGGATTACAATCACACACAGGCATCCCTGTGCTCTGCAAATCTAGGACCCAATTTGTTAATCAATGAAACTCTTTTGCAGAATAGCTTGCAAGTAGATGGAGGTCGTTCACCCAGGCAGAAGCAATTTTCTCCTCCCTCCCCAGCCATCTTCTCCTGATCCCGACGAAAGGATTTGCTGAAGACCCAGAACCTGGGTGAGAAGAGAAGGGATGAAGTAGACAGGCACCTGGTATCCATAAGATATATTCGTCCACCCTACAAAATCCTCAACATCTCTGCTGTCAAGCTGCTCCTTGTCAGCAATTAGCAACTAGCCCCTGGGATCTGGTCCTTTTTGCTTTCAGCGCTGTAGTTAAACAACTAAACCTGAAATTTTGCAAGAGGGGGCTCCTGGGAAGACTGCTGAGGAAGCCAAGCCGGCAGCCTGGTGACAAGAAGCACCACTGAGCAGGAGCCATTGCTCCCGCACCTTGGCACCAAGCATGGGTCCAGCCCCTGGCTAAGGAGGTGTCTATAGGTGGGGGTCTGCAGTGACTGGGGATGGATTTCAGCTGCCCAAACACCGGGGCCCTGTGCTGTGGGGTACCCTGCAAAGCCTAGAGCTGCCACTCCAAGGGTGACAGTTGTCTGCAAGTCCTGCATCATATCTGCCATGATGTGGGAGACCAAGAGGTAGACGATGCGTGTGTCCACACTATCACACCTTCACCTTTCAAAACAAGGTGGTTGGATCCAAACTGCGTATTTGGCGTGGTTCCTGGCCCAGGCTAATGTCCAAATTGCGTCTGAACAATGGCTGGAAGAGTGCTACCAGCCCAGGCCAAAATCGTGCCAGGGAGCGTGCTAACAATTTCACAGTGCGGATGAGCAAGTTCCAGTAGCTGGGAACGCTCAGCTGTGCTGTACAAACTCCTAGCAGAAGATGTAGCCCACAGGGTGAGCTGAATGCCTGGCTGGGCTCCCCTGATTTGTCTACATCTCATTTGGTTATAATGGAAGCCGAGAGGCTCAGATCACCTGGAGACACTGACGCTTAGGTGTCTTAATCTACAAGTACAACCCCAGCTTCATTGTCAACATATTAACCTGGGTGTCAGCAGGATGGCAAGGAGCATTAAGGCAGAGCAAAACGCTTTTATGCTTTTTAAATTAATGGGAGGAATTTTTGGCTTGCAGAACACAGCAGACAGGGAGGCTGAGAGGCTGCACGTCAAGGCACCTGCCCTGGGTGCAATAGAGAATAAAAGCAACTAGAATAAAACAGAAAAATTAACAGAGAGATGTTAACCCTTTCACAGTTTAACCATCAAAAGGGTTTTAACTGAAAGACAGCAGCACAATTTCTTTTTTCTATGTATCTGGTTAGCATTTGAGTTGGCGTGAGGGAAATTAATCGCAAGTGCCCGCAGCAGGATCAAAGCCGGCAAATACTCCTGCATGGGAACAGCCCTGTAAGCCGGGCAGCCTGCTGTCGCTACACGCCACCGCTGCTTCCACTCTGTGCAGCACAGAATCACAGAATCATAGAATGGCTGAGGTTGGAAGGGACCTTTAAGATCATCGAGTCCAACCTTTAGCCTACCCTGACAAGAGCCACTTCTAAACCATGTCCCTCAGTGCCCCATCTACCCTTTTTTTAAACACCTCCAGGGATGGTGAATCCACCACCGCCCTGGGCAGCCTATTCCAATGTTTAATAACCCTTTCAGTGAAAAAATGTTTCCTAATATCCAGTCTAAACCTCCCCTGACATAACTTGAACCTGTTTCCTCTTGTCCTATCACTTGTCACCAGGGAGAAGAGGTCAGCCCCCATCTCTCTACAACCTCCTTTCAGGGAGTTGTAGAGGGTGATAAGGTCTCCCCTCGGCCTCCTCTTCTCCAGGCTAAACAACCCCAGCTCCCTCAGTCATTCCCCAAACAGCAATAACACTTTGCAGAGCGGAGCACGATCCGAGACAGCCAAAAAATTGTAGAGGGTCCCGTCGCCCGTCTTGGATACCGAAGGTGACAGCACTGCCAGTCCCGTGCCCTTTGGGGCTGCCCAGCAGCGCAGATACAGAGAGATGAAATCCCTTCGGGTCAGCTCGTTCATCGTTTCTCAACCTGCTTTTTATGGACCGCGACAGCCTGGGAGACATCAAAGATGTCCCGTGACAAAATTGCAAAAAAATAACTAAATGTAAATGCCCACACCTAGTCCGTGAACGCAGGCAAATAAAATGAGGAAGAATAAAATAAACGGTGACCACCCAAAGCTTAATCTAATCTTCATCTGGCTGTAAAGGAAGACCACCATGGCAGCGCTGCGCAAGGCAACCTGGCAGATGGTCCTTCAGTGTAAAAAGGTTGAGAAGCACTGAGCCAGTTCATCTCCTGCTGCAAGGCAGGATCCACTCCACCTAAACCATTCCTGACACGTGTTTGTTTAACCTGTTCCCAAAAGACTCCAGCGATGGAGATTCCACCCCTAACCCTTAGGCAAGCTATTCCGGCAGTGAATTATCTGTAGCATCGGATTTTGCTAGTGTCTAAATTGTGTTTCCATTATTGCAATTCAAGACCATGATTTCTTGTCCTATCTAATGTGAGCACAGAGATTAGATCATTCCCTTCCTCTTTTTGGGTATCTTTTGTGTGTCATTGGAAGGATGTTACTAAATCTTTTCTCCATCTTCCCTACAGCAAAGGGATTTCTTTCATATTTTCTGGACCTGAGACTATTCTCACATACGACTTGTTCTCAGAATTATCTCCAATTGCTCCTCAGCATTCTCAAAATGCAGGGACCAGAGCGGCGCTGCCTTTCAGACAGCCCTTTGGGATATTTCCCTTATTACAATTATGAGACACTGTCAGCTTATATTAAGTTTGTGATCCACCATAATTCCCAGCAATTTTTTATGCAAAACCGCCGCATACTTGGGTTTTCTCAGATCTGCAATTTTTTTAAATGTCATTCTTTCACACAACACTTTTCCCTTGTCCTTATCAAACTGCAGATCATTTCAGTCTGATTTCTTATCTCCAAAGTCCATGAAATCCCTCCAAGCCTGGTATCATCTGCAGATAAGTATTTCCCATTCCATCATCCAGATATTACTGAAAACACGTAACGGTTCTGGACTTAGGACAGACTTCAGCCTTCCAGTTTCATAATAAAGCATTTACAACGACCCTGAATATGGGTTCCCAGCCACACAAACCCACCCTTCAGCAGTTCCATCTAGTCCATGCTTCTTGAGAGCACCATGAAAGGGTCATGTGAATCAATATAAAACATCCTGCCACGAGCACTGCAATTTCTCGACGCAGTTTCTCCCAAACTCAAAGTGCTCTAGGCTTTGCATCCCACATAGTATAATGCCACAGGCTTTGAAGGGAGTTGAGAGCAGCTTTTGTGCTTTCTGCACCCTTTTCATCGGTATGATGGATGACAGAAGCGCAAGGAGAATTAGCTCTGAAGGAGCGTGATGAGAGCGACTGATCTAGTGTCATATGAAGGGTCAGAAATTTAACCTTTCGGAAGATGATTCAGCACTTGCGTGTGTTTGGAGGAAGGCTGTTGCCAGATTTTAACTCTTTCAGTGGGAGTTCTAATGAAAACATTTTTGCCCTTTTGCCGTGGTATATCCCATGGGCATTTTAAAACATCCAGCAATTTTCAAGAGACGGGTTTTAGGTCTGTCAGTTCCCGACTATCCCGCTAAAAGGTGTTTTTTGAACAATAACATTCAATCATTTTGTTTTCTTAGTGTCCATGAAAGTCCCTGCTATCAAAATGCATGCACGTCAACAAGTTCTAGAAAGCATATTTCCTATAAAGATGAATAATCCCTATGAGCTTAAAATCAAAATATTTGTCTGTAAAGGCCAGTTCATATGCAAAAAATTTCCATGAGTGGCCTGCTGGCCATAAATAATAAGCATCATAGTTCAAATAAAGTTACCGTGCAAATGCACTTTATCAGGCAAGGAAGGAGAGGCGGGGGTGTGGCTCTGTACACCAGGGAATATTTTGATTGTGTAGAGCTAGATTCCAGTGATGATAAAGTCAAGTGTTTATGGGTAAGGTTGAAGGGGAAGGGAAATAAGGGAGATCTTGTGCTGGGAGTATGCTATAGACCACCCGACCAGGATGAGGAGACAGATGAAGTATTCTGTAAGCGGCTGGCTGAAGTCTCGCAATCACCAGCCCTTGTTCTGCTTGGGGACTTCAACCTGCCGGGTATCTGCTGGAAATATAACACAGCAGAGAGCAGGCAGGCTAGGAGGATCCTCAAGTACGTGGAAGATAACTTCTTGACACAACTGGTAGGTGACCCTACCAGGGGAAGTGCCTCGCTAGACCTACTGTTCACAAACAGAGAAGGATTAGTAGGAGATGTGGTGGTCGGAGGTCATCTTGGGTTTAGTGATCATGAAATGGTCAAGTTTTCAATTCGTAGTGATGTAAGGAGGGGGGTTAGCAAAACCTCCACCTTGGACTTCTGGAGGGCGGACTTTGGCTTGTCCAGGACACTGGTTGAGAGAGTCCCTTTGGAGATAGTCCTGAAGGGCAAAGGGGTCCAGGAAGGCAAAGGGGTCCAGGAAGGCTGGACGCTTTTCAAGAAGGAAATCCTAAAGGCCCAGGAGCAGGCTGTCCCCAAGTGTCGCAAGTCTAAAGGGCGGGGAAAATGGCCAGTCTGGATGAATAAGGAACTTCTGATGGGACTTAGGAATAAAAGGAGGGTTTACTGCCTTTGGAAGAAGGGACAGGCAACTCAGGAGGAGTACAGAGATCTCCTTAGGTTATACAGAGAGAAAATTAGGAAGGCAAAAGCCCAGCTGGAGCTCAACTTGGCCACTAACATTAAAGACAACAAAAAAAGCTTTTATAACTACATCAACAAAAAGAGAGACAGGGAGAATCTCCATCCCTTACTGGATGCGGGGAGGAAAGTTGCAACCAAGGACGAGGAGAAGGCTGAGATACTGAATGCCTTCTTTGCCTCCGTCTTCAATAGTCAGACCAGCTATCCCCAGGGTGCTCAGCCTCCTGAGCTGCAAGATAAGGATGGAGAGCAGAACAACCCACCCATAATCCAGGAGGAAGCAGTCAATGATCTGTTTCTGCACCTAGACGTACGTAAGTCTATGGGGCCGGATGGGATTCACCCAAGAGTACTCAGGGAGCTGGCGGGAGAGCTCACCAAGCCTCTCTCCATCAGTTACCAACAGTCTTGGTCAACAGGGGAGGTACCCGATGACTGGAGGGTGGCTAATGTGACGCCCATCTACAAGAAGGGTCGGAAGGAGGATCCGGGGATCTACAGGCCTGTCAGCCTGACCTCGGTACCAGGAAAGATCATGGAGAGGATCATCTTGTGTGAGCTCTCACGGCAAGTGCAGGGCAGCCAAGGGATCAGGGCCAGCCAGCATGGGTTTAGGAAAGGGAGGGCCTGCTTAACCAACCTGATCTCTTTCTGTGACCACGTGACCCACCTTCTGGATGCGGGGAAGGCAGTGGACGTTGTCTATCTGGACTTTGGTAAGGCCTTTGACACCGTCCCCCACAGCATTCTCCTGGAGAAGCTGGTGAATCATGGCATAGACAAGTGTACTCTTCGCTGGGTTAAAAACTGGCTGGATGGCCGTGCCCAGAGAGTTGTGATTAAGGGGGTGAAATCCTCTTGGTGGCCGGTCACCAGTGGTGTCCCTCAGGGCTCAGTTTTGGGGCCGGTTTTGTTTAATATCTTTATCAATGATCTGGATGAGGGGATTGAGTGCACCCTCAGTAAGTTTGCAGGTGACACCAAACTAGGTGGGAGAGTTGATCTGCTTGAGGGTAGGAAGGCTCTACAGAGGGACCCGGACAGGCTGGATCAATGGGCCAAGGCCAACTGTATGAGGTTTAACAAGGCCAAGTGCTGGGTCCTGCATTTTGGTCACAACCACCCCAAGCAGCGCTACAGGCTTGGGGCAGAGTGGCTGGAAAGCTGCCCGGCAGAAAAGGACCCGGGGGTGCTGGTGGACGGCCAGCTTCACATGAGCCAGCAGTGTGCCCAGGTGGCCAAGAAGGCCAACAGCATTCTGGCTTGTATCAGGAATAGCGTGGCCAGCAGGAGCAGGGAAGTGATGGTGCCTCTGTACTCGGCACTGGTGAGGCCTCACCTCAAGTGCTGTGTTCAGGTCTGGGCCCCTCTGTACAAGAGGGACATTGAGGTGCTGGAGCGTGTCCAGAGGAGAGCTACCAGGCTGGTGAGGGGTCTGGAGACCAGGGCATATGAGGAGAGGCTGAGGGAGCTGGGCATGTTTAGCTTGGAGAAGAGGAGGCTGAGGGGAGACCTCATTGCCCTCTACAGCTCCCTGAAAGGAGGGTGCAGAGAGGTGGGGGTTGGCCTCTTCTCCCAGGGGAATAATGACAGGACCAGAGGAAATGGTCTGAAGCTGCGGCAGGGGAGGTTTAGGTTAGACATTAGGAGGAATTCCTTTACTGAAAGAGTGGTCAGGCACTGGAACAGCCTGCCCAGGGAGGTGGTCGAGTCACCATCCCTAGAGGTATTTAAGAAACGTCTAGATGTGGCACTTCAGGGCATGCACTAGTGACAGAGACTGTAGGGGTTTTTTTGTGTGTGTATGGTTGGACTCAATGATCTCAAAGGTCCTTTCCAACCATGGAGTTTCTACGATTCTGTGATCAAAGAGTGCTGACACGGAGCATCATTTCTATAGTTCTATGTAGTTTGTGTACCGTATGTGACCACGTAGCTGGTTCTTTGGTTCTGTTTATAAAGATATGTGCAGGGCTCAACCATACAGTTACTACTGAGCCACATTAATACATTCAGCTGAATTCACTCGTTTATTGCAATAAAGTCCCTGAGTCCGTATTCCTGTTTGCATAGGAGACTGAGCAGATGACAGCTGCCTTCCCGTAATGGCCTGTAAATGAATTTTGCCTTATAAAAGAGAAAGCGCAATGCGATATATTTAAGGGGTGAGCTTAGGACTAGGGCAAACCTTGTGCCATTGCATGCTCTGCCATCAGCTTCCTGGGTAGGTCAATTAGAGTTGTATTCCTTTCCAGCAGCCAGCTAGGACTCCCTTCACAGGCTACAGAAAGAAATATGCATCTCTAGGGGGCCGTTCTTTTATCCTACATGAAGTGAGATGAATTTCTCTCTGGAAGTACTGCTTTCTCTCTGTTGACTGTACAAGGAACCTGTGATGACCAAACCAGCCAGGCTTAAATATTGTTTCAGACATACACACCCAGCCAGAGAAACCCCATCTCCAATGTCTAACTTGCAATCCTTTCTGGTTGGGGCAGACAAATCCTATCTCATGTCTTTCTGTGCCTCAATTTTTCATCTGCAAAACAGGGTGACGGCACTTCCCTCTCTCATCTAGGAGCTGGGAAGATAACGACAGTACGAGATTGTGAGGTGCTCAATGATTGCAGTATTAGGAGCCATATGTGTGCACTTGGTAGATAACACACTATTTATTAGTAGTTTCAAAGACCTGCTAGCAGGCAATGGCAAGACCTAAACATCCATATCTTCTTTGAAGACTTCACAGACTTTTCCCAGGGCTTCTTATCATTTCAGATCATTCTGATGGTGGAATATAATTTCCCAAGTTCAGAACTTACAGAATGTGGGAATTTACACCTTTACCTTCCTCAAAAGTAAAGCAGTTACAGTTCACTCGCTTTCACATCCACATCAGGAAAATGAACACCTTTTACAAATTAGAATATGCTTTACATTCCCATTACAGTAATCTCTTGATCAGTTCAGAAATCTAGCTGTATTTAAATATATATTTAAAGGGAAAAGTTTACCCATTTTCCAAGTAGAGCTCTTCTTTCTTCAAATACCTACAAAACATACACATACAAATAAAACTGAATGCTTAAAGGGGATTCGATATATCCCAAGAAAAACACAGTTTGAAAAACAGTCTATGTAACCTACAAAATATAAACAAAATCACTGATTGGAAGAGTTTGGAAGGAACCTGTGGAGATCTTTTAGTCCAAACTCCCTGCCAGGGTCACCTAAAGCAGGTTGCTCTGGGCCAGATCCAGACGGGTTTTGAATTTCTTCTTGGATGGAGATGCCACAACCTCTGTGGCAACTTGTTACAGTGTGTGACCACCATCACAGCAAGAATGTTTTTTCTTATTTTAAATGGAATTTCTTGTATTTCAATTTGTGGCTATCGTTTTTCTTTTTACTGGATGCCACCTATAGGAGTCTGTTTCTGTCTTCTTTACCCCTCCCATCAGATATGTATACACATTGATAACATCCTCTGTGAGCCTTTTTTCTCCAGGCTGAACAACCCCAGATCTCTCAACCCTTCCCTATCCATCAAATTCTCCAATTCTTGAAACATTTTTGTGGTCCTACACTGGCTTTGTTCTAGTAAGTCCATGTCTTTCTTGTACTGAGGAGCCCAGAAACGGACACAGCATTCCAGATCTGTCCCCGCCTGTGCTGAGTAGAGGGCAACAATCACCACCCTTGACCTACCACTTACACTCTTCCTAATGAAGCCTAAGATGATGGTGGCCTCCTTTGCTGGCTCATGATCAGCTTGGTATTCACCAGGACTCCCAGGTCATTCTCTCCCAAGCCACTTTCCAGACAATCATTCCATTTCTCCAGCCTGCCAAGGTCCCTCTTAATCACTGGAACAACCTGCTCAGGGACATGGTAGAGTCCCCATCACTGGAGCTTTTCAAGACACAATTGGACAGGATGCTGCATAATCTCATCTAGGCTTCCTGTCCCGTGAAAGGTTGGACCAGATGATCTTTTCAGGTCTCTTCCAACCTGGGCTGTTCTACGATTCTATGATTAATGACAGCACACACACCTTGTCTATCAGCTATTCATCCCAATTCTGTATCATCTACAAACTTGCTGAGGGTGCACCCTGCCCCATCATCCAATTTGTTGATGTAAATGATCCTGGCTCCAGTGTCAACCCCTGGTGTACTCCACTAGTGACTGGCCTCTAGCTGAACTTCATCCTGCTGATGACAATCCTTTGAGGCCAGTCAGTCAGTTTTCAATCCACCTCACTCTCTGTCCATACTTCATCAGCTTGTCTATGAGGATGTTACGGTAGACAGTATTGAAAGCCTTACTAAAGTCTGAAATCAATCCATTTTCCCGGACCTCTGTTCTCTCCAGGACCACATCCCATGCGCTTCTTCCACATAGATCCCTGAAGAGGTCAAAGTCTGCTTTCCTGAAGCCCAGGGTTGTGATCCTGCTATTTGTCTTGCTCTTTCCTCTCAGTATCCTGAACTTCATCATCTCCTGCAGCCAATGTTGTCCCTAACCTTCACATCCCCAACCAGTCCTTCCTTCTTTGTAAGTATGAGGTCCAGCAGAGCATCTTCCCTCGTTGGTTCCTTGATGACCTGTATCAGGAAATTATTACCAATGCACTCCTGAAACCTCCTGGATTGCATGTGCCTTGCTGTGTTGCCCTTCCAGCAGATATCAGGGTGGTTAAAGCCACCCAGGAGGACCAAGGCCTATGAACATGAGGCTTCTTCTAGTTATCTGAAGAAGGCCCCATCTACTTCTTCCAGATCTTCTTCAACTCTCCAGGCTGGTTCCTGGGTAAGGTTCCTTTCACTGAAGAAGAGTCCCTAAAGTTCAAGGGCTATGTATGCATGACTGTGAAGGAAAGCTCTGCAGACCAGCTGCCATGTGCTACCTCCCATCTCCACCTCCCTTCTCTGCAGCTACTGCACACACGATGTGCCAACATAGCATTCTGCTCTCTTGGGCATACAGTGATGTGTGGTGCCTCACATGCTTTGGTGAGACCAGAAGCTGGGCTTCTCATCTCTTTATTTTAGAAATTTCATTTTTCCTGAGGTGAAGACATTGGGTAGCTATCATATCGCCCTGGCAATGGCTTCAATCTCTACACAGCAAGACCATCAGGAGTAAGATACTGAGACCAGTCTTTGTTCCCTGCCCACTTTACAATGACAACTAACAAGAAGGATGATCAGTATCAAAATACAGCAGAGGATTTATGATGCTGACCTTTATCCATAGGGAGCTAGACCTGAGAGCACTAGCACGTGGCTTCCCACTACCACAAAACTGCCTTCTGTACGCAGGATTGTGACCTGGGACGTGAGGAAATGCTGTAGATGTTTTTTCCAGAAGACAGATCAAAGAGGAAAAAGCCCAGCTTATAACTGCACATAAAACCAGCTATTAACCACAACTAGGAAAACATGCTTGATCGTTATAAACTCCAAACATGTTATCGCTATGACAGCCTGCGAAGAAGGTTCCTGCAGAGAAAGACATTATCAGTGCTGATGTCTGGTACAGCAGTTGACAGTGTTAGCTCTGTCTCTCCCAGCAGGAGTGTCTCTTGCAAGGGGTGGAAAATGACATTTCTTTTATTTGTATGTTGACAGTTATTATTTGCTTTATTTGCTTGTGGGACACTTGGCAAAGTTAAAAAAAAAAAACAAAAAACAAAAAAAACCCCAAACCCTAACAAGCTGAACTTGGAAAAGGATTTGCCACAAGCAAGTGATGAATAGTCAAAGATCTAAGTTTTGGGTTGGATAATTCAAATGAAGCAGGGATGTATTTATATAACTGAAAGCAATGTTAATGGTCTTTGATCAAAGAAAGACATGTTATTTGCTCTCAGCATTCTTGGAGATACATCTGAGCCAACTCTGTCAAAAAGTTCTGCCTACTCCAGGCACTTGGAAGCATTAATTAGCAACAGAATGGCCCAAAATTGGTATAATCATCCACTGCCTTAATCAAGCCCGTGTTTACTGTCCTCTCCCCCAAGGCCTTGGAGTTGTACCTAAGCTGGCTGGCTTTGGACGCAGCCTGAAGCCTAGGTTGCTCTTGAGACCTGCCATCTCACATCCACGTCTTCAGGTAGTTTTAAACAACCTCAAGTTCAAGGCTGCTTGGCCAAGTCCTTCAACCCCTCCTGCAAATGCCACCGGGGGCTCTTCTACCCCACGACTGAGTCACTGTACAGCAGAAGGCAAACCATCTCCTGACTTCCAGTCCTTCCTTAGTCAGCAGGACTGACACTGAAGTCTGTTTGGTTTTGCTGCGGGTGAGCAAGCTGGTCTATCTCCTACCTTTGCTCCATCCTCAGCTGTAGCACAATCTTGCCATAGCTAAGACTCCACCTCTGGTTTTCTGACCATGAATGCTGCATAATTCAAGGTTTCCCAATTCTGATTTCTTGACTTTGGTCTGTCCCTGATGATGATCCTGGCTCTGAAGCGATCATGACTGCCCACGTTCCAGTAGTAACACGCTGGACACTCTTTTCTGCTCTAACAGCTGCTGTAAAGGCAGAAAACCACAGATGGAGGCAGCAGGACACAGGATGTACAATAGGTAGGAGAGAGCTGGGACCTTCGAACAATGCAGACAAGTGTACTCTCCAGCATGTTTGAAAATCCAGGGAACTCTACAGGAACTACTAATGGAGTACCCCCAGGATCACCCAAAATTAGACAGGTAGCAAATTTATGTTACTAACTGTCCTTGGGTCTGCTCCTAACAATGGTTTAGATGGAGCTTAAACACTTCTGCCTTGGATCAGCTATGAATTCCCACCACCCCTGCCCCTCATGGCCTCTTCTACTAACAAGTACGTCACTGAGCACAGGTCTGGGAGATTATGGTAAGTTCTTTCTTACCTGGAACATCATTAAGCGTTGGAGTATAGAAGAATCCTATACGAGTTCCTAAAGGTTTTGCTGCAGCCCAATGCAACATCAGACTGCCCAAGGAGCAGAGGAGTAAGAAGGTGGGGAAGGGTGGTTTTACCCACGTACTTATTTCTAGTTAGATCATACTTTATTGCACAGTGATGTGCATCTGTAAAAATATGTTTTAAAGAGTGTAAGAAACAGACATTAAAATGATTCAAAGGCTGGAGAATATGCCAGATTGAAAGGACTTCAAAGAGCTCAATCTGTTTAGTTTATCAAAAAAAGTTCAAGTGTTGGCTTGAAGTAGGGTAAAAGTCCTTCCACAAGGAAAAAATACTGGTTACAGAAGAGTTTAATAAGCTAGCAGGGGAAGATTTAAATGATGGAAGGTAATGCTAGAGGTATTCAGACAGGAGACAAGGTTTCATCTTTTCATGGTATAGGGGATTAATCATGAGAAAATTATTAGGGAAGTGATGAAATTTTCATTTCTTGATAACCCAAATGAAGTCTACATTCCTTCGTAGAAGATATATTTTAGCCAAATTCTAGTTACTGAGATCAAGACTGGGAGAACTGTGAGAAACAAGAGGGCTCAAGAAATCCAGGAAGCCAGACTACATGATGTAATGGCCCATGCTGGATTAAATTCTATGAATCATCAACAGAAATTTAAACTGAATTCTGAGGGAGGAATATGGTCCTGGTGATACCTGAGCCAAAACCCCCTCAGTTACGTTAGCAGATCCCCGATATAGTATACAGAGTGGGAGGCTAGGAAATGCATCTTCTTATTTATAAATTGAGTGCATCACTTCAGTTTCCAAAATATCAAGCTAGCTTCAGCACTGCCGGCCTCAGCAGAGAAGCCAGAGCATGGGTACTAAGGTCTCTCCTGCGAGCTAAGATGGAGCACGTAGGCCACTTGGAAACCTACGCTGACATTCAGTTTGCTCTGGAGTTAAACTAAAGTCTTCTGGAGCAGAAAAAACAATAATTTGGTAACTTCCACCAATAATTTAATAAACTTTTTTGTGTTGTTTAAAAGCAACTGATTTGGTAAAGTAATAATGTTTGAAGTAAATACTTGTACACTTCAAACGATGTATATTAGAACTTTCAGTTTTTCAGTTTTTACAAAATCTTTACATTCTTATTCCATCACTCATGACCTATACAAGCAAAAACATCAGTTAAATTTTTCTAGGACTTGAGAATTTGTGAAGTGAACCTGGGAATTTGTCTTCAGATTTGTGAATATTCAAAACCCGACTGGACAACACCCTAAGCAAATGCTCTATCTGACTTGCCTTGAGGGACTGGACTAGATGTTCTCCAGAAGTCCCTTCCAACCTCAGCGATTCTGTGATTCTATGAATCTGACCCATCTGCACGGAACTTGCCTTGTCATTCATGAGTTGATTGTTCAGCGGAGTCCATGTGCTCATCTTGGTCTGTAGCTTGAGGCCATCCAAGTTTCTAGGAGGTGCAAATGCCATAGATACGGGAGATAGTGGGTCCTCTGATGTCTTGTCTGCACCAATGGGTACAGCAACTGAACAGAACAAAGACCAACATTATCTCTGTGCTACTCCATCACACTATGTTAGTGAAAAGCAAATAATTTTAAGAAGGAATCCAATGATTTCATAGCACAGCAATGATACAAGTAAAATTACTTGAAAGTCAGTTAGGGTAAAAGCTTTTATTTTGTGTACCCACAGTAACGGTGACAGTAAAGGCCAGATTTTCTGGTGGAGCCTTGGTGCACTAATGTGGTATAAATACTTAAGAATTAAGCAAGTCTTCCCCATCACAATTCTTGTTGCATATGCCTTTGATTTTTGCTGCATCAATGACCACAAGAGGATATTTGCAGCAAGCTAGAAAGTATACAGAATTTCTCTTTCCAGTTGTTGGCACTGAAAATTACAGATAACTTGTGCATCAGCTTAAGTGACACTAGCTAGGTTTTTATCGATTTTGATGGGCATATAATGCCAAGTCTCAAAGGGCCAGTTTGTTTCTGAAGCACTTAACTGAAAGAATGAAATCCAGAATGGTTCAGAATTGACTGAAATCTCTCAGGGTCCTGTGTTCAGGTAGATTGGTTTTGATGGTCTGGACTGACTGTGCTGCTCTTTTAAACAAAAAAATCTTGTGTGAAGTAAATAGGACATTTCACAAAATTTTACTTTCCCTTTTGTGACACCAAATAACAGGACCACATTCAGACAAAGCCATTTCTTCATGAATTTTTGCCCAAACATAGCAAAGGCCTTTTTTCCTTCATTTTCTATCCTGCAGCTGGATTCAGCAGGATAATGCCATTGCTCACCTCAGGCATCCAGTTTCCAGACTGGAGGCTTAAGCTGCAGCAGCCTGAAAACCAAGTCATTTCTTTACCACATTAAAAAATATCTCCGTTCCCTGCACATAGTTATTAGGCAATTTTTCTGTGAACACTACAGCTGGCTTTAAAGCTTCATGGTGGCAAGGTGAATAATAGGACTTTTGGAACAAAAGAAAAGGCAACTCCATTAAGTAACGCCAGTATTGTGTTGCCAGCCTACCCTGAACGCAAGCACCTCAAGACCAGCCAGCAAATGGACCTTTCTAGCTAATACAGCTCTGAGGCTCCCAAGACACATCTTCATGAAAGCCCATTCCCCCATTCCTCCCCCAGACAAAATTCCTGTTTATATCAGTGGAAGATTAACCTTCAAAACCCACTGCAGGATCTGTCTGGGCACATCAACTCTTTTGATTAGTTTTTCCTTCCTTTCTTCCCTAAGTTATTATGGAATCAAAGAAGTATAAAGAAAAAAATGAAAAATTGGTTATATCTTGCTCTCTGCATCTGGTGATGGTCTGTGGTTAGGAAATAAGTTCCTTACAAGAGTCTGAGTTATTTCTCTCTTCTTTTTTTTTGGCTAGAGATCCTTAAATAATTTATTATCTGCACACTGAAGTTTCAACTTCCCAAAGAGAAGCCACTGAAACCGAAAAGAATTCGTAAGGTTTCAAAGCCTCACATTCTGTAGTTGGCCAATGTTAGAGGCTTCTTGTGCAACTGAGTAGGTGCATTTGGGATATGCATTACGATGGCATCACTTACCGGGTTGTTTTGTTTTGTTTTGTTTTTATGCAAGGCCCCTGCCCTTTCCAATGCGCAGAAATACAACATTACAAGCTAGAGAAACCTCTCCAATGCCAAAAAAACAGGTTCAGGCAACCATGTCCTGTTTTTCAGGGACAACCTTCTCATTAGTCACAAAAACATCAGTTGTCACTGGAGCACACTCCCAGCCCTGGATTCATGTTCCAGTTTCCCTACGCAGACACTGCTTTCTTGGGGCTGGAGAAGCTGCGTTCATAAAGCACCTCTGCGAGCTGGCATGTTAACAACTCGTATCCCAAAGAGATAAACGTGCCTCTGGACCCTCTTGTGCTCCTTCTGTGCCAAAAATGTGGCTCACAGCAGAAGTCATATGATTGTTTAGCCTAGAGAAAAGGAGGCTGAGGGGAGACCTTCTCGCTCTCTACAACTCCCTGAAAGAGGGTGTAGCCAGGGGGGGTCGGGCTCTTCTCCCAAGGAACAGGCGATGGGACAAGAGGAAACGGCCCCAAACTGTGCCAGGGGAGGTTTAGACTGGATATTTGGAAAAATTTTTACACTGAAAGGATTATTAAGCATTGGAAGAGGCTGCCCAGGGAAGTGGCTGAGGCACGATCCCTGGAGGCATTTAAAAGACAGGTAGACATAGTGCTTTGAGATATGCTTTAGTGATGGTTTTTGTCAGAGTTAGGTTGAAGGTCGGACTAGACGATCCAAAGGTCCCTTCCAACCCAGGCAATTCTATGATTCTATAAACTGCCTGAATTGCACTTGATGTTTAATGCACTTGATGTGTAAACAGGGCTGCAAAGGCAGGTACCATCAAGCAAAAAGGTGAGCGTGGCCAAACTTTTTAACTTTGTATGTGGTGTGCCAGGTTGCCATCCCTCCCTGGCTGCCCCTTTGCTAGCATAGTCACACAACCACCCTCCCTGCTGCTCCTCATCTCCCCAGCTCCACTCAGAATCGCGATGAGGGGAGGGAGGCAACCCCATTTCCAACCTCAGCAACGTGCATTTACAGGATGAATTCTTCGGTGAAGTCAGGACTGTGCAGTGTCACTTCAGAGCACGTGTTTCCCTTGGTTGCCCAAAATAACATTCCAGAGATTGCTCCAGCTTCTTCTTCACGTATCCTGCAACGAAATTCATCAAGCTCAGCTGATCTGAAAACATTCAACTAGCAAGAGATGTGAGATGAGGCTAATAAGAAATCAAGCTTTAAATATATATAAGGAAAATGCTGGTTCACTACTCAGAGAGGAAAAGCTACTGACACATGATGCTAAAAAAATATTTAATATCCTTCTCCTAGGAAAAATAAAAAGGCAATGTAGGAGCATAATAAATATCAGTGCAAAAGAGATTTGGGGGAAAGTCTGGGGAAAGACCAAGTTTTATGGGTATATCCAGTGTTTTCAAGCTGGTCGTGTTTGATTAACTTCACACCAAGTTGGTCAGAGATCTCCAGCTGTTTCAAAGCAGTTATCTTACGCAGTTTGCAGAGAGCAGGCGAGCCTGGCAGAGCAGAAATGTTAAAAAAGAGCAAAACTGTCTGGGTTAATACAGCCAGACCTAGGAATGGTTCACAGTTTGAACGAAAGGATATACTGAGTGGGGATCCAAGAGATTTATGCTTTTTGAGATGTTTGAAGAAGACATACATTAATTTCACAGGGCAAGGAAGATGAATGGCATTGTCTAACAGCAAGACAATTTCTAGACCAATTGAAATCTTCCTGAAGCCAATGGAAATACTTTCACTGATTTCAGTACAAGTTGGGTCAAGCCCTGGGTTTAAAAAAATGTGATTGCATTTAAGAGAGATTAACAATACATAACGATCATATCATATTAACTAAGGGCATTGGAATCATTTCCTTTAGCTGGGTTAATCTCTGCTTAACCCTCTGGAATGGCATTCCAGAGGTTTGTGCGAACCATACTCAAAACAAATCCTTCAAAAGTAGACCCGCTTTATTAATGTTTTTGACCACATCTCTATAGAAGTAAGCCCTTGTGGTTCAACAGAGCCTGGTGCACTCAGAGGTTTAAGGATGCATTTTTGCAGAGAGAGCCTAATCACATTAACCCATGTGACGACAACGGCAGAGTCGAGGAGTTCAGTTGCAAATAAACAGAATTTAACTGAATCAATCTCAAGCTCGGACAGGAAAGTAATTTTTATTGTAAATTATTATATCGACAATAGACAGTGTGATGATTGATGCCACGGAAGAAATGCTTCAAACAGCAGTAGGAGAAAAACACTCTAGAATGTAGGCCAAAATAGGGCATTCAAAATGGAAAAATTCAAGAGGATAGCTCTGGGGGGAAAAGATAATGTGAAACAGATCCTCATATGTAGGAGGACAGCCAGAAAGATGGCAAGAGGAGAAGGGCAGGAGGCTAAGTGCACATTTGCAATGATTTACAACAAGGAGGCCAATACTGTCCTCCTCCTTTCCCACTAGCTAGCCCTTAACGCACAAGCTGCAGAACACTGGTATCACCCAGGCCTTCCCCATTCATCACCTGCACTTTGCACAGTGACGCCCTGTCCTCAGTTACCACGTCTGCCCTGATGGCATGATATCACCAGTGTTGCCCACTACCACATCAGTCTTCTCACAGCCGTCCCCGGTCCCGTGGAAGGCTCTGTGACCAAGGCACTGATGTTTGCCCAGCTGGCTTCACGGATCTCTGTGGTACCAATGCTACGGCATCAACAAACCCCAGGGCATGGCATCACCACAGTACTGATAAACCTGGACACCTGCAGCACCTTGTGCCACTGATATTTCTTCCTCTCCCCAGCACCATCACCTCTGTGCACCCTGCACTGCACGAGCCACACTTACCCCTGCCAGGGTGTGCTCTACAGAAGAATCATAGAATCATTGAATCACAGAGTCATAGAATAGTTTAGGTTGGAAGGGACCTTAAAGCTCACCTAGTTCCAGCCCCCTGCCCTGGGCAGGGACACCTCCCACCAGCCCAGGTTGCTCCAAGCCCCGGCCAACCTGGCCTTGAACCCCTCCAGGGATGGGGCAGCCACAGCTTCTCTGGGCAACCTGGGCCAGGGGCTCACCACCCTCACACTGAAGAATTTCTTCACAATATCCCATCTAAATCTCCCCTCTTTCAGTGTGAATCCATTACCCCTTGACCTATCGCTACATGCCCTTGTAAGAAGTCCCTCTCCAGCCTTTCTTGTAGGCCCCCTTTAGATACTGGAAGGCCACTATAAGGTCTCCCCCGAGCCTTCTCTTCTCCAGGCTGAACACCCCCAACTCTCTCAGCCTGTCCTCACAGCAGAGGGGCTCCAGCCCTCAAACCATCTTTGTGGCTCTGCTCTGGATGCGCTCCAACAGGTCCACATCCTTCTAGTTCCAACCCCCCTGCCCTGGGCAGGGACACCTCCTACTAGACCAGGTTGCTCCAAGCCCCGTCCAACCTGGCCTGGAACCCCTCCAGGGATGGGGCAGCCACAGCTTCTCTGGGCAACCTGTTGTGCATCCCTCTGCAGAAGAACCCAAGGTCTGAGTACCCCTATGATCGCCTTTATGCCAGGCAGTGAATAAATAACTCTGCATTCCTCACTGCTCCATGTTGCCCACCAAGGCATCAGTACCTCCATATACCAATCTCAGAGGCGATATTCTCCAATGACAGACCCCAAATCCCTCGTGCTCCTCCATACCATTGCTCTCTACCAATGCCTTTGCTGTGCTGCTCTAACTTCCATACTCATTCTCTTCATAACCATGGCTCAAAGTTGCATCAGGGAAGGTTCATACTAGATATTACAAAGCATTTCTTTAGCAAGAGGGTGGTCAAACACTGGAACAGGCTTCCTAGAGCGGTGGTCAATGCCCCAAGCCTGTCAGTGTTTAAAAGGCAATGACCTTAATAATATGCTTTAACTTTTGGTCAGCCCTGAAGTGGTCAGCTGGTAGGACGAGATGATTGTTGTAGGTCCCTTCCAACTGAAATATCCTATCCTATCCTATCCTATCCTATCCTATCCCATCCCCTTTACCCCACAGCACCACTCAGCTCTGAAGGACTAGTACCCTCTTTGGTCTCCAATAAACCCAGCCGTCTCCCCTCCCTAGTGGTATCAATACCTGACTGCTCTCCTCTGTGTCCACATTACAGATGTTCTCCAGGATCTGCTCAAAGCCCAGAACCTCTAACTCCCTCTCCTGCTCCCCATCAGTCTCCTTGTGTCCTGCAGGGCCAACATCCTCCCAGGAGCTGTCACAGCACTGCATAGTCCCAGTGACATTACACCCAGGGGAACTGATCAGTATTGATCCTGAACACCTTTTCTCCCCTAAATAAGACAACAGCAAGGTCCCTTTTATCCCTAGAGAATAAAGCATTTCCCTTTCTACCCCAAACTTTGCTGGCTTTATATTCCTGTTATGCAGTTGGATGACCTATGATGCTCTTACCTCAAAGTCCACCAGAACCTCCCTAGTCCTACAGCACATACAGTTACACTGCCCAGCATCTCCATCTCCTGTGATGCCCTGACAGCTTTCCCTGCCCCACTCTAAAAGCCACTAGCAAACCCCAGCTGCTCAGTACCTGTGTCAATATATATTAGTGCTTCTCCCACACATTTATCCTCTTTGCATGATGTCTTTATGCCCTGTCCCTTTGAGCATTTATAGTTCTAAGTACACTCACGCACTGAAATCTCTCCTGGGACCCAAAAGCAACACCAATCCCCGCTGGCAGTGCTGGCAGATGGGCAGACCCCAGGCTCTTTGTGCCTCAGTGTCCCCCACCGTAGCTTTCATACTTTCTCCACTGGGTGCATCAGAGACCCTCTCTCCTCACAGCATGAGCACGCTGGGGTCTTCCATCTTCCCATCAGACCCCCTCCCTGCATCCCATTGAATCCGTTACCCCTTCCACGTGCCCTATGGAGGTTGTACTCCCTTCTCTTTCCACTGTCCCTCTCTGTCCCACTGCGTTTGTATCCCCCTCCCCATGCCACACTGCGTTTGTTCTCCCCAGTGTCCCACCGTTGAGTTGTATAGCTCAAATAAGTAAGTTTTAATTAGAATAAATTACTTAGGGTTATAATTCGGTGTGATTCATGCTGTTTGCCTAACTTAGCATGAGTAGCTAGGTTTGCCGAAGCCTTTAGGCCACAATAGAGTTAATTTTCCTATTAATTTTCGTAGCAGCTGGTACAGTGCTGTATTTGGTCTTTTAGTATGAGGTAAATGTTGATAACACACTGATGTTTTGGTAGGGTTTTTCCCTAGGCCTGGGACTTTTCAGTTCCCCACCTTCTGCCAGCGAGCGCAGGTGCACAAGGAGCGTAAAGCAGAAGATAAGGAGGTGACAACCCTCAGAGACCGCAGATCACCGAGACAAGAGCAGTCACCGGCTGGCCTGCCCGGACGCCAAAAAGAATCCAAGGTGCTAGCGAGACCTCAGATCAAAAAGAAAACCACCATTGGACTAAATGTGATGCATTTAAGGCCACAGCATTTGCCCCCACTGCAGTTGTCCCCCCTCCCCACGCCCCCACCCCGTGTGCCCAGGGGATCCGTCCACCCCCGTGTCCCCTCGGACGCCGTGTCCCCTCACCCCCAGCGCCGGGCCGGGCCGCCCCTCACCTTCCTCCTCCTCCCCGCCCGCGGGCGGCGCGGCCTCCTCCTCCCGCAAGGTCGCTTCCCGTCGCTATGGCAACCGCTTCCCGCGGCCCCCCGGGGAGGCCGCCAGCCAATCAGATCCCCCCAGCGCTGGGGGGAGACGGCGGTTCCGCTCTACCTAGCAACCTGCTGGGCGCGTCCTGATTGGCTCGTTGGCGCCGGCTGGGCGAGGGGCGGGGCGCGGCAGGGCGTGACGGCGCGGAGGGGGCGGGGCGGGCGCTGCGGCGGGAGGAGGAGGCGCGGCCGCTGCCTCCGCCGCCACCTGAGGGAGGGAGCCGGGTTGGAACGGCGGGACCCCGCGCTGAGGTAACGGTGGGGGGACCCGGGCCCTGGGGAGTGAGGCGGGGTGTGAAGACGGGCAGGGGTTTTCCCTCAGGGATGTCGTTCTTTCAGCCCCGCAGCGGCCGCTTCACTCGCCAAGGGCAGAGACACCCGCTCCCGGAGACGGCGCTGTGGGGGGCGGCCATGAAGCGTCCTCTGGGCGGGGAGCGAGCGGGGCGGAGGGTTAAGTCTCCCGCTCCGATGCGGAGGGCGACAGGAGGAGAGGGGATGCTCGTCCTGTCCTCCGCTGAACGAAATGGAGGTGCCGGATCCACTCCCTCTCCCTCAGCAGCGCCTCGGGGCCGGGAGATGCTGGTGCCGGCCGTTCCCGCTGCCCCCCGTCCCTCCCAGTGGGAGCCAGCAGAAGGGGATGATGCTCATCCCCATGCGATTCCCATCCCTTGCCATTAGGGACCCAAGGGGAGGGGGGTGCGAGTCCCGGGTACTCTCCCCGCCTTCTCCTCCGGCGGAGAGGGATGTTGGTCCATGTGCGCCCTCCCCCTCTTTCCTCCTTGCTGTGTGGGGGCCCAAAAGGAAAGGGGACCCACTGTCCCCCTTTCCCCCAGCAGTGCAGTGGGGACCCGGGGAGGAGGGGGTGCCATCGCCCCCCCTTCACAGACGCCCACCTTTTCTCCTGCAGTGCATTGGGCACCCAAGAGGTTGTTAGTCCCATGCTTCCCTCCTTTCTCCTTGCAGTGCGGTAGCAGTGACCCAGGAGGAAAGGGACGCCAGTCCCACACATGCCTCCCTTGCCCTTTTCCCTTTGCAGGGCAGCAGGGACCCAAGGGGATGCCAGCTCTATCCCCACACACTCTCCTTTTCCAATGGATGCAGAGACCCAGGAGGAAGGGATGCTAGTCTTATGTACTTATATCCATCCTTTTCCTTTGCAACGCGGCAGGAAGCCAAGAGGATGCTAGTCCCGTGTGTGCGCTTGTTCCTTTTGCCCTTAAAACACAGTGAGGATTCAAGGGGAAGGGGATGCTAGTTCAGCTTGCACCCTACCTCCTCTCCCAGTCTAAGGGATCATAGCTAGCTCCCTCTCCAGTTCCTTTAGCTTGCCATGAAATATGAACTCAAATGGAGGGAAATGCTAGACCTGTCCCTCCGTACACATAGAGAATCTCACCAGAAGGTGTTTCTGCCTTTCCATCCTCCCTGCGCGGAGCATAGCAGGGACTGTCGTGGTGTCACCGTGTGGAAGGAAAGGAGACGAAGAGATACTCAGCGTCTTCATTCTGCCCTGTAGTATAGTGAGGAGGAGCATGGAAGAGTGGGAGACTGTAGCATTTGCCCTCTTTACTCCATGGTCTCCTAATTGAAATAGAGGATGTGGGGGATTATAGTGTGGTTCTCCCTTAATACACAACAGAACTGAAACAGGGGAGTACAGCACTGGAGTTTCTTTCCCACTGATTAATTAAAATGGAGTTGGGAGAATAATGTATTCTCCTTTTGTGCCTTCATGTGGGTGGGAATGGGTTGGGGAAACGCTGCCAGTGCATGTATGCAATGAATGAGTTCCTTTCCTTTCTCCGTGATCAGAATTGGGTGGGGAATGACTAAGGTGACATTCTCCTCTTGTCTTCTCACTTGTAGAGGAGGAGTCTGGTTTGTTTTATCACCTCATTTCTCTGGGACAGATAACCATGAATTAATCCACCTACATGCTTTCTTTCCAAAGTCTGATGACTTTTTTTTCATTGCCCCCTTAGTAACTTTAACATTTATTTGAAAAAAAAATTTCACTTGTGGGAGTCATCCCTTTCATTTTGCGTTTTTTACTCTTTATAATAGTCATCTATGCGTGTCTTAATTTATCCTTTACAGCAGGAATTGGATGAACTTCTTACAATTATAAATAATGTATAAATCCATAACCACCTAACAAAATAGCTGTTTCCTACCCCTTTTGCCCACAGTTTTTTGCAGTGCCTTGGGGTAGATGGGTAGGTATCCCCTCCTCCTCTTTTATCCCCAGTGTCATCGAAAGTGTTTTGTTTTGTTTTCATATACATATAAAAATAACCACAACATTTCATATGTAGAAGCTTAACAAAGAGTATACAGAACTGGATCTGTGGTAAGAAACTATCTTGACACTGAAGATTGCTTATTACAGCATTCGTCTGTCTACACCAATTAATAGGTTATCTATATGCTCGTTTGCAAAACTTTCCTGTCGTTTCGCAATGATGTAGTTGTCTTTTTTCTTCATTTCACCTAGTTTGGGTTTGTTTTGGTTTTTTTTTTTTTGATGAAAGGGCACTGTATGACTAGGCTATATAATTTGACATTCTTTTCTGGCTCTAGTAAATATATTCTTCATCTCCTTTATGATACTATATGGTAATAAGATCTCAAGCTTAAAATGGAAAAGTCCCAACAAGACATGATGAATGTTTTTTCTGCTTTTTGCAGAGTTAGAACTTTTCACAGCTTATTGAGTCTGGGTTTTTGCATGTTTTTTTCAGTTTGAGGTTGTGAAGAAGTCAGAGGATGGGTGGATTTTTTTGGAGTCTCTACTTTGAATGTCATTAATATGATGATTTTTGTGAAGTGTTCTTGGAGTTTTTCCAAAGACTCTAGATCCTGACCTGGATTTGCCCAATGTTTGTGCTTCCAACTTTAACACAATACTTGGTGTGAGTACAGTTCATCTTATAGAATCATGTTGCTTCTGAACCTCTCATATGAAGCATTATCTAGAGATCACTGCTGGAATGGCACCTGAATTATAGAAAGCATGCTAAAAAGTCAATCGCCAATCCACTCTACAAGTTGACTTTGTTGAAGTTGTTGAATAAAGTCTCTTGGAGTTGGTGGCCAAAGTGTTTGGGGAAAAAGAAAAAACATTGCTTGAAGCCAGTGTTTTGGAGATGACAATGAACTGGAAAGGCTTCTTTTCCTGAGTTTAGGAAGCTATTAGTAAAACGTCAAAATCAAAAGGCTAGATTTAAAGAGGATTAGGCATCTTGTACAAAACTAAGTAGGAATTGACTTTGTATGTAACTTGAAATTTTCTGGTCAGGATGTGAGAATATACAGAAACCTTTAGAGTTAAGTAATGCTGGCCTGGAAGATGGGATAGTTCAGGTCTTTGGGTATTTTGTTATGTTTTGAAAGAGGCACCAAGTTCTTGAAAAATAAGTCTGAGAAATGGCTTCCTTAGATGAGAAGGACATAACTTTTCAAGGCAATGTGAACTTGAAATTGGACTGAAATCAGGTGTGGTTAGATGTAGCATGTCTCAAACATTGTGGCTAATTTTTATCATTTAAATTCAGAGTGTGTACTGCTCTTCACAGCAACACTTGCTTGTTTCAGAATATAAGCAAGACACTGATTTGAGCTGTGTTGTTTGGTTCTACGACCTCACTTAAGGTGTAGATTATTCCCTTTTCTGCCTTTCTATGTCATGTTTTATTTTTCTAGATTTGGAACAGTTTTACTATTTGTGTTCCTTTCTTTATATACTTCAATGCTGCTTCAAACATGGGTTCCCCGTCAATAGCTGTGAGAGGCAGCAGCTTGTGAAAGCAAGTTGTCAATGAACTTAATTTAATATGGTTATGTTTAGCATCTTGGTCTTTTTCCTATTTGCATGTTTGTTTTTACCAGCCTGTCTTGAACAGCTACAGCCAAAAACATTGCCGCACATGATCTTGAACAGAAGCACAGAATTGTTTAGGTTGGAAGGAACCTCTCAAGATTATCTAGTCCAACCCACAAAGTATATCAGGGTTTAAAGAGGTATATGGTATTTAATTTTTCTGACCATAAGATGGGCCTATGTAAACAAAAGTGTGCACACTTAACTTTTTTGATTGGATGATACTAGCAGAAGTCTGGTAATTAACTCTTTCATATCTCTCACTAAGTTTGCATTAGGGAGGAAGGAAACACTTTTTCCCTCTCTGACATGTAGAATTTATTTCCCTTCCTGAATATCTAAGGAAAAACATTACTCTCTCAAGATTGGAAGTCTGTTCAAATTTGTGATTGCCTACTCTTGGAAATATCGATGGAGTACTTAGGGTTTTCTAGTTCAAACAGAATTTATAAATTTCTGTTAGCCTTTTTTAACCATATTTTTTAAAACAGTTGGTTAGAGACTGAATTTTGCAAATTGCATTGCTGCAAGACAAAATTGTTATAAGAGAAGGGCCTCTTTGTACTCTTACGGCTCTGTCAATTTTTCCCCCTGCTTTAGCCTCCAATTTCAGAGTTTGTTTCTCCAGTCGATGAGTACAAGATGCTGAGTCCCCGTTCTGCTTGTTTGACTCCAGCCCCTTAGTGCTGAGAAAATGCAGATCCAACCCTGAGGAATGACTGCTGTTTAAATTGGCTCTATAGGTAGGGTGGAACTGGCAGAGCAACCATATGTAGCTACCTTTGCAATTTCCATCTTCGAGAGTGTGTGGAGAAAGGGGTGGTCAAAGAACGCTGTGTTCTGGCTTATCCTTAGCTGCTGTGACAGCTTCTGGAAAGCAAGATGTGAGATGTGTTCAAGGAAAATGCATTAGAGACAACAAAAAAGCTGTTTACAACTGGACTAAAATTACATATTTGTACACAGGTAGCCAAACCATGACTGTAGCTTGTTGGGCAGAACTGTAGTCTTCAGTCCTGCAAGTTGGGACTTGTGTATTGGTGGTGGTGACTGTTTTGTTTTTGTTTTATAATTATTCAGCAGAAGTAATGAGGCCGTGCAACTAAAGAGATGCTATCGATGTGAATGTACCAGCGGAGATGCTGAGTCATAAATAGCTTGCTTTCAGTGTGGTCAACAATAGTAATGCTTGCCTGGCTAAATTAAAAGTGTGGGGTTTTCTAAAAATATTTTCTTCATAGTAAATACATTCCCCCTTTTCCCCATCCTTTTTGGGTAGTTTTACAGCATACTGGCTTTTTTTCCATCAGAAATAGTCTGGATTAAAATTTACCAAGGGACCCTCTAGTCTTGCACATGAGAACTTGAAGCAATTTGTATGCCAGGCTATTTAGAGCTAAAATCAATTACAATGATTTTGACTGTGTTTTATTTGTTGTGTTTTTTATTCTAGGTTACCTAACAAAAGAACGTAACTCGACTGCTGTTCTGTCACGATGGGGTCAATTGTGTGGGAATGCGGTTAAACATTTTAATACCTTAATGTAATACATGCTATATAATACTGAGAAAAGAAAAGGCAAGATTTCTCACACGTCGGTCTCGAATACATCACCTTCTGGACTGAGCTAAGAATGTCGTATACAAAGAGTATTCCAATTTTGAAGAATCTTAAACAAGGACTGAAAATATCGCCACTGAAGTGAAATCTGAAGGTGCATGAGGAGTTCAAAGGGCTTTCTGACTGGGCTCAAAACCTGGCCCCATTCCCATTGTGGAAGGATGGCTGTTAGCTGGATGTTCTGGTACCTTTGGCTTTTGGATGTTTTGGTGGGGCACACAAGAGGGCACAGTTTATTTTCTTGTGAGCCCATCATCTTGCGGATGTGCCAGGATCTGCCTTACAATACTACCTTTATGCCTAATCTTCTGAATCATTACGACCAGCAAACCGCAGCATTAGCAATGGAGGTAAGGCTATTTTTTTTCAGCAGTATATATGTTCTTGGCCTTTAGTTGACAAATAAGTGGTAACAGAATCTGGGAAGATATTTATATTAGAAATAAAAATGAAAAAAAATGAAGATAATTAATAATTTAAATATAAAACCAAATACCACTTGCATAAGATGTATTGTAATATATACTAAAATATTCTATGACTACAAAATTTGCCTAATTTACTATAACTGAGTGTGAAATACTCTGGACGTATTTTTATGTTAGTCTGTTACTTTAAATATTTAGACAGATCAAGAATGCATATTTTGAGTGGTCTGTCGCTTAACTAAATGCCAGAAAAATAGCATACTGAACAATGAATCAAAAACTTCTAGTTCTGAAGACTGTGTTCTTTGGTGGCTTTGTGATATTTGGCCTTTCCTTACTCGCCTGAAATTTGGTGTGAAGAAAATGAGAATAGTACGACATACCATGAAAATAATGGAAATTGTTCACTTATTACTACTGCTTTTCTCAGCTGCAAAAAGTCTGTTGTCTTGCAGACAAATAAGCTTTTAGAATCACGCTTTCTTTGTTATAACAGTATCTTATTACTGTTACCATTATCCCCAAAACCTTCTTTGGACTTATGTGTACTAATTTTCTCCTTTTAAAAAACCCCAACACATTTCCACTGATATCTCTTTAAGCTTTTTTTGGAGAACTGTCCTGATGGGGCTTCAGCCACACACTTAGTCTCTTTTTATATATAGTCTAGTTTATAGGAGACTTTTAAGTTCACTTCAGTCTGTTCTCTATCCTTCTACCCTGCCTAAGGAGTTTCCTTACTTGGTATTCTGCAATATGACTAAAATTGATGAAAATTCCGAATATGAGGCAAGTCTTGCTGTCAGCCTGTTCAAATTTTCATGAGAGATTTGTGCAGATTAGGTTTATTTATACTTCTTAAAGTGCTTGGGAATCCTCGCTGGTGGATATGCTGTGCGGTATACTGAGAACAGAAAGAGTAATCATATGCTTTCATCTTTGAACGTTCTTCCTAACAATATAGAAACTTAATTTAATTGTTCTTCTTAAATAATATAAAACCAAGGCTTTATATAGTCTTTCTATGGAAGAGCTGTAAACCAGACTCGACAAGCATTTTACTGTAAGAAGAAAACAGATTCTTTCCATTAATTTTTCTTTGTTTGAAAGAACTATGGACTTGCATTTCAATGGCTCATTTGGATGTCACCAGGGATTCCAATTATACTAAATACATAGCAACAGGAATGAATTTTATTTTAGAATTGGTTCTGGTAAGTTCTGAGGACCTTTGAAGATCTAACTGTAAGGAGGAAAAATGAAGCCCAAGCAAGTAAGCAAGTTTAATAGGATAACAGTGTGAACAACTAGGTGTGTACAAACTGTGTATTTCATCTTTGAAAGGTGGAATTTAGGATATTAAAGGAATCAATGAAACCAACTGGATTGAAGACTCCTGGGACTTGACTGGCAGAGGTGTGGAGATAGTGGCTTTTGGTTTTGTTGGGTGGTTGCAGAAGTAGATGGCCACCTCTTGGAGTAGTAGTTTATCAGTGAAAGTCTTTTGGGATCTCTGCAGTTCAGTTATTTTCTTAAATGATCTAGAAGAGAAGACTAGCAGTAAGATGAGAAAGCCTATTGCCACTATTCTAGTGGCAGAGGCTGTAGGGGTTTGGGGGTTTTTTTGTGTGTGTATGGTTGGACTTGATGATCTCAAAGGTCCTTTCCAACCATGAAGATTCTATGATACTGTTGGGAGTAACTTAGAGCTAAGGTCAAATCAGAATGAAGAATTTTAAAGACCTTGATATTGTTTGAGATACATTGAGCCATAAAATTGTTGAGGAAATTCAAAGTGATAAATATGTATGCATTGTGGGGGATACTGTTCTTCATATCAGTGGTGGTGGTCAGCTTATTTCATTGGATTTATGATGGTTTGTTCTGTTGAAGTGTCAGCTGAGAGCTTGACTGAGCAGTAAGAAAGCCAAAAGGCAAATCAGACATGGAATAATTAGGAAAGGAATAAAGACCAGAGATTACGGTGGTGGTATATAATCCTCTGGCTCACAATTAGCTGGAGTGTTGTATGAAATTTCGAGCCATCTCAAAAAATGTGTTTGAACTGAATAGAGGTCCAGAGGAAGAACAGACTGAGCACAGGCTTATGGAACGTATCCCATATGAGGAGTGCTAGACTATGGCAGGGTGCTTTAGCCTATGTTTAAAATAGAAAAAAACCAACAACAACAAACCCACCAAGAACAACTGCCATCATAAGTGACGTGCACAGGGCTATAGGGATTGACTGTACACTGTCTCTTCCAGCGCAGGAGCTAAGCTCCATCAAATGAAGTTGCTAGAAGCCAAGTCAGAACAAAGAGGAAGAGGCAGTTCTTCAAACAGCTGGCAGTAGAGCTGTGAAACTCTTAGACAGTGCTGTGGATGCAAAAAATTTGAGGAGACTGGACCAGAACTTGGAAGATAATGCCAATGAGGGTGACTAGGTAGAAAAAACCCACTTCAGTCTCTTCCCTTCGGCAGAAAATTGTGGCAGGCTGGGAGAGTATTTAGGGAATGTAAGAAATACCCTGCTAATGGTCTTTTTTGCCAAGTGTTCTGTATCTGCGAATGGCAGGAGGATATACTATTTAGGGAAGGGATGCAAGCCTGGCCTCTTGTCTGCGGGCTGCTGCTTCCCCAGTATCCACAGTCCCCAAATTATGGATGTTGAAGGGTACCTCCCTGCCTGTTCCCTTTAGTATCATTTAATGTATCTGTTATCAATTAATTGCGCTAAATTATTTTATGAATACAGTACTGTTAACCAGTTCACTAGACACTACGTGAAGAAGTACTTATTCTCTTACCTGTTTTATACTAGTTTCCTGCTAGTTTCATTTAATGCCCTTTTATTGCAGTATTGTGCAATATTGTGCTGCAGTTAAATCCTCTGTTACACTTGTGATTTTGGAACCCTCAGTTTTGTGCCCCAGGCTTTTCTGCTCCAAACCGAAGTGTTCCAGCTGTTTGGGCTCGCTCCTTGCAATTCAGCTGCTTTGTTCCTGTAATAATTGTAGTTACCTTTCCCTGTCCCTTTTTCTAGCCTTGTCCTTGCTGAGGTGTGGAGATGAGAATGGCACACCACTCCAGATGTGGGCACACTAGAGATTTATTTATGAATAAAATCACGCTTTTTGCCGCTAACAGCTTTCTAGTAATGGCCAACATTATGTTCATTTGTCTGGCTTTTGTTGCATGTTAAACCAATGATTTCGGAGAACTATCAAAAATACCACTTTCACTGAAAGTGTTTATGGCCACTGTTGGAAGCAGAGCCATAATTATGTTGACTCTCAGTCTGAGCCAGAATAACTGGTGTAATTGCTCTTATCTTCATAAAATAGCTTTCTGCTACGGAGAGAGAAAACCAGTTGAGAAGCAAATGTTACTTCTCTGCACTCTGTGGTATAAAGCTCAACTTAATAGCATAAATTAGCTTGCATGAAACACTGTGTTGCTGCAATTCATACAGTAGCTTGATGCCAAAGCCATTCTTCAACTTAGCGTGGGTGCGTTGGAGTTGTGGGTGTATGTATAGTACTCCCTTCTGCCAATATAATTAGCACACAGGCCAGTGGTTTCGGTTTGGGGATGGACTATGGGCTACTTCTGAATGCTTCATGAAAAATGGTGAAGGCTGTGCAAGGAAACAAGGCTATTATCAAGCGTAAATTCACTATGCAGGGGCCTGTGCCTCCATTGCAGAAGTTTTTAGGGGGTTGAACAAGAAAAAAGGAATGAAAAGCCACAGGTTTGCATAAGTATATTTCCACTCCATGTGTTAGCCTAGATTGCCCCTTAAATCTGTACTTAGCAATGTGGAAGTTCTTATTATTTGGCTTTTTAGACATTATTTAATGTTGCAGTCAAATGGATGGCGCACTCAAATTCTGAACTGAATGAAGTCTATTAAAAGTTGCATTGTGTCATTTTCTGGTAAACATCTCTCATCTCCAAGCCCTCCCTAATTGCTGTGAGCATAAAATAATAGAGCAGCAGAATCAGTGTGATTCATCTTGTGTATTGCAGGAGGAAGGCCTTATAATTCTCACTTTTTCAGTACCGCTTTCTCACAACAGTTCCTAATAAAACCCATAGGAAAAATTCAGCTTGCTTGTACTGAAAATGCAATACAAGATAGAGTGAATGTGAAGCAAAAAAGGGAACTACTACAGCTGTTGTCTTACCATCGATAAATTCAGTGTACTTCCCTTCCCATACCATTGATTGCTTCATTGAAGGAACTGTTTAAAAAATTATTTATCATTATTTCTTGAAAACTCAAAAAATCAGTAAATTGCCTTTTTCAGACTTTATGCCAATATGATTCCTTCATAATTATAGTAAAGGCTAATAAGTCATGCCATCAGTGTTGTCTTCTTATATTGCAGCAATATTGGTATTAACCATCTTGATTAAACAAAGAAAAACAGAATATTACATGAGGAGCCCCTCTTAGTCTATCAGTCCGTACCGTAATCGGTTCCTATGCCTTTATTTACTCCTAGGAAAGATAATGCCTTAAGCTTTCTGCTGTGCTACATCAGCAAGGCCTGCTTTAATCCGGGAAGGTTGAAGGGACGGCTCTCTGCATTCAAGGGCCTGGAGCATTATTTTATCCCCGAGTATCTCTAAGGAACTTACTCTTTTTGATAGGGGACAAACACCAGTTGCAGTAGTCCGACGTCTGTTAACATCCACTTGGCTATAGCCGAGACTAAAATGAGAATCATTTTACATCTGCTTCTTTTTAAAAGGAGAAGTGCTGATTAATATAGAGTAACAGACTCATCATGATAGAGTATGGAGATATGAGATGGTAGGTGTAAAGGGCGAATATTTTCCAGAGCCCCCTCCCAGGCCAGGTGGGAGGGAACCGAGAGCCATCCTGTCCCGCAGTCCTGCACAGCCGCTGCCCGTGTCACACCGCCAGGCTCATGGTTCTTCTCTCTCTGGGGTCATGCCTTGTATCTGCTCCAGGCTCTCCTGTAAAGCATGCAGTAAGGTATTTTTAACATTTTCTATAATCTGCTAACAGGTTGTTTTATTACAATCGCCATCTAGCATAGTCTGTCTCAGCTATGCTGTTAAAACTCCCCTCTAAATATGTTTGTGATGATAGCGTGACATTGAGATGATGTTGCACTGTACTGCTGCCACAGTTCTGCTGTGTTACAGGGATCGTGTGCTGAATGAGGCAATGACAACGGAGAAGTTAAATTACCCCCGTCCCCCTGAGGGATCTGACCTTATTTACCCATCTTTTGGATTATTATTGCTACAATGTGAAGAATTATCTTCTGTCTCTTTTTCACTTTATATTCCTTTGGCCTTGAAGGATTTGCTTATGCATATGATTAGCAAGCAGTGTTTTTTATCTGCCTTAATGCAATTTTTTTAGACAAACATTTTTATCAGAGAACGTGTAACTTGGTAGCCTGCTGTAGCCTGGGAGTGTGCTATTAAAGCTTTTGTCACCGATGAAGAGAAGTGGTTTAATATGATGATTGCCAGCCTTGTTGCAGTTAAATATACTGCCAGCACTTCCTCCTTCTTAACCTGATTTTATAGGACCTCACAAATGATGCTAGGGATCAAAGAGGCTTTAAAGGACAGGAACCAGACATAGTTGAGGGCTAAATGGGTCCCTCTGGGTGAATGGAGAAGCGCTGTCTTTTGGGATTATACCAGAGGTCAAACGCTCCAGAAATAAGATGATACAGTCACCATATGGGCAGGGGAGATAACATGCTATTCCTTTGCACTCCCTCACAACTTCCATTCCCGTTTTGCATATCAAAAAAGAGCAGTGGTAGGGTCTTAGGGATGTACCATAGCTAGGTTGGCTACTGTGTAGGTGGGAGATGCAAAGGGGGGAATAGAGAAATAATGTTATCCTGCAACTGATTTTTTTGCAGGGTGAGGGAGGTAGCTGGAAGGGGAGAGGAGTAATGTTGACTCATATGCTCCTACTCCACCAGCGTGGCAGGGCTCACCAGCTGGTAATCATGGGATTAATATAAATAAACTACCCAGTCATGGAGTTTTGAATATTTAGAAGCAGAGCTGGTGAATAGTTAATGGCCTTTGTCGCAGAATATGCAACTATAGATGTGAAGACACCTGATTTTTCATATCCTATTTCGAATTCAGTGGTTTCTTGCTTGTACTGATTCTTGCAGAGGATGAAGCCATTGACTTGCCGCAGAGCAGAGCGTGTGCTGCATGATTGCATACCCTTGCTAACTATATAGCACAGTTACTTTTTTGTGGCGATATGTATTTTTTTTCTCCTCCCAGCAATGATCTTTGGAGTCTTTGTTCATTTTTTGGTGTTTTTTAACTGGAAAAGAGACAGAGTATGCTTAAAAATGGCATCAATAGAAGACATAGCTGTATTTATTCCCAGCCTGGTCTTAGCATCTGGGATAAGAGTTAGGCATTTTTCAATACAGGTAGGTTAAGTATCAAGTGGCTTATTTTAGTGGTGTTTCTCAAATAGCTTTTCTGTTGGGCATATGTTACTACAAATTTCAAATAATCAGTATTTGGACTCCATATGGTACATTGTCTTTCAGTTCTTGATTTTCATAAGGGTGAGAAATTCACTGATCTTGGTTTATGTGATGGTGATTCCTCCCTTCCCTGGAGCTGCAAGGTAGTACTGCCCCATCCCTCTTCTATTTCTGAGTGATAATTTTGGGATACAAGTGGGAAGCATCTTTCTTTGGTTTTGAGCAGCAAGGATGGGGAGAATGTAGGGTGGAAGATCCTTAACTTGTTCCCCCATTAATTCCATCTTTATCCCCCTCTACCCCCCATCTTCTTTTGCCTTGCCCGTGCAGTATACCCTCCTAAATCTCAGCAGTTTTCCTTGGCTTTCTCTATTATTCATTTCTGCATCTGAAACTCAAAGAAGAATATAAAGCTAATGGAAAAGCAGGTTTTAATCAGATGGTGTTTTGTAAGCATTCTAATCTTAGACACTAATTTGCAGTAAGGATTAATTTTCTCCTTAGTGCGTAAGATTATGATGCCTACAGAACAATGGAACCATACGTGATCATAAGAAGGCAAACTGTGCACCAGCTGATTAAAGCCTACTCTTTCATTAACTTTGTATTCTCTTATTCCCACTCTGAGTTTTCACCTTAGAAATAGCCACATAAAGATGTTAGATTTTTTTATTGTTAAAACGGAATGTCTCAAAGCTAGAATTGCAGAGCTGATTCTGCAGAGTGCAGACAGAGTAAAGGAGTGCATGATAATGTACTGCGTAGGAATTCTGGCTTTAGGAGTACCTGGGGCTTGTCTGTTTGAAACACATCAGCTTGTGGTTTCCCCTTGACCTGTAAAGGGCATGAGTAGTGTGCAAAGGTGAAATCCTAAGTGGGTAAGAACAATTTGGGAAGAACTAGAGCGGTTACATCCCCAAGGAGATCCATACAAAAATTGGTATGATCTGACAATTTTGTAAAACGAGGCTTCTGAGGAAGCTGTTTCGTGAACACAGCCTTACATGGTCTCATATTAGGACCATCAGTCCCATCCTTTTCACACTGAGGTCCAGTGAACTTCAAGATAATCTGAATGAATATTGAATATTTAATAAATACTGAAGCCTTTAGACTCATAAGACAGGAAGAGCAGCCATGTGAGATAATAATTTGTGTTCAGATATAGCATAGAGCTATCCGTATGTATCTACTTTGAAATTGATACAGGCTTAAATAAGGAAGGTATATGTCAATATGGAGGTACCCAGAGCCAGAATTGAAAACTGGATGGATTTGTGGACCTAGATTATACCTGAGCACATGGTTCACCCTAATACAACAATCAAAGGGAATATAAACTCTGACTGGCATTTTAAAGTGGAATAGATGCTTGCTTAATGTGAGCAATCACGATGGTGAGTCTCTGATTTTTTTCCTCCGGGGGCCATATCGTTGCACTTCAAGAAACGAGATAAAGGTATTACAGTGCTATGCTGCACAGAGCAGCATGAAAGAATAAAGTACTAAAGAGATGCTTCTTTCCAAAAGGAATACAAATAACACAAGGTTAAAGCTTCTGCGTGTAGGTCATAGGTGCTCAAATAGTTGCGCTAGATAGCAGGTGTTAGAAACCCTTACTTTCTTTTGCCTGACTAACAGCCGTTCTCCAGGGAATCATTTCAGAAATACTGTTTTTCTAGTCTTTTATGTTTGTTAATGAGAAACAAGGTACCAAAATGCAGACTAGTAGTGAGAGAGGAAATGGAGAAAAGTAGGGTTTGGAGTTTTTTTGTTAAATCGATAAACTACTGCTTGCCCATTGAAGACGAACTCTGTCGCCATGTTCATATTTTCTTGAATAAAAGATTAAATCCGAATGATGATTCGACTGGAAATATGGAAACGAAGTTTAGCCTTAATAGTTTACTGCAAGCATATGAAAAAAACATTAGTTTTATGTAACGATTCAGTTTAAAGTGAATGATCTACATCTTAATCAACATCTATTCACAGTGGGCTTGTTTTCAGGGTCATGAAGGCAGATGGCTCTGCATTGTGGCTAATTCTGTAGCATCTGGTGGAGGCTTAAAGAGGAATTATTAGGAAAGGTGGTACACACATGAATTTATTTTGAATAGTTAAGTGACAATGTACTTTATAGTCAGTTGTAGCTTTTTATCTGCAAGCGTAAACTCAGAAGCAAAAGAATTTTTGCTTCTGGAGTGGAAAGCTGGAAATTTTAATGGAAATTAATGGAAATATTAATCCTTATAATTTACCATTCCTCTTGCCTACCCCAAGCATACAGATATTCATTCCTATCTTTCTGTGCTTTTTTTTCTACCTTAATCAAAATCAGCCAGCAGTTTCTCTTAGATGCTTCTGCTGTGGGGCAAAACCCATGTTCATATCATATATTGTATGCTGTAGTAGTACAGGTTAGGATTTGTTACAGTGACTAGGCTTAACCTTATATCTGGTAGTATGTGTAATTTAGAGGATATAGTTCTGCCATATTATTACTGAAATAGCTGCCTTGTGTTCTGCACATACACACATTAGATTCTGTCCCTCGTAAGGCAGAGATTTAGTGTGTCCACTGTAGAATCAAGTCACCACTTCTGTGTAGTCCAAGTTAGTAGCAAGACCTTTCTCTTCCCCCTTTTTGCTCTTCTGATACAAAGATTATTTAGATATCCCAGTTCTAACTTGTAAGCTGGCTTAATAGGTTGGAAGCTCTTTAGTTTTCTGTCCTTTCAACTTACCATTCTTTCCGAACATGTTTTTTGTGCAAAAAGTTGGCAGTGATGTAAATAACAGCGGACTACTTAAAAGTTGTGTGGCTTGGCTAGGATGTGCTTTCTATTTTGCTGGTCACTTGGAAGTGATGGTTTCTTCCTTGCTTTCTCTAGTCTGTGATGATGGTTTCAAGTGTAGGATAATCGGATGCAAAAAGAAAGCCATAGCAGACCGACAAGATGAGAATAAGTATGCAATAACAACTTAAGTACCAAGGAGCAGTTGTCATAAATTTTACCGTTTGTCTTGCTTGTAGGGCTGTAGTTTTCTTCTTTGTCTTGGGAGGCATTTGTGGTGATTTCAGAGAAAGTGAGGATGTTTTTTATGGATTTGAATCACTTTTGTATCAATGGAATATTCCTGTGCGGCTGTGAAGCTTTTGTGTTCTGTGGTATGAGAAGAAGAATAATTCACCAAAGCATGTTTTTAACATTCAAAGGACAAATCATCTTAAATTCACACGTGCCTCACTTGTGCACTGCCACCTTACTCCCCATTTTGTATCCTGGTCATTAAGAGATGTAAATGCATGAGGGTTTTGTGATTTTTCTGAAGGAAACTGAGCCAGTGTTTGTCCTACATATAGCTCCAAACTGGTACTGAGGTAAGCAGCCTGTGGGCTACAAATTATCCCTAATGGCTGAGGAACCCAATGCTCTTGAACTGAGTTCATTATTCAGTCTTGCAACACTTTGTACCTGCAAAACAATGACATTTTTATAAAATACGCCTTTAAAGAATATACTTGGTGTGAGAGACAGATTAGTAGAAATGAAATTGGGGAGGAGATAGATAAATGTAAGAACCTAAGCGATAGGAAGTCAGAGCAGAGATCTGTTTAGCCTGGTCACCCGACGGTGGCCCACCATGGGTGGTGTATGGAGCAGGTCAGGTATGTAACATGCATCTACCCTGGCTGCTCTTCTCTGTTCAGCAATTTGTGGCTTGGAAACAATGTCTTGCATTAGTATTTTGATGTGTTGTTCTACAAATTTATCAGTTTTCTTCCTGAACTCATACATTCTTTTAGCATCCACACAAATCAGTGCTAAGGAGTTACGTAAGTTAAAGGTGTTGTGTGAAGAATTTGCTTGTGTTGGTTTTTTCTCTTTTTTTTTTTTTTCCTTTTCTTTTCAAATGAACCACCTGCTGGTTTTATGTTCCCTACTTTTTGTGCTGAGGATACGGTGAACAATTGCACCATAATTTTCCTTTATGTACCATTTGCGATTTTACAGAGCTGTTCCATGCCTCATCCTCCTGCTGTCTCTTTTACAAGGTACAAGAATAAAAGCATGCCATATCTATATTTTTATGTAGTATACAAATGCGATGCCGTGTTAATATACTGTATGTAAATCTGCTCTGTCAGATTGCTGTTGCAGTAACAATAATGTCTAGGCTATCTTTCATATTTTGCAGAACTGTTAGTGTATAGTGGCTCTGCACGGTGGAAGCCATAGCTCAATAGCAATCTTCCTGAAGCTGTGTTGTTTCTAGGTATCTGTGAGGCATTTAGAAAACATCTTCAGAGCCCATCCAAATCGAAGGGGAGCATTCAGCATATTTTCAGGAGAATATTAAATACTTGTGCCGGATTTGAGAATCAGATCTGCCCCGTTTCTCTGTAGTCTGATAGAAATTCAGTTGATGCTATTATATTAAAACAAGCACTGAGTTGGCTACTTGGTCCTTAAAAGTTGTGTTGGGTTTTTGTTTGTTTTTTTTTTTTTTTTATTTGTATTACTTATTTTTTCACTGTGGGTTCTAGCGTTGCGTTTTTAACGCCGCCTTTCCCATTTTGCTTCCCATGTTGTGGATTTGGCCATGATGCTCCTTCTCCCCGCCCCTGTCCCGCAGAGTTAGTTCCTATGGTTACCCCCCCGTTTTGTGGGGTGACAAAGGTTGGCATCTTGATTCTCCCCGAGCCAAATTCTGCCCTTTGACTCTCTCCCCTTTTCACACCCCTTGCTAAGCCTGGCCTCTTGCTCTGCTCGGAGGTTTGTCAGCCAGGGGGTTCCCATGGAAACGAGGAAGGAAATTTGAAAAGAGGAGAGGAGAGAACAGAAGCACAAAGGGCTGATTAATTTGAATTTGAACAAGGAAGGAACGCTCCTTGTAGTTCATCTTTGTGTGTTGTAGAAACCTGAAATTTATCTTTTAAAAGTTGCTTTCAATTTGTAAACTTGTTTATATTCCCTGTTTCTTGATTTATAGAACAAAAGTTGTCACGTTTGTGGCACTGAGCAAGGAGAAACATCTTTCTTTTAAAATTCAATGAGAGAATTCTAGTCAGCCATTCATTTAGCTTTTTTCCCCTCACGTGTCCAAAAGCACCATTCATGTTTTTAATATTTTTCTCTGAAAACTTACATGTGTTACATTTTTTTCCCTTCGTAATGATTCAGCTGTACTGTCAATTATCTAACATCTGTACACCTCTTTTTTTTTTTTTTTTTTTTTTCTTTTTTTGAGGAGTGGATGAATATATGCCATTCGGAATTAGCAGACCCATTAGTTGAATCCCTGCTCATGAGTATTCCTTCTGGTTTCTTATTATACATTTTTAGTATCACGGTCTTATCTGGGCAGGTGCAATATGGAAATGTAAGTGCAGAGAAGAATATGGTAGCAAAGTTTGACCTTGGATTTCAGTTTTGATTTCAGTCAATAATAAAAAAATCAAGAAAATAAAAATGTGTGTCATAATAAGTGCCTTTTGGGGCATTTTATCTGCATATTTAACAGATGTGTTAATTAAAGTTTGATACAAATTTGTTAAAGAACAGTGAAGTTACTTTGTCTTCTGATTTTCCTCTGTAGCTTTTTGAATGACAAATAGTCTTTCTAGTTCTTACAGAAAAATCATCTTTACCTCATGTAGAAGAAATACCATTTAAATGGTCTGATTAGAAAATTTGTCCTCCAGCTGCACTTTTACAAAATCCTGTGGCTAAAATACTGAAAACTCTCAGACCCTGAAGAGTACATGGACATTTTCCTTAGTCTTACTTCGGAACTGCGGGCAAATTATTCCTGTTACTCAGAATAACCTTAATTAAGTGGCATCACAAAAAGGCAACATAATTCTTCAAATCCGTCAGTTACTTTTTTCTGACACAACTGGAGGCAGTTGCTTTTGTCTGGAAATAGTAAGTTTCCAGGCTTTAAAAATTTAGGCTTCGGTTCCCCTCCCACTTTGTAGTAGTTGCTATTCGTAGCCAGGGTCACGGAGGGGACTCAAGAAAGGGGCGTTGAATTGAAGCCAGGACTGTAAAAGATCCACGGCTTGCGGTTTTCTTACTGTGGTAGCCAAATCCTCTGACATAACCTGTTGTACCCATCAGAGAGGAGCCAGTGTGACGGATTAAAGGACACGGGTGTGATCTCTGGGCGTTAGTCCTCATCCATGAGGTGGGAGCCAAGTACAAGTGAAATCAGCAAAGAGCTATTGAGCAGAACTCATCATGAAACATTAACAGATGCACTCCTCTTCACTATCCCGTCCCCATCCTGCTGCTTTTGAGGTTTAAGAGACAAAGGGAGCTGGAAAGCTAGCTCTGCTCTATGAACTTCCTATGGTTCCTCAGAGCAGAAACGCCCTCTGACTGGTCTTCTGTGGGCTGCCAGATGAGCCCTGCTGTGGCTAACCAAATGGGGCTTATCGCAGCAGGCTTCCAGCTCTTTTCACCTCCCCTACCTTATAGCCCCACACCTGGTCTTTGCTCAATTGCATTTTCCATCCTTTTAGACACAGATATATATAAAAGGGATTTTGCAGCGTTGGGGAATTATTCATAGAGGCAATCAATGGGAAAAACACTTACCCCCTGTCGTCTCTTGCATCATCCTCAAATGCTTACATCTCCAAGCAATTCAATGCAGTCTTTCCTATTTATCTGACCTGCTCTTTTATAGCTTGATCCCACTGATTGCATTCTCTGTCGGTTCCCCCGTTGCGGACACCCCTGCAGTGTGTTCCGTACGGAACCTGACACACGGAGTACATTTACAGTGCTTGTGAGTGTCACTTACTGTTTGAGATATGTTTTTGAAGAGGTACTTCTTCCACTGCACCCATAGATATTTGCTTCTCTTTATTCTGTTTAACTGGAAAAGAATTTGGGTCTATCATCCTGCGTAGGGGCCTCACAGAGTAGTTGCATAATCTTTTTGTCTCCCCTTGTTTCCTTCCATCCATGTCCCTTCTCTCCTCCCACTGTCTCGTTAATCCCGTTATTGTGTTGGGTCTTGTCCTACTTGTCTAGAGTGTTTCAAAGACACACAGGATACACTGTGGGAGCAATTTTTCCCCAAACTATGTTAGTGATACAGAAGAGAGGTAGGCACAAACTTCTGTCCGCAACAGGGAGAAACTTCTGGACCTTTGAGGGCAAAATATTATTTAATCTCTTTTAAGAGAAGCAAGCACGCTTTTAGGGTGCCGCAGAAACAAATAAGCGGAGGCACTGTGGGAATTCCTGTCAAATATTTATCTGGTAAATTATTAACTGTAGGGAAGAAAAATCAACTTTGGGGAGCTTGGTTTTATTCTTAATGTGATAGTTTTGGTGAAGTTTTCGGAATTGGTCATTCAGACACTTGTGAGGGAGATAACGGCTTTCTGTCCAGTGCAAAAGTGTACAACTGCAGTTGTTTTTTTTTTTTTTTTTTTAATTCTCTTTCCCTATCCTCCCCTGTAGAGTTCATGTGTGACCTCATTAACTTGGCACTGAATGGGAGGGATAGTATCCCCTGATGAATCTTAAATTTTAATTTACAGCTGCTATGTTTGGACGCGTTTTTTAAAAATGGTTCATTATTAAAATTAAAGTCACCAACTAATTATCTTAAAGCTTCTATTTCGAGCAGAAATGAATTTTCATTTAATATGTTGGAGTAAATTGAGATTTTTCTCAGTCTTAGCTTCTCTATTAAGGAGAGAGGCCCGATTAATGACCCTCTTGTAATTCTGTAATTAGGTAAAAGAAATATATATTGGGATGGTAATCTATTTTAAAAGTTAAAAAAGCCATCCTAGTAGATGGAGTCAATGTTTGGTCAGAATGTATAGACTCACTGTAAAATTATAATAATGAAAGAAAAGTCTCTTCCCAAAGACTAAAAACTTCCCCAAAAGCCACCTCATTTTCCTGTTGTTTGTGTCCAGCTGCACATGCTATACAGATAGCGCATGGGAAGAATTTCACACCTAATACCAAAATATAGAAAGTTGATCCTGAGATTAACTAGCCGGGTCGTCTTTTATTTCGTAATGGCTTTATTGTACTTGCTTGTAGTAACAGCAACAGTACGGGATGGTTCTGCATGGAGCCCCTGGTAACACTGAGACACGCTGTTGGTTTTTTACGCAAACTTCCAGGTAAAATATACACGTTTTCCTGGATAAAAACTGCGATTATATCATCATCTGCCCACATCTACCCAATTAATGCATGTCAAGAGTACTAAGTACTGCAGCTTTACTTTTCTTGCATTAGAAATTGGCTAAAATAATTGCAAAAACAAATACAATCCCCTGAGAATCCTTACAATCAAACTAGTCTGAACAGTAAGTGGTATATGAGAGAGAAAAGAAATAGTAACTGTTTCTTTGTAGTAGAGTAAGTGGAAGGTGCTGTTAAATTGAGATTTGGAGACGGAGCAGCTTGATTTGAGTTGGATCCTTCTCTAGTAAATATATACAGGGGCCAGCAGGGCTGTAGGGTTTGTAGAGTGTAGACCACACACCCAGGAAAACCATCCCGCGTTATTTATCTGTGTGAAACAACCTGCTAATTTTTAGAATTAACTATGCCAAAAGACACCTTAGGATACTAGACTGAAAGACTGAAAGTGTAGCCTTCCTGGAAATTAAGCATGAGGGAAAGAAAATAAATACTTGTCAAGCCAGTAGACAATATGCTTTAAATATTGCCCTGTGAAATACCCTTAATTTTGAGGCCCAAAGATGCAAATCTTCTATCCAACTGTTGACACGTGTGTGTATGTCTCTCTGTGTGTGTATATCTGTGTTTTTGCTGGTATATAGATATAACAGATGGTTTGTAATGTTAGATTAAGACGCAGCTGTTAAAATATTAGCATTCATTTTACAGATAGGTTTTGTTTGCTATTCAGAATAACTTTTATAGCATTAATCCAACAGATTATGTTCTTACTTCAGTTTGCGTCATATTATTTATGGACGTAGTTGTATTGGATCAGTGCCACGCTCTGCTTCTTTCCAAGCCACATACACCAAATAAAATGACTTTGCCATTCTTAGAGACGCATTATTGTATTACCTGAGTATTCCTTTTGATTTTCAATTTGGACAACAAATATTGGGCAGAGTCAAGAAAAGTTTCAATATGTAGCCAAACGCATCTGTGAAATCATTTGGCACAACTGGTTTTTTTTGTGTTTTTTTTTTTTTTTTTTTATATAATAGTACGTGACAAAGTAACAGTTCTAGTGGATATTGCAAGTTCATTCCCTGAAGTATTTAGGTGAGATCCATTATGGGCTTTCACAGGAGCAAAATTGAGTCATTTAACCTATGCCCAAGGAGATGTTGATCCTAATGTAGACAGGTAAGACACGAGAGTTTTTGAATGGTAATTCATTGTTGGAGAACACTGTCTGATGTTCATAGCTCAAGCAGTAAGTTTATTTATTACGATGACTGACTCTGGCGTTGTATTCTCATATATGAAACCAGGTGTTTTGGCTAGTAAGAGAATTTTGTGAGACAAGTTTGACAGCAGACTGGCTGCCAAGGGACAAGCAAATAGAACTTCCTGAATTCATTTAGTGTGTTTTTTCTCTTGCAGCCTTCTGTCTGCAAAAGCTTACACTCCTGGGTTTTCACAGCATCCACGCCTGTTCTCTGTCATAGCATGAAGTCTTTGTCTTCTGTGTTGTGGAACTAATGCTATACCATTCTATGGAACCATTCTATGATTCTATAAAACTCAAGAGTTTACCTTAAACATATCATAGAATCACAGAATGGTTTGGGTTGGAAGGGACCTTAAAGACTGTTCAGTTCCACCCCCCTGCCCTGGGCAGGGACACCTCCCGCCAGACCAGGTTGCTCCAAGCCCCAGCCAACCTGGCCTTGAACCCCTCCAGGGATGGGGCAGCCACAGCTTCTCTGGGCAACCTGGGCCAGGGGCTCACCACCCTCAGAGTGAAAAATTTCTTCCCGATACCTAATCTAAATCTCCCCTCTTATAGTTTGAAGCCATTACCACTTCTCCTATCGCTACATGCTCTTATAAAAAGTCCCTCTCCAGCTTTCTCATAGGCCCCCTTTAAGTACTGGAAAAGGGGCTTGAGGTCTCCCCAGAGCCTTCTCTTCTCCAGGCTAAACAGCCCCAACTCTGTCAGCCTGTCTTCATAGGAGAGGTGCTTCAGCCCTCAGATTGGCTTCATGGACACAGAGTAGTTGTGGATGCCCCTTCCCTGGAAGTGTTCAAGGCCAGGCTGGACGGGGCTCTGAGCAACCTGGTCTAGTGGGAGGTGTCCCTGCCCATGGCAGCGGGTTGGAACTAGGTGATCTTTAAGGTCCCTTCCAACCCAAACCATTCTGTGATTCTATGACCCTCCTCTGGACCCTCTCCAATAGGTCCGTGTCCTTCTGTTGTTGAGGACTTCAAAGCTGGATTCTGTATTCCATCCTTGTAATGTTTTTTTGTGTCTGGCTGGGTGCAGGGCAGTTGAGCTCTATTTTAGATGGTTATGAACACACCAGATGTCCTGAGCAGCACAGCTTAGGGTTCAGTGTTAACTAGCTGTGAGGTCAGCCTAGCTGTGCCCTGTTCTTCATCCTCCAGTAACACCCGCTCCTTTTGCGCCTCTTGCACTGGCACCAGAGTCTGCCCAAACCTATTGTAAGGTCATTAAGGAACTAAACCAGTAAAAAACAGCTTAAAAAAATTGAATTGATCAACCTAGGTGTATGACACAGGAAAGATATTTAGATGCTAACACACAAAGGTCTCAGCATTCAGGACTTTTTACACTAGTAATGGTCCAAATAGAGGATGTGTGGCTTTGAGGTTGGTTTCATGGGCAATTTAAATCAATCTTAAACCCAAGTCAGTGTGAAAGAGGTGGGAGGCAGAGGAGAGGGCAGGGGTCGGTAAACTTAGACCCATTGTGAAGCTGCACCCTGAATTGCATTAGATGACAACTGTAATTTGTCCTCACTTCACAGCCATATAGGAGGAGGAAGATGACAACTCTACAGTTCACATTTACTTTTAAGGGAGTCAGCATACTGTACGTGCCCTTGCCTAGTCTGTCAAGAAGCACTTTGGCTTGAATATCAGAATTCAGAAAACAGAAGCTGCCTTCCATCCTCATCCCAGTGGAAAACATGGAGCTTCAAGTAGTCTGCATTGGCTTGTAATATTAAGGTCTCTTAGGTATTCTGCAACATCAGCTGTGTTTAAAAAAAAAAAAAAAAAAAAAAAAAAAAAAAAAAACAAACAAACCAAAAAAAAACCCCCAAAACAAAACAAAAACCAACCCACAGTTAGCGAAGAAAGAAAACTAAATTCTCTTCAATAGGGGTATTCAGTGTTGCTTTCATTGTATTTTAGAAATCCACCTTGTCTAATTTTATTCTGCAGAGTGTTAATGTTGTTCATGATGTGGCAGATGCTGTCATTCTATATGTTGATGGCAGTAAAAATGAAAAGGTGAAGCAAATCTGATTGGTGATTTTGAAGTTTGGCTATGTCTTTATCTCCATCTTCCGTCAAGTTTCCTATTATTAGAAATTCCCTTTTTATGAGCTCTGAAGAACTTGACCTGGCTACTGACTGCATTGTGTGCTCTCAAGTTAGCGTCAAGTCTTCTAACAAATCATCGTACCGAATGCTTTTCCTCCTTCACTCAGCAAGATGAATTCTTGAGCACCGCGCCAACAGTCAACTGTTTATGCTCTTCACTCCTGTTATTCTTCAAGGAGACAGACCTCCCTTGAGTGGGCAGAAATAGTCCATGAGTCCCTGACAGGCAGATCAGCCTGTGGTGGCAGAGTTGAGGGAAAGGAAAGGTTGTTACCGCTAACGCTCCACTTCTCATAATGGATATCTTTCTCCTTCCCACAGTGACAACAGCGCTGGAGCACTTTTTGGCAGGCATCAAAGCGGTGCTCGCACTCAGTTTGTACTTGGAAGGTTGTCTTTGCAACCACAGGAGACAGAAATGTGTCATTTAAATGAAAAATATTATTTTGTCAGGACTTGGAGCTCCTGCCCAATAGTCTCTTGCTTGTCCAGGCAAGTGTGCTTTATAGTGTCTTAATAGTATCTAAAATATAGTCCAGAGGACTATGTATTTATTTGTCTGTGATACTTTGGAATTCTCCCAAGCCCATCACAGCAGGCATATGGAGAAGAAGGAGGAAGTCCAAGCAGCCTCAGCTGTCTTATAAAAACTAACACTTCTTGCAAATGGAAATTGTTACCAGGACCACCCATCTGCACTCATCGGTTCCTAAAACATAAAGATCACATTTAGGAAAAGTGCAAATTGACAGATGGATGCCATCTTTTCAGCGTCTTCCAAAGGAACCTCAGAATTTAAAACGAAGCAGGAGACCTCTTTAAAGAACAAGAGCAGATGGCTCTGCTTTTTAGTCATATAGACAAAGATTAATGTCATTTGCTGTCTTTTAAATACTTTCATCTTTATCCTACTTTTTTTTCCCCTGCAGTTGAGAAATTAACCTCAGCTGTCTGTTTACAGACCAGAAAGCTTAGGCTGGTTTGCATGATTGCTGCCCTTTCACAAGTCAGCCAGGTAACATAATTGGTCTTAAGTTTTAAAGTAAATAACAGGGTGATTGTCTGGTTCAACTTATAGCATGAGAAAACAATAATTTAAAACCATACTAAGTACTTGACGTTTTTATTGTTGGAATTACTTAAGAGCTATTGTGGACATACACATTTAGGACTAAGGTAAAACGATCTGAAATTTTTTGCTTCCCAGTCTGTAAAGTAGTACAGTATCAGTCTAATCCTCATTGCAACCATAATTTTTCCAGCTAACATGGAATTATGAGACATGGGATATTGGAAGGCAGTGGGTTATGTGGTTCATAAGGGGTCACACAGATGATGTGAGAGTAGCTTTTTTCCATGCTGAAGAGGTGTCCTGGTTTGAGGAGAGGAAAGCTTAATTAATGAGCAGCCAGAATTGTGACCCTTTGGCTTTTCATACCTGCATCACTGTGCAAAGCTAAAAATAATTACCAAAAAAAAGTATACCTGAGTTTCTCCAGACAAGGAAGTTAATCATGAGGTAAGCTTTAAATATACGTTATGCTAAGTATTCTACACTAAATTTATCTTGGCACTGTGCATTAAAAGCAGGCTTGGGCAAATTAGCCTATTGCCTTTTGAGAACAGAATAAAGTGTCTGTGCAAGAAAACTGTGCTTCCATAGTCACAGTAAGTTGAGCAAGCGTGGATTGGTTCCAAAAGAAATGGACTTTTACACACCTGACTCTGTGTTTCTGGCCCTTTCTGCAGCCATTACTTATCACAGAATGGTTCAGGTTGGAAGGGACCTTAAAGATCATCTAGTTCCAACCCCCCTGCCATGGGCAGGGACACCTCCCACTAGAATGTGGCACTATCTAGCTCAAGGTCAAACTGGGTGGGAAAAGGTAGCTTTCTGTTGGATCTGGCTATGGTTTTTGCTTTGGTTTTTTTTGAAGAAGCTAGTGCCCCAGCTCACTGCTCTTCGCAAACCGCCAGTGCCTGTGCGCCTGTGTAAGCACTCCTGAATCTTCTTTAGGAATCACCAGTTAGGCTGAGGTAGGAGTCTCAAGTTCAGCCTAATTTGAATTTAGCATTAGCACTTGAAGTACTACAGCAGTTGTTCAGCTCAGGATATTAATTTAGAACAAATATTTTCAAGTGAAGTGTGTGTACCAGCATGACCATGGGCTATAGGCTCCAGCAAACCTGGCAGGATTCAGAGGAGCGTTGCAGGTCAGAGCCATTGGAGAACAAATTTCCACTGTCTCAAGAAAACCAGTTCTGCTTTTAACAGTCTCTTGAGAGCTTTCACGCGAACCGTCAGAGCTGTGAGAGCCGTTCAATTGGAGAAGACATGTCGTTATCAGAGGCAGGAGGCAGTAACATGTTCAGTCTAACTTGCTGCTGGCTGAAGAGTTAAATCGAGCTGCGGCTCCTTGGGAGGTAGCCTGGAAAGCATTATTGCCCATGCACTTTGAGATACAATTCAAGATTTTTCTCCTAATGAAGAGCAAGCTAAAATCAAACATAGAGCAACGCAGCACAGAAAGAGCAGAGCATGTGGCTGGCCCGAGACAGGATACGCCCTGAGGCAGTTGCTTCCACCAGAGAATTGCAACAGTAATTGATAGTCATAGCATCGCGCTTTTCCCGTGAGCCCGAGGGAAGAAAACTTCCCTGCTTCCGTCTATGAGTTTGTGAGAACGCTTCCTGTTCGGGTTTCTGTTAAAAGAAAGGAATATATAAACAAACAGAACAGTGAAAGATCACCAAAATTACTTCGTTTAACTCTTGCAATAATGTTAATTTCCAAATAACAGCCAGCTAAATGGCTACTGCTGTGTAAAATAAAAAGTAGAATTTGGTTTATTATCTCTCAATAATATGAGAAGTCCGAAAATGTGATGCATTTCCATGGTGTATTTATAATTACAGTTATAACTCTTGCTTTGTAACCAAAAGTGAGAATTTGTTAAAAAAAATTATCCTTCGTCCCCTTCTGGAAAAAAAAAAAACAAAAACCCCAAAAGAAAAACAAAGGTAAGCAGGAAATTTCTAGTCTCTGTTAGAGCCTGTCCGTTAAAACATTGCCCAGGGTTTGTCTTTTCAGCAGGTAGGAATTGTAGGCAGGGAAGAAGGAGCTGGGGCCACGCTGCTGGGAGTTGGGAAATTTCCTAAGGCAGGTTTGCTACTGGCGAAGAAAATTCTGGGGAAGAGGGAGAGAAGACATGGGTAAGGTTGGACTCCAAATTGGAGTGCTCCGAAGAAAGCCGCGATACAGGATTGTGGTGTGTTATTTGGTCCACAACACCTGCGTGGCAAAGCAACAGAGGGATGAGTGTGTTCTGTCTCAGCCTGAAGAAAGTCAAGTTCATAATGCGGCTGTTATCACTGGGCTTGAAGGAATTTCCGTGGACATAAAGATTGTTCTCAGAGATGGAAGGACCAGTGGGTGTACAACTGTAGATATATCATACAGTTATGTGAGCTGGCATATTTTAAATACTTAAATACCTTCAGGAGCGAAGAAGAGTTTATCTCTTCTTAAACATTTATCTCTTCCCCTTCTTGGATTTCCCAGGGCTTGGCATGAATTATTGAAATCAGTTTGGCTATCACATCTTTTCTTGTCATTGTCCTCTTCCTTTTTCCTCTGTATGTTGAGTTGTTCAACAGGCGCTCCTCAAAACCACGTCCCGTTAAACAGAGAGCCTTTTGTTATGCACTGAAGAGGAATAGGGCTAAATGTCATAACTTGCACTGCGTCCTTGGGCAAGAGCATAAAAAAAGTCTCTTCATCTCGCTGGCTTTATTTTTAATAGTGAACAACACAATCAGTAGGTGGAAGTGACTTTTCGTCTTAGGAGCTGCAAGGAAGTAAGATAATTTTAGAGACAGGGTGCTAACAGGCTGAGCTGCTCACAGGCACAAATGCTGCTGTTACGGGTTGAAAGCAAGCGAGTCTCTTCTATCGCATTACAAGGAGTAGTTGTAGGGTTTTTTGTTCTTCTGTTGTCTAGCTTAGCCTCTTCATGATTTGAAAATAAACTTATCTGATATAACTCATAAGAGAGTTTTTGTCTGCCTGCAGTTGCTATTTTGAGAGAAGGGATGGTGTGAGAGGGGCCTGGAGCTGCTGAGAAACAGAACAGCCAGCACTAGGGGAACAGTCCTATTAAATTACCCCGATTGAAATGTATTTCTTCAGTGTTGTTGGGGTTGCATGTTTTCTTCAGTGATAAAGAACCCTAAGTGCATCTAACGTGCCCTCCAGGGTCTGGGGGACTTTGTCAGGGAACATTCAGTTACACAAGTGTTACTTCAGATGTTTCAGTGTCTTCAACCCAGCCTCCAGCTGCCATGCCAAAAGGGAGCGGGTCTCTGCATAGACCCTGTGCCGTATCTGTCAGGCCCAAGAGAGGACAGACTTGATCGTCCAGGCCCATGTGGATGTCTTGGAAAATGAATGGCATCTTAGCCAGCAGGAGAAGGCAGTGTTTAGGCAGCTGTCTCGCAGCCCGCATATTTGAGCACCCTGGGGCTGCTGAAGGGGACAGCCTGCTCTTACTGAGAGTGCTCTTTCAGACCCCCGAGCCATTGCCAAAGAGCACCATCTGCATCCCCGTTTTTGGACGTTTCTTGTCTCGCTTCCAATATTCCCTCGGACACCATTGCCCAGTGTCCTTTGGAGTTGGCTGAAAGCTGTGGCAACAGCCACCTGCCCCTAGCAGGATCAACAGGATACAAGGAAATACCGGTACTTTTCTGTTCCCTTGAACTTGCTTTACTGCTTTTCCTTTGCTTTGCAATAGCCATGATCTGGAGCTCTGTTTGCACAGTTTTCTACGTGCACACCCTGAAGGAGCCTGGGGTCTTCCTAAATGGTACAGCTTTCTGCGGATCAATCAAAACCAAACAGATCTTTTAATGAAGGTGAAGTAGCAGTAAAAGAGAAACTTCTAAATCATAGAATGGTTAGAAGGGACCTTAAAGATCATGTAGTTCCAACCCCCTGCCATGGGCAGGAACACCTCCCACTAGACCAGGGCATCCACAACATCTCTGGGCAACCTGGGCCAGGGTCTCACCACCCTCACAGGAAAGAATTTCTTCCTAATATCTAATCTACATCTCCCCTCTTCCAGTTTAAAACCATTCCCCCTCATCCTATTGCTCCATTCCCTGATCCAGACTCCTTCCCCATCTCTCCTATAGGCCCCCTTTAGGGACTGGAAGGCCACTATAAGGTTTTGCCGAAGCCTTCTCTTCTTCAGGCTGGACACCCCCAACTCAGCCTGTCTTCGTAGTAGAGGGGCTCCAGCCCTCAGATCATCTTCGTGGCTTCCTCTGGACCCATTCCAACAGGTCCGTGTCCTTCCTGTGCTGAAGCATCTTTTTTTTAATGGAAGGCGTATCAGAGGACAGCGGTAGAGCACTTGTCAGGAGAACTTGAAATTTAGCTATAGGTACATGCAAAACTGCAGTGGCAAGAGGCAAGACTTTTTCGGGGGCAGGCATTAAGCTAGTAGCTCTTTTTTTAGAAAGACATAACTTCATGTTCTTATTTTCAAGGTTCTTTGAAAAGAAGGAAAGTTAAACACTTCCCAAAATAAAAGTGGAGTTTTATTTTCCCTTGCTGTCAAATAAAGGCAGACTATTAGCTTACGCTTTTCCAGTGAAGTCAGGTGTTATAACTACTTAGAATCAATTTCTTGGATCCTTGTTGTCAAACAATATCTTTAACTGTGTTGTAGGCAATAACTATTTAAAAATAAAACCATTTATGCATCTGAATGCCCAGCCAAATAGAAAGTGTTCCTTGAGTAACAATGAGCTTGTAAATGTAAATACTTTCCAACTGTTGCTTCATTTTTCCTTGTCAATACCTCTGAAGGCTTATACTGCCCTTCATACAAGCTGTTGCCAACTTCCACGGCTCTGTTGTCAGATAACAGCATTTTCAAAAATGCGTAGTGCTGAAGAGAATTTAATCAGCTCTGTAAATAATAATTATGTTTTAAAAAAAAATAAATCCGTAAAATCACAGCATGGTTGTGTCTTGTATTCTGAAAATGAACCTTTTGCAAGGGAGGCGAAGAAGGATGGAAGAATTGGAAGAGTACGGAGGTGATAAGGAGGAACTGAAACGTGAAACTTTTCCTCATCATTTCTAGTAGTTGTCATATATATTGCCATAGAAGATGACCTATTTTTTTGTTATTAGGTCTGTTCCGTTCTGTAGTTTGGGAAAAGAAAATGTTGAACTGGCTTAAAATACTTCTCAGGAAATTGCTGTTTGAAAATGTAATCTTTCTACAGCTTACTCTTCAGCTTTGGCTGTAATACGATTTAGGTTTTTTAGATATATATATATAGCAGGTTCATTTGTGCTTCTGCTATTGCGCCACAAATTCTGAAGATTAGACTTCTTGCTCTATAATCCTGCTAGGCTGGGGAGAAGAGGAAACTCTGGTATCAAGATAATGGACTTTTTATAAAAATCTATGTAGAACAGAGCTCGTGTAAGCATTGCCATCGATCAAGCAGCAGTCACCTTTTCCCTTCAACCTACAATTTGAAAGATAAGTCAAGGAAAAGAGGTGGGTTACTAAAATGCCACTGCTGTTTCTCCAGTCTGGAGGTAGCAGAGTAATTCAGCTTTCACAGGCTGTTTTGTTTTATTCTAGAGTTGTAAGTTCTAATGTATTTTGATATTCTGTAGTTCCACTCTTAAGAGAATCTAATTGACCTTACATTAATATCCGAAGCTGTGGTGAGGCTTTGTGTAGTGGTAGGTGCCACACAAACTCGGAATAAGATATTGACTGACTCCTGGAGAGTTTTAAAGACAAGCCATAATAAGCAAGAACAAAATGAACCCATGCTGGAGAGTAAGAAGATAACACAGATTATCAATGTGCACCAGTTTTTATTAAGACATAAATCCCTGTCCTACTTTTTTTCCTTCTTTTTCGTCTTCAGAAATACTCAAGAACAGCTATATATTGGCTGATGGTGATTTTCTGTCAGTGCTTCCAAGGAGTGTTGCTATCACTGTTACTTAAACCTGTTCTAGTAGCACAAGGCACCAGTTATTTTTTCTGACTAATTTTTTTCAGGCTTTGATTTCACTGTGCTTTCTGGTGGTTAGTCAAGAAACGACATAGTTAATGTGATTTTGTTGTAATTACAGCCCTGTTCTGTAAGCTAGAAGGTTCTATGTCCGTATGAGAACTTATATAATGATGATAGCATGATAGAACTAAGATTTTAACAGATGGATTTTCTTCAGTTGGACAAGATGCTGTAGGAAGAACACAGTGGAAAACGTCCTGTGTTTGCATTTTGTAGAAAGATATGAAGAACGCTGCCCTGCTGGAGAAATTCAGGAAATAAAGATATTATTTACAATCATTATGTCACGCTCTGAGAATAATATTTGAAAGATCACAGTATGCTATATTCCTGTATCGTCAAGGAATCTTGCATTATCTGACATTCCTCAGATTGTAATCTCATCAAGCAAATGCAAGTTTTTCATAGTATCCTACTTAATAAGCAGCTAGCCATTCAGGATGTGTCTGTCAGCTACACAAGCACTAAAAGGAATCGCGTTTATGTGACTGTTATTGGAAATGTGAAGCTAAGCCTGAATCCTCAGAGGTGGTGAGCTGTCTAATTCCCATTGATCTTAATGCAAATCGAGTACATAGATGTCCCTTGTGACTCTTTGTCATTGTCCCCGGGCTTCTTGATTGCCTGTCTTCCTAAGATCACTGCTTTCAACAGACAAATTTCAGAAAATGAAGGTTGTGGTTATGGTTGTGAAAGCCCTAACACCTCATGAGACAAATTACACCTTCCTGCTGAAATGTTCTACAAAACTGCCGTTTGTAGGTATTGAATTCTCCTTTTTCTTTTCTAGCCATTTCATCCGATGGTGAATTTGGAATGCTCCAGAGATTTTCGACCATTTCTGTGTGCCCTCTATGCTCCCGTGTGCATGGAGTACGGCCGCGTCACTCTCCCTTGTCGCAGACTCTGTCAAAGAGCATACAGCGAGTGCTCCAAACTCATGGAGATGTTTGGGGTCTCTTGGCCTGAGGATATGGAGTGCACCAGGTGAGCAAATCTGGTTTTTTTCAGAATCCCAGGATAAAATTTTGGTATGGTCTAGGATGTTTTATGATCTGAAATGGACGTTTTAAATGTGTTCCATTACAAGTGCCCTTATTTTCCCTTCCATTTGTGTAACAGCCTGTTTCCTGGGGTGGAAATTGAGTTCATATTTCTATCATCTGCCCAGGAGATAAGTTGAAAATTTCTGTGGGCAATTACTGTAAACTGCACATGCGCTTTCTTAACTGAATGAATATACCCCTCTATTTTTCTTCTTCTTTGGCATTTATGCTGACCTGGTTTTGTCTGCTATACTGAAGTTTAATAGGTGGTACTGCTATAAATTTCTCTGAGTTAGGCAAAATTCCATACGCTAGAGATTAATAGTCTCTTTTTCTGAGGGGGGAGCTGGCTGGTTTTGATGGGTGTATAAAATCTCAAAGCTCTGTTTTCAGAGCATCTACCTCTTGTTGAGCTTGTGTGCAAATCGATGTTTTCCGCTTTACATTATACAAATAACTTCATAGAAAAATATTTGATGATGTTCTAATCTATTTGAAACAGAATATACATGAAATTGAAAACAATATCTTTATGCTTTATTTTTTGCAAGTGACTCCAACAGTTAATAACATACAGGAGCACAAACAGGATGAAATAGTCTCTTACAGTTGGATTGGAGAGAGTGAAAAACAGTTAAAACTTCTTTTAGGAAAAGAGTGTCAGAAGATGCTTCTAGGTCCCGAAAAACTGGATCAAAGATGGCTCTAACTCCCTACTCCAAACAGATGCCTGGGCCTTTAGGTCCTCCCATCTCCTCAGTAAGGCCCAGGTAGTGAAATTTCAAAACCAGATCTAAAAATGTTGAAACTTTGCTGGTGCTGTGCTAGTGCCATTGTGCCAGAAGATGCACTGTGGCAGAGGAACAGGCACACTTAGCTTATACTGCACTTGCTGAGGTGATAACGTTTAGCAGAGGGAAGAATGGGACAACTCCGCATGGAATCCCTCCAGTCTCTCCTGCATCTCCAGCAGCCCTTAGCCTCCAGCCAGAGCTTTACTTAATCACAGAAATAGCTTCATCGTAATTCCAATTTATTAATGCTAGTAGCAGTGCTAGGTTGGATTTTTGGCCTAACTAGCTCACCGTCCTGTCCGATAGCAGCTAGTACAGTTGCTTATGGAAAGGTTTTAAAATGTTCTTATAAAATCATGTGTCCTTGGGCATATAGTCTCAGTTTACAGTAAGCCTAAATTTATAGACTTCCCGAGATGTATTTTCTATCCTCACCTTTATTCTTAAAGCCCCAGTGGGCCTCTTGTCCATTTATTTCTCTGGTTTATTTTTAAACGTATTTTATTGTTTCAACGTCCGCCGCATTCTATGACAATGAGTTCTAGAGTTTGTTTAAACATAGTGTAGTATTTCATGGGTTACCCATTATTTGGATTGTCTTTGGTTTCGCTCTGGTTAGCGTGTCTAAAGTCAGACATATAAATAAGGTTGCTAGTCTTTGCGGAGTATGTGTTTATTACTTGTAAATAATTCTTTTCTTACTTTTTAGATTCCCAGATTGTGATGAGCCATATCCTCGTCTTGTGGACCTCAATTTAGCTGGGGAGCCCACAGAAGAGGCCCCAATGGCAGTACAGAGGGATTATGGTTTTTGGTGTCCTCAGGAGTTGAAAATAGACCCTGATCTGGGTTACTCTTTCCTGAGGGTACGGGACTGTTCCCCTCCATGCCCAAATATGTACTTTCGGCGTGAAGAGCTCTCCTTTGCTCGCTACTTCATCGGAGTGATCTCCATCGTCTGCCTTTCCGCTACCTTGTTTACTTTTTTAACTTTTCTGATTGATGTCACAAGATTTCGCTATCCAGAAAGACCGATAATATTTTACGCTGTCTGTTACATGATGGTGTCATTAATTTTCTTCATTGGCTTTCTGCTTGAAGACCGAGTAGCGTGTAACGCATCTAGCCCTGCCCAGTACAAGGCTTCCACAGTGACCCAGGGCTCTCACAACAAGGCTTGCACCATGCTTTTCATGGTGCTCTATTTCTTTACCATGGCTGGCAGTGTTTGGTGGGTCATTCTTACCATCACCTGGTTCTTGGCAGCCGTGCCAAAATGGGGCAGTGAAGCCATCGAGAAGAAGGCATTGCTCTTCCACGCCAGTGCCTGGGGCATTCCAGGAACTCTAACCATCATCCTCTTAGCAATGAATAAAATTGAAGGTGACAATATTAGCGGCGTATGTTTTGTTGGCCTCTATGATGTGGATGCATTAAGATACTTTGTACTTGCACCTCTCTGCCTGTATGTTGTTGTTGGAGTTTCCCTTCTGCTAGCTGGCATTATCTCCCTCAATCGGGTTCGCATTGAAATCCCATTAGAAAAAGAGAACCAGGACAAACTAGTGAAGTTCATGATCCGGATTGGTGTGTTCAGTGTTCTGTACCTCGTGCCACTGTTGGTTGTAATTGGCTGCTATTTCTATGAGCAGGCTTATCGAGGTGTGTGGGAGACGACGTGGTTTCAAGAACGCTGCAGAGAATATCACATCCCGTGTCCCTATCAGGTGAGGAAACCGATACGACGTATTCAGGAGTGCAGAAAATGGGTAATGAGGGGATATGGTAAGACTTATTTGTCATCCCTAACTGAAAGTGCTCCTATTCCTACAAGGGGAGGTTCTCGCCGTACTGAAATTATTTGGATAATGCATTAGGCCTTCTGAAGGATTAGATATTACTGGAAAATGGGAGGCTTGCATCAGCCGCCGCGTGTGTTTTTTGTGGAGTTTCTGGCCTGTATGGGACCTATACAGAATATAAAGATGCTGTTTTAAACCAACTTCAAGAGCAGGACTTAATGAGGTTTTTTTTGGTCATTAGAGACTTGTTAGAAGTTTTGCTCTGAAGGAATTTTGGCTTTTAAACTGAGTTGTCATCAGCCTGATTACTGCTTTTTCTAGTTTTTTGTTGTTCATCTGTAACAGTTATGTTGCTTTGCTTAGCCTAGAGTTTTGTGCTCGTTTTAGGGCAGTCTATGCATGTGTCAGAAATGTCTGTACAAAATCTTACTTGAAGTGCCTTCAGAAGAAAACCAGAGCTTACAGCTTATCAGTTTTGGTTTTCAAGAAAATTACACTCACCCGCTCAATTTGTTTAATTGAGTTATCCCAGGAACAGAAGCCTCTAAGAGCAGTAGGTATCGAACTGTCCACTGTTTACTGCAGTATTGTGCTGGTGCAGTTGCAAAGAAAGTATTGGGAGTATTAATTACTTGAAGCCTACTTTTCTTTTTGAGCCAAAGTGGCAAATTGTTTTTGGAATGACATTGCATAGATATTTTCTGCAACTTCTTTGAAGGCAGCTTTATTTCAAGCAGGTTGTACAGCAAGCATCTATTGCATAGCCGCGCATACAGGGGTATAAAAAAAGTTGATATTTTGGCTCTAAGGCAGTTAAAACACCAGCTGGATCATCAAAGCTCACATTTTAATGCAATAAAATATCACTAAAAGGTTTGGCTGAGTCTATATAGCTTGATAATAATCCTTTTATTACCTTTTAACCCTTTTTATTGTTTTTTTTCTGTTAGATTTTTATTAGGGTGTGACTCTTCCCTCCATCCAATGTGTGAGCGTTTTTATGGCAGGAAATATCTGTCAGTGGGTGTGTTTGGTTTCATTTGCTTGACTGAGTCTTCATTGCTGCAGGTTTTAATATGTTAAACTGGCTGATGCTTAAAAAGAGAGAAAAAGAGGGATGTGCAGTTTTCTATCAGTTAATATCAAATACCCACCATATGCCAATCTAAAATTCGTGTAAGAATCTATAAAATTAAAAGGATATTGCTGTCTCAACGAAAACTATTTTAAACTTGGAAACTTCTGATGTCTAAGGGCTAAAATCCTGGCTAGTGGAATAACGAAAACATGTAGTAAAATGCTACTCAAATTTCTAGAAAACCGTTAGCATAATGGCTCAGCGGGAGTCAAAAGAACAATAATGGTTTCATTCACATCAAATTGGGTTGAAGGACCCGTAGACCCTAGGGAGTATTAGAAGGGGTTTTCTTCTAACCCATCCCATTTTTTTTCTTAAGCTAAACATGCTTCCCTAATTAAACTATCCAGACTTATAATTGGAGCAGATTTCCAAAGCTGTGGGGAAAAATAATTTTGTCCTCAGATCGTGCTAGTAAAATTTATTATTAAACTGGGGGAAAGTTTAAAGCTTTGTGGAAGAGTATCACTCACTTGCAAAATAAGACTACATTTTTTTTTCTAAGCCTTGATACTATTTAATTTAACGTCAGATATTTGAATATCAGTGTCTGAGATGAGACTACCCCAAATTGAGAGGTGTAGTTGATTCCACAGCGGACGTAGGTTTTATGTGCACAACTCTACGCAGGGTTGTGTGGTTGGAATTTGCTGCTTGCATAGGCGCACTTTTTCCAATCCCAGCAAATCTGAGGTTAAAAATTCATTAGTCTGTTGAACAATTACATCATCTTTGCCATCAGAGGATGATGCCACAGTAACTCATTCTGGAAAATTGCTAATGGGGGAGTTCGATCATGCAGCTGCTACAGACATGCCTCCCTGCCTCCCTCCTGTCTGCCTGCTTCACCCGGCAGATACCGCGGGGTTAATCATGTGCTGCAGATTCTCCTGGCTGCTGCGAAACCAAAGAGAGCCTCCTTTGGCAGCTGGTGTTCAAATGAAAAATAGACATCGTGTTTCTTTGACTACCTAAAGGGCTAAATACTCCCAAAACCACAAAGATGACATTGAAGGGCTGGAGCGTGTCCAGAGAAGGGCAACGGAGCTGGTGAGGGGTCTGGAGCACAAGTCTGGTGAGGAGCGGCTGAGGGAGCTGGGGGTGTTCAGCCTGGAGAAGAAGAGGCTGAGGGGAGACCTTCTGGCTCTCTACAGCTCCCTGAAAGGAGGGGGTAGCCAGGGGGGGTCGGGCTCTTCTCCCAAGGAACAGGCCATGGCACAAGAGGAAACGGCCTCGAGTTGTGCCAGGGGAGGTTTAGGATGGATATTGGGAACAATTTCCTCCTGGAAAGGGTTGTGAAGCATTGGAAGAGGCTGCCCAGGGCAGTGGTGGAGTCGCCATCCCTGGAGGGATTGAAAAGCCGGGCAGACGTGGTGCTGAGGGCCATGGGGTAGTGGTGGGTTTTGTCAGAGTTAGGCTGATGGTTGGACTCGGTGATCTGAAAGGTCCCTTCCAACTTAGGTAATTCTATCATTCTATGAAAATGGAGAAAGCAACAAGGTACTTTATGCTTCAATCTTGGTTTCTGGCTACCTGGATGTTTCCTGGGTTTACCTGGCTACGTGTTATTATGGTCAGTTGTCAGATCCGGGAGGCATGTGTTGCTTTCCTTGTGAAATAAAAACCTTTTTTTTTTTTTTTTTTTTTTTTTTTTGCCACAAAGACAGGAAATCAATATCCCGGTATTCCCTGTCTCTGAGGAGTAAGTGCAGAGCAAAAAGGAGCTCATGTTAGCTTACCTTGCCTTCAGTGTCCTCCGCGCTCCAAGTTTCTGGGAGAGACTGGGAAGGAGGGGAAGGGTTTGTAAGAGCCGGCAGCAGCTCTCTCCCCATGAGCACATCCCCATCCCCAGTTTTCTGTAGCATCACGGGCTGCTGCGGTTCAGGCAGCAGCTTTAAGCTGTTGCCTGGGCCACAACAGCAGGTAAAACAGGCAACATCGCCTGTCTCAGCCGGGGCTGTGAGGGCTCAGATGAGCTCTGAGATGAGCCATCAAGAGTTGAGTGGAGTGACTATTGTTTCCTTGAGTCTCCTTTAGTAAGGAAAGACTAACTACTCCACTGAGAGGCGAGGTTTCTTTACGGTATATACAATGTATCTAATATGTTTAGGAAATTTAATTGTACTTTCCCCACTGCAGGGGAAATGCATTGGTTTTGTGTATGTCAACTTAAACAGGCAAGTCAAGGAGTTGCGTTTTGTATCAACCTAGACAAATCTCTTAATTTAGTTAAAAATATCAAGGTTGCTATATTAGAGCATCCTTTTTCATTATGGATGATGGCAAATTGACTAGAGGTGTTATCACAAGTAATTATTTTTATTGTTTCTGATGCTAGGACTGTTTGCAGTCGTGGCAGTGACGTAATCTATTTCCAGTCAGTGTTACCGCTCTGCGAAATACCAGCTCGCAGCAGCCTAAAAATGTCTTAACCCATCCACCTCCACTTTCACCACGGTCGGGACATTTTTCTTCTTCTGGAGGGGGACGCGCTGCCTTTGTCGTCTGCTTTCAGCACAGTAATGCTCAAATGAGGAGCTAAATTTTATGTTGGTATCCCGCTTTCAGTCATTGCCTTAAAAAGAGGAATTCATGCTTGGCCTGCAAAAATGGATTAATGTTTTTGTGCAAGAGGAGTTCATGCAGTGGAAAATGAAAGTAATTTTCACTAGCTATGGAACCTGGTACCCCCGTCATTAATACAGCATTTCAACTGGGCTGTGTGCATGATGTGTTCTTCAGGGCAGGCTTTTATTTCATATGTAATCTTCTTTATGAGAGTATAGCGCAATTTTACATCGAGGCAAAAATGCAGAAATGAAGAGGAAAAAAGCAGGGGAGTGTGACACAATCCAATCATAAAATAATCACCTCTAGCGGTCTCTTTTGCTATGGTTGAAAATCCATCCTTTTCTGCTCCTGCTTCTGTGTCGAACAGTGGTGGTTCTACCAACGTCATGTTGTCGCTCAGAGGGCAGAGCCTTGGAGCAGAGAGCTGGACTTTTGTAATGTTGGGCTCAAGGAGGGGCATTTGGGGAAATAAGATTCTGTATGCTCCTAATGCTGTTCAGCGTGGCTACCGTCATCGTTATCTCTCTAATGATTCTACCATTCTTAACAAGTGCTTGGTCCTGGCTTGGCTTTTTAGTCCGCAGTCCTGACCCAATGGCTAGATTTCAAGGTTTTGTCTCTTTCCTCTCCTACTTTGCAATTTCTGCCTTGTGTGTTGATGGAGCCTGTCGTGCTGTGGGAACCAATTCAGATGAGGTGGTGGACTGGGATGAGATTTTGGTCAGTCTCTTTACAGGAGCGTGGAATCACGCAGGTTGAAGGGACCTCTGGAAATCATCTAGTCCCACCCCCGTGCTCAAGCAGGGTCAGCCCAGGACCCCATGTCCAGCCAGGTTTTGAATTCCTGTTGCTGTAGAAGCTACAAATTCCTTTCTATCAGACTTCTAACCTCGGATATATCTGATGTAAGGTAAAAAGTAGGGTAAAAGGGGGGGAAAAAAAAGTTTGAAGTGCATTTAGCTGTTGTTACATCTCCTCCTCCTCCAGGCAGCGCGGTGTTTTATTCTTTACAAGGAGAGTGTCAGAGTTTATTTCCTCTTGGAAATTACAAAGGCAGTCAAACGGGGACAGTGACCTGCCCCAGTCTATGAAAATATGTCTCAAAACTGGGATGAATCTGGCTACAAAGTGAAACAGATACTTAGGAAATTCTGTCTCCAAAGCTGGTTGTAATGTACGTTTCTCTTATGAAAAATAGGAGTTCAAATGGTCAAATACAGCTTTTCTAGCCTGGAGGAAAGGAAAGAGCTGCATCAAGCCAGAAACATTCAAAGGTGGAAGAAAGTGATAATTGTTGTCTTCCCAAGATAAGGAAATGTGTCTGCTTTCTTGGGATGGCAGAGTATGTTGTTAAAAGCTTTTACCGCTTTTTTGAGTCCCGTATTTGAACTGTGTACGGTAGTTTAGGCCTGGAGAGGTTTATTGGGCTGAACCACAAAATCAGATTTCCTGCAAAATAAAGAAGGTCCTGAGTTAAGATTCGTTTCTCTTAAATCCAAACCTAAACAGACTCTCCACAGTTTTCACAAATGCCTCAGAGCCAAGCTGGGCACTGTGCTGATGGGAGAGATGGCTAATTTAGATATTAAAGAGAAGAAAAAAGAAAGAAAAAGAAACTGTTTCAAAAACATTTGCTACCCTAGTGGGAGTCCTTGAGAAATGAAACGAAGCAGTATGAATTATCTTTGCTTGTGATCTAATATTCATAATTTCCCTACTCATGCGGCTTCACCGGATTGAGAGACCATGGTGCTAACTTGCTGAGAGTGAAGGTGGTGCTCCCTGCTTATCTTTTCGATACTATTTAGTGGAATAGAAGCAGATGTGGGTAGCACATTTGATTTACTGTCGATGGGGAAGACCTGAGAGCAGCGTGAGTTTAGAACAAATTGCAGACTCTGGGTTTGTATTGGAAACTCTCTTTTATTTTTCATTAGGAACTCGGGTTTGTGCTGGATGCTGAATATCCATCCAGTCTCGCTCAGTCGTCGGTGTAATGTGCTCCAGGTAGATTCCTGAGCCCAGAACCAGAAGTAAAAATAGTGATGAGTACGTTTAGCCATGGAAGGCATTGAAACGTGTAGATCCAGCTGCAGTCTGTTTACAGCCGACCAAACCAATGTGCCTGTGCAGTCTCTTCTTTACTGTATCATCTGTTTTTTAGCTTTGGGCTCAACCTCATATAAACCAGTGGAATTTCAGAGATAAAATAATGGACATATATTAGAATGAAAATGATGTGAAAGTCAAGAACAGCTACTGAGAGCAGTGTCCACTTATCTAATTTCCGATGTCTCCATCTGAGCCAGGCATCCTAGCCTCCTTTTCTAGCTGAAGCAAAGAAATGGGCATTTTTATAGTCATTCATGGGACATTCAGATGAATCGTACCCTGCCTTAATTTATTTTCTGTTTGAAGAGGTCACATTTGCTCTTATTGGATATTTTTATGTTAGGATTTTTGCTACAAAATTCTGGTGAGATTTTTTTGGGGGGAAGGGGTAGGAGAGGTTGCGTGGGGTTTTTTTTGCAATCGGTCTCCTTCAAAAAATCAGAATATGCCTCAACACCTTTTAAACACACTTTCTAGATCCTGCCCAGTCTTGGCTAGAATAGCAGTCATTCCAGAAAAAAAACTTGGTAACGTGGGTTTTGCTCATTTTTGAAGGAAGGACGTAAATAAGCAGCTAAGACCACAGTGCCTGGAAGGGCGCAGGCCTGCATTTGGGAACGCCCTGGACAGATAATTTTGCTTTGCTGAGCATCATATAAACTTGCTTCAGTTCCTGGTGGAGAAGACTTTTTCTGCAAGAACAATGAGCACGACACAACTATTGTTGCAAATGTAATTTTAACCAGCTGAGTTATTGAAGCAGTCCCTATGCTTATCTCTTGAAATCTTTTCTATTTTCCCTCTGATCTTTGCTTTAAAAAAATTAAAACTGCCCTGGTATTTTAAAGGAGTTAATTATGAAGAGCGACGCTGTAAGATGATGTAATACCGAATATCATTTCTATCGTCAACAAAAATAGACGGTCGATCCAGCCGATATTTTTTTCCTGTCCCTCCCAGCTGAGGCCTCAGATTTGCTGTGTAGTAACGTCAAATGGGTTTTTACTGGAGATGGGAGTTCTCACCCACTCACTTCTCTTCATTGCTGGTGTCGGGTAGAGAAGAGAGGATTAATTGTGGTTGCCTGAGATACCGAAAGCGTAAATGGAAAGAATGTTTTGTTAACAGTGCTTCTTGTCTCTCAGTGGCAGTTATATGTATCTACTACAGGCACAAAGGAGAACAGAGTACAAGCTTGCTAATATATTTCTGTTAATATTGAAGTTATACCAATTTACAGATTATTTTAATGCGCTATTTGACAATTAAGATCGGAGAAGTTGATTTTAATATTAGGATTAATCTTTGTCACCTGGTGGTAATTTTGGCTCAAGAATTTGTCAGTTTTCTTGTTTCCCATTTTCACAAACGTACTTTTTGATCTAATCGCGATTAATTTTTTTACTATAGATTTTCAAGATCCTTTTATATGTCTCACAATTAACGCCGTTGGGATAAAAATCTCTTCATTTCAGACTGCTTTGGATCACTAACAACTGTAAATGGCTTTGTTTGTTTTGCATCCTTTTTAAAGGTTGTTCACGTCACAGGGCTCGGGGTGACATTTTTCAAGTGTTTCGTTCCCACTTGGCTTTGTCCTGCCTTTACTTTCTGCCTGAACAAACGTGGCAGGAACGTTACGGAGAACAGAGAGCACGCGGAGCCGTCTCACGGGGCCGTTTCAACCCAGGGCAGCTTTCTTATGAACAGGTGCCAGCTGAAAAGCGACGATGGTGGTAAAAGCAATGGCAGGCTGAAAGCCAAGAGAATGGGAGTGTTCAGTCATCTGCTCCGCTCTTACTTCGCTCTGCTGAATATTAGATCTCGTGGTGCCTACGTTTAAATAAAACCGGGCCGAAGTAAAAGCGACACACAGACTGCTGTAAATTCGAGCTCAGGTTTTGCAGCTACGTCTCTTCATTTCTCCCCCATCCCCCCAAAAAGAGAAGAAAAAAAGCCTTACTGCATAAATTGTATTTGTATCCAGTTTTTACAATACTTCCCCTCCCCCAAATCCTTGATAGACATTTTAATTTCCTGTAGAGATTTTAAATTTTGTGGTGGCAAAGTTGCCTCGTGTGCACTTAAGAAATGCTCTCGTAGCAGACTGTCTTTTCCCATGGCTGCGTTATGGGTGAAGTGTAACCCCTGTTGACACGGGCTTTATTTTCATGCACAAGTGCTTTAGAACAATTGCCCACGCGGACCAGAGAGAAGAAAAGATGGGGCTTGCAAACATCTTGCCGAAAACAGTGGCAAAAAGTAACTGTTGAGATGTAGAGTCTGCGTCTTTGGCGTGCTGATTAAGTTGGGATGGAGTTTCCCCATTTTTATTGGCTGCAATATGTGGCGTTTTCAGGGGGGTTTTTTGGCCATTTTCTCCATTAATCAGGGGTGTTGCCACTATCTTTTTAAATACAAAATGTCTCAGCTGTTTTACCATCTGTGTTACAGTGGGGCTTCAGAAACACGCGGGGGAGCGCACTGAGCTGATGCAGAAAAGAGCCTTTGTTAGGAAATGTCTTCGCACTGTTTGTGTGTGGCAGAGGCATAAAGAGAATATATTTAGAGATGTGTATAAATCTAAATTTTTTTTTTCCTCCTCCCTCTTTTTCATTAGTTATTGTTTAGAATTCCTCTTAGAAGAGGTAATGGATTTGCTTAAATCTGCCCTAAGGAATTGCTTCTTGTTGAATGTAATTATTCTGTCCTAAAAAAAAAAAAAAAAGAGGTTGAGATGAAAACATATTTCATAGAATGGTTAGAGTTGGAAGGAACCTTAAAGATCATCTAGTTCCTTTTTTCCATATTGCTTCCTATTTTCCATCTTGCTGTTTATTCAGAAGAGACTGAGCAAATCTAAATTATGAATTAGGATTCTTTCAAAAAACAGAAGTCACGTCAGCTCAGAACGACGACGTTAATCACAGCATTGCAGTGTTTCCTAGCAGTGATTCGCTTAATTTCTCCCGGTTTAGATACTTAGGAAAAACAATATTGAAGGAAAAGAATATATTCAAGTTAATTTCTCGGAATCCTCCTTTTCAGCATTAGTAATATGAGTCGTGTCTCCTCCTTGCACACCCAGGACTCTGATAAATCCCTCACAGGATGCAATGTGTTCTCTTATCTCACCTTGGCACGTATGCAATTTCCAGTCAATTAACATATTGAGTGAAAGCAATCATTTCGTTCACATGACTCATTTCTGGCTGGTTTTTTAATTGGATTGACTGAGCTAGCGACAAAGGGAAATGTTGATTTCTCAGCCATTATCTTCAGACAGGTTGATCTGTACTTGTACCCGAGTATGACTCCTCGAGGTCATCTTTTTCTTTTTCTTTTTTTTCTTTTTTTTTTTTTTTACTTTCTTATTATTCAGTATTTTGCTGAGGGTGACTTGCCAAAGGAGGTCAGATCTTGCTATTTTTGAGTTCTCGGTTTCATTCCATTCTCTTTTTAATAAGCACGCTTTATATCTAGAGCAGCCTTTAATTCTGATTATTAAGGAAGCTCTTTTTCCACTGAGTCTTTTAATTGCTACTAAAATGGCAACAAAAACTAAGTTAGGAGGTCTGATTTCTTTGGTTTTGAAACACCAGTCACTCTTCAAGGTCAGAATTGAATGTTGCAGTACATGTGTTAGGAAATCAGTCACCTAAAAAAAAAAAAAGACTTAACTTTTAATTTTAATAAATTAAAGGAAGTTGCCTGTAATTTGCATTTGAAAATTCTGACTAGCAGTGGATCTGTTAATGATTATGACTCTTGCACTGGGTTTCAGAGTTGCTTTGAGATGTTGGCCAGTCGTGTCAAAACAGCTGCAGACCAGCTCACAAAGGGAGAATCTTCAGTGGGCTGTTAACTGTAGATCTCTGCCAAAATCTCAGTGAATGCTGAACCTCGATGTTTATAAATCCAAATATTCTGCATCCGAGTGAATTTGTTTTGCTCTCTGTGGCATTCCTTGGCTATTGAATGACCTGTCCCGTCAGCACAGAAACACAAGGTACAAAAAATTTGGGGGATACTGCACTTTTGTGCATTTATTCCTAGTGATTCCAGAGTATCATTACTATTTTCAATAAATTTTAAAAACTTCAGTCCTGGAAGGGTACTTACATTTGAATATTGTTGTTCTCAGGACCGAGCGGCTCTGACAGTTACACTGCTGACAATAGATTTTCTTCTGAAAGCTTCGGCTTTTCAGGAAATTGTGATTGCAGTCACCGTATCTCTAAGGCCGCCGGGCATAACGTGGGCAGCCAGCTCCCGCGGTGAGTGTGTCGAGAGGTTTGCTTAGTGGTGTAACGTAAAGCAGTTCAGAATACCAGCTGTAAATACACAAATGTGGAAAGAAGTTCTCTCTCTCCATTAAAACAATTTGTGAGATCAGTGTTATTAAGTAAAAGCTATACTTTAAAATCATAGTTCTATTCTAATGATGAAATATAATGAGATACATGAATTCAGTTCACCTACAAGACTGGTCCAGATCTCTCAGACGTGTTCTGTATGTGCCTTGATCTTGGTAAAGAACCGCTTAGCTTAGCCAGAACTGGGCTAAATAACATGATAATGTAACAAATACTTGCACATTTCACGTTTGATTTTTCTTTGGCATTATTTGTATGAACAAACAGTGCTCCCCAGCATCATCCTTCTGTTAGTTCTTTTTTCTTAACAGAGAATTATCCTGTTTCCTGGAAAAGTAAATGCAGACAGAGTACGGTATCTCGTCCCAACATGTATGAAGGTTTGCTTTCCTCATGAGCTGAGCTTACTCAAGAATCAGGTGCAGCTTCAAACTTCAATTGAGGAACATAAAAATACTTTTCTTTTTTTTTGGTTAATAAATAAGGATGATTTTATACAAAAAAGACTATATTTGAGTTATCTAAAGAGCTGGGTTATTCATGTGTTTTTCATTAGCAGTTTATATTCTTTGTAATACAGGTATATTTTTACTTGTGTTTTATGTATTTTTTTTCTTTTTAATAGTTTCTGAAGTCATTATAAATAGCCTTTAATGCTGAATTGTGCTAAAATAGCTGTTATGCTCAAAAAAAGACCAGTGCCTATTTCTTATTTTCACCATGAAAGAGTCAAAGTATGAACTGATAAGCAGTATCACGAACTGATGAGTATCAAAACTGATAAGCAACATCCGAACTGACGAGCTGCCGTGTCTTCCAGGATGTGGAACGTTCACAGATGAGCGTTAGAGTGCTTTGCCCAGCGTGTGTTACTCCTGTTTGGAGCTTGGGACTTGTCTTTCTGAAAATGCAGTATTGTATAGGTTTAACGGCTCAACTTTAACACATGAAAATACTTTCATCCCTAGTCATGAAGTGGTTCTTCCAGAGACAACTAAGAGGAGTTTTAAGTAGAAATAGGGCATTAATAACTCTTGTTATTATATTTGAGTATATTATTTTGAGTATATCATACTCTTGTATTTATTTGCGAATAGCTGAGGATGGCAGGGACCTGTGGAGATCGTCTAGTCAAATGGGGTCACCTAGAGCAGCCGAATTTTGAATATCTCCATGGACGGAGACTCCGCAGGCTCTACTGACAACCTGTTCCACTGTTCCGTCACCCTTATGGTATTACAGCATTCGGTATTACACTGTCAAATTTTCTCAATTGATGTAATAACCCTGACACCAAATTATTTTTCAAAGCTTCAGTTGAACTGATTTTTTAAAATCAAATCATGTAAATGATCATTAACCTTATTCTGTTCACACTATAAATTGAAAAAGGCGGCCTTTAGACTAATGAATGTAGTATTTCTGTCTGTGGAGAATAAGAAATATTTTGTAAATACCATGTTTGCTAAAATAGCTATTTGCTTCTTCTCCCCTAAGTTCTGCACTTTTGCTTTAAGCTGTGGTTTGGCTATTATTTGCATCTTTACAAAATTACACTAATCTGTTTCCTATGACTTCATCTCCAGCGATTTCACAGTGGGGTAATTACTCGTTCCGAACCATTATTGGAACAAATATAATCTCATGCGCAACTAGGTGGTTTTTTCTGTATGGCTTTCTGTGACTGACTGCGTTGCGTTGGATCAAACAAGACTGTAAGAAGAAAACAAAAATAAATGAAAAGTAATGAAAGGGTGCCAGGAATAAGGTTCTGTTAGAGCTTGTCTTTGGAGGGGGAGGGTGTAAGAGTGTAGGTTGCCTTGCAAAAGAAGAGTGAGAAGGGATGTAGTTGGGGTTCTAGAAACCCATAAAGGACATTAAGAAAGAGCTGTTCAAAGTCAAATGGCAGCGCTGGCAGAATGATAACGTGGCCATGAATAACCTTTGGTTGGAAATTAGACAATTACTTGTTGAATTGAGGGGTGGAGCTCATGATTTCGGGATAAAGCTGGATCACTGAATAGGCTTGTGTGCTATTGCTGGCTGCAGCCGTGGAAGGCTTGACTTGAGCGAGGATGTTTCTTTTGTTCTGTGTTCTTAATGTCGAGTGTCTTCATTCAAGTAGTGGGAGTTTATTAATGGGGACATATTCCAAGCCTGGGTTGTAGTAAGCTTGCTAAATTGTGCCTTGCAAGAATTTAATACATTCAAGAAAGAATATCTACTGCCAAAATAGATATTAAGGCTGCAAAGATTTTAGTCCAAGTATATTTTTAGCAGCAGGGTTGACAGAAATCGGATTTTCTGTTTCATTAGCATTTTATTCCTAACTTATTGTTTAATTCCCAATGAAGTGCTAATATCTGAAGAAAAAAAAATGCTATTTTTTTTATGAATGGCAACAGGGAGCTTCTGGCTCTCTGGCCATGGGATGAACCTGCCAAATGTGACCTACTGCGGTGACCCCTCAGTATCCCTAATGCGACAGATTTGCCAGTAATTCAGGTGGGCATTTATTTAATCTTGTCTTACTCTCTGTGAAAGATAGGTATATCAAGCAGTGTGATGTGGCTGCCAGTAAAGAAGCATTTGCTGATAAAACTTTGTTTCAGCTGTAAGTTTATTGACCCGTTTTAGCCCGGGCCAACCGCAATCCCTGTTTGCACAAAGACAGAGAACAACAGTAACGCTGTCTGGTTCCACAGCAGGGGTAAGGACAACTGTGTGACATTTGTTTTGGTGAGCATTGGGATTTAAGTGAGAGAAATGGTAGTAGATCGGGTTTGTTTCATCCTTTGTGTTGAACGCCTTTGGGCGAGTCGTGCCTTGACTTGAAGTGAGACTTTGTCGTTTTGATCCGTGCGTTAGTCACAGGTCTAAGGGGAAAAAGAGTTCCCGGGTCCTTGGACCTGTTCTGTCAGACAGCTCCAGTCATCCAAAGCAGGTAGTTAGGAGAGGGGCTGAAACGGTCCAAAGGGAGGAATATGGTCAGGAATTGTGAGGTGATTCTTTGATTCCAATGGCAAGAGGAGAGATCAGTTGTGTTGGAGAAAACAACTGTGCGGCAGGTGGGGAGCCGTTTGCTTTTTTGTCTCTGCAGAGGACACCCCACTTCAGCTTGTGCGTGTCCGCAGGAAAAGGAAAGACAAATCCAAGTCTCTGATGGGTCCTATGCTCAAGTAGACTTGCTTTTCCCATGCTTAATACCCGGCGTTAGTGCTACGAGACTCGTGATACCAGTTCCTCGTAATGGTAAAACAGAAGGCAGGTGCTGCGGCAATCTCTGTAATTACAAACTGTGGCTAGCACTTAAAAAATTAGTTGCTGTGATTGAATGCTGTGTTCCATTCCAAGATAAAGGCACAAACTACCAGACATCCTGATAGCTTAATTGAGCTTCGACTTGCCCTTGGTAAACAGGGTGTTCTCCCAGTAGTTTTCTGAAGCTGCAGAATCAACCTGTCTCAAGACTGTTGCGAGATCCCCGTAAGGCGATCACCGAAGCTGGAGTCCTTTGCGTTCCTGTCCCATGAACGCAGGAGCACGTAGCATCAGACTTCTTGATGACTGCTGGCTCCCGACGCTGTGACTAACGGCAGGGCCTGAAGGGCACAAGCGTTGGAGGCGAGTTATTAGGCTCTAGTCATGAGTCAGGACCTTTTTAGTTGTCCTCTGGGATCCCTTTTCAAGAAGGAGATAGATGAGGAGAACCCTGCAGCATTAGCTTGTGAGAGGCCACTCTCTGTTCTCTTATTCTTTATTCAAGCTGTTTTTCCAGTGGATGATTAGACTCCAGTGTGTTCCCCTGGCACAATGCAGGCAGGAGACGGGTGAAAATTGGGGCTGTTCTTCTACGGACCAAATAATTTCTTCCCTAATATTTATTTCCCATATATTTATTTCCTATAACCTGACAGAGAAACTCAAGAGGAATTCTTCTAAAATATACAGCATTGTGTTTTAATGTTCTGTAGAGGCAGTTTCCATAAGGATGTATTTTTTTAGACACTTTCACAGATTAAATTATTGAAAAAAAATGTTGTAGGTGAGTTCAGCACGGTGATGTGGATCTGCAGTGCCAGGGCTAACACTTAACTTCTGTGGTGAATAAGTTTCCTCCAGAATAGCCTGTATCCCATTAAGATGTTAATTTTATAAGCTTTTATTACAGTGTCTTATTTATTTATTTTTAGCTTGGGTTCGGTTTCGAAGCTGTCTGTTACTGGCCCAAGTCTCGCACAGGCTGATCACTTTGCTTTAATTCCACTGCGGGTGTGTGGCAGCTCAGTAGTTGTTCAGTCAGGCTGGAGAATAGTTAGCAATGCTTTTTCATAATTGTTCTAACAATTTAATTGTTTTACTGTGAGCCAATGGGCAAAGTTAATGCACGGTGCTTTCATGCTCCTGTGGCTGAGGAGCGCGACCGAGAGCCAGAAACAAAGAGCATCCGTGTTCTCACAGATCCCCTGGCCTGAATGATCCTATTTATTCTGCTTGGAATAGTCGGGATATCTCGAGAGCCATGTGGCTTTTGGTATTTAGAGCCAGAAGAGTTTCCTTTTGTTTCTTTTGGATGCAGGGAAGTTTCCTGATCCTGTTGAGACTGTTTCGCGCAGCCTTGAGCTACTCTGAAGCTCCCGAAGTGTGTATTGGCTTTGTCATCAGCTCTTAAATGAGGGCTAAAATCAGGTTAGCCGTTACCTTTTTTTTCAGGTGCTTTTTGTTTCTCGGTTCTTTGGCTTGTGCAGCCAGAATGATGGCACGGATTTGCTTGTTGGATAAGAGTAAAACAAGCAAGCTGCAAGATTTTAATAACCTGGAGAAAATAATTTTATTTTACAGTGACAAACGCTACTACATTTTACTGGGAAATGAGCAGTGTGAGTATAATATTCTAAATCTCAAAGCAATGACAGTGATGGAAATGGTTATGCAAGTGAGACTGTTGGATCGGATTCCCTTTGGTCTTTCCCCCGCTTCTCCCATTTTCAACAAAAGGATGGGTTAATTTGAATTTCATTGCTTTTTTATCCTTAGGGAAATATCAGATGATCGGAGTTATTGTGGAACCGTGCCCCAAAGGAGGGGGACAGGTGTTGTGTTTGTGCTTTCACTTCACATGTGCAGCGAGCTCATTAATTTGCGATTTCATACATCTTAGTGGGAAGAGGCCACTGGTCTCTGTCACTAAAAAGCAACCGTGATTGATCGTTCAGGGGCAGAAGGGGAAAATATTCAGAAATTAGTTATATAAGCATCTTAAATTAACAGTGTGCCTACAAAGGAGCGTTGTTTTTCCCCGGAGGAATGCTGAAATTGATGTTTTAACCTCTTTTCTGAACACCTGCCACTGTGTGTTCCGGGAGGGAAACAATGCATTCAAACTCCTCTCTTCTCGGATTCACGACGGAAAGTACGTTTCTGTTGGATGATCTGCACCAGCCCAGCTGCGACGCCAACCCAGCAGATGGGAGGGAAAAAATAGGTTAGAGAAATCTCGCTATCGCATATGCAATCTTTCTATCTGACAGAACTTGTTCGTTGGTCTTCACTAGGTGAAACGCCGGTGCCCGTGCTGCTCACGAGGCGTGTCTGGACAGAATAGAGCGGAGTGTAGAGCACACAACCTTGTTGCTTATTTTTTCTCATTAGTTGAACGCCTCTGAAAGTCTAGAGCTGCACAGCAGGACAAATTCTGTTCAGGGACTTAGACCCGCGCAACCCAGCGTCCACTCGGGTGTCTGCATGAAGCCTGCCAAGGCTTTCCAATCCCGGCTTCATCCGTGGCTGCCTTTGCAGCAGTTCCAACTCAACGTGCGATGAACGGGCTGTCACTCAAGAGCGACGCTAACTGATTCCTGCCGGCTTTGCTAAATTGCCAAGCTCTCATGTTGCTGGAGTGCACGGGCCCCTCTTGCATCTCCAGGAAAGCGATCAGGTATGAAGGAAAATGGAGAATCACCACCAGTATTATCTTTCCTCTAGGAGAGGTTCTCATCTTGAAGAACATTGCCACCGGCTGCCTTCTGGTCTCTCCTTCCTTGACACTGTCTGCCCTCATGGAAAGGCAGCTCCTGGTGTTCAGAGCAGACTACCGTGTTTGTGAGACAGGCTTTTATCTAGAAAGAAAGGTATTATCCCAGTTTTTTAAGGCCCAGAGATCTGTGGTGTCTCTAGATCTGAGTCGGTGGCTTGCCAATACGTAAGAGGTCTTTTGAAAGCCTTTGATCCATGATAAAGAGGGGAGAGCTGAGGTTAACAGACACAAAGAAGGGTCTGGCAGCGGTGCTAAGTGGGAGACAGAAGAAACAACTGAATTAACTTACTTAGTAGATGTTCACAGTTACTGTTTCAGCTGATAACGCGAGTGTCGCAGGCCGGAACTGTGGTATTAGTTTTAAGAGGTTGGCTGCATGTGCAGTGGAACTCAATCTCTGGTGTTAAAGGGCTGGCTTTTCTACGGGGATTCATGCTCCTCCGTCTCTGCCAAAAAAGTAATAATATTTGAGAGCTGTTACAGCTGAAACAGTGTTCGCCTTCTATTTTTAGATGCACATTGGGGCTTTTTATTAGCATTTCACAACTTGGATTACTTGCAGAGCAGAACTGAAAGTTGAAGTTAATGCTCATACAGAACTAATTTCCAGGAGAATTACTGTAATGCACAATCTGCAGTTAAGATTGAAGTCCTAAAATTGCCAACTAAGGTGAGCTGGATGGTGCTGCAGTTGCAGAGGGTATTTTGTGATCAAGTACCCCTTTAGGTCCCTACTTTGAAAGCTGAATATCTAAAATTTCTCAGTGTTTAAGCCCTTTGCGGAGGACCCGAGGGTGTCCCACATCTCTAGATGAAGGGTAGAGGGACGTAGCATCTTACTGTATGAAAATTATTGCAGTACATCAATAACCTCTTGTAACCCAAAAATGCAACAAAGAATGCCTTCAACATGCCTTGCTAAAATACTCTTAAATCTTTAATTATAGTTTCAGGAGCTTCATACCACGCACTTAAAATCAAAGCACTAAGAATAATAGAGTGTATTCCTTAGGCGCTTTTTTCCCTTGTGCCACTGAGAATGTGCTTTTTATGATATTTAACAGTCTGTCTCCTGAGAAAATTACAACATAATCATGATCAGCAGTGCTTTGCTTGCATTGCAGTTCTGTAAAAGAAGAGGAAATGCTGCACGGGGAGTTCACGTTAGCGATTTTTACTCCTTGTTATTACAGTATGTGTGGTTTGTTACAGGGAGCTCAGCGTAAGTCAGCAGCTGTGAAGGGTTTTGTAGAAAAATCAGAGATGAAAATACATTTTAAATTCGTAGTAACTGCATTTCAGTTTCTTTTCCTCCTTTCAGTGATGTCAAGAGTTTGGCTTCTGGGGATGTTTCTTAAACAAACTTTGGTGTTTGTAGCAAACAGTAGCAATGATGTGAGTTTACCCTTTTTGTTGTTGTTCTCCTAAAAGCAACATTTTCATTCAGAACTTCGTACTGCGGAGAGGTTTTATCCAAGAATACAATTTTAAAAGGAAAACTTGTCTTCCTGTTCTTGCTGTCTCGCCATTTCCAAATTTTATATTCTACCACACTTTGATTTTAGTAGTTTTAAAATTGCAACCATTTTTCACTCAAAGTTGAAATATTTCTGTTAGAACAATAAATACATACTGTTTCTTCAGGTGCTTCCCTTCGTCCTCACTTTTAAGGAGCCGTATAGACCCAATTGGTGTTTAAAGAAGTTTGCATTTGTTTAACCTCAAAAATATTTGTTTGTATTCTGAATTTTTAAAAACGCAGGTCACAAATGCATCAAATGACCTTACTACATAAGTGCGGATGGCATCAGACCCGAGTGGCTCATTTGTTGATTAATCAGTCTGCCCATTTTTCCTCATTTCTGTTATACCCAAAACTTGGGTGACTTCTCTCTTGCCTCAAATTTGCAAAAGGCTTTCTGCAAAGAATCAAAGCTGAGCTGTGGGCTGGAGAAAAGGAGAAAACTATATTCTCTGCAGGCAGGGGAGGATGGTCTTCTCCAGCATCTAGGACTGCGTCATCTATTCCCTGATCATCTTATCTCTAAGAAGATAAATAGAAATTGTCCGGTTTTCACGGTTGTCTTCAGAGGTGGTTACACATGTAGAAGTCATATGGTTTTATGGAAGTCTGGAATTTAGTGAAGTGTTTTGTCTCCTCTTTTAGTCATTTAAGTGAGATAAGTTGTAAAAATTAAGATGCTGATTATTGTAGAAGTGTGGACAGCATTAGAGTTCTGTCTAAGTGCTCCCTCCCCAAAAATTATTGAGGTTTGATGCATTGGATAGTTCTGGAAGAGGTCGGGTCTTGCACAATGAATTTGTCGAGAAAAGGAAGAGCCAGGGATTTTGTAATGCTGGAATTGCTGGCATTGATGCTTCAGCCGGTCCACGCTTGCCTCGGTAGTCCCTGTTACCTGGATCTCCTCAGCAGGAGGCGTAAGCAGCAGTAGCCGAGCTGAGCGTTGGAAGCTGAGGGTATATAAAAAATGGTTTTAAAACAGCAGAAGTGCTACTGAAACGGTTTCAACACTGTACTCGCGCTCAGGGAGGATTTACTATAAATAAAGACCCTTCTCTCTGGAGCTATCAATGCTGGAGTTGTGTAGCAAAGCGGATCCCATTAGCAGATGCTTTTGGAAAATGTTTTGCGTTTGAGTAAAGTGGTGTGTGAAGTTTGGCTATTCCAGGTCAAATTATAATTTCATGTATTGTGAATATATCTAGCGATGCTAAAGTCTGCAACACTTCCCTGTTGTAAGTTGTATTTTTTATCCTTCCTAAATCGCCGGGCGGTATAGCAAAAGTGAAAATCTCCTGGGCTTAAGTTTTGAGGGTGAACACGAGTGAGTTTTTGCATAGATTTACTGCTTTTAAAAAATGTCCAACCCCTTCTCTGTCCTAATGAAAGAAAACGGCAGCGTTTTGGGCTTGGAGTGACGTGAGTGCCAGCCATGCTTCTGAGAAATGGGCTCGGAGGCTTTGGGTTTAAACACCTGGTATTCTCAGTTCTATAAGCCTGGAATAGTAATTTTGAGTTTTATTTTCCCTATGTTAATTATTATAAATGTCTCATAATCTGTGGATATATGTTGTTTAAAACAGGTGCAGCCACTTTAGTATTAATGATCAGTGAGTCTAATATGCGTTACTGCTTGAATTGCTCGCTTTGTGCAAAGAGGCTTATTTTCAAGAAATCTGTGTAATGATGTTTAATAACCAGCTTTGCCAAAGAGTAGGGCGTTCTCCCGTTCACCTGAAAGTATTTGGTGTGTATATTTATTTTAATTTTTGCTTGGAATTATTTATAGCACCCAGCATGAATATGTTGAGCCAGAAATTTTGATATCAAGTGATTTACTGTAATATCTTCATGGAAGCAATACCATTTCCTGAGTGCAGTAGGGATTTGTGCTATGTTCAGTATGGGCAATAGTACACGTCACAGCGCCGGATTTCTCTTGGCTCTGGCATAAAGCAGCATGACTCAGTCAATAAAATAAAGATGTCCCGTAGTACAGTGAGCAACCGAGAGCTTTAGCGCTAGAACTGTTGTTTTATTCTTAATGCAAGAATCAAAATTAAATTCCCTTCAGGCTGGTAGTTACACCAGGGAGACTTGGCCCTGCGGACAAGCGTTATATGTAAATATAAAAACTTACCCGAATATTACCTTAATTAAGAAACAATGAATTTCACCATTTATTCCACTTAATGCCACATTCGCACATTATGAAATGAGATAATAAGGTTAATTTTTGAGAGCTTAATTTTGTTGGATAATTTTTTATTGGATAATTGTTAATGCGTTGGGGTTTTTTTTGAGTGGGATCTCACAGGTTGACTACAAAACCACCTAGAAAGCCTTCAGACTCGTTTTGCATTGTTAAGTGGATGCAAGCGTCCATAGTGTCGTCAAAGACCTTCAGTATCCTTGTTTTTCCTGGGAAAGAGCTTGATGGAAGCAGTGCTGAGGAAAGAACTGACACTGGGAGAGCCTTGATCCCACTTCATGTGAAGATGAACTCTCGGAAACATCTTATAATGACGCTCATTATGTTTCTACATGTAATTGAAAGATGGGCGTGTAGTTCCTGAAGACCAAAATCAATGGCCCTGATTTGTGGTCATGTGCTAGTCTGCCACAGTTGTGCTGTGCAATTTTGGGCAAGGCACTTACACCCTCCTAATTTTCCATCTACAACGGTGATAGTATTTGAAAATGTGTAATAATCCAAAGTATTAAAACAATGAATGCTGTGTTTTTGCTGCTCCATATAGACGCTGTGCTGCCCGTCAGCATTCTATGGTTGGGAAGTGTTGGGGTGTGAGCCTGCTTCTGGCAAATCATCTTGACACAGTGACTACATTGAATTCAGATTTTCAGTTTGGGGAAAAAAAAATGGTTCTTGCTGTTGTTTTAGGAGATTGTATGCATGTTTCTACATTAATATAGGCTTGTAGGATCAGAGGGAAACTCTGCCTGTCACTGTCAACGTCTTTTGTAAACTGATAACCTTAAAAGATAACGCTCAACCTTAAAAGATGCTTGTCGCCACCCTTCCTGTTTGAAAGCTGTTCTAAAGTCTTGCTCCTGTAAGGACGGCATTTCTTCATAGCTGATGCAGCCGTATTTTTTTCCTATTGCTTAGCTTAAATACTCCTAGGTGGGTTTTTTTGCCATTTAAGTGTTTAGATATTTCATGTTAGGCAGCGATTATTTTTTTTTCTCTCGCCTTTGAGTGTTTATAGGTCGCACAAGGTTATTGGAAGACAGGCTGGCTGTTCCCTTCTCTCTACCCCTCTGCTTGCCAGGAAGGTGGACTCAAACTGGATTCCCAGAACTGTACCAAATCTTTCAGTCTCACTCTTGCTGCACAGATCAAACAGCTCGTTTGGTATTTTCTTCTGTTTTAAACAGGCCGGTAGATACCCGATTGCTTTCTTAAGTATAACGGTTTTTACCAGCTGCATCACCATCGGTCTCAAAGCTGTTGCTGCAGGAACTCCTTGTTGGGAAGAGACCTAATTTCATGAGCATCCCCCACGATTAAACAGTCACAAACCCTCCCGCCATATATTAATCCTTGAGCCATCTGTGGATCTTTGTTATCCTATTACGTGCCTGCTTTATTTCTGCTGGCATCAGGAGAATTTAGCGGAAGATCAATCAAATTTCCACTTTTTTAAACATCTTTTCCAGCCTTAGCATTACACATCCTAAAGCCATTCTAGTGGGAACGTCGTGCTGTCACATGTCACGATATGAGACAGGCACTGACATCTTCCCCTCGCCTGTCAAGTTCCTCCTCTGCCTCACGTCTGCTGCTTCTAGCCGTGCTCCTCTCGGGCAGAAGACCCTTCTGCTCTGGATCTGCTCTGGTAAAAGGCCGGTCAGGCCTTACCAAGGAGTCCCCCGCTACAGGATCTCCTTCCGTCCCTTCTGCTCTTGCCATCACGTCTCCCGTCCTTTCACATCATCTGCTGACCATTCGCATTCTCCCTTGGTCCCTGGCTGCCTTCATTTTCTTTCTCTGCTTACAGCACTACCTGTTCTTCTCCTTTATCATGCCATCTCTGTTCAGAGTCCTCATCCCCTGTTACAATGGAATTTTTTAGAGGTGTTCTGCAGACCCGTTCCTTCAGACTCAGCCTGGCTGTCGGCACTTTTATGGTCTTCCCTGGTTGCTGGTTTTATTGTCTTCCCCGGTTGAGTCTCTTGACTGATCCCTCATGTAGGTTTTCTGACCAACTCTTCCTCCGCTGTGATGAAAAGTGGGGAACCTCTGCCTACACGCCAAGTCATTTAATGGCCAGTGGATGTTTGACATCTAGAGTACCTTCTGTAGTCGTAGTGTAAGTGATAGTGTCACACAAATGCTTACAGAGACTTAATTACACTAAAATAAGATAATTCCTCTCCTCTACAGCCTTCTTGTAAGAAGATGGTGATATCTTTCAGGCTTGCACTTGAAGGTCTCTGTCCTTGAAGGTTCGGTGTTTGAGTTGGGTTATCAATTCAAGAGTCCCCAGATGCCTATTTGTTTTAAAACTACTCTACAGACCTTCCTAGAAATAGGATCTTTGCATCGTCTCTGCACCTTTTCCAAACAAACCCTTTGCATATCAAAATGTTTGTAAAAAATAGACATGGAGAGGTTTTTCAAATTCAGTTGATGCTGTTGAATAGCTGGGGAGAGGTGGGAGTTTTGCCGGGTGGGTAAGACTCGGGCAGTCGCACCTCGCCAGCGCCTCGAGCTCTTGAGGGAGGGAAGCTACGGGTACAACCCTCCACTGAAGGGTAAGGAATAAAGGATCGGCGTTGAACATCCCATGAAGCATTTCGCTGGGCTTTTTCCCAACCACACCTGGTTTTATATAGGTTAATTCCAGCAAAGAAACGAGTCCTTATAATTTGTAGACTAGAAAACATTTCACGATTATTCAGGGCACAGACAAAAGACCAGAAATACAAATAAAGGCCAGGACCTCACAGCAGTTGAATCTTTTGTTTTCCTCAGCAGTGGGCTGCACAACGCACTCACTTGTGCTCTCTAGAACCACGAAACAAAGGAACCCTGTTGATGTTTACTTTGGCTCAAGGCAGAGATAGTTATTTTAAATGAGTTAATAAATGCAGTAATGAACTATGGTTTGTATAATCTTCTTTTCTCTTATTTGCCCTCTCTAGGTCACTCAGATGAGTCGTCCAGATTTGATTCTCTTTCTGATGAAATATCTCATGGCTTTGGTCGTTGGGATACCCTCAGTCTTCTGGGTTGGAAGCAAAAAGACCTGTTTCGAGTGGGCTAGCTTTTTCCATGGGCGCAGGAAAAAAGAGTGAGTATTGATATAGATAAACTGGTTGAGAACTGGCAGATCATCTCCTCTCCCCTTGTAGTCCTGGAAGAGTATGTGGTTAGTTTTTCATGGAGGCAAAGACAGGAACAGGCAGGGGCAGCTTTCTTAGAAATGTCTCACTATCCAAAATGGAGCAAGGAAGGACAAGACAAGTTACAGCTAAAAAAAAACATGAAGAATGGCTTATTTTTCCATAATTATTCTTTGGTCCCAGAATCAAATAGACATTGGTCCGTGTATTTCCAAATATTTTTTAACAAGAATTGGGTTTCGGTTGAATATTATGACTTCTTTGCCATTGACTGAAAGGTGGAATTGAAATCTTTTATTTATAAATGTGCTTATCTAGTCAACTGAATCACACCTTTAAACTGAAATGAAATGTAAGTTCTTTTCACCATGATTGCAGTTAAAGTCAATTGTCTCTGCTTTTAATCTTCCCTTATGCATTAGAGCTAAAGCCCAGTGCGATAAAATGACAGTAAGAATGCCTTACAGCTTCTGGGAGACTGAAATTAATTTATACTTAGCTATGGCATAAATTTGAGACAGTCTATGTGATTATGCGATAGCTATGGATAGCTATTCTCATAATCGTAAATACTGTCGTGTAAGTAGATGTTTCGAAATAGATGCCCACATCCAGCAAGCCTTTAAGTGACCGGCCCAGGACTTTGACTTCTCCATCCCCAACAGAACTGGCCTTCTGCTGAGGTTGAAGTGAAATTACCTTCCGTAGAGTTGAAGTAAATTTTTCTTTCTCCCAAAGATAACCTACTAAGATATGCAGGGGGTTAACAACAACTTAATATGGTTTTAATACATGTGCATACATTTAGATAGGATTTACATCGAGGTGACGTACGAGTTTGGTGGGTAGAGGACAGGAATGGAGTTAACGAAGGCGGAGGGAGCTGTTTTACAGGACTGCCTTATCTTGGACGCGCTGTCTCGGGGAGAGCTGGGTGGCTCCTGGAAGTGCCGTCCTCTCTCCTGGTGCAGCAGCAGAGCAGCTCCCGCGCACAGCGGCGTCTGCCTGGAGCCAGCTTCCTTCCCCGGCCCCATTCGCTGAGCAGTATGGGGCAGAGCCCGTACAAACCTCTCTCCTTAAGCAGCTCCCTGAGCACAGAAATTAAGAGGAGCTGGCCAGGCGGAGAAAACAGAACGTGAAAGAATAATATAGAGAATGGGAGGGGAGGAAAAGGCATCCCCACAAAAAAAAGAGATTTTAAAAAAAAAGAAAAAAGGAATGTGGAGGATGTGACAGCACCTCCTTTCATCACGCTATGGTAGAGCGGCCACGTGTGCGCCCCTCTGCCAGTCCTTCCCAGCAAGGGATTTCAGCAAACAGGGAAGCTGGGGGACTGTAACCACTGATCTAACAGCTATAGGCCAGTTGCGTGTGTGTTATTAGTTATGTCGTATTGCATCTGGTGTTCTTCTCCTGCTGCCAGTTTTAACCCAGATTTTAAATGCTCGTTTGAGCGAGGATGCAGCTTCCCGCGTTCCCTGAGAGGCAGTTCCCCGGGTAATCTGAGCTTGCTGAGCCACAGCACTATCTCAAGGATTTTCAGCAATATTATCACAGAATCATAGAATTGCCCGGGTTGGGAGGGACCTTTCAGATCATCGAGTCCAACCATCAACCCAAATCTGACAAAAACCGTCACTAAACCGTATCTCTAAGCACCACGACTGCCCGTCTTCTAAACCCCTCCAGGGATGGCGACTCCACCGCTGCCCGGGGCAGCCTCTTCACTTCGGCAGTATTTGTAAACTAAGGCCATAAGCAAATACAGGGCCGTTATTCCACACGTCCAGGCTAGAGGGTCAGGTACAGGGAGCAGGAGGGAGGCAAGAATATGAACTTTGCTAAAATATGCAAATGTAGAGGCGCCTCAAAATTAGGCAAATAGAGATATTACAATGTAAATAAATGGTCTTATTTGCCAAGCTGTAATATTTGTCTGTTCCATTTGTAAATAGTTACGGTGCTGTTGCTGTGATCACTTTTCTGTTGAATGTTAACTATTCAAATTGCGTGTCGTCTTCAGGGTTGTAAATGAGAGTCGCCAAGTGCTGCAAGAGCCAGACTTTGCTCAGTCTCTTCTGAGGGACCCCAACACCCCCATCATCCGGAAGTCGAGAGGCACTTCCACCCAGGGCACCTCGACTCACGCCTCCTCCACCCAGCTGGCAATGCTGGACGACCAAAGGAGCAAGGCGGGCAGCGTCCACAGCAAAGTCAGCAGCTACCACGGCAGCCTGCACCGCTCGCGTGACGGCCGGTACGTGTCTTCTCTTTAAAATCTTGTAGAAAATTGGACAAGCGTCTGCTAGTCGCACGTTTGGCCATCGTCTTACGAGGAAAGGCTGAGGGATTTGGGTCTCTTCAGTCTGGAAAAAAGATGGCTGAGGGGGGACCTTATCAACGCTTGTAAATACTGAAAGGGGGGGTGTCAGGAGCATGGGGCCAGGCTCTTCTCAGTGGTGCCCAGGGACAGGACAAGGGGTAACGGGCACAAACTTGACCATGGGAAGTTCCATCTCAACATGAGGAGGAACTTCTTTGCTGTGAGGGTGGCAGAGCCCTGGCACAGGCTGCCCAGAGAGGTGGGGGAGTCTCCGTCTCTGGAGACATTCCAACCCCGCCTGGACGCGTTCCTGTGCCACCTGCTCCGGGTGACCCTGCTCTGGCCGGGGGTTGGACGGGATGATCTCCAGAGGGCCCTTCCCTTCCAACCCCGGCCAGTCTGGGAATCTGGGATTCTGTGATCGTGTTGCTAAAACTGGAAGTTCTGCTAGTATTTGCTTTCTCTCATTGTGTCTCCTCTCCCTGTTAGCGTCTGGATTGGAAAGGGGAAAAAATGCCATGATGTTTTTCAGAGTCTTTGCTAGTCTTCATGAATTACATGGCGTGAGTGTGTTTGTCGTGGGTTTTCCTGCAAAGGCGGTGGTGATCTGTGCTACGTCACCTCGGTGCGTGGGAAAACACCTCTCCCAAAGTCAGTTTAGTATTTTTGTGGCTGCTCTTGTCTGTGTGTAAATTGGTTTTTGTTTGTGTAAGCAGTCCCTGCCCTGCTGAAGTGGACACCAGTAAACGTTACCCGCTCGAACCTGAGGTGTAGTTAAGGTTTATAACATAATTTATCATTACTTTACTCACCTAACGATCAATGCTGTCCGTAGCGCTGCAGTAAGAACCAGCCTGGAGAAGGAGTTGAAACACTTTGCCTGGGGGCTGTGTAAGCCAGAGACCGAGCTCAACAGACAACGACGTTTTTCACAACAGCGGAGTGTTGGTGTGCGTGTGCGTGCACATGCACCGAGATTTATTTACATTCTTTCCTGACTGCGGCGGCAACAATAGTAATAATTGTCCTCTCTTTTTATAAATTAGGTACACTCCCTGCAGCTACAGAGGCGTAGAAGAAAGACTACCTCACGGCAGCATGTCACGACTGACTGATCATTCCAGGCATAGCAGTTCTCATCGGCTTAACGAACAGTCGCGTCACAGCAGCATCAGGGATCTCAGCAGCAACCCAATGACACACATCACGCACGGGACCAGCATGAACCGCGTCATCGAAGAGGATGGCACCAGCGCTTGAGCCGCTTCGGTCGGAGAGGAGCAGTCGATGTGGTGGCACGGCTCGCGGTCCCTTCCTCCGTGATGTGATAACGCTCAGTATTATCACGCCTCTCATCGGGTGCTGATTTTGTCCATCAGGAAGCCGAAACTGGCTTCTTCCTGTTGAAGCCGGCGGTCTTGTACTTGCGTCAGAGCTAGAGTGTTCAGCAGTCTTGAATTATTGAGTAAAAAGCTGGTTGCCTCATTTGAACCTATCTGTAGGTAATTATTTATTCGATAACTGTTACTCATCAGACACCGTTGCTGAATTTCTTTGCTGAAAAACATCTCCCCCCTCCCCTCCAATGGCTCTGCATGTCGGTAGGTGTCACCCTCGGAAACTCGCTGGCAGGGTCGCGCTGAGATTTTGTTCTTACAGGCATAAGGGAACTCGTGAATATTGAAGGAATTCCTCCGCGCGCCTCCCTGATCAGATAACAAACTGATAACTTGTTTTCAGCAGGCGCAGGGGGCGGGGGACGGATGTTCAGTGCTGTATCAAGGACGGCTGTGCGAACCGGCGGGCGGTTTTCATGATTACACTGGAAATGCAACACAGGAATGAGCGTTCTGGAGAAGGAGAGGAAACTCCGCTGATGATCACCAGCTCTTAACCGGAGCTGTTCAGGCTCCGTTGCTGGGATGGGATGGGGGGGGGGGGAAGAGAGAGGCAGGGAAGAGTGATTTTTGTATAATTGTATTGTCCTTGCTTTTTTTACAAAATACTATTTAAATTTTCTACTTGTTTACAATTTATGTAGGAAGAGATCAATTTTAAAACCAGTTATCTAGATAATATTCAGCCACTTATTTTTTGGATTAATGTACAGAAGCTGAGACTGCCTGTTCCTGATCTATTTAAAAAACAATAATAATAGAAAAGCTGAATTTGTCGCCCAAACTGGAATGAACAACCTTTTCCTTAGAAACGGAAGAAATCCTATTTACAAACCCCGCAGCCTGGGCGAGGAAGGCGGAGGCCAAACCAGACAGGAGGAGTTGAATCGGGGATGGCCCCCCCTTCCTTGCCATGTCATGGCTGTTTCTTGGGAGGGTTCTCCGCCCTGAGCAAGCGGAGAGTGGGAATTTAGACACAGGTGGGAGAAATGGAGGCAGGAGCTGCCCGCAGGTGGGGAAAAAAGCGGGATGCAGCAGCCAGAAGCCCGCTGCATTTGCTGTCTTGAGGAGGAGGAGGCAGGTGTCCACCGTAAATTGTTGGCTCCTTCCCAGCCAGGGAGCTTCCCACCCATCGACCTCTGCTGTAAGTTATTTTCTTTTCATTCCCCACAGATTCACAGTAGAGAATTCTCAGTTTGGGCTTTTTTTTTGTGTGTAAATAATCTGTTGGGGTACAGCAAGTCTTCGTTGACGCCGCAGGCAAAAGTCAAGGCACGTCTTGGATGGTGCAGGAGATCTTCTGAAGCATCTCCTGTGAGGTTCATGCCGCGTGAGGAAACACTGATTGCATTTAAACCTACCTCAGTAATTACTACAGATCATTGCTGGGAAATGAATACTTATTTTTTCATTGTCCTTACATAATTCCCTTTTTGACCCGTTTGAGGCATGTTGAAAAGCCTTTGTAGGCGCTTAGGTGGCACAACCTTGAGGGCAGGAATAGGGCAACAACCCGTGGTGCGAACTTCAGAGGCTTTCGCCCAGGGCAGAAACGGAGCTGCGCTGCAATTACTCATTTTAATTGTAGCTGCTGACACAAAGCAAAGCACGTAACCGTGCGCTCTGAAATCAAAGGTTGCTCTGGGAGTCACAGTGTCTTACAAATAGATTTACCGTGAACTGTCTTTCTTGCTTCCACCAGGCTTTTGCTCCAAAGGAGGAGCGCAAACCAAACCCAAGAGGGAATAACAAAGCTTCGCAGCAGCTCCGCGCTCTCCGTAGTGGGAATCCAGGGCTGGAGGCTGCTGCACCGACCGCCCCGGGGCAGAGCAGACTCTGCCGTGCCGTTTGCTCAGCAAACAGCGCCGGGGGACGGCCGCAGGGATGACTGTCCAGATACCAGAGATCACCCCTCTCAAAGCAGCTGGGGAGGAAAAAAAATAATAAATCTTTTGAGCGACTGAACCTGGCGAAACTACAATTCCCCGTAAGCCACAAAGGTGAAACCCTTTTTTATTTTTTTTTTTTTTTTTAATTTTCAAATTCAGCTTCTACTAAATAACTTGCCGCTCCAAAGGGACGATAGTTTTAGGAATCTGGATCTGCAAAAGGAGCCGGGTAGCTGAGTCTTCCTGAGCACTGTAACAACTAAATAAGCTCAAGTGTTTATGTTCGTCTTCTTGGCTCAATTTCCAGTACTACTTTTCTTTTCTTTTCTTTTTTTTTTTTTTTAAATCGTAGCAATGCTTTGACTTGTTTAGAGTCAGGGAGGGGAATGATGGTGGAGGTTTGAAATACATCCTGCTGGAAATTTTGTTAATTTGTGAGGTTTAGTCCCCGTATTGTTTCCAGATGGGAATCTCCGAGCTGCTCCTTGCTCGTGTATCCCGTACGCGGGGGGCAGACTCCTGTCACCCCGGAGAGGTGGTTAAAGTGTAAAACTCGAGTTCTGGCTGGGTTTGATGCCCCCGTCCCCACCCCTGTAGTCCCAAACCCTCCCTTTTATCTTCAACACCTGAATTAGCATGCCGCCCGCGATCTCTGCAAAGCGTTCCTTCCCGGGATTTCAGAGCCCTTTACCAAGGACTGTTCCAGGTTTCACGTGTAAGATTCCCCGGCCAGGGCACTGGCGGGGCTTCGGCTCCCGACTCATCGGCTCTGAAGCGTCCCCAAGCCTGACCGCGGCCCAGCCGCCCTCTCTGGCAGGGGTACCGAGGCGTGTTTTTGGGGTGCTTTCCTATCTGGCAGCCCCTGCTAACCATCGAGAGCTCCAGCCCAGGCGCCTGGTTTCCGGGACTGGTGCCAATCTTGAAATTCCCCCGGAGCTTCAACCCCCAGCCGGGACGGCAGTTCTGCAGTTGTCCCAACACCCCGGTTGCTTTGGGCTTGGGCCGACCTGATGTACCTGTGGCTGAACGCGCGTCCCTCGGGGTTGAACGGCGGTGCTTTGTCCCTCCCCAGCAGATGCATGTGCTAAAAGCCCGACCCTCTTTCCCTGGAAGCAGGCAGAGAAGTTGGACACAGCCCAGCTTGTCCAGCTCCTCCCGACGGCAGGTTAAGGTCCCTCCATCCTGCACGCACCACGGCCGCAGCCCCGCAATACAGCTGTGCGAGATGGCGATATCAGAGCTTCCCATAGAATCCATGGCTTCTTGTTCCCAGGGAGCTGAAGGTCCTGTTTTCTCCCATACGACGTGGCACGGCCTGCTTTGCTCCGAGACCTTTGCCGGCCTGTCCAGGCACAGCAGGAGATGGCTGGGGGCTGCTGGGCTGCGGCTGGTGCACGGACACCGCCCCCATTGTCGCTGACGACAGATTCCCCCGCGTTTGCCACGTTCCTTCTTTCTTAATCCCTTCGTAGCTCTTGTGGTGCATTGAAATATCGCGAATGAGGGATGAGGTCACGTTGCGTGGAAAAGGCCGTCTCAGGAACCCCCCGCTGGATCGGTAGCGCTCATCTTTTTAAAGCGTAAAAAAATCCGACAGCAGCAAAAAGCCAGAGTGTTCAGTTGTAAATTTATTTGTCCGCTCTCAAGCGCTCTCCGTTTTCTTAGTGCTTAGACCTAAATTTTGCTACGGAAGCTTTAGAGAGAAGCGGAAATCCAGCCGCAGCCAAAGGGTTCCAGCAAGGAGGGGAGGGAAAACCCCTCGGGAAGGGCCCAGGGAGGCCACGAGAAGAGCCGGGCGAGTTGGGGCAGCCCTTACAGCGATGCCCACCCTTCCCAGGGAGCCGACCCCGCAGCGCTGCGCCGGGGGGTGGGGACCCCAAAAAAGATGGCAATGGGGAGCGGGCAGCCCCGGCTGTACCGTGAAACCGGGGTGCGGAGCGGAGCTGCCCGAGCTCGCCTTGAACAGCAGGGTATCGAATTGAATGTGAAATTCCACTCCTTATCCCAATGCGCTTCGTTTATAACCGGCATCGGGATTTATTTTCACCCGAGGCGGGATGTCTGACGTGGTTTTTGCCTGTCGCGAGCGGCTGTCGGGTCCGTGCGCTGGGGAACTCGGTGCATGTAACGGCGCTGCCACCTCTTCCAGCGCCGTCCCTTGACGCGCTCGCGTTCGTTTTGTAAGTTCAGCCATTTCCGAATGGGAGAGGAGGCAGCTTTCGTGTTCGTGGGGCCTGTAGGTAGGGGGTGCGCGCGGCTGTTGGCGTGGGGCAGTGCCTGGCCGTAGCTGACCTGACGTGCGCTCCGCTCTTGCTAGACTCGTTCGCAGTAGTCCAGTGTCGGTTTTGTAACGTTTAATTTTTAGCACTTTAACTGTGAGTGTACAAACTGGTTCTGTTGTAGTAGGTGTACATTTTCATTTTAGACCTTTAGAAGTTTTTAATAAAACGATGGAAAAATCCTAGTCTCTTCGTCAACAGGCTCTTACACCCTCTCCCGTGTGCGTAACTACACCCCCCTCCCCCTTTTAAAAACCCAACTCGGAGGCAGCTAAGACTGAAATATTAAATTTTACCCTGGCTAGCGGCGCTCTGAATTTGAAGAAAGACTTTCTAGACTTAATCTTTCCCTAACACCTGTACTCGTGGACGCCGGGCACCCTTCCAGCAAACACAGAGCTCTCCCCAGACTTCGGGCCCTGGTTTGTTCCACCCTTTTATGAGCAACAGACCACTCAAACCACCGGCACCTCGCGGGCGAAGAGAGGAGCGAGCTGAGGAACGGCGGCCGGGTTCGGGAGTGGGAATACTGTTTTGGGGGGGGTTTGTTGGGTTTCTTATTGCCAAATCAAACCCGAGAACAGGATGACTTACAGGTTTTTTTAAGTCGCTGTCTGGCATTCGGGCAGATACGTGGTTATTTCAGTCAAGTCTTGCATGGCTGGTGGTGAAATAACTCGTTTTAATAATCACAGATGGTTCTGTTTTAGCAAACGGTGCTGGTTTGGGTCTCATTAAGATAAATAACTCTGTTCAGGGATGTAACTTTAGGAGCTGCTGGGTAAGACACAGGTCCTGCAGGGCCACGCGGAGATGTGAAATCAGCCGGTGTGCGTGCGCACCCCCGCACAGCGTCCTCGGCAGAGCCGCTCCGTCCCAGAACTTCGGCCCCCCAGGGATGCTGCAACTGCAGCCCCTGAAGAGCCCTGGGGAGAGGTGGCAGCCGGGTATGGAAAACTCTTTGTAGGAAAAACCACAGGTAGGGCCGTGGCTGCCGAGCGCTGGGGACTCACGGAGCTGGTCGGGGACACTTCAAAGGTTCCTAAGGACCTGCCCCTCAGCAGGGATGGCAGAAGGGACAATATCGCTTCTCCTCCGTCTTCCCTGAATTTAACCTCTTGCTGTTCTGGTTTGGGACCGTGCCGGCTCCAAAGCGGAGCAGCTGAAGAAATGATCTGCCTCGGCCTCCCGGGGCAGCCGGGGGGATTTCTCACCGCAGCTAAAACCATCGGAGGTGAGGAATCGGCGCTGACAGCATTTACCTTCCCGTGTCTGAGCTGCGCTGGCAGGTCCCAAAGGGGTTAATGTAGGGGACGAGGTGCTGGGGAGAAGATCGGAGTCATTTGGATTGCCCTTAGCCCCTGAGATGCAAAGTTTAAAGAGAGTTTTAATGACCTGCAGGCGAGAAAAACATGAGGATGAGCATGAAACAAGAACGAGCAGCTGAGAGGGGCTACGGCAGAGGCGGAGGCAGAGGGCAGCCCAGGCCCCGCTTCCTCCCCGGGCACAGGTTAAGGGCAGCGAATCTTAGTTGCTGTCGCGTTCCTGATGCGCCTTAACACCCTGTTTGCTGGTTTGGGTCCAGCTTGGCCCCTCAGCGCTGCCGGCTCCTGCCCTCCTTGCAATTTCTTCACCAGTTTGAAAGCAGCAGAGCACCCAGCCATGCACAAATCCTAAAGAAAATAACATCTCCGGGAAATCCTTGATAACAAAAGACTGAAACAAAATGGGTGTAAATAGAAGGATCTTTTTAAAAAAGCCATTTTCTTTAGGCGTTATCGCCAGCTCAAAGCTGCTCCCGTGCAGCAGGACAAAGCCACCGGCCCTTCGGCGTGACCGTGTGCTGGATCCACGTTTCAGACGTGCTTTGCTACCGGTCCGACTGGTTTTTATGATAATACTCAGAGCGCGTTTGATTGATATTCAGTCTCCGGTTTCGGTGCCCGCGCGCGTTTGCCGCCTGTTCCCAACGGCCACATCCCACTCCCGCCGTCCCGCCGGCATCTCCTGCTCCCACTCTGTCCCACCACGACATCTCCGAGGGCTTCAGCTCGGCACAGGGAAAGCCGCTTGCTACTCGCCCATCCCTTTGCTTCTGTGTTTTATTAAATCCCACCTTCCACCGAGACCTTTTGCTTCACGCCCCCATTTATCGCCTCCGCAACCCTCCCCCCTCCCCGCAGCGCTTTGATGCATTTCAAACCGACTGCCTCCGCGTGGCTGCTGCCTTTAAAAGAGTTTCCTGGGTGGCCGGAACGTCTCCGGAGGGGATGCTGCGGGGACGCTCGGCAAGCTGGAGGTGTCACGGCACCTGAAGTGGTGGGAAAGCTGAAGAAGGATGGATCTGCGGTGCCAAGTGGTTGCCAGCCTCATCCCAAGCTGCTGTAATATAACATTTGTAACATTTTTAGACAATTTATACAATTTATAACATAATAATAGTAATATAGTAAAATTCAATATAATGCAATATAATACACCAATTTAATATGCAGATATATAAAAATACTAAAAATATATTTCAAAATATATATAGTGTAATAAATATGGCCAAACAATAACCACGTCACACAGACCTATATGCCAATATATCCATAGATCCAACATCGCCCAGAGCCCCAGCACCCGGCAGGGACTCGCACCCTCGGAGCGAAGCCGCCCGGTGCGAGGCGCAGAGGTTACGTTTAGGTGCTTTAATTCCGCATCTCCAGCTCCCAGGATTAGGCTGATGTCTTCTTTTTTTTCCCCTCCCCATCACCTTTCTCCCTGATTTCTGAATTTTTTTTAGGGTTTGAGGTTTGGTTCCTCCATCATCCTTCGGGGGTTACGCTGGTTTAATGGCAACAATGATGATGGTTTCACCCTCCTCAGCCGGCAGCTCCCAGGGCAGGGGCCGCAGGCGCAGGTAAGAAGAGCGGCCGATGTATTTTTTAATTTCACATCGCTCTGCGCAAGGACCAGGAGGAGGAGGAGGATGCAGAGTCCTGTCCACAGCTCACGGCTCTGCCAAAAACAAGGGGCTTCAGATACAGTTTTGGTTCTCAGAGCTTCAGACATTTACTTTATTTCTTACTGATTTGTCTTGAGACCTACAAAAGACCCTTTGTTTTCTATCTTTTGAACCCATCCTGTTTGGCGTAGACATATCCTCCGCTGCGTCTCGTGTTTGTTGGCCCGGCGCTGGTGCGGAGGGTTCCAGCTTTTGGGAGAATGTGCTGAAAAAATCCCTTAAGGCCCTGAGTTGCAACATAATCGAGCTACAAATCCCACCTGGAATCTGTCAGAAGCGACGAGCCCCGACATACCCCCGCCGAGCTCCCGTGACGCCTTCAAAGCCCTCTGATCTCCTCCGTGGAAACGCTGCCGTCAGATAAGGCTCGGCCCCTGCCAAAAGACGCGAAACATCTGCTTGGCTGCAGAAAGCGGGATTAGACAAAAGCTAACCTTGCTCCTGATTTTTAATTTCTTTGGGGGGCAACAGGCTCCTCGTGCCAGTTCTCCCTTGCATGGGGGTTTAGGCTTTCACGGTGGTCCCCGAACCCCGAGGACGAGGTGCTGGCAAGCCCTTGGGGACGGTGGCACCAACGCATGGAGGGAGCAGGGCCGGCGATGTGCCAGCTCGCGGAAGAGCAACAAAATCTGGGACTAACCAAGTATTTGGACCCCATTGAAAACAAGAAGCCATCTTTATATTTCAAATCTTTTTTTCCGCTTGGAAAGTTTCTCCCTAAATGCAACTCTGAAGCAGCCAGGTGTCCAGAAAAGCTCCTGGAGCTCCCTGGGGGGACCCGAACCTGATGGCAGTCCAATGAACCGTGAGCCCCCGGTGCTGCTGGGGCTTGTCTCGGCAGAGGAAGGGTTAACGCTGGGTTTTGGGTGCCTTTAACTGTGAGCAAAAACCCCGAATCCTGCCAAACCTCGTTAGCCCGTGAGCAGGGTGAAGGGCAGGGACGCTAATTGGAGTGATGGCCTCGTCGCGGCAGCCTCCGGAGCTGTGATAAATTAGCAGCGGCGCAAGGAGGTGCTGAGCTTTGCTGCCATTAACAGGTGCTGGGTCACCCCCAGCCCCCCCAAAACCCCGAACCCCCGTCACTCGCTGTGAGTCACCCTCCCGACCTCTCCGGGGCGGCATTTTCTCCATTTGATCCGTCTCTGTGCAGCATCGGCAGCGGGAAGCGCAAAGGCAACCCGTGTCCCCTGGGCCGTGGTGGGATCTGGGGCCCCGCCATCCCACACCCCGGTATCCCGGGGAGGGGCTGCAGACTGCGGGATTACGGCCATTGGGATAACGGGGGAAACCGTGGAGCAGCTGCTGCTGGAAAAGCCGTGACTGGCTGGACTGAAACTTTTGTATTTGCTGGGAGCCCAGGAGAGAGGAGCCCTGCGGCCCCGGCAGCGCCGGTGGCTGTCATGGGTGTCTCCTTCCCCCGCTCCAGCCGCAGTAAATCAAACTCCCAGTGCTGCCCCCGCCCCAGACCCTCTGGGCTTTGCATTAATCAAATTAGTGGATGAGGGACGTAAGGGAGCAGACAAAGAGCTCCACCATCCCGCAAGCTCACGTGCACCCCTCCAGGGCAGAGGCTGGGCTCAACCCGGCTCCCAGTGCCAGGTGAGACCGTGTCCTCGTCCTCCCCGTGTCCTCGTCTTCCCCATGTCCTCATCCTCCCCGGCTCCCACCGTAAGCAGAGCTCGTTGTAACACATTTGCTCCGCTCTGCGCCCTGTTTCCCCGAGCACAAACCATCCTTAAAGGCCTTTCCTCCCTCCCAGGACAGCGGGGAAATGGGGGGCCTTGTAAAAGAGCTCTTGGAGCAACCAGGGTGCGGGGAGGATGCAGGGATGGAGGGATGCTCGCAGGGAGGGAGGGATGGATGCGCATGGGTATGGAGGGATCCTCATGGGGATGGAGGGATGCTCCTGGGGAGGAATGGATGCTCGTGGGGTGGAAGGATGCTCACAGAGAGGGAGGGATGCTCATGAGGAGGGATGATTGTGGGGAGGAATTAATGCTTGTAGGGACGGAGGGATGCCCACGAGATGAAGGGATGCTCATGAGGATGGAGGGATGCTCATGGGGATGAAGGGATACTCACAGGGAGGGAGGGATGCTCATGAGGATGGAGGGATGCTCATGGGGATGGAGGGATGCTCATGGGGATGGAGGGATACTTACAGGGAGGGAGGGATGCTTGTGGAGATGGAGGGATACTTGTGGGGAGGAATTGACGGTCGTGGCGATGGAGGGATACTCACAGGGAGGGAGGGATGCTCCCAGGGACAGAGGGATGCTCCTGGGGATGGCTGCTCATGGCAAGGAGAGTGGGGCCTTGAGGCAGCTTGAGATCTTGCCTGCCTGGAGCGAAGACAACGAGCCCGGGCTTGCAAAGCTGTTGACTGGTGTAAATACCTTGTGGGACCAAACTGGGCGGGTTACTGGAGGGTGTTATGGAAGAAGCCATGGTGTGTTAATCCTGTGCGAGGTCCTGAGCACGGGCAATGTCCCACACCATCCCTCGGGTGGCTGCTGCTCGGGACAGTTTGGCAGGACCCACCGCAGCTTTTCCCCCCAAACTCCAGAGCAAAAACCCCTCCGTCACCCCCAAAAAGGAAGAGCTCGGTGGAAGTGCGAGGTCCCATCCCGGCAGGGCTGAGCACCAGCCCGGGCAGCGTCTGCCCTGGCAAAGGCGCTGGGTTTGGGGAGCCCACGGGGAAAAACCCTCGGGGTCGGGAAGGCTGCGGGGAATCATCCCAAAAAAAGCAGCATCTCCAGAGGTCAGCTGGGATTTTTAATGCAATAGTGCCACCCTGTGCACTGTGCGAGCCCTGGGCTGCGGTGACAAGCGGCACCGATGGCCCAAGTGGCCTTGGCTGGGACATGGGTGGGTGACAGGCGGGATGGGGTCCCCCAGCACAGTGCGGGGGTGGCACTGGGGATCAAAACACCCAGGGGTGGGAGATGTGGGCATCAGCAGGGCAGCAGCGATCACCCGCCGCAGGGAAGGGGTGACGGCTGTGTCCCCGTGGGAATCACCCCATCCTGTTGCAGTCGGGGTCCTGCAGATGCCAAAAGCGCCTGTGGTTTGTAGGGACGCCATGAAAGCTGGAGAAACACGAAATACACAGAAATCGCATCAAACCTTGTGCTTTCTCCAGCTGCAAAAGGGAGTTTTACGCTGTTTTATGTTCTTATCTATCTTTGCTGGTAGCTCACACCAGTAAGTGGCTCCCGGACCATGCAGTCCCCTCCTCTGCTCCATGTCCTGCCCTGGAGGGAGATGCAGGGGGGACATGGAACATCCCATCTCTGACCCTGCGAGGGGAGTCCCGTGTCCCCTGCCCTTCCCTGAGCCCTGCGAAGGGCCAGCACCACCCGGGACAAACCTCCCGCGGGCTATTTGGGATTATTTAGTTGTCACACTGTATTTGATGGCCCATAGGAGGGTTGGGGGGTGGAAGCGATTATTTTGTGCCCAGAGGGAGAGATGTTTAAGGCAGCGGCAACGCATCCCACAGTCCCACTGCTGGACAAGCTACAGCAGCAAGGACGGATGGGAGACAGGTGTCTCCCCAGCACCCCAGGGACCAAAGACACCCCAACGGGTGTCTCCCCGACACCCCATGCATCCGAGCTCAGCTCAGCTTGTGTGAGATGAGCATCCAGGAGCGGGGAGTGGAGCGATGCTCTGGTTTCAGTTTCCCAGAATTTCTTCTGGTGGAGAATTTCAACCCACCATCACGACCCAACTCCCTCCGCGCCCACGTACCCCAGAGGCCGTTTCAGGGCGTCAAACGGGGACAAAAAGCTTTTGGGACAAGACCCCTCTGCCCCTGAGTGGCTTTAGGGTCAGGCTCTGCTATTTTTGGCACGTCCCAAAGGTGCACATGCATAAGGGTGTATGTGCAGACGTGGGCATGGCCACGTATGGCCACCCCATACGGTCCCGTTGAGGCTGTTGAGAGGGTCAGGACAGCCCCTCTGGGTACCTTCCCATCCTATAGGGTCCATATGGGATCGCCGTGCCCCTAAGGCTGGTGGAGGGATTTGTTGGACGTACAGCTGGAGGGAAGGAGAAAGCTCTCCGGGCTGTGCAAATAAATACAGAGCAGCATTTGCACGCTGCCGAATAACGGGGAGGGAGGTGGTTTTGCAGCCTCTCGCTGGTACGATGCACGCCCCCAGCGAGGCTTGAGACGCAGCCACCTCCCTCCGCTCGGATCAGAAAGGCTAATCCCCTGGGAATAATAGACGTAAGCCTCTTAGCCGGCCATGCTGTCAATGCCCGTCGCTGATGAGCTGATTAAAATCAAATGGAAAAGATTAAACTCACCCCTTCCAGGTACCCCCGGGGCTGCTCTGGTGGCAGGCGATGGAGAGCAGAAGCTCCTCGGTGGGCTCGGTGGCTTCACTCTGCCCTGTCCGTCTGTCCATCACGGGTCTATCCAGGCCTGGGTGCTCCGTAGCCAGGAGGGATGTTTCGAGCCTTTGTAATCTCTGCAAATCCCCTCCCTGTGCCGCACCAGGAGGTCCCGGCAGCAACCGGCCCCTTTGAAGACAACAGATTATTCGTGTCCAAGCTGCCGACTGGAGCTAGAGGAAACGGTGCCAGAAAAATCAGTTACGGGCAAAATTCCCTGAAAGGGACCCCCTGTCCAGGTCCTTGGTCAGCCCTGGGGGACAGCCCCAGTGTTTTACTTTATTTAAGGAATTCTCTGAAACAGCTATTGCCGCTCCAGACACGAGACTCGGCAAACACACCATGTCATAGCAGAAAAACATGGGATTGCCTTGGATTTGAGAAATTTCTGCAGCCCCCCACCCCAGAATTTGTCCAAGTGCTGCTTGGGAAGGGGACCGTGATCTCCCCAGAGTCAAATCCACGCTCCTGGGAAGCAACAGGAGCGTGTGGAAGGCCTCATGTGAACCGAGCCAACAGAATGGGGAATTTGGTTAAAAAAGAGGCTCTTTGAGTCAGAGCAAGCTACCAGCAGGGTTTGAAAGGTCACTTCACACCTGCAGCAGATGCAGGGTGTCACTGGAAAGCCTGGTCCTACCTGCAAGGTTGCCCATGGTCACTCCGCTGCTCTTCCCTGGTAAAGAAGAGAGACAAAGCTGGAGGTCAAGCCGCGTGCACACCCGCTTGGCTGTGCCTCTTCCACTGATTCCTTCAGCAGTTCTCTGTCACTGCTGGTGGCTCTTTGCCAGGTCTTGTCCGTGACCTGCTGTTGCTTCCGCTGTTGGGTTGTTCAGCCTGGAGAAGAGAAGGGTCCAGGGAGACCTTAGAGCCCCCTTCCAGTCCCTAAAGGGGCTCCAGAAAAGCTGGGAACAGACTTTTTTGCAGGGCCTGTTGTGATAGGACAAGGGGTGATGGCTTTAAACTAAAAGAGGGAAGGTTTAGACTAGATCTCAGGAAGAAATGTTTCACAATGAGGGTGGTGAGCCCCTGGCCCAGGTTGCCCAGAGAGGTGGTGGCTGCCCCGTCCCTGGAAACATCCCAGGCCAGGCTGGACGGGGCTCTGAGCAACCTGCTCTAGTTGAAGATGTCCCTGCTCATGGCAGGGGGTTGGATTAGATGCCCTTTAAATGTCCCTTCCCACCCAAATCATTCTGTGATTCTATGAAAAAATCAAGAATTATATTAGAGGAGCCCACTGCAAACTGGAAATGTGGATCAAAGCATGTGGGATCTCCTGTTGACCCCCTTGCAGAGCGGTATTTGGGATATAACCCTATTTTTGGGGCAATCCCACCCTGGCTGGTCCCGCTCTGTCGTGGTCATCACCCCTTTGAGATCCCTTTTCTTCAGGGTTTTACTGAATTATCGGTTAGCCTTTGAGTAGGGTCCCGCCGCTGGGCTCAGCAGAGCAAAGCTCCTCCAGCGGTGACCTAGGGAGGTGACATCTCCTGAAAGCCACAAAACCTTGTTAATATTTAGTCGATCCTTCCACAGAGCTGCATTAATTACCCATCCAAGCTGTATTAATTGGTTGTCCAAGCAGCACAAGCAGAGAGGGGAGGAGATGCTTGTGGGGAGAAGTAGGGCAGAAAAAGTCGGGGCTGGGACTGGGGCTGTGACCCAGAGACCCCCAGCTCCACCCTGGCCCCACACCCCTCCTGCAGCACCCATAGGATATCTATAGCACATCTATGCATTTCTATAACCCTATGTCACTCTGTGTGTGTGTCACGCTATAAAGGGACTACTCAGTCTTGCACCCCAAAAGCCAATGTGCCCCAACATCTGCCCCTTCCTCTCCAAACCGCTGTGTCCCACCGCGCTTATTTTCTTGGAGGTGTTTTAAGCCCCTTTTTGGGGGCGGTTTTGGGGTGGTGGGTGGGAATGGGCCGAGATTTGGGGCACTGGGTGAGAGCGGGCAGAGATTTGGGGTGCTGCACTGGCACGGCAGAGACAAGCAGCACAGAACCCCCCTGCTCCCCAGCACCCCCCATTTGAGAACCCCCCCTGCTCCCCAGAACCCCCCATTTGAGACGCCCCCCTTCTCTCCAGCACCCCCCATTTGAGAAACCCCCCTGCTCCCCAGCCCCTCCCATTTGAGAAACCCCCCTGCTCCCCAGCACTCCCCCTTTGAGAACACCCCCTTCTCCCCAGCACCCTCTATTTGAGAACCCCCCCTGCTCCCCAGAACCCCCCATTTGAGAACCCCCCCTTCTCCACAGCACCCTCTGAGAACCCCCCCCTGCTCCCCAGAACCCCCCCTTTGAGAAGCCCCCCTTCTCTCCAGCACCCTCTATTTGAGAACCCCCCCTGCTCCTCAGAACCCCCCATTTGAGAACCCCCCCTTCTCCACAGCACCCTCTGAGAACCCCCCCCTGCTCCCCAGAACCCCCCCTTTGAGAAGCCCCCCTTCTCTCCAGCACCGCCCTTTTGAGAAGCCCCCCTTCTCCCCAGCACCCCCCTTTTGAGAAGCCCCCCCGCCCCCCAGCACCCCTCTTTTGAGAACACATCCCCCCCCAATTCCATGGAGGGGGTCAGAGCCCACCAGGGGTGTGGGACCCAGATGGGGATTATTGCGGGGGGTTCATATAGATTAACGTCCATATATATCATACAGATTACTGTCCATATATATACACATACACACATACCATATACACACACACACACACACACCCCCATATATATATATATGCCCAAGTCACCGCCCAGGTGGCAGGGACCCCCCCCGCCCCTTCCCACCCGAGGGGGACACCCCCCCCTCCGGAGGACCTGCCACCAGAGGGCACCGCGCCCCCATTTTTGGGTGCCGCTTCCCAGAATGCAGCGAGCCGGGCCGGGGGCTCCGCGCCGCTCCGCACGCCGGGCTGCGGCCGCAGGGCGAGCGCCGAGCTCCGCGCAGCCCCGCGCAGCCCCCGCGCAGCCCCCGCCGCCAGGTGAGTGCTGCCCCCAGGGCCAGCTCGGCTACTTCGGGTGGCTTATTTTATTTTATTGCTTTATGTTTGATTTTAATGGTTGTACTTATTTTATTTTTTCTAATTATTTTGTTTTGTCTTATATTTTTTATTTATTTTATTTCATCTTACTCTATTTTATTTTGCTCTATTTTATTTTATTTTTATTTACTTATTTTAATTTTTTATTTATTTTATTTTACTTTATAATCCCTCCCCCCTCCGCCCCCGGCACAGGAGGGGGACCCCGGGCTCCGCCGGGGAGCGGCACCATCCCCTCCCGGGATGGTTCCCGCCTGGAGGGGACCCATCACCCCCCCCCCACTTTCCCGTCCCCATCCCGGGCTGGGGGAATGTCCCCGGGGCTGGGGGATTTTCGGTGCTTGCAGGGAGGCAGCGTGGGCGGCGGGGTGAGCCCTGGCTGGGCTGGCGGCTGCCTCCTTCGGGGGGGGGGGGGGGGGTTGGATATTCACCCAGCTCCCCCAAAGTTAGGGGAAACTTGTGCCTGTGGCTCTGGGGTGGGACTGGCTCGTCTCCGGGATGGTGCAATGTAAACCAGGCTTAACGTGAAAGCAGCTGTTTAAATAGCGGGCGAGGGATCCTCTGCCCCCGGTGAAAGTTGCTTTAGAGTTTGGCAATTTGGGGCCATGGGGGATGCCAGGAAAACTGGCCGCTTTGAAAGGGCTTTTGAGCCGCAAGGAGAAATCCCAGCGGGGAGGGAGAACCCGGGATGGCCGGAGAGGAGGTGAGTGGCCCCCGAAAGCGGAGGAATGGCTTTGGCTTCCCCTTAGAGAGGGATGTGGGGAGCCCATAGCTGCTGGTTTAGTGGTACCTCTCCATTGTTTGGCTGTGGCTGCGTTAACTCCTCGTCCCGGGATGTGAACCGGGAGAGCGCGGGGAGAGCAGGAGGGCTTGGAGGAGTCGGGACGCCCCGGTCTCGCTTCTTTGCCCAGTTCCCCCTTCGTGTGATGGATCTGGAGGTGCTCAGGATTCACCAGCTCCTTCAAATTGTGTTTTGCGTCGATTGATTGGTTAAAAACCAAAATTTTGCACAAAAGTCCCCAGCCAGAGAAGCATTAACGAAATTTTTCTGTGCCAGGGATGGAAGTTGGACATGGGCTAAAGCAAATAAACTTGTATTTCATCATGCTGGGGTTGGGTTTCTTTGTTTTCCATCCTGCTCTGGGCAGTCTGGGCTCCTTACGGCCATGCATGTTTCCACGTCCAACCTTTACCTTCAAACTCCTCTCAGCGGCCGAGGAAAAAAACTTCTGCTCCCTCCTGCAAACCTCACTCCCTACGGAGGCTGCTCTGTTCTCTGACTCCCGCACGCTCTTCCTTTGGGTGTTTCTCCTCTCGGTTGACGCGGGGAGGGGTTTTGCAGGGTTTTTCCTCCAGCCCCATCCCCAGGAAGCAGCTCAGGACCAGGCTGAGGGATGCTGCAGATGTGGAAAGCGCGAGCGCGGCTGACCTGACAGCGGCTGTGCGTCAGTCGGGGCTGTGCGCTCTGCCCAGGGATGCGTGACGGCTTCGTGGCTCCTGCTGCTCAGCCCGAGAGGTAAAGGAGGCTGTAAATGAGGGAAGCTGGTGTTATTTCTGTCCCTGGAAGGGGAGTTAGAAAAAAAAAAAAAAGCCCTGATGTATTTCTCTACCCATCCCCACTGCTGCAGACCTGGCCGGGTCCGCGAGCTGGAGCCCAGATGCATCCCAGCAAGGGCAGGAATGTGCCTCCCCAACGCAGGAGCCGAGGGGCGAGGGGGCTTCAGGGCTGGCGGCGCCGGTACATATCATTTATATGGGGCTGTAAATGATGACGGTTGTTTGCGCGGAAACCTCGAGGAAGAGCTTTCTCCTTGCTGGAAGAGCCCGTGCGGTCCCAGCGACACAGGATGGGCCCCATGTATGTGTGGGAGCGGCAGGATTGAGGTGTGGGACGTGTGAGGAGATGCGGACCCCTGCCATCCTGGCGGGTGGTAAAGATCAGGGATGCTGGGGAAAGCAGGGTATCAGTGGGGGAGGGGGTGGAAATCAAAATTGAATGATGTGGTGCACCCTGATGTGCTCTTCCAAAATAAACGATGGGGGACGTGAGCCCACTGACCCCATAGCGATGGGCCAGGGGGAGCCTGTGGCTTCTTTGCTGCAATGATGCCAGCACAGAATCTGCGGCTGAGACTTAAAATCAGTGTGATTCGTTAAATGTATTCCATCGTCTTACAAGAAAGCAGATGAAACGTAGGTGCCAATGTCTAAAGTGCATGCAAAATGCTGTTACATTGGGAGGGAAGATTTTTACATACTGCGCAGGTTCCCATCCATTAGTCATAATATTTCCAGAACGCAGGGGGATTTTTAACCACGCGTGCACTTGCATTTCCATATGAACGCATGCATGGGAAGCAAAATTGGAGGTAACATGAGGGAACAGAGAAATCCAGGTGGGTTTTTCCCCAGAAGGACCCCTCGCTCTCCAAGAGGGGCCTCCAGCTGATCAGTCCTGGCTTCCTAGCATTTGTGGCCGGGGTAGGTGATGTTTTCTTTTCTCCAACACGTTTTTGACTTCTTTATGCCAGTCTTCACGCTTTGGGTGTAGGGAGGATGGAAATGTAATCATCCCAGTAGAAATGTTTGACATTTGTAGCAGATAAAGCCAAATGTAGACAGTTGCTGTGATCTGTCTCCTTTTTGCTGAGTTTAAGTGGAGGCAGGAGGGGATTTAGGCTGGAGAGGGAGAAAGAAGGTGGCACACGCGCCCCCTCATGTCACGGTGACATCCAGCTCTGGGGTTTTTTAGCAGAAATACATCTGTGGGAACAGGCTCTTTCCAGCTTCACTCCTGCCCAGGAACTTGCATCAATCGTATCCAGCAAAAATCTGAAGGTGAGGGAACCTCTGCTCCCGTGTCACCAACATCAATTTTTGTGGCAGCTGTGATTTGATCACTGGGGATCCCAAAAAGGATTTTGTGGTTGCTGGCTGAGTTGGAATTGGAGGTTCATGGTTGCTTCCTTCATCTCTTCTATTTCTCTGGTCTCCCTTGGGAAAAAGAAAAGACTTTCCAGTCCCGTGTCAGTATTTGTCTGTATTATGTCTGCAGTTGTTGTGTGGTGGACCCCAGGACCAGCTGGCTGGAAATGATCAAACAGAAGGTTTTGTGATGTGTGCTACCTCTTAGCAGGACCAGGACAGGGTCCTGGTGGCCTTTTGGATGGTAGAGAAGAGGTGGGCGCTGGTGGCTGTCACACGGGGTGGACACAGCTGCTGACCGCTCCCTACCCAGGGATGTCTCTTTCTGTATATGCCATTTCCTTAATTTCTTTCCCAAACATCCGCTGGCTTTTCCCGGAGAAGAGGTACTGGGATGTCCAGTTACGACTGGGGCAGAAGGAGATGGTGGCTTCTTGCCCGGCTTTTCCCTGGGCTGTGGGCCACCCTCCTGCCCATTCCATATTCCCCTGGAAAAACCACAGGGTTTGCCATGGAACATGGCCTGGGGATTCTTTTTCCTCCAAAATGAGTCTGAACCTGTCCTGTGGTGATGCAAAACCTTCAGCTGCTTGCCCAGGCCATTCTTTAAAAATAAAAGCAGGTTTTTAACTGCTTTTCCCCCACAAAATAGGGGAGTGTTGGTATCTGGGACTCTCACTGGGTTGTGTTCCTGACAGTTAGGGGATGGCTCTCTTCTTACTAGTTAGTAAGGCAATGTTTATAATAGGAAATTAATAGGAAATGCTTAAATTAATTAATTAAATTAATAGGAAATGCTAAGGAGCATTTGCCCTTTCCTGTGGCTGCCAAGGGGTGATCTCCACACAAGCCTTGGCTGGAGGTTGGAGCCGTCGGAGCCAGCGGCAGCCCAGATGTAGGAGCGGAGGGTCTCACTGAGGAGCTGGGAGCCCCGATTTGGACATCCCGGTTTCACCGGGGGAGCATTCGCTCACCAGCCAAGCAGCCGGCATGGCGAGGTGCGCATCCAGCTCTCGGCGGGAGCTGGCAGCAAAGCGATGCTCGCTTTTGGTCTGATCTGGCTGGGAGGTGGAACCGCATCCTGGTGCCAAATGAGGACAAACTCCTTATTTGTGCGAATACAGCAGAAGGAGGGATCGCTTCCAGTGATGTAAAGGGACCGAAAGGAGGCAAAAGGAGTGATGAGAAAGCACGAGATGGGTGCAGGTTGTTCAGGGCCTCCATCAACCCTGACCTCACCTCCAGCGTGGCCTTAGGAAAAAACCGATCCGCCTTCAGAGCATGCTACAGATAGCGTTGGACTTGTCCTCCTGCCTCTTGGTGGGAATTCCTTCGGTGAGGCTCCCCTGGATCAACTTTAAGCCGTCTGCCAGCACTAAACCGGGCAAAGTGGCTGCAGAGAGCAAAGAAACCACCTGGGAATCGCTTTGCTTCTCGGACTGGCTTTGCTAGCTTGGAATCAAATCTGTCCCCACGAGCCGCGGCGGGGAGGTCACGCACTGGGTTGCAGGGCAGACATAAATGCTGGTATTCAGCAACGGGTGAGGATAAAGTAATGAAATAATCAGTAAGCTATTAAAAAGCATCCTAAAGCCAAGGCGGCAGATGCTAAATGCTGCTGTGCCTTTTCAGTGCTCTCTGCATACTGCAGGTTTGTGTAAGCGCCTTGCAGGGATCACGTTTTGCTACAGTCCCGTCAAACCTTTTGAAGATGCTGTATAAAAATGGCAAAAAAAAAAATAAATGTTCCTAGATGCCTTGAGTGCTGCTGGCCTCGTGCTGTGCCATCCTGTCCTGGGCTTTCACTAAGTCCTGCCTCCAGCATGGGTTTGAAAATCTGAGCGCGTGGCTTCGTGGCACACAAACACTGTTCCCCGAGCCTGGGGATTTGCTAGAGAATTACTAACGCTGGTAAAAGGGTGAGGAAATGTCAACGCGTTTGTATTTGAAAAGTGGCTCCGCTGAGGAGTCCCGTGGGGACACACGTGCTGGCCTCAATCGGAGGGTTTGGCCACGTATGTGAGCAGTGGGATCAGGGCCAATATTTTGCATTTCCATCACTTTCAGCATATTTTCTTTTACTTGGCTGGCATTGTAGAGATTTCTTATGGCCAAAAATGAGAAAACTCGGGGGGGGGGGGGAAAAGCCCAAGCAATTCTTTTTTCCCCAGCTTTCATTTCACAGTTCACCTTTCTTTCTGGCTAGTTCACCTCTTTCTGGCTGTAATTTCTGATGGGGCTTCTGGCTTCCTAGAGAAAGGGGAAAAAAAAGGAAGAAAAAAAAACGCAGGCATTTAATAATAGATCAAAAATGAGATTAAGCAGTAAGTCAGCCCTCCCCTACATTCTCCCTTCCCAAAAAGCAACCACAGAAATTGCAAATCGCCTTGAAAAGGGGGAGTGAAAACAGTGGAGATCAAACCTGATGTTAAGTATAGATGAGGTGTTTATATTTTATTTAATGACTGTATACTGCCGCCCTCCCAGAAAAACCGCCCTCCCCTGAGTTTCTGTATGTGATTAATAAAACAGTAGAGACAAACTGGAATGGAGGACGTTCATCAAGTATCGAGCTCCGAAGGTGAGTGCAACAGGCATCATTAGCAGGCATGGGCAGGGTTTTCCGCTTGGTCCACCTGGAGGTCTGTGCACACCAAGTGACATCGGTGGTGGCTGTAGTCGGAGGTAGCTCCCAAAAATCAGGAGGCTTAAAGAGATGCTGTTTTTTTTTCCATCCCTGATGAGTCTTTGAATCAATTTTGACCACCTTTGGTAGAGCAGTGGGGTCTCAGAGGGGAGGGAAGCCACTGGGCTTCGTGCAAGATGCGCTGGCAGAAATGCCGTGATGGAGGGAGGAGGTGAGCTCATATGTTATTAGTCACCAGCCAAGCTGCACCGGGAAGAGCCCTTCGGCATGCCTTGGCCTGGGAGAGCATTCAGTCAAGACTTGCACTTGATGAGACACAACTTCCTGGGAAAGGAGGCTTAGCCCTGGCACCAGGCGCAGAAACTGTCAACCCCAGGCCTGTTCTTGTTTGTTGCAAATCCTCTGGCTCCTTCTGGTCTTGGTTTTGGTGGGCCCATTGCTGCAGGCCAGGCGGAAGGGCAGCAGTTGGGCTGGACTTGGCTTCCTTGCCAGATGCTTTGAAAATGTGGTTCGTTTGGAGCTGCTCTTCTCCTGGCTCATCCCAAAGGTCTCCAGAGCCAGCATGGACATCATGTATGTCAAGCAAGCCAGGTTGGGAGGGTGTGCAAGGGGGAAAGGCTGCCCAGGGAGGTGGTGGAGTCACCTCCCTGAATGGGTTTAAGACTCGTTTAGATGTAGTGTTAAGGGATATGGTGTAAGGGAGGACTTTGTAGAGTGGAGATGATGGTTGGACTCGATGATCCCAAGGGTCTTTTCCAACCTAAATGATTCTGTGATTCTATGAAAGCTCTTGCTCCTGCACCGTGTCTCTGCTGGAGACAGGACAGCAGAGGAGAGGACCTTCACTCTGACCCAACCTGTGGTCCTGTTTGCACCCTCGATGAATAAAATACCAAGAGGGACAGGAGTCATAGCCAGTCCTGTCCAGTATCGTCTTTGTCCAACATGAGACAGCCCAACCTGGGTCATGCCATGGGGATGAAGACCCAGACATGCAGCTGCAGATTTTTTTTCTCAATAAATCACCCACTTTCAAGAGCAGCTGTGGGTGGTGAAGGCACGGCAGGAGGAGAACATGAGCAGCAATTCCGTGCGTGGGTCTGGCATGTGGGGCTGTGAATATTCACTGAGGTCTGCCAGAGGACGAGACGAGGGAAAAACTGCCCACCCACTGGAAAACACCGCTCCCACGTGTGATTAGCATCCTTTTAAGGGGTTAATTTATCTTCTTTGTCACCTCCTTGGTCTCGGCTCTGTGCTTTTAGAGTTGGAGGAGAATCGGTTTCATTACCTGCTGGGCTGCTGCTCTTCCTGTTTATTCCCCAAAAGGAAGAAAATTACACATGCCAGAGCTTAAACTTAAAAAAAAAATAAAAATCCAGACTTTGGAAACAACCACTCAGAGATAGAATGAGCCTCAACAAGAAAATGTTTGTCTTCCACCTTTTTCTGAGGCTGGGTGGGAGTAAAGTGCAGGAAGAAGACAGGGCAAAGTTTACTTTCTTTTAATTTCAAATATATTCCAAAAGCAGAGCGGTCGGGTTTTTTGGGGTTTTTTTTAAGTTGCTTTGCCAAGTTTGGGGGGAAAAAACGAGTTGAAAACCATGCCTTGGTGAATGTGGGATGGAGGCAGGAATGCTTTTTTTTGTTTTTTTTATTTACCTGTTTTTACTGGTGAGGTCCTGAGGCAAAACGGCAAAGCCATGGCCGCGTTGGCTGCTGCGTGCAGGCAAGAAGAGCACTCTCCCCCCCAAATCCTTTTTCCTGGCACCAACAAGATCAGCACCGAAGATACGCGATTGAGTCAGCAATGCAGATGCCATCAAATGTCTGCTTTATTCCAGTGTATGAATCAGAGCGGAGAAGTGTCAGAGCCTCATATCCTGCATCTCCTGATAAGAGTGCAGTTACCTCCGAGGAAACAAAACACGGTGAAATCCCATTATCCCGCCTGTCGTGAGCACCTATAACTCACCAGCACCAGCACTGCTTATTTTATTGCAACTCTTGCAATAGCACGTGTTGTTATTATTTTTAAGTCCTACATCCTGGAGCCAAAAGATGGTTTTGGTGGTTTTTAATATTTGCAGAAAAAGTGATCCAGCCTGTCTATATGCACACACACATACATGAATATGTAAATATGACTGTTTTCTGGAGCACCAGCCGTTTGGGTTAACCCCCGTTAGACCAGTAAGAGCAGGGTGCGCCACTAGTCTGGGTACTGGTTGCTTACTCTACAGGTTTTTCCAATGTATTGTATTCTTGGAGAGGAGGGGGGATTAGCTTCATTTGACTTCCCAACCATGCGTTCACCTCCAAAATCAGCTTAATTTCCAGACTTAAAATTGTTCCCTTTTGGTTCACTGGGAAAATCATACGCAGAAGTGAAACCCTTTCTCCCCAGAAGTTTTTGCTTCTCCCTTGTAAGACTTTTCCATCCCCAGCTACTGGTTTTGAAGGCACAGGCCGCAGCGAGATCAGCGATGGCGTTTCCTTCTATTGTTCGGTGGGGACAGCTTCTGGCTCCCTCCGCAAGAGTTACGTGCGGCCGTTGGCTTTTGCATCAGCTGCCTCTTTTCTCCTGATCCCAGGGGACCATCTGTGTCCTGTTCCCGCTGCAGTTACACTTCTGGACCCAATCTATGAGGGAAGGAGACTTGCAATGGTGCAGTTTATATCCCCTAAAAATAGATACAAGAGTGAAATTCTGCAAAGATCTGGCTGTATCGTCCCCAAGGGACAGTGTGGAGTTGTTTAAAAGACAGTTACGCCACTGCGGTAGTGGCGGAGGCAGAGAAGGACAATTTTTACACAGATTCCCCTTTTGAGAGGCTTGCTTGTTCTTTGGTGTTTTTCTGCACCGGGGACTACAGAAGTTGAGGGGATAAAAAACATTTCTGTGGTTCCCCATCTGTAGTTTTGAGGGAAAACTAGTTCAAATCCACCACCCTAAGCTACATTATAAATCTTCCTGCAGAAATATGGAGACTAGACATTAATAATTAGGAGCTTGCACAATGAAGCGCTGGAATATTTCACCAATGACACAACATCTTTCGATCCAGCGGACGCTGGGCAGAGATCTGTGTGAAAGTTCCGTGCAGCCAAGTTGGAGAAGGCTTTGCTCCCATTTGAGCCTTTTGAAGGAGAAGAAAATGGGAAGGAAAAATTAGATTGCATCCCAAAAGTATTTGCTAAGGCTCAAGCGTGGGGGGTTTAAGGTATCCCCCTATTATAAAGTGTTTGTATGTGCTGAAAGAAAGCGATGCAAATTAATAGTTATCCTTTCCCTGCTTCCCATGTCTTCAAATCACTCCCATTCAGCCAAACTGTCTCTCATCAAACTTCTAACACAAAAAAAGAAAGTATCTTCTGGACTGTGACCGAACCTGAGAAATGTTAATCCCCAGGGGTCTGCGTCCCTGAGGTTTGAGGGCTGGATGATAAGGGCTTTGGGCCGTGAGATGGCAAATGTAACTTCCCAGTTGCTTGTTCGTGCTCCAGCAAAAGTGTGTTTTGGGTGTAGGTATTTCCCAGCAGAAAGCTGAGATCTTACCAGCTCTTACATGAATATTCTTCACCTTTTTTTTTTTGATGCAGTTAAAAGTAATTGGAGGGCTGGTGGTGTTTTGAACAACTGTATCCACCTAGGAAATTATGACCTTGGATTTATTCAATCAAATAATATCAAGATTAAGAGTGAAAATAGCTGAGCTTGTCAGTCACAAGGAATTGTGTTGCAGCCTGGGCTCAAATCCATCACCTGAAATCAGGAGACTCTGGCAGGGTATCCTTCATTCATCAGCAAGAGGCATCACAGCGAGATCATTTAACTGTAATTCATCAATTTACCAGGCTACTAAATTAAGTGGGGGTTGGAGAGAGGATGCAGGGAATGATTCCTCCTGTTGTAATGAATCTTTGGCCACCCGAGGACTTTTTTTGCTCGTTGTTCTGTTGTGTTTCATGTTGCCTTGAAGGCCTGTCAGGAGGAGAGCCTGAACCGTTAGGAATCCTGGTTTTTCACGTTGCATCTGCACACTTTGTGCAAGGGGAGACCTGCAGCACGCATTGAGCCGTGCCAGTTGCGGGAGAGGAGGGTGGGGACACTGCCCAGTAGCTGTGAACAGGCAACATGCTCGTTGCATGAGCAAATACAGGTTCTCGCCCTGTGACTGTTAACGGGTAAATATGCATAATATTAATAACTTTTGAGTGCGAAGTAGGTTGTTACATGAGTATAGTCTGTGTTTGCTGTTGGATTTACATAAATCTCTCAACTCCTTGTGTCTTGGCACTAGCTTGAAGTAGGAGTGCTGGTTTCTGTGCTCTTTCCTTGCTGTCCGGGTCAACCTTGTGACTCTTCAAACTGCATGGCAATCCCATGACTGCAGGGTTTCCTGCACTTTGATGCCAAAGCGAGCCTTCTAGTGGTACATCTCTCATCCCTCTTCCAAGCCTTGTTAAAAGCAAAACACAATGGTGGTAAAAAGAGAGGGCTTAAAGAATTGAAGGGATTCGCCAGTTAGAGCTTTTCCTGTACATGGTTTGTCACTGACCTGAGCCAGACTTAACCATAGTCTGAAGGAGAACCCTGTAGAACCTAGGGTGGACATCTGCAAAAAAATGACTTAAGTAGAACTTCTTGCAGCCTGCAGTAAAGGGATAGGCTTTTTCAGGTCTATCTCAGCTCTGTTCTTCTCGTGTTTCTGTGGTCCGACCCCAGAGTCATTGGTGAAGCAGTTTGGGAGGTTGGTGCAATCTCTAATTCTGCTGCTTCTGCCTGGCATCAGCTGCCCTGAGACCTTGGCAGTGTCATTCTAGTGTTGGCTCATGCAGCCCTTCATCAGTCTTGAAGATAGAAGCTGGGCTAGAGGTTTCTTTATGAATGTAGTATTTTAGACAATCGCATATTCTTGAGTACATCCAACTACTGATTTTTCCAGGTGGCTACACCTAAATCTTGAGGTTGCTCCACTGTGGATAGCTCACTGCTTGAGATCTCCACTCGGATCCATGACACTGCTCCCTTGTTTTGCCCTTACGATCAACATCCATGTTGTTTTCTTACAAAATGAGACTCAATCTCATCCAGGTTTCTTATCACCCCATACGTATATATGTTTGCGCCACCCCAATAACTTCTGAGCCTGTTGGCCCATTTCAGTCAAGCCTGACAAAGAGATGCAGGTCTGCAAGGGTAATTAAGGTTGCCTAAGTTCATGAAAAACAGGCAGTCAGGCACAAGGGATAGCCCAGGTACTTACTGAGCCTCGGGGAGAGGTGCAGCTCCAGCTTGCGTGAGTGGATACCAGACAGTCCCCGTGATGGAGACATCTTCCAACTGTTTTGGTCAGGAGATCTATCAACTGGAGGCAGAGCGTGGCCCCTCTGTTGCCCTGGTAGAACCCAGGCCCATGGATGGAGGACTCTATTTGCAGTAAAATGTCTTCTCAGTTTAAATGTAGTGGTGGTTCAGGCAAAACTAGCTGTAGTAGAAACTGGCTGGTGCTGGGGAAGCCTTCGGCTCAGTGGGAAGTGTAGCTGCTTGCCTGCTTTCTGTAGAAACAGAGCAAAAGAATTCAGGTCCAAGGACTCCAGATCGTGAACATTTCCTCCTGGCTGGGTTTCTCACAAGTCCTATTGTTTTCTTTCAACAAAAGCAAGAGAAAAGGAGAATCCATTTGATTTTCATAATAAAATACCTCCAAGGAGATGAAGCAAAAGGAACTGTTAGCAAGAGGAAGGTGGAGATTAAAAACACATCCTTTCTCTCGTTGTCCCTTGCACACACACACACACGTTATACGCATATGTAGCCAGACCTCTTCTCCTTGTGTAACATGGGAAAACTAAATCAAGTAGGAGACAATACAAATCAGGACGAAGCGGGGAAAAAAAGGATGAGTCAGCTCTACTCCTGCCTGTCTGAACCAAGGGGAAGCCTGCCTGGCGCTCATGACAGATTTTTTGCGAAAAAAGATAATGCATCAGATTGATGACAGCCCATAAGATATACTGCGAGCGGTATGAAAATTGCTGGTAGGTACTTGAATGTCACCGACTGCACAGAATGAATTGTAGGTTGAGTCACCACAATTTCCCTATAGCCGTGCATATTAACATATAAATACCAAGGAAGTCCAATCTTTGAATTTTTATCTGCTTCAGCTTGAGAGTCAAATAGGTGCTTTACCAAAGTGCCATCCATTTGAGTCAATTGTCGCTGCTGCATTTGTGGGAAGGATGCATCCGAGTTTATTGATAACATTATTGAGGTGCTTAGAAACACAAGTGTGTTGCATCTGTTCTCCCTTTAGTAACTTATTCTTGTTTCTGGCATTTTGTTAAAATATGTTTTCAGTTCTAGTCTCCTCTGGAGATCTCTGCTGTGCAGGGCATTAGTAACGGAGATGCTCTGTACACCCATATCATCTTTCCTCCATGAGTTTGTTATAAACCTGACTTTTTCATGGCTTTTTTGTAAATTTTAAGGTAATTTTATTTGCTGGAGGAAAAACAAAGATGGAGAAGAGAATCTAGACATCATGATTTACCGACCTTGTAGTGAGTAGGCTCAGCTGCTTTTTTTTTTCTTGGTTACACCACATCAGCTGAAGTGCAAGTCGGTGGCCAAAACTTCCTGTTGATCTCCATCGTACCATCACTTCACCCATCTTACTTCCTCCGCTGCTCTGCCCATCCCTGCCTGTGCAGAGAAGATACAGAATCAGTCTCACGCCCACTTGAGAAATAACTTGAAATATGAGGTTTTAGGTTTGGGGGCAAATATTTTAGGTTGTAGGTGTCTTCCCACTGTCAAAGAGACACATGGGAAATTCTGCCTAGTGAAGGGGCTTTGTGACTGGGAGCCCCAAGTTTCTGCCTTGTGCTGGGCTGCTTTTAAAAATTGCCTTTTAGGAGCTGTGGCCGACAACTTCACCGTTTTCCCTTTGTTCCCATCTTTAAACAGTTCCTGCACCTAAGGAGGTGGTTGCGAGGATTAGTCATTGGTTTTGAATCTCTTTGAAGATGGCAAGTGGTGTATAACAGCTCAATGTTTATTAATGGCATGGCTTAATATGATGAGAATTTTTTACAGCTGAGTTTAGATATGCCAGGACGGAGCCTCAGCAAGTCAAAATTGGCATTGCTTCATTGATCTCATCCCAGCTGCGCCAGCTGATGACACCTGATTATCTGGCCCATCATACCTGATCTGTAGGCTGCAGCAGGGAGCCCTCCCTCTCATTACTCCTCTAACAAGTTCTCCTTCCACTGGCCTCCTGCCACAGCATACGCCAAGTTTAAATCTGGTTCTGTGTTTTTGGCTTCGTTCCTTCTAAATGATTTCAATTTTGTTGGCTTTAACTGATCCCAGTGGCATCTTTTTATGATGCACTTTATTCATCTTCTACTGCATTGAGTGCAATAACAGTCCTAAAGTTCAACCTATTTTTTAATAAAAAAAAAAAGACAAGGTGTAGTATTGTTCTGTCACTGGTGGGAGAAAGGGAGGATTTTTCTTAATCTTTAAATTTGACTGAATTTAAAACTCAACATACATTGTGGTTTTAGTGGAACATTGCTGTAATCGGAAGGGCAAATTATTGTTTGCTCTTGCTCTCCTGGGAGCCAGTACTAGTATTGAGTAAACACAAGTACTGCCATCTGTTGGGTGATCTCAAAGCACTTCAGGACTGGTGCATGGAGAAATTTGGAGAATGTCATTACATCCTCTGCTGATAAGGAAGCTGAAGCAACTTCCCAGGGCTCAGGTTGAGGGAATGACTACTAGGACAACAGCTCCTGATCCATAGCAGCAGATTTATTGCACTAGATCAAATCTCTCCCTACACCAGCTGGACTGATTTCCATCTTTATTCTCCAGTTTGCCCCTCTCATTGACTTCTGCTTTTCTGCACTGACACTGTAAAAAGCTTCATTGCCTGGTTCTGTAGCTGATGAGATTTCAGACTGATGTGGTGGTGTCAGCCTGTGTGTTTCTGCAGAGTTCCTGCGAGCAGACGTGACTTCATAGAGAGGGAGAGAAGGGATGGGAGGAGGACAGTGTGTGCGCTTGGGGTTGTGTGGGTGCACAGTCCTCTCTTCCACTAGGTCAATGCAGCTTGCATCCATCCCTGCTGAGAACCACAGACTTGGTTGTTGTCAATCTCCTGCTAAGGAGATTTATGAGTAATAACCAAATTAAAGAAGCCAGCATTTGCACACCCAACACTGAGCACTGAATGCACGGGTTTGCATTTAGGAAAAAACAGAAAAATAATTTTCCTTGGCAGGCTTAGTTTCTGATTAGCTCTGCAATCTTGCCATCACCAGTGACAACACCAGACACTGCAAATGCAGATGCCCATTGGAGTTCAGAGGACTGCAGTGAGTACAGTCTAGATCAGCTCAGTCTGACCCAGAACTACCCCTGTGAATATACTTTGACAAACATTTTAGGCAGGACTACAATTAGCAGAAGCAGTCCTGCTCCCTCCATCCACCTTTGCTCACTGGTGTTTCTCTTCCTTCGTCACAGAATCATAGAATCACAGAATGGTTTGGGTCGGAAAGGACCCAAAGATCATCTAGTTCTACCTCCCTGCCCTGGGCAGGGACACCTCCCACCAGCCCAGGTTGCTCCAAGCCCCCGCCAACCTGGCCTTGAACCCCTCCAGGGATGGGGCAGCCACAGCTTCTCTGGGCAACCTGGGCCAGGGGCTCACCACCCTCACACTGAAGAATTTCTTCACAATATCCCATCTAAATCTCCCCCCAGCTCTCTCAGCCTGTCCTCCCAGCAGAGCGGCTCCAGCCCTCCCAGCATCTCCGGGGCCTCCTCTGGCCCCGCTCCAACAGCTCCGTGTCTCTCCTGTGCCGAGGCCCCAGCGCTGGAGGCAGCACTGCAGGGGGGTCTCCCCCGGGCGCAGCAGAGGGGCAGAATCCCCCCCTCGTCCTGCTGCCCACGCTGCTGGGGATGCAGCCCAGGCTGCGGGGGGGTTTCTGGGCTGCCAGCGCACGGTGCCGGCTCCTGTGGAGCTTCTCACCCACCAACACCCCCAAGTCCTTCTCCTCAGGGCTGCTCTCCATCCATTCTCCTCCCAGCCTAGATTTATGCTGGGGATTGCCCCAGCCCACATGCAGGACTTTGGCCATGTTGAACTTCACGAGGCTCACATGGGCCCACCTCTGAAGCCTGTCCAGGTCCCTCTGGATGGCGTCCCTTCCCTCCAGCGTGTCAACCACGCCACACAGCTTGGTGTTGTTGGCAAACTTGGTGAGGATGCACTCAATCCCTCTGCCCATGTCCTGCTAACAAAAGTGTTGCTAACAACATGGGCAAGGCTGCAGGGACAACTGAATTCCAGAAGAGATCTGGGTTAACAGAAGGTGTTTAATGAAGCAGTTTCTGCCACATTCATTTTACTTGAGCATCAGCTCTTCCTTTGCATGAGAAAAGAAATTAATTTTGTTTCAAGTTCTGAAAACCTGAAGACATGCTGAATAGATAGAAATTGGTTCTATTTATAGGCTGCAGAATTCCTTTGTACAATAAACCAGTTTGTTTTCATTTAAACTATGTATTCAGCACATTTAGCTTAATTTTATTTAACTACAAGTTTTACATGCCTTTTTCCTGCGTTCTAATTGTTTTTTAAATTTGTGACATAAATCCTAAGTACAATTAAAAAGTCAGACGAGTCATTAAGAAACTTCATTTACCATTTTTAACATAAAATGCATTGACTTGCATAGTTTATTAATTTTTACAAGTGCCCAACTGTGAAAATAGGACAGCTTTTCAGTTTAGCCAAAGGCCTGATTTACAGAGAAATATGCCTTTGTTGTTCTGCATTAGCAAAAGTCAGCTTTTCATTAAGAATAAAAAGACAAAAAATACAAAGCAAGACAGTTTCCATTAATCACTTAGAACTGAAGTATTTTGCTCTCTGCTTGGCATCAATAAATCCGGTAGTCACAGGAGAAAAGGTAGGATGGTTGAAGGATTGGCGCGCAAGTTAGCAATAGTGTTCCTCAGGGACTGGTCTCAAAACCAGCATCAATCAATGTATTAACTAATGATACAGCAGAAATTAATGGGATTTGGAGATGTCATCAAAAGAGGAAAAATAGGACATCCCATCATAAGAATGAACGGCTTTAGGACTATTTGCCTATAAGCAAATGCGAGCTCTTGTATTGCAAGCTCTAATAGAAAGTTGTGGTTTCTGTAATGGAACTGGAACGTATTAATCAATCATAGGATAATTCTGATGTCCCAGTGACAAAGATACATACTGGGATCACATTTGTCAACCAAGTGATTTCCACTAGCAACAATGAAATGTGAATGCCACTGCAATCGGTTTTAGGGAGGCTTTGTTTAAAATGTGGTATGCGTTCCTTGTCCATGTAGGGGAAAGATTGATTTCAACTGTAAAAGGCGCAGGGGAGGGTGTCTGCTAGAAATGATCTGGAGAACAGAGAAGCCGGTTCACAAAACGATTAAAGGAGCCTGGACGGTAAGCCAGTGACAAAAAAAGGCAGAGAAAAATTATATTCCTTCTCTATAAATACACTGGCATAAATACCAGAGAGGGAGAAGAGCTATTTAAGTTAAATGACAATTCTGGCACAAGAACAAATGGCTCTGAATAAGTTTAGGCTGGAAATGAGCAGGATGGCTTCAAACCGAGTGAGGTTCTTGAATAGCCTTCTAATGGGAATTGTGTAACAGGGGCTAAAAACCTGATTACTGTGAAGATGGAGCCTGATAAATGTATTAATGGGATTATGCAACGTGGTTGACTTCAGTATTAAGGGATCAGACTCAGGATTTCCGGTCCTGTGCTTTTGCAAATACACTTAAGAATCCTGCAGGTATGAGAAAAAACATAGAAAGGTCTTATTTTAAGAAATATTTTCATAATGATTCAGCTTGGAGTTGGTTTCTCTGTTTCTAATGCACTAATAACTGAATTGAGTGAACTTTGGAAAGCAGGAAGTATCCTTTCTGCACTGGGAAAAAGCAGCAGCTGGCAACTGTTGCCCTATTTTAGTGGCTGATTTTGGCAGCAGGCCTGTACTGCTTAGATATATATATATATAATTTAAATCATTTTGGTACGTTATAGTAAAGTTGGGCCTTGATTGTGCTCAAAACAATGACAGTTATTTATTATTATTAAACTTTGTAATGATGCTTTTTAAAAAACCTGCAGCACTTAATGCATGTGAGCATTTATTATCAATCTCACTGTTCTCTTTATCAATTCCCATTTCCCCCTTTTACTAATAGTCCTCCAGTTTTCTTGTCGCTTTGCTAAAATCCCAGTAAATAAGACCGACTGCCTTTTTTTGTCAAAAGAAACCAGTTATTTTATCAAAGACAGGTGCCAAGTTATTTTAGCACAATGTAACTTTGATCTCACGGTGCACTTCACACTCTGTATTGATGTGCCTTTTATGTTTTGATTCGGACTCTGTTCTCAAGTCTTGTCTGCAGTTGATAGCTGTGGCTTCCCCAAGCACTGCTGCCTCTAGCCCTCCTTCCTTAAGCAGAGATATTCGGTCTCCAGGACTTGGGAGAGCCACTGGTTGTAGTAGGCTTGTATTGATGGGATGCCGTCTTGTTATATGAGAACATCGCGCACTGACACTTTCAAACATGGGCTGAGGGACCAGGAGGTTCATGCCAGCACTTCTGAGCTTTTCTTACAAAGATTTCTGAATTTTAGCTGGCGGATTGCGTAGGCCTGTTTGAAATCCTTGCTAGCAGACGTGGCATTTTGGTGGCCTGGAACAGAGCGCACTGAGCAGTGCAGTTAACTTTCCCTTGGCTGGGGAAATTGCAGGCAGACTTTCTTGTAGCCCACCCTGCCTTCGCCCCTCCATTCTGTGCTCTCCTTGTTACTCAACAGCAAGGCAGCATCTGTATTCAGTCCGGGGGCTTGACCGTGGTGGCTATCTCCAATCTCCAGCATGTTCTCACTGCTTCCCTCCCTGTGCTTTTTATTCACCTCCTCTATTCAGGATGCAAATGGCAGATGGTTTTTCTTCTTTGGTTTCAAGGTCTTCTCATTGGAGCCTTTCAGCCATTCAACCCAGTCAGCTTCACAAACTAGCTCCCTTAATTACCTCAACTTTTCTTTTTGAAATTGAAAACCTTGCAGACCTCCTTTTATTTTGCTTAAACTGAACCAATTTGTGGAAAATAGGCTCGAATTGAGTGATCACAAGCAGCTTTTATTACAACATCCTCACTATTTGCCGAAAGGCTACCGCAGAATCACCTCTCCTTTACTCAGTGCCTATTTTGTAAAGAAATCTATCGGCTATTACATCCCGGACTTACAGGGCCCTGCTGTTAGTATTTGTTCTTCCTTCTATATCTGGAATTTAAGACTCCGTTATCAGCGAATTCCTAGGAGTATTTCTTTCTCTCTCTAGTCATTTTTAAAAGCTCTCTGCACACATCCAAATCTGATGGTGGGGTCTCCAGTGGACCTCTAACACAATCCCAGCAGACAGCCTTTTACAGTCTTCTCCCAAAGTGACTTTAATCCAGAACGATTGTTTTATGCATGCTATCGCTTTGGATTTCTAGCAAACACAGATGATTCACTCAGTTCACGGAAAGAACTGCGGAACAGTGTCCCAAAAGATTATTTAAATAGCGGTTTGGAAGTGGATTTGGGGTTACCATGGGCAGTGTGCATGCTCAGGTCTGACTTTGGTTTGGAGCTTTGAGGGTGGGGTTTTTTTCTTAACCACCGGTGTACGTGTTTACCGTCTGTCTTTACCCTATGATGACTATAATTTATAGCAGATTGTTTTTCTGACGGTCATGTAGAAGGAATTATCCCTAGTTTACATTGTGGTAACTGAACCCAGGGACAAATGAAACAGCTGGCTTAAGCACATAGGTCTCTGTGAGCAAAGTCTGCGCTCCCCGAGTCTTCTGTCTTTTCAAGTGCTCTCGGCAATCTGGCAGGTTGTCAAGGCCCCTCAAATTGCGTGGACTCAAGGGTGAGCTGAAGTGCTGGAAACTCGCAGCCTTGAGTCTGGTAGTCTGGTGCAACAAAGTACAGGCTTAAAATGATGCTTTTGTACTGAACTGCTTGTTTTGCAGTCACTTTTAATTTAAGTTCAGACAGTGCTGAATGCTTAATTAAAGAAAGTGCTTTTGGTAGACAAGAGCGTAATGCCCAAGCTACACTGCAGTTACAATATGTAGGTGTTTGGGGATTATGTTATATACAAATGAAACTATTGTTTCTTTTTAACTCCTGGTTAAATATAGTTCAAATTATGGAATATTTAGTAGAACAGAATAAGCTGTTGCTTGCCAGCTTTTTCATACCAGTGTTTACCAGATGCTTCTGTATTTATAACCTCGCCATCTGTTCCAGGGTGGAGTTTGGGGGTAGTCTAGGTATTTGGATATGTCTTCTTTCTTTGGTATCTCCGGAAAACTTCAAAGCATCTGTTTTGAGATGAAGGGGAAGCGTGGTTAGGTGTAATACTCAAGGAATTCAAGGGAATTTTACAGAAACACAGCTGATTCCTTAGTGTAGCAGGGCGCGGGAGGGGAAGGAACCTTAAGCAAAGAGGCAGCTCTGGTATTTTGTGCCATTACTCAGTCATTGCCAAGACCCGCTCGGAGTTTTGCTTGGCTGTCACCAGGCTGGGTTGCTGCTTCCTGCTTTGGAGTGCGTCTTTCTTAATAGTCGCTGAAATTTCCAGTATAGCAATATGGAAGCCTCTTAATGGGAGAGGGGATTTATTATTTCTATAGATAAATTTTATTTAGGTATGTTTTAGATCATTTTTCTGATGCTGGGTGACTCATCTTTCTTTTTAGAATGACAGAGCTAAGTCTAGCAAGAGAAATGAAAATAGCACGTCTAGACACATTCACTATCTCTGCTGTACAGCCTGCAAGGGCCCAGGTGAGGATGGGAGACAATGACACTCTGTAGGATTGAGAAAGTAGCTTGGTTGGTATTTTAGCTCCGTTGCCATGAAGCCACCCATGTAATGGTTTGTGTGCAACATCTCTGTCTTGGTGTACCCCCATCATGAAGGCTGCTGGTGGTAATGGCTTGCTGTTAATGTACCTGGTTAGGCTTGATTCACACACACAAAATGACTCTGTGTGACTCAAAGCATTTCATTTTTTAGGCAACTATAAAAAATGCAAAGGAAGTGAGGGCCGGACTCACAGAATTGCTGCAGAATTGCTGTGAGCGGTTATAGACGCAAGGGGAAGAAAACCCACTCCACCTTCACCTCCTCACACTGCCTCTAGCTCCATCAAAGCCCGGAGTGACTTGTCATACCGAAGTTGGTTTGCTGGTAGTTTTGATGATGGGGAAAACCACATTTTGGTCAAGAAACTACTTCTGAAAAATATTCACTCAGTGCTAGTAACAGCCTTCAGTTGCTAATGATCTGGGAGATATTGGGGGAGGAGGGAAGGCTACATGTCTCTCTACCCATCCTCTGAGCCATCTGGTCTCTCACGGTTTATTTGTAACCACTGTCCTAATCTCTCTTAATTTACTCCATTGTTGCTGAAATATGAAAACTACCCTTTTAGGCATTGTGGTTCTTCTGAAGAAAATAACATAGTGTGGTTACGTATGGTTTTATAAACAAAGCATAGTGCAGTCATTTAATTAATTTATCTAGCATGTTTATATTTAATAAAATGTGTGGCAGTGCAACTCGATATACTCCAAGTGTGATCTTTAATGTTCCACCTTAAGCAAAGCCTTCTACCCCATTTCTTGCCTCGTGATTTTTCTTTCCAATAGCTAGGTAAAGCAAGAAACACTAACTGTGCCTCCACTGGCACGGGAACGGGCATTTCTTTTCCTCACCCCGTTTTACTACCAGGCAGTGTCCTCCAGCATCCCAGCATCTTGCCAAAAGCTCTCACTGCTTTTATAAACTTATTTTCTTCTGCCATCAGGATCTGGTTCCGCTGTGCAGGATGCTGATAGTTCATTGTACTTGCTCTTTGGATCCCAGCTGGGGCTGCACTGGGTCCAAACTGGAATTAGCATTTGGGGGGGAAAAGTCTTTATGTCCATGTGTCCATTCTTATGCTGGACTTTTCCTTTCCCAACATAGATATTGCCACTGATTGTTTCATTTCAGGCTCTAGCCCTTGCTATGCTTTACGGCCAGCAGTAGTGTGTATTGTTACAATACTTCTTGTGCCTATGGAGTCTTCAAAGTGCTTTATTTAAATGTACTGAGATGCCTTCACCTACCACTGAAATGCAGCTACTTGTGCTGCAAAGCCTGGCAGCTGCTCTAACAGCAGGAGCAGGACCAGGCCACTACTTTTATGACATAAAATAAGGAGAAAAAAAAATGCATATCCATTAAAAACTGCAGGGAGAATGTAAATTGTCAGAATGTAATTATCCCTAACTGGAATTTGGCCAGCATTCCAGATTAACATTTCCTCTCTTGTGAAGCATGCTGTGGGATACCTGATGGCCGAAAGCAGTCAGAGTCTCAGCAGGATTAAAAATTGAGCTTTGCTGCAGAGTCGTTCCATAGTGGCTGAGAGATGTAGATTATCTATTTAGCACCTACAGCACCCTGGGGCTAAAAAGTGACTGAATCCTATGAAATCTGATAGGAGTGTCTGAGGTTAAGCGTGTGGTCTAAAAACATTCCATTAAACTTGTAAAATCCACAGATGGTCCAGCCTTGGTACCATCTCCTGTGGAAGGGAGGAGAAAGAGGTTAAAAAAGATTTACCAAAAGGGAAAAGATGAAAGTTCAGGGTCCTCTCCTTAGACTGTTTTCCCTTGAGGAGCAATGGATGTTTTACTGAGGTTTATTTCAGGCCATGGAAGTGTGCCATGGAAATGTGCACTAGCTGGCTCTGAAACTCCTTAATAACCTGCTTGAAATGCCTCGATGTAATTTATAGCAGAGAGGAGACACCAGTGTGTTGGATGCAAGAAATGCTTACGAGGAAGTGGGATGAAGAAGTGGGAATTTGGTGCAGGTAAGGAAAAGAGGTAAAGTGGGGACCATTTCAAGCAGAGAAAAGGAGGACAGAAAGCAGTGATGGCATTCACTGTATTCAATTGCAGCTGCCAACTTAAAGAGATACTTAAAAGGTAATATAAGGGAGGTTCCCAGTGTGAAATCATACAGAGGTGTCTAAATAAATTGTTCTGTGAGCAGTGGGACCCATGCAGCCAGTTTTTCTTAGATTTTGTCTTTTCCCTATAGGCTCTGACTGCCATTTCTTCTGCTTAGGGTGTGTGCTGTCAGCCCATTTCCCTTTCTCACGACCCCTAAACCTCCCTCTTTCTTGTCCTTACTGTAAACCCCTAGATCCTTCTTTATTGCTACCTCCCTGGTAGCCCCAGGCACCCCCCAAATCCCAAACCTCCTATTGCTAATGAAGCTGCTGGCTGGAAATACCCACTTGGCCCGCTGTCTGGGAGCCATGCACAAGCTGCCTGCTTGGTTGGTGAGCAGGTCGAACAGAAGGGGCAAGATCTGAACTACTCCTGCTTTTCAGGTGTCTTTGCATCGTACCTGCACGCTTTCATACAGCAGGATCTAGTATGTTTAGACCTCTGCCCCTCTGTCTGCTTCAACAAGAAGTTGCAAAGGACTTTCAAAGTCTTTAACAGCAGGACTGGCACTGTGCACTCCGTTGGCGCCATGCATTAAGGCTTGTTCCTTTGGGAAACTGGGCTGAGAAGCTGGTAGGAGTAAAAGGCTTCTCCTTGCTAGGAAAGGAGTCAGGCGACTTTCTATGCAACTTATTTTCTTGTTCAAATTATTATTCACCGTAGGGTATAGGCTCTGTCCATTAGGATCCATTTCTGACATGTAAATTTTACACATGTTCTTGGATACTATATATAAGAAAACAAAAGCCCAAATAGCAGAAAGGGTGGAAAATGACCATATTTGAACACGGTAGTTTTTCTGTTGGGATATACAGAAGGCAGTCGAGCAGTGGATTTTTGACTTGGTGGAAGGGAAACAGAAAACTCCCCTTTAATGCTGATCTGCTGTTATATTAGAATAATAAGGGTAAGTACGCAGAGAAGGGGATTAAATCTGAAGCTGTCTTCGTTAGTATAATGTGTAATAGCCTTGATAGCGCTTTCTGAAAGAAAGACTTGCCAGACCAGCTGCTGGTCCTGAAAGCTTGTTTTCTTTTGGGAGTTGGGAGAAGAATCATTCTCTTGAGTTGTGTCCTGATTTGTATTTCTTCCTCAGCGAGGTCCTGAAGGGAATTTATTGTCTCCCCATTTCTTTGTGCAGAGCTCCAGGTAGAGCAGGGTGGAATAGCAAAATCTCAAGCCGTGGCAGAGTGGGAACAGATGTGTGTGCTAGGACAGCGTGGGTGTGTTCAATGATTCGGATGTTAATTTTGTCTTTATACTGTGCAAGGCAGTCATACTCTGTCTTTTTTTCCCCCTGAAAATACAAAGTATTGTTTCTTAGAGCCTTTGAACCTGCAGTACCTATTCCTGCCCTTCAGTACAGCACATTCCCTGCTTGTGAAATTGGATTTCGTATTGTTTATCAAAGGGTAGACCTGTGCCCCCTGCCTTACCCCCCACCATTTTTTCATCTCAGTATAAAAGTTAGTTTCTCCTTGCATTCTTTACACATGTGTAAATGACTGTTAAAAAGTGCAGAGCGGTGGAAAAGTGGTTTCTCGCAGTTTTGAAGTGCTCATGTTTTATTAAAGCTGAGATTCCTGGAGCTTTGTGGCCAGAGACACACTAAAGTTGCCACCCTCTCCACTCCTACAGAGATAAAACCCCGTTTCTTCCTGTGAAAATTCTCTGATCCCCCAAAAATTGTCAGTTTGCGTGCTTTGGGGTGGGATTTGATTCCTGGAGATATGAATGCCTTTCATGGGGCCCCTAAAATATAAACTTAGTAAAGTGCACAAAGCAAGGAAGCAGAGTACTGAACTTGTTTGACTTGGCTTTGTTGTGAGAAGATGCTGGCACCGTTACTTGCTGCTCTTTTTTTTGCCTTTATTTCCCCATAGCTTTTTTTTTTTTCCCTCCATTTTCTTCAGTTACCACCTGTTGCATGGTATGTTTGGTACTTGTTGACCTAAATTTTACATACCTACTGTGACTTAGCAACATTTAACCACCAATGACACTTAAACACCACTTGGTTATTTAAACGTACTTTGTCCAGAATGAGCAGTAATTTTGTGCTGTTAATGCACACCCTCCAGGTTGGACCTTGGTGTAATTTTGTAATTAATTCAAATCTGTAGTGCTATTTTAGTACCTGTAAGCAGGCTCTGCAGTCAGTGTCTTTATATCGGGTTACCACAACATAGTTGTTTTCATAATCCCTTTTGCCAGGAGTCACCTGGACGTCTCTCTGGGGGTACTGGCGACAACGGCCATAGTCGCCGCGGTGACCGACAGGGCTGAGGCATAACCGAGCTTCATGGGTGCACCCCCAGCCCCGCAGCGGTGCTGGGGGACAGCGGGGCAACGACAGCGCCCGTGCGAGGCGGCGGCTCCTCATGGCGGCTCCTCCCTGAGGCGAAGAGGGAGGGGAAGGGAGGAGCGCGTGCCTGCCTTTAGGCGGGAAAACGTCCTCGGCGCAGTGCGCATGCGCAACAGCGGGAGGGGGCGGGTGTCGGCGGGGTCGGGGCGGGGTCTCGGCGGGGCAGCTGCTCCGCCTCCTCCGCCATTTAAAGGGACAGGGCTCCCTTTCGATTCGCGCCTCCTCGGGGGCGGGAGGTAACGGCGCGAACCCTTGGCAGCTTCGTGCCGTTTCTCGCCGCGCTGGAGGCGGAGCAGAGCCGGGGAAGCTTTGGCAGGTTCCGGAGCCAGGAGTCTCCTGCTCTCCACCCCTTCGGCTCACTCCGCCGCGGGTTCGGCCGCGTCCGCCCGCCCTTCGGATCAGGCCGTTAAGTTCCGCCGTCACTTCGGCAAGTTCCGCCCCGACTTCGGCAACTTCCGCCGCTTCGGTCGGAAATGGCCGAAGACGTGCGAGATCCAGCGGTTTAACTTGGGGCGGGGGGGAGGGGAGGAGAAGACCGGCCGGCTTCTCGGAACGAACCAACTGTGTCCTGGGCCACGGGGGGGTGTGGGGGGGGGCAGGGCTGGACGGCGGGGGAGGAGAAGGCAGCGGTGATGGCTCCCCCCCCAGCCGCCGGCGGAGCGCGGCGCAGCGGGCGCCGGGACGGCGGCTCGGCCCGCAGGGTGAAGTGAGGGCGCCCAGAGGTAGGGTGGGCCGTACCACGTACCGGGGGAGGGGAAGGGGGAGGACGGGGGGGGGGGGGCAGCGACTCGCGGCGGTAGCACAGCCCCCACCACCACCGTCCCCGGGGCAGCCCGGGAGTGGTACAGTCCGGAGGAAGCCCCCTGAGGCGGCTGGGGGGGGAGGCCCGGCTGGGGCGTCCCTGAGGAGCAGGGTCCCTCAGGGCTGGGGACGTGGTGTGTGTGGGAGTCCCTCAGGGCAGGGGAGACTGTGAGGGGGGGTGAATCCCTCAGGGCTGGGGGCACGGTGTGTGGGGTTGTCCCTTAGGGCAGGGGAGACTTTGAGGGGGTTCTCCTCCCAGCGTGAGCGGCATTGTGGGGGTCTCGCCAGACAAGGGACACAGGGGGTGTCCCCACACGGCTGGGGACCCTCATGGCGGGAATGTTGCGATGGCAGCTGGTGTCCAGATGCTGCTGATGGGCTCCAGCCTTCCCCCTGAGACCCCTGCCCTCCCTCCTGCCTCTTGCAGCTGACTCTGCGAGGGGCTGGGGTGCAGGTGTCCCCAAGACCCCCTCGTTCCATCTCCCTTGGCTGCTGGTGGCATCTCCTGCGCTTGGAAGCGGCGTCGCTTCCCCCATGGCCAGTGCGGTCCCGTTCCTCCTGCTCTGAGGAAGGTTTTGGTGTGGGGGCTTGAGGCCTAGCGCCCGGTCCAGCTTCGATGGTCGCAGAAAGCGCTGACCCCGACGCACTTGTTGCCGTCTCGCAGGGTTGTCCCGTGGCTTGGAAACTTGACAAAGCCCTCCCGCTTGCCGCTGCCCGTGGCAGCCAGTTCTCCCGGATTGGTGCGTGCTCCCTGTTGGTTCTTGCTGGGGTTTTGTCTTGCGAGATGGTGAGGACAGAAACGACAAGGATGTGGTCATTGGGTTTCTCAGTGTTTCTGGTATGCCTATGTTACGCTCCTGTGAATTGTTTGCTGAAGTTGAGATTCATGTTATTTTTTTTCCCCAGCTGTTTTTCCCACATGAGGTCTCTTCTTGTTCAAAAACATAGGGCTGTTTCCTCAATCAAAAATTTTACCAGTGCAGGGCTAACACATTGCTGCTGACTGCGTAACACCTTGTTACGCTGGTATTAAATCAAACAATTTGGGGCCTGGAGGAGCTGGAAATGGTTAAAATGATATTAAGGATTCACAAGGATGGATCCTTAGATCTAGATATGCTGTTTGGTTACTGTATGTGTTAAAATCCAAACATTGAGAGTCTCAGTGGATGATTTTTGATCTCTTGTTGCTTGTGCATGTGCCTGATAAATTCTGTGTGTCGATATCCTGATATGATAGCTTGGCTTTAAAATTTCTGGGTTTCTGTGCTGTAAGTCTAACATCTGTATGAAGAAGATTAAGTAACTTTGTTTCCTGAAAGGGGTGTCGTGTGCAGGTGATTATCTTACAGATATTTCTGTTTTCATGGAGAAATCTATTTATGTGAGACGTCAAAGTCTAAAACAGATGTTACAAATATATTTTGATCGGTGTTTCTATTATATTTAAGATAGTAAGGTTCTTGGAGTGTGTTTTGCACATTGTCGGGTTTTATCAAGTAATGAGTAATCTTAAGCTAGTTCCTATGCAGAAGTAGCATCAGAAATGAACCACAGTCTGATTATGTGGTGACGAGGACAGAGACATATTCTCCCCTTGACAAATCCCTTAACTTCACGTACCATTGGAGAGTCCAGTTGTTACATGCAGCTTTATCTGTATTCACTCACGGCTTTGAGATGCCTCCTCTTTCCGGTTTTTCATTCCAGAAACACGAGTTTGCATCGGTTCAGCTCAGTGTTAAGAGATTCTGGAGCAAGGGTAATTGACTGTCTTCATTTGAGCACAGTACAGCCAAAATCTTCTGGCAGCTCAACTGTGGTACAGACAGTTCTTGAACTTCTTGATGTCTTGTTGCAGAAGGGCAGTCCAAAATAGTTTTCTGAAATTCTCTTGATTTTTCAAGTGTAGACTGTTAGCTCTGATGTTTGTTTGCATATGAGGATGGATTTTGGCAGTTGTCAGAGCAAAAGCAGCAAATACACAAAACAAGAAAAACATGATTGTTGAATTGCCTTAACTTAGGCTGTTTCTCAACAATATATGGCAAAATTGGAGGGTTGTTTGTGTGCTGTTAAGATGGGATGGGAAAGATCATCATGATCTTCTCTTGAATATTTGTAGTGTGTATCTCTGGGACTGTTCAGATGAGGAGTTGAATGTTGTTGATGCATTCCCAGTGCTTGCTTGCTTATGTGGAGCCAGTGCCCATCCTGACTCTGCTTTCCATTATGGCTATGTCTTGAAATGCTGTGGTACCATCATCTTAAGATTTTAGAGTTTGTCTCTTTCCTTCTTGCTGTGTGTATTTCTTCTTTTTTTCCTTTCAGTCTCTGCTGCCTGATTTTTCTCCATGCTGTTTGACTCCTGCCACCTCTCCCAGTTGCCTTGCGTGTTTTCCCAGGGCGTTCCTCCCCCTGCCCACAATAGTGATTTCACCAGGGTCGGAAATGCAGCTAACCACATATGCTAGTTGTTTGAAGCCAAGATCACAGCAGTCAAATGTGAATTGGTTCCTAGTCCAGAGGTAATTTTTCTGCTTTGGAAACCCCACAAAAACGCAGAACTGGAAGGGACCTCCTGCTCATTGGATCCTGTCTCCTCATCAGCAGATAGGTTTTCCCCGTGCTTGTTGTCTCACTTTGCTACCTGTGAGCTCTGCTAAACACCCCTTTTTGGGGGATAGGAACAGACTGAACATTTTGAAGCCGTTCCTAACTCTGGGATTTTAACCCAGCATGGAATTCTTGCTATTACTGTAATGAATGAATCCTAACCCAGGCTGGGATTCCTATGTCTTAACCACCCAGCAGGCAAATATGTGGGGATTTTGTTTGCTTCCTTGTGAAAAAGGCAAGTGATACTCATAGGCATATTTAGATATGCGCCATTTCAGTACAGACAGGCATATCTCTGCTAGTATGTGGTTAGGCAGTAGGGGAAGCATTCACATGGGATTTGGGGGACACAGCTGTGGCTTCCAGTTGTCTCATAACCTGTGCTCACACAAGCGCTGCTTGCTGGGCTAAAGCTAGCGTGAGTATGCTTGTAGTTCTGTGGTTGGAATTTAGACTTATCCTCAAAAGCAAAGAGCCCATAGTTTTCTTCTCAGAGAATACTTGAAAGTACTGTTTACTGGGGATTGTCGTGGTTGAGTTTGGCTTCTGCAGCTTAGACTGCTGTTTGTCACATGCAAATGATGTTGGTGGATGTTGCCTGAGAAGAGGTGCAAAACCAATTTGAGGTTTTGGGGTTTGTTAGGAAGGATAAAGACAGAAGCATGTACCGCTCCGTGGCTTACAGCTAATCGATCCCTGGATTGCCTGGGCGTAGGAAGCCTTGAGCGCTGGCCGACCAGGTAAATTGATGTTATTACGCAGCAGTTGCAGGGCCAGTTTTGAAGTGCAAATTGAAATCCCATTTTTGTGAAATCATTGCTATTAGTTAATTGATGTCTCTTACCGGCAAGAGCAGTTTAGAGGACTGACTAATCTATTGCAAATGGATTTGAAAGGACATTTTGTAGCTTCTGCCTGGACTTGCTGGACACTCCTTACAAGACCATAGCAATTTTTAAGCAAGTTCCAGTATATTTTTTTTTTTAAATTTAGTATTTTCTGAGAAAGTTTACAGTACCCAGTCTTTCCCACAAGAAGTGCATAGGTGTGCTGTGCTCCCTCTGCTGGCATCTGCCCCTGCTAACTCATGGTGAGTGGACATCGGTTTCTCAGGGCTATGTTAACATAACCAATAACGCTACAAAGTGACCTGTCCCTCGTTGATGAAAGCAAATGCAATTCAGAAAATCAAGACTTATAAATCAAGCCAATTAATCTTTTGTTTGTTGGGGTGATGGTGGAGGGACACGACCCTAAAACTCCAAACCAACAGATTATCTGTAGCCACTAATGGATGTGAAGGAGTTTTTTTAAGACGTGTGTTTTATTGAGTCTCAGAATTTCTGCCCTTGCAGTCAGTTTCTTAAATGGTTGGGATCTCGCTGCCTGGAGTTGGGGGGGGTGTTTTGTCAGCCTATCCCCTGCCCTCCCCCTTTGCCCGTGAATTTTGGTGCCTCAAGAGAGTGTGTCACTTTTCTAATGCAAATGGTTGCCTGAGAATAGTATCAGAACATAGGATTAACGCATGAATGTTAAGAAACCTTCTCAAGTTTCTTCTAATACAAAATGCTAATAACATTTCCCACTGCACAAGTAACATTTTTATTTCCTTTTTTATGTACAGTTTCCAGCTGGGTAGCCTTTTATCTGTCTTGTTTCATAAAATGCTTTCTTTTATGATTCAAAATACTTGCAGGTGTCGTCTTATCTGACTTTCTTCTTAGGGATAGTGGCAGTGCAGGTAGCCTGAGGTTTGTTTCCATTCCTGTTGCGTTTTGGTATGAGTGCTGCTGTGCTAAAGTGTATGTTCTGACATCTGACTCTGTAGGCTGAGCTTTCTTACTGTTTTGTGCCAGCCCTTCGGTGTCACATGAAAGGACTGTGGAGCTATGTAGCCATCTCAAATCTATACCAGTATATTGGTCATCTATGAATTCATTTGAAAGTGAACAGCAAAACGTCATAGAGCAGAAAATAAATTGTTCTATATGTGTGTTGCCTTTCTTAGGGGACACTTAGTGACAGGTTTAGTACTTTCTAACTCCAGTCAAATAGGTGATGTCAAGTTTGGCAACTTAACGTGGAAATTGGGTCCTCTGCTTATATAAAGGCAGCACAATTAAAAACAGTCAACACCCTCTGTTACACTGTCCCATCAACACATTTCAATTTTCAATGTGAAGATAACCTTCTCTTTTCCTCATCCCATATGTACCCCACCTTGTGAGTCCAGATCTCAATGTGATGGAATTAAGCACGTCACTGAATGTGGTAAAGACTTCTTTTTCTTTTCCTCCCTTGATTAAATGCCTCCGCATCATATGTAATGCAGGAGCGCATTGGGATGAAATTTGTACATGTCTTTTAGCGTTTCTATTACAGGCACGAGGAAGTAATTATACTTCAGGTCTGCTCTGTGTAGGCACTTAGTGGGAAGCGGTGTGTTCTGGATTGTGTTGGTGTTGAGTGGAGTATGCACTTTGGAGTACTGCTGACATGCAGATGATGCCTGGAAAAGGTTGGCATGAAAGCGTCAAGAGCTTGTGACAAGAGGAGCTGCCAAACAAGTGGGGAGCCTCGGAGTTGAGAGCAGAGCCTAAATATATAGAGCAATGGTGTGAGCCTCTTTCTAAGGGGTCTGTAAAGTCTAAGCAAAGCAGTCCTGAATTTGCTATCGGGAGCCTTTCTGTCTGCAGGGAAACTTGTAAGGGTCTGGAAATAAAATAGGTTGGAAACCTTTGGAATAAGTGGAGCAGTGACATCAAAGCCGTGATGTGTAACCAGCAGGTGGGCAGAAGACAGGACAGTATGATCCCGGTTTCCTCATTTAGAGGTAATTTGCTGGCTAGAGATAACATGTGATACAGGAGCCCATTGACTCCCAGAAATGCGTTGTACATCTAATAATATATGTCAGTGAATAGGTTAGCATCATTCTCAGATTATTAATAAAGATAGCAGTCCCATAGCTAATGGGAAGGAAAAAAACCAACAACCCATGCATTGTTTAGGTAAGATATTTCTTTCCTTAGGCATCTCTCCTGGGAAGACCTTGGTACTCGTAAATGAATCTGCTGCCTACCTTGTGTACCTTCATTTTAATGTGGGGATTGAGGAGGAGCCAGCTATCGGAAAACCAGCCAGAGATGGATGCATTGGAAAGTTGCCACTAATTACTGTGGCATCTGACAATTAGCTGTTGTTAAGCCTTTTCTTGCAAGTTCTCAAGCGTGCATCAGGAAACAAAAACAAGGACCTGGAGAAAGGCAAGAGCTGTCCTTGTAATGATCTTGTATTTAAAAAAAAAAAAAAGTTCTGGGTGGTTGGTATTTCGTTGCTCTTTCTAAAAGCAGAACATGAGTTGATTCTGACGTAGTTCCTTTCTAGCGAAGCAGGCAGGATTTGATGCACCCAGAAGCTCTTTGGTTTTTTTGCTGTTGGGTTCTTTCGTAGTCTGCAATCTTCTTATGCCTCTTACCTATAAAACAGGTTTGAGGCTACCTTACTTGATGGGAATGCAGTGAATCAGTAACAGCTGCAACGTGTTATTGTTGATGTTAATCTTAGAATTCTTAACAAAAAATAGGATTTAATGAAAATAACAAGAAAAATATTCAAAGAAATCTTGCAGTTGTTTTCTTGCATTTGCCTCCAGGGTCTTCTGACTTTGTTTTCACTTTGTGGCAGTGATGAATAGCACCAAGCCTTTTGCAAGTGTCTCAAGGGTGTAGTTAGTTAGGAGTAACGATTGAGCTGGAGCTGGCAGGTATCTCAAGGCTTTTGTACAGAAGCTAATTTGCCCCCAGCCCCTCAGGAAATCAGACCTGTTCTTTCTCTGGAAATGACTATTACATTGCCAGGACAATGATGATTTTGATTAGAAAGGCCAAGCAACACAATTATTTCTTCCTTGTCAAAGGAGTGTTGGGGAACGAGGTGTTTTTGCGTCAGTTGAATGCCTCTTACTGAGCTCGCGTTTCAGACAATGTTACTCAAGCAGCAAGGCCCAGAGCATCTTCCAGAGTAGTTTATACAAGTACGACCCAGGCTTTGCACCGACTTGCGTCTCTGTATAATTCTGTTGACTTGGAAGGAGTGACATGTAATCTCTAGACAGATCTCAAGTCTGTTTTAATATGCATCTCTGATCTATAATACATGCGATCCTTTTGGTTACCACTGAAAGCAGCTATATCTGGGACAGAAAGTGGCAGCTGTTTGACAAATGTAATAGAGTAGGTATTATAAAAAGAACCAAAATGAATTTCTTCTTCTTAAAACTGATTAGAGCAAAAGCAGCATTGCCAGTGTTTCTTGCGAGCTTAGTGCTGCTTTGCAGGGGTGTCTTGCTTGGACACTTTGCTGTCCCTGTACCTATTCTTAGCCTGTTTACCAAAAGCTGTTGTGTGCATATTGAGGGAGCGCTGTGTTAACTCCTACTGTGTACAGTCTATTTGTGTGTTTATGTGGAGCCTTTTGGGGAGGGAGGGGATTATACCTGAGCTCTACTGTCATCTTCCCCTGCTTCTGTGCTTTATAAATCTTTAGGAAATAGAAGTTAAAGTTTCCATAGTATCTGAATGTATTGCAGTGCTTCTGTGGTGTAGGGGAGTACTGCCTGGTACTTCTTCACACTGACCTTTGCATTTGGGATTCGTGACATGGTTGAACTGATTCCATAGCCATTTGCTGGAAGGGGTGGCCTTGGTCTCTTTCCCTCTCTCGGCTCTACAGTCCCTGTCACTTATATGGTGCCTCGGCGATGTGATTCAGTTTGATAACCCAACAGCAAACTGCTTGTGGGTGTTTTGGCGGGAGGTGAGGGGTTCCCTTCGTAGTAGGATTTGAGGGGGGGGTGGTTGCTAGGTACACCTTCCCCCCTTTTCTTACAGTTAATTTACTGTCTTAGTGATCCTGCATTAGGTTATTCCTGTCTTGAGTCCAACCTGGGTCTCCCAAGATGTCAATTATGAGCATTGTCAGTGCCCGAGGAGGAAACGCGCTCACTTGGCAGGGAGAATCTCTGTATTTTGATATTTTTATCCAGCTCTGGTAGTGTGAATTTTGCTGCCCCAAGGCTGTGAGGGATAAATGTCCGGCAGGAGCTGGCCTGTTTCTGTTGCTCAAAAGGCAAAGCGAGAGGCAGAGAAGCGAAAGCTGGGCTTGCTGCTTCTTTGCTGCTGGAGGGGATGGTTGGGATGGGTACCTGCTGCTTGGGGAGGGCAATATGCTTGGCCCCTGTGACACAGCTGCTGTGCCATATCAGAGGTCTGCCCCAGCGCTCTTTTATCTTTATTGCAAATCTAGAGTCTGCTCAGGACCAACGAGGGTAATTTAATGAAGCTGGGAGACTTGTTATAAATGAAGGCGCTGAATGGACAAGAATGGTTCACTGTTGTATATGACTGTGAAGGTCACTAGAATAGGATGCTCATTTTTCAGTTCCTGCATGCTGCTGGGTGAGACCGAGGTTTGTGCTGACACACACAGTTCCTGTTAATGGGGACTGGAGTTGCATTGAAAGAAGAAAATGCCCCGTTTTGAAGGCTGCTTGGCAGTGAGACAACTGGAAAGACATGTGGTATTGGTACAAATCTTTCTAGACTTTGGCGCTTCTTTTTATTCTGAAGCCTTCTTACTATGACTTCTGCTCTTCTGTTATGAGAAGTGAAATTAATAATCTCCCTTATTTCCCATACATGGGAAGGAATGTCTTCATTCTGGCCCAAGTTTAACTGCAGATGAGATCTGTTTTGGGAACTGTGTTATGCAAACGCAGAGGGAAAGGAAGAGGAAACAAACAGTTGTGTAGCCTACTGACTTTGAAATGCGGTTTTAATGGTTCCTTGGTATTCATATAATTATTTAACTGGCTGTGTGATCCTTGGAATTATTACCCTTTCCAAGTAATAACTAGAGCAGTAGATACCTTGTTAAATTGAAAAAAAAGAATAGGCATATGGTGTTTTCAGTATTGCACTTTAGTAATTGTTTGCAGTGACCTTTTGGAATCTCAGAGAGAAAATTTGTTTGCTTGACTTTCTCCCAGATCAGCTCCTGGCTATCTTGATATAGAGCAGAATTGAGTTGTTTTGGTTTTTTTAATTACATTCTGACAGCAAAGCCTATTCTTCTGTGTGCTCTACAGTTCTGTCTTTTTTAAAGGTTAAGCTGTCTTTAACAGGACTTCTACAGATGTATTTTTCTGAAACTTTTGGGGGCTTTTGTGTTTGGGTTTTTCTTGATCAAGAATTGCTTCTCCTTGGTCTTATTTCAAAATAATGTCTTTTTTTATTATTTTTTTTAAATCTAAGGATAAAATTCTCACTGTATTTTGGAATGTCTAGAGGCGCGATGATGAAAGGGCTGTGATTTGTTGTGGGATTTGGTTTGGGTTTTTTGTTTGGTTTTTAGTTGGTTGGAGTTCTTTCTTTTGTTTGTTTTAGCTTAACAGGTTTTAATGTGATTAGGTCATAGAACCATAGCAGGTTTAAGGAAAAAAAATCCTTTCTTTTTTTAACAGAGTTTAAGCAAAAGTCTTGTGAAATCTTGTTCCTCGATGTCATTGGATTGTGGTCACAGCCCACTGTGGGTTTGGTGTGTAGGAAAATGTTGAACGTGTGAGAGTGCCTCACTCCACACAAACTGTGTGTCTGTGTGAAATCTGCTCTTCTCGGGGATGAGACCAATGGTTCCTCCTTTTGCCCTTTTGAAATGTCTCTTCTGGCATTCTTCCTCTTTCTTCTCTAAAATCTGACAACTCCTGAGATCGAAGGGTCGGAAAAACAGATTGCGTGAAATCTCTCAGATCAAGTCGGTGTTCAAGTATGAGTTTTCACATGAGAGCCCACTGCACCATGTGTTTTCCAAAGCTGTACTTGGAGAGGCTGTGAGAGCCTGGTCCTTCAAACGCACCCAAGAAAGCTCTGTGAAACAAGCATGAAAGAGCAGGTGCTGCAAAATTAGGGTTCTGCCAAGTTTCTCAAAACAAAATTGCACTGATGGAGATCCGTGTCTCTCAAGGGAAAATAAGTCTCCAAAATGAGTGTCCAAGCTGGAAAGAGAACAGGCACCAAAAATATCTCCAGTAGTTCAGTTTGCAGCTGGTCTTTCCCTGGCTCTCAGACTGGTCCATTAAGGCAGTGTGGTGTCTAGGAGGACTGAAGTGCTGGAGTTACTTGCATAGATGACAGAAATGAGTGGAAGAATCAAATGGGACCCAACCACATGTCTCCTTAGATCAACATTGAATTGGAGCTGGGTGAGCAGAAGCATGTGTGATTTCAGCTCCCTAATCAGTCTGGGTTTTGCACATCATAACTTGAGAAAGAGGGCTTTTCATCCTTGAATCTGAATAGGCAAACCTGAGGGGCACTCTGTATTTCCTGCTAAATTCCAGATAAGATCTTCTACTGTTTGAACTTGCAAAGCAGTTTAGGTGTGTGCTTCCCTGCTTGCAGGGCTCCTGCAAAGAGTTTGATCCACCCCTTCATTTTGTTGAGTCTGTTAGGAATGAATGATGTACCTCAAGCTGTGAACACAAGAATGGTTTAGCTTTAAAAAAAACAAAAAAAAAAATTAAAAAAATACCCTGCAAACAGATGATGTAATGCGCAAGCTTCATGTTTAAACAGTAGCTAATTTGCCAGGGGATAAACCGGAGTTAGATCTGCCAGGCTTTCTAATTCCCAGATTCAGCAGAGCTTTGTTCTTTGTACTTTCAAATGCAGGATACGTATGTGTGTCCAGTGCTGTCGGTGTGATTTCCTTCAGCTTCTGTAGCTAAAGAGTTTGTCCAGGGGCAAGAGAAAATGTTGCTATAAACCTTTTGTTGCTAGAAACCTTGATGTATATCTCTTTGGTTTTAAGTTCTACTTGGTGACCGAATTTAAAAAAACAACAAAACCATCTCGTTGGCGAGCTGCAGCACTGCAAAATGGAGTTTCTTCTGAATTTTGGTCTTGCGTTTTTGCAGGCACTTGTTTCGCCAAACATGGTGAGCTCCCTGCAAGGTCCCAGCGACAGTGCTGGGTGCGAAGCTCCACACTCTGCAGCTCATTTGGGCTGCCTGTCGGCTGTTTACGTGGTGTTTGGACTCTCCTCTCCCAGATGGTTATGTACAAAACAAGGAATACTTAGTTTTCATGCATGTAGCTTTGTTTTTTAGGAGCAGCTTTCTCTGCTGGTGGCAGCTCTGACCCGTGTAATATTTCCTAAATGCTGACAGGAGGGGACTTACTGTGGTTGGTTTTGTAAGAGGGAGGTTTGTATCGCCACTTACCCCCCCCCCTCACCTTCCCCCTTCCCCCAGGATGCTGTGATTGTTAGGATTTTTCACTGACCTATTCCTTTAATCTTCAATTTTGGCACCATTTGCCAGGGCTTGTGTAAGCAAAGAGCTTTGCCAACTCGCAGAATGAACCAGCACATGCAACGGGGTTAGAGAGATCCAGAAGCTTTAGAATCATAGAATCTTCATGGTTGGAAGGGACCTTTGAGATCATCGAGTCCAACCATACACACACCAAAAAAAAACAAAAAACAAACAAACAAACAAACAAAAAAACCCAAAAAACCCCCAACCAACCAAAAAAGAAACAAACAAAACCAAAAAAACCCCTCCACAACCAAACAACCTACAATCTCTGTCACTAGAGCATGCCCTGAAGTGCCACATCTAGACGTTTCTTAAACACCTCTAGGGATGGTGACTCAACCCCCTCCCTGGGCAGGCTGTTCCAGTGCCTGACCACTCTTTCAGTAAAGGAATTCCTCCTGATATCTAATCTAAATCTCCCCTGCCGCAGCTTCAGACCATTTCCTCTGGTCCTGTCATTATTCCCCTGGGAGAAGAGGCCAACCCCCACCTCTCTGCACCCTCCTTTCAGGGAGTTGTAGAGGGCAATGAGGTCTCCCCTCAGCCTCCTCTTCTCCAAGCTCAACATGCCCAGCTCCCTCAGCCTCTCCTCATATGCCCTGGTCTCCAGACCCCTCACCAGCCTGGTAGCTCTCCTCTGGACACGCTCCAGCACCTCAGTGTCCCTCTTGTACAGCGGAGCCCAGACGTGAACACAGCACTCGAGGTGAGGCCTCACCAGTGCCGAGTACAGAGGCACTGTAATGTCTGCCTGTGATGATGGAGGAGGGAAGAAGATGCTATCATGAGAAACTGAAGTGGCAATTAAAGGAATTGCTTCTATCTTCTCTAGCTTTTTATATTGAAAAGGGAAAAATGTCAGTCTTCTAACTTGGAGCAACTTCCTATGAAAGGTGACACAATATGGGGCGAACCTGTTTCTTTGTGATGTCATTAACCAACTTGGCATGCTGGGTGCTTTCAGCAGTTTTCCTTCTTTTAAACAGTGCTGGCAAAAAACTGCGAGAGCGAGTTGCGCTGACGCTGCGCTTGGTCTGGAGATGTTGCTCTGGAAAACAGTCACTTTGGGAGAGATGACATCTGTGAGGAGACATTGCTGACTCACAGCGTTGATATCTGCTGGGATGTGCTTGTTTTAAACAACTGGATTTCAGAAGCTTATAAAAATTGCAGAAGGGGGTGGGAAGCTGAGAGACTGTCCTGCAATTGATGGTTTCTTATTTTTTTCCATGGTTTCTGTCAAAAACCAAGAGTAAGGTTAGTGGGCCAGTTGCAGTTTATGGTGAAGTTGTGCTTGGTCTGTTCTGTTTATTATTATTTTATTCTTCACACACTGCTTGCTGACTTGACTTCCTCCTCTTTGGCGTTATTTTCACATAAATCCTTTTCCTCAGAATTTCCTTGTTCTTTGCCAGCTGTGGTGCAGCTGTGAAGATACCAGAAAACACTGACTGCTCTTAAGAACTGCTCAGAGGTTCATGGTTTTGCAATGGAGACTGGATTTAGCCGGAGCCCCTTGTACGGGCTGAACTGCCCTATAGCTAGCAGTGGTGGGGATGTGTTGAGAAATTGTGGACTGGTTCAGACAACAGGCCTTTTGTTTGATTGCCTTAGCAACCCTGCCTCTCTGAAAGACGAGATGTTCTCCCTCGCGCGTAGTGTTGTTCGCAGGAAGGCTGGTTGTTTCTGCTGAGGCAGGCCTGGCTTGGAGGACTGATCTTAGGATGCACCGGTCCTTCTATTCCCTCAATCCCTTTTTTTTGACAACAGGAGGTCTCCAGCCAAAAGTTGTCTGTGATTATCTAGTGTCTGTCCCCCAAAATCCCAAGCTGTCTGTCATCCTTTGTTATATCTGCTCCTGTGGGCACAATGCTCTGAATTTAAATAAATTGTAGTCCTTGCTAAATATCTGTCAAATATTGACTTAGTCTGTGGCGTGAGCTGACTAAGCTGAAATTAATGGTGTAATTCTGGCTTGTTTGGCACGTGTGTATAGGCAATTTCATTGCAGATGGTAGAGGAAATTAAGATCTTACCTTGATTCCATCTCAAGGGGACGAAAGAGAAGCCTTGGGCAGTATAATGGCAGTAAGGAAAGACTTGGCAGAGACGTCGGGGGGAGTGTTTGTAGAGATGTTATTTGAGGGTGATAAAAACTCTTCCTAATGAGTGAGGTCATAAGACAAAATTGAGGAGTTGTTGTTAATTGTGTGCTATTACAGACGTCTTGAAATGATCTCCTGCGTTCTGGTCCATTGCCATACCCCTGGGATAATTTTTCTTAATCGGTTGAAAATGAGATCCAAAAAACTGAGACAATCTGGCTGGCTGAGGTTTCAGCGTAGATCAGCAGATGCAGTGCTGGTATCTGCTGGCTTCATGTGTTCTGTGGAAGCTTTACCCTCTCTGGAGATAAGGGTATCTAGAAAGAGACTGTGGCATCTCCTTTCCTTGGGTTGAGCAGGTGTGGACAACTCCACGTCTTTTTGAGATGCTACTGTAAAATGACAAAGCGCTGACACCCCCAAGCAGGCAAAGGAATAGAGATGCAAAGAGGTGTCTGAAATCCTACGCGTCATCCAAATGAGCTGATGGCACAACTGGAGCTACAACACGCAACTTCCCTTGTATTTCAGAGCTACTGTGCAGCCTGACCTTCAAACTCCTGGGAAGCTTGTGGGTTTCTGAGGTTATCTTTCCAGGGGTTTGTTGCTGGCATAAATTAATCTTGGGATTCAAAACAATAAAGATGCAGCTTCAGGACCAGTCCTGCTTGAGTGACTGCAGGGATCTCACTGCTGGTAAGGTGAATCTGGTGGACCCTTATGTAAATGGTGAGCTTGTGAGTTGTTTTTTTTAGACACCTTTCTTTCTCTTCACCCCTCTAGCTTTTTGCTGCAGTTTTGGTGCAGGCAGTAAGATCTCCATTGTGGCTTTCAGCTTCATGGGAGCTTTATGCCTACAATTGATCGGTTCCTAGCTGATCTTCAGTAGCTCAGAGAGCAAATGTAATGCAGTAAATTCATTATATGCTAAAATATTTATCATATTACTGTAAAGGTCATTGTCGGTAATGAAGGCTCGGTAGAATACAGTCCTGAATCTTCCCAAAGGTGGTGTCTGTCATGACTCTTTTGAGAGCAGTGTCCCTTAAAGTACGTGGAATAACTTATCCTTGGCACATGCTTTTGAGGTACATGCTTGGATCCTCCATAGGTCAATAAATAGCTGTTATACCACAGCTGAAAGTTAACAGCTGTATTTGGTTTTGTTATGTGTAATCTCACAGGCAGGCATGAAGGCTAGAGCAGGAAAGGAGTCTTGTGCTTTTTTGACTTGATTGAAGTAATTTGCAGAGTTTTATAATAAAATCTCTGTGATCTTATTTCTATTAAGATTATAGTAATCTAGAATTGTTATTAATGCTGAAGGGCATTTTTGCTCCTACGTGTGTAGGAGTGAATTACTTGTTGCATAACATGATTTGGAAAGATAGCAATGAAAAGGCTTCTCAGCAATGAGGTGGGCTCTGTTTTGCCTTCCCCTGAACCATAAAATGAAGTATCATTTGGCAAATGGATTCGGGAACCTCTCAAACCATTTTCACAGGTGCATGAGTGGTGGTGCGTGACTGTTCCCTGTTGGGGGGAATGGTGTAGGATATGTGACTGACCTATTTGTTGGTACTTCTAGCATCTGGCTAGAATTAGTTGTTCAGCTAGTTGATACCCAATTCCTTCTTAAATGGTGTGTCTTTAAGCAACAGTTAGATGATTGGATGTTGAGGAGCACTTTGGAGTCTGGCCTTGCAAATACAGCTTGTTAATTGAAGCTACGCTCACTGTCAAGGCTGCCTTTTTAAGTTCTGCTGTCTGTCCTCCTAACGATATTCCGGTCTCTCGGGCTTCTCATTGACTGCAGATGAGGTGCTGACTGCAGTCTGCCTCTGATCCTCACTTCGTTAGACGGGGACTGTGGTTCGTCTGCCAAGCAGCGGCTGCTAGCATGCACATTTGTCACCTGTGGCCACTCCTCTTGCTGTGATGGGCTCTTTCCTCGTCGCACCGAGAGTTTTGCTAATTGGAAGTGAGCACTGAAGGGCCCCTGTTTATTGTTCGGTGTCACGAGTAAGCTCTTTGCCTGAGTGGGCATTTCAGGCAGCTGTGTGAGGTTCAACAGCTTTGTCTGTCATGATCAGACAGATCTCTAGGTAATCTAGCAAATCTCTTGATTATGAGGGTGGAAAATAATATGCTTTGATTTACAGATGTTGCTGCACAAAAAGTGCGGCTGTGAATTCTCTGGCAATATCTGGGTGTGTTTGGCATCCTCGGTTTCTGAGTACATCCTTCTGAACATATCCTGAATTTCTGCATACTTTTCTGGACAGAGTATGCAGTTGCTTGCACATGTAACATGGACAGTCGTTTTACAGACAAGCAGGTTATTACTAATTTTTCAGTAGAATTTTAAGCCAAGTTGAGGGATTACATTGGGTCAAGAGTCCTTGATGTTTATGGTAAAAAAGACAAAGGATGATAGAGGCTATTGCCCTATGTGTAATTTTACAGGCAGGGTTGAAAAAGGGAAGGAGATGAAGCATATTTTGAATTAAATGTTCTAAACACCTTCTCCTTCTCTCCCTCAGGAAGTTGTAGACAAACTTGAAACCATTTTTCAGTGTCTATCAGCAGTGGAAGGGAGAAAGGAGATGCGTCAGGCACGTATATCTCAAATCTGCAGCTTGTGGTGGCTGTGGAGGGGGTACCAGCAGCAGGAGTGATGCAGGTAATTCTGAAGGGTGTTGAAGTATTTTCTCCCTTTGGACACATAAGCTTTCCTGGTTATAGACTGATGGACAGATATGCAGAAGATCAGGAAATGCTTTCACAACTCCTTGAAGTTGTGGTAAGCTGGAAAAAAAAGAAGTCCTGTGGTCTCTCTCTCCTGGCTGTGCGGTATACGGAAATATATGGAAAGTGAGCAGATTGAATCTAAGTTTTCTTCTTGTTTGTGAGGTTAGTTGTAACCTCGGTTTGCTGTGGAGCCACACCGTGCTTTTGCTGGGACAGGGAAGAAGAGGGATGATGGGAGGGTAGAAATACTCTGGTTTTGGTTTGAAGAACTAATGAATTTATGGTGATAGCTGCTTTGCTATCTAAGGTGAGGGCAGCATTCGAATGGGAGACATTTTGGTTAGGACTCTTGTACAGATGTAGTTGTCTACGAAGTTCTGGGGTTTTTGTTTTGTTTTCTTTCTCTGAGGTCCACTTTGTAGTCAGCGGAGAAGAACAACCATTTCTGTAGCACAGTTCGTCTTGTCCTAAGTAGGCATCTTGAACCAATCAAGTTTTCTGTGCCCCAGAAGTGCCTGCTGCTTTAGCTAGCCGTAGAGAGAGCCAGACCAGCTAGTTCATGTGCGGTGCTAATCTGTTGTGGCCAACCGCGCCACCTTATTGAATGAGAAGTGGCTTATGCAAGGCCATCCCTTGGGTGATGGGCAGTTTTGGAGACTGTACAAACTCCTCGTATTTGCAGCTTCTTCCTTCTCAGAAGAAGGAAGAGCTGATGTGGTCGCTGGATCTGATTATACCACGTGGTAGTGGATCTGAGGTTTGAAGCATGTTTCTGGCCATTTTAGTGACAGTCATTGTGTAATGGCTCAAATGTGAGTCAAGAAAGTTGAAGTGCTTTGTTACAGTGTCCTGACCCTGAAAAGACTGGCCAGCTTGTCAGCTGTGATCCATCCACAAGGGAACGGTCCAGCTAGATGGGGTGATATCCTGGTAGCAAGCTTGGAGGGATCTTACTTCATTAGCGAAGGAGGGAATGAGATAGTGCAAAGGATCTTTAACCACTGATTTTTGTATCTCTGATCAGATGTGCATTGGTGGAGGAAATCACACTGAAAACGACCACAGGGCTTTTTGTTTTAACTCTCTAACTTGAGCCTAGATCATACAAAGCAAACCGTCTGAGCCCGTGAAGGGGGTTTTGTGGAGGAATAAGGCTTATTGTCAGCTGCGGTGTTCAGACCCTTGGGAAATTGTGACCATTGTCTGGGCTATTATTGCTTAATAAAAGCTTTGCATTTCCTCATTCAGGGTCTTGAAAATCTGGTTCTGTGCTTTTAAAAATAACTCAGCGTGAGCCACGATTGGGAGCATTCACAGAGGAAATTCTTCAGCCTTTTAAAACAAAGTGAAGGGAGGGGAAAAAAAGCCCTCCTTAAAGTGCTTTTACTTGTCCGTGTAGACTGAATGTGTCCGAGCTGTGCTTCCGCTATCTGGAGGAAGCACATTGGGGTGAGAGCCTGGTTCTGCTGCTGAAGGTTTGTTTGCCTGCAGCCTTCAAGGATTTGGGGTCCAGCGTTATCCCAGCTGGGGAACCTGGGCTGGACGCACTGAACGCATCCTCTTGGGATGGAGGGGATGGCGCACCTCTTGTGGATGAGTATCTCTGGACAGGTGAGTGGACTGGCATCCACTGGTGGGGTTGATGGGTTTTGTGCTTGATGCATAAGGCGGGAAGATGGTTTTCTTTCTGCTTTTCAGCAGACTGAAACTCGGTCACGCGCTGAAGGATGTGCAGTGTTGAGGGGCACCTGCTACTGCAGGCTGTGCGCGGGCTTTGGGGTGCTGCCTCTGTGCAGATGAGTGACTATTGGGAGGGGGAGAAACGGAGCCAGCATGTATCGCAGATAGCCTCGCCACTGTTGGGATGCCGGGCAATGGGTTTGGGGTTTTTTTTTTTTTTTTTTTTTTTTGAACCAGCCGGCGCTGGGCTGGGAAAGGGGCAGAGGAGGGGGTGCTATGGGCGCTGAAGCTGGTTTATCTGCAGTTTTTGCGCTCCTCGACTGCTGCTGTGAGGTTGTAGCGCTGCACAGAAGCCCCTGAACTATTTTGTAAATCCAGTTATGGGGGCTTTTTTGTTTCCATAATGTGTGTCCTTGGGTTTATTTTCCTTCTCATATGGAAATAATTATATTGCTTGTTTCTCCTATTCTGGCTTTGACTCTGAAGAGGAATGTTTTCAGGTTTTTTATGTTGTGGTGGTTTGTTTTATGGTTTTTTTTTTTTTTTCCCTTCTACAGCAAGGGCAGTTTCTGCTGTTAAAATATTCTGGACAGCAGTTGCTGCCCACGTACAGCACAGAAATGTGTGTTTAGTGGTTGTGCGGCATGCTTGGGCTGGGTGTGACACCTTGTTTTCTTCAGTGCAAGTGTCCACGTACATCATTGGCCATAATTTATCAGTGCTATTAAGCTGGGGAGATATTTACATTAGTAAATTGTGGTTTGTGCAGGCTGGAATTGTATACATTGACTCTTGATTTTGAAATAAGATTTCTCTTGCGGCTGAGCGTTTCTTACAGGGTAGAGGCCACGGCGTGAGGAGGGAGCTCACTGGGTTGACACTGGGCTACAGCGGTGCCGTAGAAAACACTTAGTAGTGAAGAGGCTGATGGCTGGGATATCAGCTCAGTTTTACCACTGAGATAGGAAATGAATTTAGGCAGAAGATGCCTCTTCCGTGCCTCAGTTTCTCCACTGGAAAATGAATACAGCATGACTTGCCTTTTGACTGCATTGGACAGCTTGCAAACTCTTCAAACTCTGTGTAATGAAGTCAGAAAACAGACAAATAGGAGCATTGGAGAAATACCTTAACTGCAAGGTGTGGTGAGATCCTGGTGCGAGAAAAGCCTGATGTTGGTGTGTTTCCAAGCTGGGCTCCAGCAAGCGCCGAGATGCCTTAGATACATACGGTATGCTGTGAAGTTCAGTGTTAGTTGGTCCTTTTGCCTACAGGCAGTGCTGGGAGCGGTTCTTTTCCATAGAACAAAGGGTTGGAAGGGTTTGTGAGTATGTCTGCGTGTTCATTAGGAGCAAGCAGGAGTTACTTTCTCTCCCTCTTACTGTCTTCTGTTGTATCTGAGAGATGCACAGGTGTATGCAATGCAAGAGAATGGGGAGAAGAGAGCCCTGCAGTAGCTAAATCCTGTCACACCTTTGTGTGGATTGGTATTACTTGAGATTTTCTAGGTCATGTGCACCATTAAAATGATTTCCATGCCTGTGTTTGGAGAATCTGCTGTGCCTATTTTCGTTTATATCCATGTGACTGATCCAGGGCCATATGTTAAGAATATAACTGCCTTTTTTTTTTCTTTTTAAACTGTTGGTGTCTAAATATATCTAATAAAAATGCAGACTGGAGCTTTTTAATGAGGTGATAAGTCATTCCTGCCTCTCTTCTTTTTAAGACAAAACCACCTCACACACTGGGTTCTTTTTGTATGGACTTCTGCTTTGCATTTCTACACATTCATCATAGCATGAAGCTTCTCACAAAAGGCGGTTAAGAAAAGGCTGCTGAACAGCCCGTTTTGGCGTGCATAAACCTGGACCCTTGCAAAGGGAAAACCCTGAGCTTTAGCGGGGGAAGCCACAGGCTGTGTGTGATGATAGAAAGTGTTTTGGGGAAAAATAAAAAAATATAGTGCTGAGTAACTTTAGCATGGTCTTGAATTATACAGCTAAGAACAGGAGCCGTTAGGAAGCAATTTGCAAGGGGAAATATTTCCAATTTTGTTCCTTCCCTTGGCAAAATAGCAAAATTCAAGTGATTATTGGAAGTTTCTGCAACCTGAAGAAAAATCTTTTTTTATTGCTGGCCCCGAACTTCTTGGTTAAGCTGGCGTTGGAGGTCGTGTACAGCAGTGTGCGCGTGGTGGCTGGGCTGCATGTGGCACTGCCGGGTGCCGTTGTATGGATACGCTGCTTGTGATTTGGAACCTGTGGTTCTGGGAGGAAATAGCTTTGCTCCAGGAGCAGCTCTGGTTTGCGAGCAACATTGCTGCGCACGCTGCTGCAGCAAATGTACCGTGGTTGTGGTTTGACAGCTGAAGTCAGGCTAGGACTGCTAACTCAGATTACGCTTGCACATGGTGGCTGGGTGTGAAATCCTGGGTGGCTGAGTGGCACCGTCACTGACGCACCGCTGCGCGGTTGCACAACGTGTTTTCTGGAACAGCAGAGTCGTCTCCCCGCGTTGCCGTGCCTGAACGCTTGTTTGCGTCCCAGCGCTGCTGCTTCTGCCAGGACATCTGTTTACGGGCTTGTACTCTAAACTGCATCACTGAAATGTCCAATTTGGGGGAAAAAGAAAAGATGTGTTTGTTTTGGAAGGGCGGCTGCTTCTTTTTCACCGCTTACAGGTTGATCCTGCATGTGATCAGTGTGGTGACAAGCTCCAAGTTGGGGCCTCCATCTCCTTTTGCTAAAGAAGACCCGCCATGTGGCTATACACCAAGACTTGCTTCATGAGACTTATAGAGGAAGATGAGGAGAGGGAGCTTTAGCAATTCCAAGTTGTGATAGTGGATTGAATATAATATATGTATATAAAACAATATATCTGTGAGTAATTGTTTAACCATGAAGTATGTCAGAACAGCTGATAAAAGTCGATGAGTCCTCCAAAGTGCCGGCCCATGCAGAAGTTTCTTAGAGAAGGTAGTCTGGGTTGTGTTTTTTAATTTAATGACCTCTTCAGATGAGCAGTCAAACCCTACTGATCAGATTTAGCAGGGCCTTGCATAATAAGAGGTGCTTTATTTATAGGCTGCACATTCACTCATAGACATTGGGCACAATGATAAATTATTTAGCTATAGATATCCCAAGAAGTGAGCCAGGTGCCCGCTGGGCTGCCTTATCTCTCTGCTTCCCAGCTTTGCATGTCCTTTCGCTGGCTAATTCACAAAATCCAGCTGTTTGCAGAAGTGGTCTCTCGGTTATTAATGTTAATTAGCGAGGTTCTGCTCTATGACTATTCCTGTAGTATGCGCTTTCAAAACATACAAAGTGCTAAGCTCTTCACCCGTGTAATGAGCGTGTATATAGCTGTGTTGTTAATTAGCTGCTTCCCTCCAAGGACCTGCGCCCCTCTTGGGAATGGTAGTTTTGGTGTTTATAGCTGCTTGTGGTAGTTAGAGCAAGTCCCCTCTGAGACTCACTTGCAGACTTGTGCTGGAGTCAAGTTGTGAGATTTTTGGGCTTTGTTTTAATCACTAGTCTCTCCTCCATGCATTCTACGTACCGAATGTTCTACGTGCAGTTTGTAATATTAGTTATTTTTAGATTTGCCATTAGTACCTTGTTTTAATCAGTGCCGACAAAGCACCTGACTTGATACACGCTCTGGGTAGGGGCCAGGATTTAAGTGTTCTTCAAAAAAGCTTTTATGCTACAAGAATGGTGCTCCTCGTGCTGACAAGTTTTCTATCTCTGCCTTCTAATAACCATCCTGTGATACCACGACCTTCCTCCAACTTGCACAAACAACTCTGTTCCAAGGAGAAATTTTCCCCTGAAAAATGTGGAAGTGCCATTTGTTGTGCAAAGACCAACTGGGGCTTTATTATTGCTCTGATTTAATATCCTTGCTGATGGGATGCTCCCGTTGCGGGTGTAACGTTTCTGAGAGGTATCTTCTCTGTACAACTTGGTTGAAAAATTTCCTCCACCGCGTTTTAATACCAAGGGCAATAGAATGGAAGAAGATGATTTGCTGTATAGGTAACTAATATGGTAAATAATAGGTAAATAAAATGGGAACCAAGTTATACTTTAATTTTTATATATGTTCAGGATGAAAAAGCAACATGAGATCAGCAGGCTTTTCCAGAAGAGGAGGGTTGTTCTCGAATATGTATGCTTTGTCCCTAGTTTTACGTTTTCAGTATCATCCAGAAAACTCTTGGTTTCGCCGTTTGATTATAATTTGCATTTAGATTGGCTGCCTGAAGGGGAGTCGCTTGCAAGGGGAGATGGGGCTATATGGCTCGAGTCTCTCGCAGATCTGGCTGAAAGTAATGGCATTTACATAAAAACCATTAGCTCTGTTATTGATAAACATGAAAAGCATCCATTTCATTTAATTTTCTGATGAGGAGTCTTTAATATAAGCATACAATAGCACTGCAGTAGTAACATTCCTGCCCCCCATCCCTCCTTACTGACCTCTTGTTGTTTTAAGGGCAAGTTTTGATTGGGATTTTGTTGGTGGGGAGCTGTGGAGTTATTTCTGTTCCGATTCACTGAAGTAGCCGGTTGTCATGCTACGTTGTAGGGAATTATTTAATGCTCATCTTAAGAGGTGTCTCTATTAATTGAACGGGGATTTAATGTCTCCCTGAAGCATAATTGGTCTGTGTGTGATGTATACTAACATGTATGTCTAGCAACGGGTTTTCCTTTTGTCTGCATCCCAGCGCCATTCTGTGGGTAATCTTTTGCTTAATCAAAATGGGTTTAAACAGAAGTTCAGTGGCTCCTTATTAAGCGGATAAAGTGTGTTGAAACAACAAATCTATTAAAGGAACTTCTTTGGTGCATGCTAGATCACATGCTGTGTAACCCTTCAGGACTCTGTCTTGATAAAGTAGTTTTTGTGGCCAGTGAGGAAAAACTTGTTCTCTTGGGTGATGCTGTTGACCACATGTGTGATGGCGCATTGGTGATCAGCACATGTGAAAAAGAGCTGTGATTCACTGTCTCTATAGTAACTGCTTTTGTGTAGCTATTGCTGCTACTCTCCTGTATAAATGTTGTGCTTTACTCTTGCGTTGGATCAGATCTGATCTTCTTCTGCCTCCAGAGGCAGTCGGTGCCATAGTTGTTTTCAAACATGGCAGCATTTGCTTAAGAGACTTTGCTGTGAGCTTTGCAAGCTCTTTCTGTTCCTGACCTCGGTGATGTGGGGGTGTGTCTGTGTCTGTTTTGCATTACTTACCTGGCTCACTTCTTGATTTTAAAAAAAAAAAATAAAAATAAGAAATTCAATTTTTTGTTATCACTTTGTCTGTATTTACAACTTTTTTCCTCTCTAATAGGCTCCAGACAAATGAGTAGAGAGTTTGGTACAGAAGATTCCAGCTTTTCAGTTGATCACCTTATACAGTGAGTACCTTAACATTTCAAGAATAAGTTTTTTTTCTCTAGTGCCTAATGTTGACTTAAAATTGACTTCACGGGGGAGCAGCGTTAAGTCTGCATGCTTGGACAATGTTGTCCTAGAAATACAAGCTCCCTTGGCTTAGCTTGTGTTTTGGGAGAAGTGGATGTTGATGGCTCCGGCTCCTTTTATATGAAGTGATAAATTTTATTCATATCCCACTTCCAGTAGTGTGCGCGTTTCAGCAGAGCAGAGAATTGATGCAGTTATGTCTTGTACCCGCTCAAGGCTGTGGGGAATGAAGACTAAAGGTGTTGCCACATAATTTAGCAATGTGTCACGCACGGCTTCCTGTGCTGCAGAGCAGAGGAGAGCTCTAGGGTCAGGAGAGCAAAGGTTCACCTCCGCTTTTCCAGCCTTGTTGGAGGTGTTGAACTTGGCAAGGAGGGCGGGTAAGGGACCTGCCACGGCACATGTAGGGGTTACTCATAAAGGCGTGCTGTGAAATCAGGCAAACGAGGCTTGGCTTGACTTGCGGGCTGGAAAGGGTAAGAAAAAAAGAACTGGAAAATGTTGCCCAGTTCATGGTAAGGATGGCAGGTTTTTTTCTGAAAGTAGAGAAGCAAATTGTTATTTCATGGGGAATTTTTACACATTAAAATACCTTGCATGCATGCTAATGGGCTGTAGTAACAAGCCCATGCTTTATGAGGTGTCCACAAATATTTTTAAACTGGCTACTGTGAAGCACTTTAGAATCGTAGGATCATTTAGGTTGGAAAAGACCCTTGGGATCATCGAGTCCAACCATCAACTCCACTCTACAAAGTTCTCCCCTACACCACATCCCCCAACACCACATCTAAACGAGTCTTAAACACATTCAGGGATGGTGACTCCACCACCTCCCTGGGCAGCCTATTCCAGTGTCTGACCACTCTTTCTGGGAAGAACTTTTTCCTAATGTCCAGCCGAAACCTACCCTGTTGCAGCTTGAAGCCGTTCCCTCTTGTTCTATCGCTAATTACCTGGGAGAAGAGACCAGCACCAACCTCTCTACAATGGCCTTTCAAGTAGTCGTAGAGAGCGATGAGGTCTCCCCTCAGCCTCCTCTTCCTCAAACTAAACAGTCCCAGCTCCTTCAATCGCTCCTCATAAGATTTATTTAGCTAGTAAGTACTGGTTCCTTGGAACGTCTTGGTCCATCTGGTGCAGTAGCGTAGCTGGACTGAAATAGTTAAGTGCCTAATAGGTAACTGCAGGCATGGGGAAGCCGGGAGGACACTGCTGCTGGGTGCAAAATGCAGGCGCAGCCACAGCAGGTGAGTGTGGGAGCTGCGCTGATTGACTGAGACCACTGCACAATTAAGTTTATTGCAGCAGTCCTAGCAGGCGACTCCCCTAAGGATAATGTGGGATGATGAATTTTAAAACTGAAGGTGTTCGTTAACAAAAGACAAGGAAGAAATAATGTGCTTTGAGACTGGATTGTGTCATCAGGTTGGTTTAAATACATACTGGGAGCAGGGCAGAAAATTCCTGTAGTTCTGTGCAAGAAGGAGAAAAAGAGGCTTGCTTATTTGTAGCTTCTTAACTTCTCCTATATCTATCTGACCAGTACGGCGTGACATGCAGGATGTCCTTGGTTCAGATGTTCTATTCCTACTTACTAGATCATTGATTTAGCTTGTTATACTTCTGGATTCAGAGCAGTCTTTTTACCCTACTTTTGTCGTGTGCCAAACACAGGGGAGACTCTCTTCTCTGCTGGTACAGAGCTGTACAGAGCTGTAACTAATGCGACGGTGAAGAATAAAACTGGATGTACTGGAGAGGTCATGTGAAGAACAAAAGATGCTGTTATTGACCAATGGTGCCATCGTGCCATGGTCTTAATCGACAGATCTAATCCCAACGTGTGTTTAGAGTCAGATCTGCTGACTTCAGTACCTAAAATAAGTCGATACCATTGAATTCTCTTTCTCCTTGCATATCTTAAGTAGAACATAGTAAGTTGCAGTCTGACAGCTGTGCAATCGGCAGAAGGCCACAGGGCTGCCTAGGCTTCCCCGAGGGCATCATTTGGCCTGCAGAACATCTATTACAGCGGGTGTCATGTGCAGCAGGCTCAGCATTGACCTTCAGAAGCTGTTATGCATTTGTGGGCCTGACGGCTGGAAGGACAAACGTAGGAGACAAGGATTTCAGGTTTGGAGTCCTTTTGTAGGGCAGAAGACTGCGATTAAAGCAAGATGACTGCATGTATGAATTGAGGTCAGTAGGAGATAGCTGAGCAACGGGCTGTTCTTGGCAGAGAGCTGGAATAGAAGGGATGCTAGAAACACAGTCTACAATTGCCAAATTGGAACAGAATGGGAAAATAACCTGTTTCAAGGGAGTCCTTAACAAGTCATTCTTATGCAAGATTGTCTCCGTGGCACTAAATATCTAAATAACTGGCCTGCAACTGGAATATAAAAATGTTTTCAGGAGACTCGTCTTCAAGCATCACCTGAGGCTTCCTGGCTTGGCAGCAAAGCTAAGTGTTGTGGGGAGGTCATATTAGAGGTCTCTTCCTACGAGGATGTGGCATCATCTGTATGAACGTGAGCGCAGGTCTGATGCTTCCTGTGCAAGCACCGGGCTTAGCTGTGTATGTGCTTGTGTGGTCTTTGTCTGCTAACAACTGCAATTAAGGCTAAGCAAGAGCAGTTAGTTTGGTATTGCAAAGAGGATTTGTCCTGCCTACAGTCCTCCCGAGGAGCAATGGGCAGGGAGGGACACGAATTCCTGCTTCTTGCTGCTGCTGTTTGCAGAAGATGCAATAGACTCTTGCCTGCGTCATTAAAAACTCAGAACATGGCAAACACCTGAGCTGTGGGAGGCCAGAGGACTGTCCTGTCTTCATCAGTGGCTGGTAGAAACAGCCTTCATCTTGCATCAATTTATTTAGCTCTTATTTGAACCCACATGGGCTTTTGGCCTCTGTTCTGTTACCAGGCATTTCAAAGTTTAACTATAACTTTGCATACTTCCTTTTGGTAACTGACCTGCTGCCAACTAGTTTACTGTAATAAGCTCCTGTTTAGGGAATTGTTGTTTGCATGTTTTCCAGTTCCACACTGGTTTGGCTTCTGTAGATCCCTACCGTGTCCCCTGTCAGAGGTCTCTTTCCCAAATGAAAACATCCTAATTAATTTAACTGTCCTTACAGAAGATGCTCTGTGTCTTTGATCTTCAGTACTCTTCTGTCCTGTTTCCTTTTGACATTAACTTTTGGTTATGGTGCACATCTGTGTTTTTTTTTTTCTCCTCTTGAATGTTCTTAATCCTACTTATTAGAAGCTTGAAGAACCATTAGGTTTCTGAGGGCCTGTCCTCTTGCTTCAGTTCTGTGTATTTATAACCCTGGAAAAGAAACTAGGAATTTTGTACGCTCCATGTAATAATAAGCCATAGACTTATTTTTTTTTTCTAAAAAGCAGAAGTTTGTGTGTCTACTCTAAAGACTCTATCAGAAAAGCTATGAAGAAACCTGATACGTTCTAGTGCACTGAGTCACTAGAACAATACAGTATTAAACAAGGAGCCCTGGCAGAGATTGTGTGGCTTTGTGCTAAAGCTGTCAGCCAGGATGTGGGATGTATCTTTGTATCCTGCCGCAGTTTCATGAAACTAAATGGCTGATGGTGTGCACTGCGTCTTATAAATGGGGACAAGAAACACTCTGGATGTTAAACCTTCTCCTCTCAATTGGTTAAGAGGGGAAATGATATCATCAGCAAGTTTGCAGATGACACGAAGCTAAGCAGGAGTGTTGATCTACATGAGGATAGGGAGGCTCCACAGAGAGACTTGGATAGATTGGACCGATGGGCCAATGCTAACGGTATGAGCTTCAACAAGGCCAAGTGCCGGGTCCTGCACTTGGGCCACAACAACCCCATGCATCGCTCCGGGCTTGGGGCAGTGTGGCTGGAGAGCTGCCCGGCAGAAAAGGACCTGGGGGTTCTAATCGACAAGCGGCTGAACATGAGCCAGCAGTGTGCCCAGGTGGCCGAGAGGACCAATGGCATCCTGGCTTGTATTAGAAATGGTGTGACCAGCAGAAGGAGGGAGGTGATTGTCCCCCTGTACTCAGCACTGGTGAGGCCACCCCTTGAGTATTGTGTCCAGTTCTGGGCACCTCAATATGAGAGAGATCTCGAGGTGCTGGAGCGAGGGCAGAGGAGGGCAACGAAGCTGGTGAAGGGCCTGGAGAATAAATCTGATGAGGAGCGATTGAAGGAGCTGGGACTGTTTAGTTTGAGGAAGAGGAGGCTGAGGGGAGACCTCATCACTCTCTACAACTACTTGAAAGGACATTGTAGAGAGGGGGGTGCTGGTCCCTTCTCGCAGGTAATCAGCGATAGAACAAGAGGGAATGGCTTCAAGCTGCAACAGGGTAGGTTTAGGCTGGACATTAGGAAAAAGTTCTTCCCAGAAAGAGTGGTCAGACCCTGGAAAAGGCTGCCCAGGGAGGTGGCGGAGTCACCATCCCCGAATGTGTTTAAGACTCGTTTAGATGTGGTGTTGGGGGATGTGGTGTAGGGGAGAACTCTGTAGAGTGGGGTTGATGGTTGGACTCGATGATCCCAAGGGTCTTTTCCAACCTAAATGATTCTATGATTCTAAATCAACAGAGAGAATTAGTCTTATTTAGATAAACAGAAATCAGTGTCATCAAATGTGTACTGGTTCTGCAAGGCGTGCCTCTGCATCCCCTGTGCTCTGCATAAGTGCTATTTATTTTATTAGTGATATGGCTTCCAAAAAGTAGAACTGGAATACAACGTTATTAAAGTCATAACATCCAGGGTTGTAGTTGCAGGTCTGCAGTGATGGTCTCAGACTGACACGCCTGGGGCTGTGACAAGTCTGTGGTTTCGTATATCTGCCCTGCCTCATATCTGTGGCTTCTGTGCTGCCCGAAGGTGAATCACGGCTCCCACAAGGGTGGTAAAGTCCTACCCTGTGGGCAGCCTGGGAAACCTGGGCCTCACTTCAGCTAAGGAACACTTGGGTGTTTTCTTCTTCCTCAGCAGAGTCAGAGCTCCATGGTGGAGCCTCGGCCAACCTCTTGTTTCAAGGGCCCATGTTGATCACTGTTAGGGTATGGGTATGGTGACCGTTTCTGCCATACCAGCACTGTGCCAAAAGCCCTGCAACGCTTCTGCACTGGTCCATGGTATCATGGTTCTGTAAATTAGACCTACAGGTGTGTGCTGACCAAGCCCTCATAGCAGTTTTCTCCTGAAGTAGCTGGTGTTGCTGCTGTATCCTGGAAAGTATGTCAAAAATAAGTATGTACAATCATTTAGTTGCGCAGATTTGTCTAGGCACTGGTAATGAAACAGCATTTCCCTAAAGTGTCACCTGGTCTGCCAAGACATGTCACCCTGGGCACACTGAGCTGCCTTTCTTAGCCACACAGCCCTGAGGGGGAGAGGAGACATATGGCATGAGGAGGAGGAGACAGGGAGACATACATCCAGAGACCACAAGTTGATCTGGGGTCTGTCACTACCCAGGGTGTCCCAGCCCCTGCTTGTTCAAAGGGAAAGACTGTTGGCAGGAGGTTTTTTCATTCTCTCCTTGCCTTCTTCATATGTAATATATATATTTATGGTTCTTTCTCATTCTTCTTTTTACACATGCTTATGTGAAGTTGCATGCAGCTAGCTTGCCAGCCCACAGACAGCCTCCTGTAGTAATTTCAGATGTAGGTTAGTAAGATAGTAAATGGAGGGTAATTTTTAATCTGGTTGGGATAAGAACAGCCAAATTGGCTGTTTCTCTTGTTGGTTTCCGCGTTATTTTTGGCCGGGCAGTCCTCAGAGGGTGTAAATGTGCCAGACATCGATCTCTCTGAAAGAGGGATCAGCTCTTCCTGGACAGCACTGAAACACGGTGTCTATTTATATTTTATTTCTTTTTATTACACTGACTGAATAATATAGCCAGCATGGAAAGGGCTTGTAAAATGCTGAGTTATGTGTTGGACTTTTGTCCTGTCCAGGAGAATCTCTTGTGATGGAGAGACTCCATGTAGGGGAAACCTCATGTATTACCTTGGAGCGAGGGAAGGTTTGGAGACCTCGCCAGGACACTCGTGACACTTGGAAAGCAGCGTGCTATAAATAGGGAGCTCCGAGAAGCCAACTAGCGCCATCACCCAGGGGACTTTTTCATTTAATACAGGCATTGAAATTGAGACTTGAGGCTGCGTGGGACAATGCAGTAATGGTAGAGCTGTAACAGGCTGCCTTTGTGGCAGAATTACAAAGCCGGCAGTATGTGCTGAAGTGCTCCTGCTTGCTAAGCCTGTAATATCAGTTCGGGTTCTGTTCTCCTCCCTTCCCCTCCAGGAACTGGTTCATGTTTAGGTAGAATAAGTCACTGTTGCATGTTTATTTCTTTTCTGCTTACAGTTCTTCTTGAATCACATGGCAGGTTAGAGAAAGAGCGCGCTCAAATGAGGCTAAAACCGTCAGGTTGCAAGCAAGATCCTCCATAACGTGATAATGCAGGTCTCTAATTCTGTTGGTGTTGCTGTTTTTTTCAGTATTAAATAACAAAGCTCAGCTATCCCCTGTTGGGCTTTGGCTCCAGCTCCTCTGCTGCTCTTCTCCAGGCTGTTTCTTCAGTTCATTCCTGAACTGCTCCTGGGAGGGTGTCTGGGCAGATTCCCTACCTGTATTTTTTATGTTGTCTCTGCTACAGGGATAAGGCTCTAGACCAGTTTCTTTCTGCTGCTTTGTCTTGTGCCCTCATCCAAAAAGAAGAGGGGACAATCTGATCATTCCTGTTCAGAAAAATATCATGCAGGACTTCCTTTTGAAGCAGCGATAAACATTTACTGACACTTTTGAAGCAGTAGAGAGTTACTGAACTTGTAGCTGCAATTTTTATGTTGAGGTAGAGGATCATCAGGTTTTTCACATGTTTGCTGTGAGGGACCATTTTCTGCCAGCCTTTTCTTCATACTTACCTACAAGCATGGTTTGTGGAGACCTCTCACTGAACGTGTGCTCTCCACTCTTTGATAACAGCGGCTGATCAGAAACCGTGTCTGCTGGAGGCCAGGTAGCCTGCTGGGGACGTTTCCTAGAGCTATTTAAACTACGAGTTGGAAGTAGAGCTGGATTATGCCAGCCTGGAGATCTGTGGGGTGACAAAGGATCTTCTTGGCAAAATAAAGGATATCTTGGCTGTAACCTGTGTCCTGGCCAGGCAAATAAGTCCGAATTCAAATTACATCCAGATTTCCAAAAGGATGTTGCATGTGGATGATGGATCACCTTGGAAGCTGGATGAAGGCCAAGGAGTTGAGCCTGCAGTAGATGCCTCCTTGTAGCCAGACAAACCCAAACCTCACTGGATCCAGCCTGATGGTTCCTTTGCTTTGCTCTGTTCTGTTTTCTCCCATCAAGCACCCCAGGTACTGTAGCAGTGATGTGTGGCGGTTCAGGAGGTGCTTTTGCTCCTGAAGAGCGTGTCTCTGCCAGCCAGGGGTGAGAGGACTCTGTTCCTGGAGAGCATCAGCGTCTGGATCATTCCGCCTCGAAGCAAAGGCCTTGATCCTTGGTGCTCATGGAAAGATTCCGTTGCAAGAATGGGGTTAGTAACCCTGGGGACTGGCCAGATTTACGTTTGATTTAAGAACTTCTGGCTTCCCTGCATTTCTTGTGAGTGCGATATCATTCATTTATCTAAAAGCAGGTACTGAGAGCTTGCTCTGTTGGAAGTAATTTAAGTGTATCTGGACTTTGGCACGAAGGAAGGCAGTGGTGTTGGAGACAAGAGTACTCCAAGGTACAGAGCCTGAGAACATACTAAGACTTGCTTGTGATACAGAAATGTTGCCATAATTATTTACTATAATAAAGCTATTTCAGTGTGGTTTAAAAAGTATTAAAGGGTCTCTCCAGGAGGTTTGCATTACTGCAGTAAGGATTAGGAAGTAGGGAATGTTTGCCAGTAGCAGTAATTTGCTTCTGTGAGGCAAATCTGTAGACAGCTGGACCTAAACACTTTCTAGATAGCCTCAGACTTGATAAAAGATTGACTAGTGAAATTTCAGTTTGGATAAAAATGCATTAGCTCAAGCTGTCAGATGAAGGTTTTTCCACACCAAAGGTTCACATGGTAGTTTGGAGCAGGGCCCTGGGAACAATTGTGGGAAGCACAAGTGAAATCCTCCTTGCTTTTGCGTGAGCAAGGAAGTTTCCCGTGCAACTTGATCACAGAAGGCCCTGATATGAAAAGGATTTACTTTGTGGAATTCTTCTGTCATCACTCAGCAGGATAATTGACTTCTGATTAGGAAGAAAATATAGCTGAACATTCGTGTTTGAGGTTATAAAGTCCTCTTCAAAAGGCAGAGCTCTTACTTAAACAGCGACTGCTCTGACAAGAACAGGATGCTTGCGACTCCATTATGCCGGTGTTGATGTAACAGCTGCTGTTGTTTAAACAACTTGTTTCTCCCTCCTTCACACTCCTTCCTCCTCCTGTTGCAAATCAAAGGAAGAGTGGGAATCAGTGTTGTTATTTTTCCAAAAATAATAACAAAGTTATTACATTTTTCACTTCTCAAAATGTTTTTGTCATGTGCGTCCTGTAGACGGTGTGTCTCAGACCTGCTGGTGTCTGGGTGTTTAGCTGCTGGTGACCGGAGGATACTTATTTCTTCCAGACCTTTCTTCTGTTACCACCTCCAAAGTGACACACGAGCTAAAAGCAAGCCAAGATTTGTACCTCCCGCAGGCAGCAGAAAGGCTGATGTGGAAGTCATGGGCGTCTTGCTGTGAAGGTGATGCTTAAAATTTTAGAAGAGGAAATCTTGGTCCAGAGTGGTGAGCAAGAGGTGAGCAGCGGCTTACCTCGCTGGGAAGACTCCTGCGCAGAATGGGTGTCACCTCTGCCTCTGTGAGCAGGCTTCAGCCTCAACCTGCATTAGACAGCGCTGCGGAAAACCTCACCCGAAGGCTTGAATCTGTGTTAGTAATCGTATGAAGAGTCAGATTATTGTTTTGCATATTAGTATTTACACTGTCGAAAAGAGAGGGGGAAGACTTTGAAAGCTGGTGCTGAGTTGGTCTGGATCTGGAATGAGTTCAGAGGCGTTGCACAGTGGCTCAGCCCTCCAAACAAGTATCCAGTGGTGGCTGCTGCTCTGGACAGTATAGCTCTGATAGGTTATAGTTCATGACTTATAAGGCATTTTCAGAAGAGATATTTCAGTTGGGAGGGGTGGAAGGTGAATGCATTGCTGCACTGAAACTGCCCCTAAGGAAAGGAGGATGCACATCTTCCCTTTCCCTTCCCGTCTTCCACGTGTGGCTGCCTGGATCCCCTGCTTCACCCTCCTGATCAGCTGCTGCCTTTCCCTGTGGAAAGATTTAGTGTCCTTTTAATTCTGTCTAAAGTGCTCACTGTGAGGCATTGCGGAGCTGATGCCTTTGAGGAGGAAGGGAAGCCTTCGTTAGGTCTCTGGGGAGCTAATTTATACTGGTACTCTTGGGTTTGCCAGTCAAGTGTGTCTTTGTTTCTATAAGCTTCTGCCTCTGAGATCTTACTGTAAGAGTGAGATGAAGTGTCAGTCTGCAGGACTCTAACCACACAATTCATAATTTTTGGATCTTTAGCAGGAAGGAGAGGGAGAATTGACAAAACATTTGAGCTGAAATTGGATCTTTTAGCCTTTCTGGTTGAAGTTGGGTTTTCTTGTTCTCTCTCAGCAAGTTATAGATTCCTTCAACCTTGAACCTTAAGGCTAAAGCACTTCTAAATAATTATTGTTAGTTTATTTTACCAGTGATACAAGAAGAAGATTACAAAGTGCGTGGGAAAAGAGTGATCTCGCCCTTGCCAGCACGATGGAAGATATCACTGGTATATTAGTGTCTGATGTTGGATTTTACTTTCATACAGGGGGGGAAAAAAACATCTTGGATATTTAAAGAAGTGTGTGTTTATAGCTGCATTTTTTCAAGCCTTGATTAGGGGAAAAAAAAAGGGACAGAAACTGGCTGCTTGCCGTTGAACACTGAGCTTTGTCTAATAGCCAAAATTAAAAGTTTTATATGTCTGCCTTGAACACAGTTCACTCTCTCCAGAAACTTCTTAAAATGGAGTGCAGCCTGAATGGGAAAGCTTTTAAAAAGTCTGTTGGAAATCCCAAATCATCAGGGGGTAGATAGAAATATCAACAGGAGGAAGCAACCATGTCTTCTGCCTGCACAGCCTGGAGTTTGTTTTCAGAGAGGTTTTCCTTTTTCTGGCAAAGGTGGAAATGCAGAGAGTGACTTAGAGAAGTGGGTGGTGAAACCTGTTGCCATTGTTGGGTCTCCGAATGATTTTTCTTGCTCAAATGGAGGCCCCTAGGTTTTTTTTTTCCCCTCATGTCCGTTTTATTCAGAGTTAAGTGTTCCCATTAGATTGTGTGTGTGAAAAGGCCGTGGGTGCTGCCTGAGATGGATAATAAGGGAGTAAGCCAAGAGTAGCATAATTTATAACGTGAAGTGGTTTTCTTCATAGCGTTAATGAGCGGTGACCCAAGCACAGGTAAATTGTAGATTATTATTTCCCTCTCCGCTCCCTTCCTCCTAAACCTAGGATCATTTCCCTCCCCAGGCAACCTGTCCTTCACCACCATTAGCTTTGTCTCAGTTTTTGTCTACGTTCAAAAGTTGAACCGCTTTATCCACAATTGATGTGCGCTCCTGTAGGGTGGAGAGCGCTACAGTCATATAAAAGCATTTGTAATAGAATGGCTCATTCTCGTGTTGGGAGAGGAATAATGGACGTGAGATACCGCTTTATAGTTCTAAAGCTATCTAAATTTAGAGCGTGGTTGTGCGTTGTAGCTGAACTGATAGAACGTCAAGCTGGTGCTGCGAGGAAAGGTTTTGCTCCCAGCGTTGTGCTCCCACTGATCTTTTTGTGCTGATATGTATCCGATTCCTTCCTTCTTGGTACGGATAGTTTCCTTCCAGCTTAACTCCCTGAATCAGCTCACTGTGGATCCAGGCTTGGAAACTGGGGAAGAGATCTCTTTTCGGCAGCAACAGGCCGTTCGATCAGCTGAGCAACAGTGCGAAACCACATCTTAAATGAAGTCTGTCATGCCAGTAGCCCCTGTCAGTATTTGAAAGGCACTTGCAGTTGTTGCTGTCTCCCCCATGATAGGTGATGCGTGGGGCAGCAATTGTGAAAGCGGTGCTTTCATCTTACTTTGTTATCCTGAGTTAAGTTACTTCTGGAAATCGCTGCATTTGCTTACAGCCACCAAAACAAGCGCAGAGAATTGTGGGCAGATCATTTATATGGCATACGCTCTGTGATGTTCTATGTGTTACAGCCAACTTAAAAAAAAATTAAAAAAAAAAAAAAGTGTTCTGCTGTTTCTTGCTGGATGTTGTTGGATACTTAATGGGGCTCCTTGTCAGTAAAGCACTCCCTCCCCAGGGATCTTTCCAGAGTCACTAGACTCAGTGAAGGGTGATCTGGAAGAGTCTGCCACATAAGAAATGGCCGCTTCTCTGAAGCGTGGAACGTTTTCTGGACACAGGAGCTGCAAAAGGGGCCCTGTCAGCCATCCCTGAGCAGCCGCAGGGAGGTAAGAGGTGTGCTTAGGATGCTGCTGAAGGGTGGGCAAAAGGGTTACTATCTCTCTCTGTAAATGCATGTATAGATGATATCATTCAGGGGGAAAAAAATCCTTTAACTTAAAGTTTGACAGTGATGTCTGAAAGGCCATATTATGAGGCCATAAATAAACAGTGACTGAGAGTTAGAAGGCGGCTTTTGGTCATGAGATGTGCAGCTTTAAAATAGTACTTCAGGTGGAAAAAGAGCACGAGTTCAACAGCCGCTTGGGCTCTTCCTGAAACATTTTGATGTTTTTCAGAAGGGGCTTTGAGTTGGTGACTGCAGCAGGTTGTACTTGATGTAGGAGGTCCCCAGCTGTCCCGTGCTTGTTTATACTCTCTATCAAGATTCAAGGCCACTGAGTAACGCTTGCTCTGTGTGATGGATGTGTGTGCGCGGTGTTTGCCTCCCGTGAGGGTGAGCACAGGTGGGGGCTGTTGATCTGCAGAAAGTCATGAGTCCAGCCTGCGAGATGAACTCTACAACATGCTTCCTCTGCAAAGGGACCTGCTTGGTTGGGGCTTTCTTCTGAAAAGCGTGCACTTTAAAGGAGGATTTTAATGCAATTTCCAGGTATTAACAGGATAGTATCTTTAATGCTGTATTTCGAGGGAGAGACCTTTAGTGAATGTAACCTTGGGCAAAGTTTAAAACAAACAAACAAAAGAAGTGAAATGGGAAGTGATAAAGAGTTGGCAGTCATACAACTATGGATTCGTGTGGGAAGGCCAAAAATGTGCTCTGCCTCTTATCATAAAGAGTGAAATAACAAGGCCTGGCCACTGCCTACAGAGGCAGAGGGGTGCCCCCCGCTAGCACCGGTCCTCCTGCAGCCCTGAGAGCAGAGCCTCAAACCTTTTCTTGAAGTTCAGAAGGTGAGGGGCTGCTCAGATGGCAAAGCACGCTGCGCATTGACAGGCTGGTGTGTGGCTGTGAATTCAGGGGGGCCTCTGTGTTCTCCTGGAGGCTTTCAGCCTCTGCCATTCCTGGGCGCTGAGCTGCCCCAGGCCTCGGTGGTCCCAGGCCTCCCATCCTCTCCCTGTGCTGGGTACAGGCAGCAGGTCAGCAGTTATGCCACCTCTGAGCTGCTGCTGCACCATGCCCATGTGCACCGTGTTGCTCTGTGCTGTGCCCTCAAAGGGCAGTAGAAATCCGAAAACCTGCAAACATTTGTCGAAAGGACCCCAGAATGGCAGCCAGCAAAGGTCAGTGCAGCTGCCTTCATGGCAGCGTGTGTTAAAACACAGCCACATTTCTCATCTGGAATTGCCTTGATTCAAAGTTGTCAGCAAGATGAAGTGTACCGCAAATACATACATTTCTGCAGGAATTGCTCTGAATGCAATGGACACCTTTAATAATGCCTCAATATCCACCTTACTGTGTGCGGTCTTAATTTAACTAGAAGCCAAGGGCATAGATGAAATTTCAAGCCAAAAATCTTTGACTCGATCCATCACTAAAAACTAATGCGTGCAGTTGAGGTGCATTATTTTAACCCCTCTGTTACCACCACCCTGAGTGAGCCGGTTGGAGAAGCAGCTTGGAGATGGATGGCAAAGGAAGCAAGCGGCTGCATGGGAAGAGCCCAGACTGGATCTGGCACATGGGGCTGGGTGGAGCGAGCAGTTGGGGTTCCCTGTGGGTCCTGCCTCCCTGCGAAGGGTCGGAGAGGGGGTAACTAAATGCAGCAGCAAACATCTGCTGGCTCTACCCCAAATGTTTCTGATGTCTCTTGGCAGTGCCAGATTGCAACAGCATGTGTAATACTGGAATTGCACAACCAGCTACCTGGTTCCCTGGCTATGTTTCAGGTTTTTGGGGTCTTAGGAACTACCTCTGTCATGGATTAGCAAAGAGAAGATGGTGTGGGGCAGTGATGAAGCTGACTTCTCAGTGGTGGCCGCAGTGTGCTGTGGCGTATAGCAGTCTGGTTTTACAAACTGTACCGTGCAGCTCCTACGGAAAGTTGCTGTGACCATGCAAGCTCCCAGGAAGGACAATTGAGGCACTGGATCAGTCTAGGGAAAGCTTTCCATCCTCTGCATTTGGCCTGAACGCTGTTTGCAGCCCCGGGCAGTCTCCTGACTTGCTGAGCACAGTGGCCAGATGGTGGTGAAACCTGCGCTGTGCCCTGTGTTAAAACTATAAACATAAACGGAATGTAAATTTTATATATATATATAAAAAACCATAGTGTAACTATGTTTGTGTAAGTAACGTGTGCCCTTGGGTATCTGAGCTCTCCAGGAGGAGCACTGTCCGACAGCATTTCTGGTGGATGGCAGTATCTGAGCAGGATGACCACACTACGAGATGGGTTTTTAAGCCAGGCAGGCTGGCCCAGGTGACCAGTGAAGTGGGGTCAGAAGACAGCTGGAGAGGTGATGGGCAATTTGAAAATGTCCTCACCTCTGCTGTTGTAGGAAAATGTAATCTGAATGACTTTGAATTTGAATAAAATAGAGCGTACAGCGTGAGACTCAATGATTCGGGAGTCTTATTTCCTTGATAGTTCATTTGGGATGGAGAATGCTTTAACTCCGTGTACTCACCCCGCAGAAAACTGTTGGACCTGTAATTGCTGCTGAACTGGCGTGTCTGAGGGATCTGCAAGAGACTCGGCTGCACGTGGGCATTTGGTTTTGCTGTCGCAGGTGGGGGACCTGTGGCTGTCCAGCTTCAGGGCCATAGACATCACTCAACACCTCACAGTGTTGAGTAAGGTGAGACAACGCTCTTCACCGCTGCAGAGATCCTCCTCCTGCTGTTCAGCAGTGTAAGGCGGAAGGGGTCTTTGTCAAGTATGTATTAGAGAAGAAATTAGAATGGGAAACAAGGTTTTAAACTACGTGTTTTACACTGTTATGTTCCTATCCAAGCTTCTCCTAGGCTATACATATTTTGGGATGAGATTTTTGAAAACTAGTGGATTTTATGCCTTTTAGTGTCTTACGTCTTTGAATGTGCTCCACTTATTCTTAGGTTTCCTTTGCAACTGCATCATTAAATATATTTCCAACTGAAATATGTACTTAATCAGCTGCCTCACAGTTTGTTGGTTTTGGTTCCTTTTTTTAACGGGGAAGAACTCCAAATATGCTTCTTCTCATGGTAAGATCACAGGCGTTGGCCACGCTGTGTATTTTGGCTTTCTAGTTCCCATATTTGTTTGTACATACTCTTCCTGTCTTTGCAGATGTTCTCAGCTACTCTTTGTAAATCCAACAAACTGACCCATCTCCTCTTAAATACAAAGTTTTCCATGTCTATTTAGCAAATAATTGACTGGTTTTCTGTTGAGGATAAGGTCTTTTTTACAGAAGACAGCGATGCTACTGCCCTGCCAGTGCAGGTGTCTCAAGTACTTTATGTCTCTCTTGCCTTTTTTTTTTTTTGGTAAATATTTCACTGCTCTTTATCTCCAGTGGTTTTCCCTGCTTTAACTTAGCATATCGGATTAAATTTACACTCGTACTATTTTGTCATATTGAAGAGTGGTGTTTGTATATTGCTATATAAGAATAGGAAGCTTGTTTGGAATAGTAACTGTTGATGGCTGGCATAAAGCTACTTTGAAATACTTATGTGTACTGATATAGTGTCTAATTAGAGGGAAGATGGGTGAAACCTGATTGTTACTGGAGCTGCTGGCACTTGCCTCAGGCTCAGCGAGGTGGAACTCAGCCAAAGCTGAGGGCTCGAGTCCCTAATTGGAGCATCGCATCAGGGAGATGGTAGAGGTACTTCTCTTTGAGCAGCAGAGGTGGTGTTACGGCAGGCAGATTGCTGGGGGTAATGAGGACACGCTCTTCCTACCTGCAGTGGGGCTCTTGAACTGGCAGCGTGTGGTCTGAGTGTGGCCCAAGAGCCTGGGGTGCTTCCTTGGGCAGTGGCTTGATGAAGGTGGGTGTCTGTAAAGCGGTGCTGGGAAGCAGCAATCCTGCAGGGAATGGCTCTCAAATGGGGGAGACATTTCACAGCGTGAAGCCCAGTCAGTTTCCTTTGTTGAAGAGGAAAACCAATGAAAGAGCAGTTGAATTGTTTTTTTTTTCTAACCCGTAAAGCGATGGTGTTGCTTTGAAGCTTGTTTGTAGTGCTCATATTCACCTGCATGGCCAGACCTGGCTTGCTTTTTCTGCAGAGTCAAGATTTCTACTGGGGCAGTAGGCAGAGGGGAAAAAAAGGTATCAACTCTGTCCTGGCTGTGCGCTGGAGACGGCTGCTGGACTGGAAAGGTCAATTTGTGGTTTTAATGGTGTATATATATTCAAGCTGTGTGGCACGGTTGACATGCTGGAGGGAAGGGATGCCATCCAGAGGGACCTTGACAGGCTGGAGAGGTGGGCCCATGTGAGCCTCATGAAGTTCAACCAGGCCAAGTGCAGGATCCTGCACCTGGGTCACGGCAATCCCAGGCACAAATCCAGGCTGGGTGGAGAATGGCTTGAGAGCAGCCCTGAGGAGAAAGACTTGGGGCTGCTGGTGGATGAGAAGCTCAACATGAGCAGGCACTGAGCACTTGCAGCCCAGAACCCCCCTGCAGCCTGGGCTGCATCAAAAGAATTGTGGCCAGCAGGACAAGGGAGATGATTCTGCCCCTCTGCTCTGCTCTGGTGAGACCCCACCTGGAGTACTGCGTCCAGCTCTGGAGTCCTCAGCACAAGGACATGGACCTGTTGGAGAGGGTCCCGCAGGGGGCCACGAAGATGCTGGGAGGGCTGGAGCCCCTCTGCTGGGAGGACAGGCTGAGAGAGCTGGGGGGGTTCAGCCTGGAGAAAGTTCCGGGGAGACCTTCCAGGCCCTAAAGGGGCTCCAGGAAAGCTGGGGAGGGACTCTGGAGCAGGGAGGGGAGCCATGGGACGAGGGGGAAGGGTTTTACACTGGAAGAGGGGAGATTGAGATGAGATATTGGGAAGAAATTCTTTGTTGTGCCCCTGGCCCAGGTTGCCCAGAGAAGCTGTGGCTGCCCCATCCCTGGAGGGGTTCAAGGCCAGGTTGGCCGGGGCTTGGAGCAACCTGGGCTGGTGGGAGGTGTCCCTGCCCAGGGCAGGGATTGGGACTGGATGATCTTGAAGGTCCCTTCCAACCCGAACCATTCTATGATATCTATGGGGCATTTCCTAAGTACGTACCTTATGTTAAAAGTGCCTGAGATATTCGTTCCCCTCTCAGCAAAATAAGAATAAATACTTCTTGATCTGCCAAAGGGGGCTGTGTGGGTTTAATTAACGTTTGCAAAGTGCTTGTGGATAGCATCTTTCATCTGAGAATCTAAAGGCAAAATATATTCTAGGCATTCTCACTCAGCTTTGCAATTATTCCTCCAGCTGTCGTGAGCTGTGCCAACAAAAACTACTCTTCTGTCATCAAGGGGTTGTTGATGCCTTGTGACTTGTTTTGATTTTGATATTCTCTTTCCCCCACTCCTTCTCCCCCCACACACTTGCTACGCAAAATATAGCCTGCTGTCCAAATCTCGGGGAGAGAATAAAACCAAGTCTTTTCCATCACAAACTATTTGTGTCTTATGTTATGCCCTTTGAGGGGGAGGGGGTGTCTTTTTTTTCCTTTTTTTTTTTTTTTGGTATTATCATAATTTATTAAATCCCAGTCACTCCAGAGGCATGCTGACCCATGCACTGTCCTTTTTTATTTTGAGGTGCGTGTGAAATGCTAGATGAACTCCTCCGTTCCCTGGACTCAGGTTCCCTTGAGTTCATACTCTCAGTATTTGGGGAATTAAGACCTACAGCTTCGTTCTCCCAAACGCTGACTTTAGTGCTAACAGTACTTTGTGAAAGCCTCTTCATAAAAATCGATATTACTCGAATTCAGTTTTAAAGGAAAGTTTGTATCGATATAGTCTCCAAGAGAATAATATTAAGCCTAACAATTTTTCAATTAAAGTTTCAACCCAGGTCGAGGGACAGCCTTTGTACAAGACCATATCTGTGTAAAAAGGGAAAAGTACCTCTGCTTTGCAAATACACTCGCTGCTGGTGGTACTGGTCCTCACGCTGTGGGTGCTGCTGTCTTCATCCATCCCGACGTGCCCTTGCAGCACCGTCGGGCGCTTGGCGTTGGGCAGCAATGGTCACCCAACAGGGCTGGTGGGTTTGTAGGGGGGCTGAGCACAGGCAGCCTGCGAGGGAAGAACAGACGTGGGAAAAGGGGTTTTGGGGAGCACTGGGTACCCCAGAGCACCCCCCCGAAGTCTAGCGCTTAGGTAACTGTGGCTATTACTGTTATTCTTGTGAGGATTCATTAACATTGACTTAAGCATACGATTTAATTATTTATTTAAAAAAAAAAAAAACTTGAAGAAAGTGCAAAATATCATTTGAAGTCTGGGAACGCTTAAGCTCATGATTATCTGTGGGAACGAAGGCTACAAAGAAATTACTTCAAGAGTAGCTCTGTACGGCCACTTTCATCAACCTGTGTGTTAAAGTTAGATCTGTTTGCTTTAGCGCTTAAACCCTTGCTCCTGTTTGCCCTTCAGATGAAATAATGCTGTGGGAGAACGAGCTGGAGTCTGTCCCACCACAAGCATCTCAATCGGAAAGTGAGCTGGTTCTTAGTGACAAAATCTTTTATTATTGGCAAGCGTTTAAGAGCCAGAAAAATAAAATGCAGTGCGATAACTTGTTTTCCCCTCTTTAAATCCCAAGTCGTACATCGCAGAGTACACAGTAAGATGTGGTTGTTCTCTGCCTGGTGCTTCTGGCTTGAGGGATATGATGCTCCAAGTTGAAATGAATATCCCTGGTTCCCACTGAAGCGTGGGGGGAGTTGTGTGACTTCATGAAGAGTTGTGCCCGTGTTTGTCGGTGTGAACTTCATTATGGGAGTAGAGATCTCTGACTCCCACGTAAAATGTAGCAAGTTTCTTCTCCCCAGAAGAGAATTCTGAATTCTGCCAAGCGTGTCGTTGATGGTTTTCAAAATAATAAATCTCAGCACGCTGCATGCGCTTCACTCCTTACCGGAGTCGGTGGTGTTTATTGGGTGAGGGCGGCAGTAGCCGAGACACAATCCACCGCTGCCTCCCTGCGCTTTGGTGCCTTAAGAGGGAGTGGAAAATCTTTGAGTGAGTGATGACTTAACCAACAAGTTTGATTAAAACGAGAGATGACCTCACCTGAGCATCCTAATAATTATTTGCTCTTTTATGCAACTGCTGAGGTCTGAGCTCCTGGCAGCACGTTTCCTCTGGGCTGCCTGTCCTGCCTGCAACTGGGGCAAGGAGGGCTATTCCCAATGCTGCTCCCAGCCAGGAGAGGCCTTCTGCTTCCCTTTTTTGGTGAAGAGCTCTGATGTTTTCTTGGGAAATGTGAGGAAATGTTGCCTGGTACTTGGAAACAATTTTGCTTCACCCTCTCTTTCAGAAGGGTTGGGTTTTCCCTGCTGCGGATCCCCTTTCCCACCTGCTGGCTGTGTGCCCCCTTTGGGGCAAGGTGCGTGGCTCTTGCAGCAACCTCTATGAGACCTGGAGGTATCATGGGTATTTAACAGCTGTGTGCCTGTCTTTTAAATACCTCCAGGTATTTTCAAAGATCGATAGACACAGTGCTTAGCAGTATGGTTTAGTGGTGGGTTTTGTCAGTCTTAGGCTGATGGTTGGTCTCCATGATCTGAAAGGTCCCTTCCAACCCAGGCAATTCTATGAACTTGGTCATTCATGACCAGGAACCCTGGGTGGGGTAATAGAGGGTGAGTGGCTTCAAGGAGAGACCTGGAGGAGGAAATTAAGGAAAATACAAAAACTCCACATGCAAAGTTTGTTTCTGTAACCCTGAGCTCTGATGACAGGCAGTTTTGCAGTGTAACTATCTCCACAGCTACGGATGAGTTGAGCGAGATGAGCGACCAGGGAGCTGTCGAGCCGTACCCCTGGACCGGGAACCAAACTGCTTCTCTACCGTGCATCGTCTTGTGGCTTTATTGCTGAAAAATGGGGCTCCTACTCCTGCTCTTAGGGGACTTCTTGATGTTCCAGTAGAGCTTCATTATCTGAAGAAAGCTCAAAATTACATCTTTGAAATTGTCGTCTGTCATTCCAAGCACAGCCTTGTGTGTCATTGCCAGATAATTCCTCTTCCTTCAAATACAGGGAGCCATGGACACGTATTCCTCTCTCAGCTGCTTTTTAGCTGTTCTTAGCTCTGGGGCTCTTCTGTTCCTGCAGCAGAAAAGATCAACAAGCAAGTTTGTCATCATTTTGTTTTCTTACGTATGCCTTAATTACAGCACTTGGGAGGAGTGATTTTTCCCATCTCTATCTTGTTTAGTTTATCTCATTGTAGCCCTTTTCTTTTGGGACGGATTTAATGGGTGAGTCGTGTCTCAGGAACTTCAGCTGGCGTTTAGTCATCCCTGGCTTTAAAAGTTGGATGGAAATCCATTCCTTCTGTTCGACCTCGGTGCTGTCTGCCTGCCCCAGTGGCCTTTTTCCTTTTCCTAGCAGATTTGTGTTTCCGAAGCTGGGTGAATTATCTCCCCCCCCACTGCTGCATCGTGTTTTCCCTAAACTGGTACGATTGATTCAATTCATACCCTCTAAGCAGTCTTTTTCACTTAACAGAGTCGACGCACTAGAACAAATTTGGAAAACAAATTTGTTATTCCTTAATATTTTCAAACTCCCTAGTCTCCCGTGTTCATTTTTTTTTTTTTAACAGAAACCTCCTGGTGAGCTTTTTTCTAAGAGCGTTGTATCTCGACTTTTCTCTTAATAGCTGGCTTTTGGGCTACAGCACCGAGCACACAAGTATAATGGCCTTAAGCATCATATAATGCTTTCCATTCCCAGGATCTCGAAGCCCTAGGCAGCTGTACATTCACAGCTCTGTGGGAATAGAGCCATCTGGGCGGTGGAAAGATGATTATGGACTGGAAGAGCAGTATCACACTTCAGACTGGGAGCAGAACGCTGGGCTGAGACTGCTACGGGGCGCTGGGAAGAATCGCTGGGAGGTTCGCGGCTCGTCTGCGTAGGGATGTGCAAACTAATCTGAATTCAGCTTCTCAGGTTCTTCGATTGTTTGAAGTTTATGAAATTTAGTTCTTAGCGCAGAATCAAATTTGCCTGAAGGTTTGTCTCAATTTACTTCCAGAGTCAAATTAAGCTAATTCGAAAGAAGGTCACTTCTGCAAATAGAGGTTTAGGAGGGTTGAACTAATTGGCTTGGATTAATACCCTTTTAGTTAAAATAGAGTAATTTTCTTTGAGTAGCCCTGTAGTGAAGTCAGCGCTGGGTTAGGACTCAGAATTCTTGCTGTTGTCAGAGGGGTTTGAATTGCTTTTATTCATGCCCCGTTTCTGTGCCTTTGATGTGGGCGCGCTGGCTTTGTATCGCTTACCACGTTCATGTGTGTTGAGTTTTCTCCGTGCACAGCAAATCCGCCACGTCATCAAGGGAAATCTGTCTTTCTATGCAGTAAGATGCCTTGAGTCTAGCAGAGCAGTATTCATTTTAAATTTCTTTTAAAGCAAATAATAGTTTTCTTCCAGGGCGTTAAAGCAATAAATTGGAAAAGCTTCCTCGATACTTTTAGGAAATTACGATTTTTGTTTATACTTTTTTTTCTGAAATCTACAATGAAATCATTAATGCTTCTGTGAGATGTAAAGATTTTAAAGATGCTCCAAAAATGAAAAATGGTCTAAAATGAAAGCTTGGGCAGCTCATGGATCTGTTTTCCCATGGAAAACGCTTTTCCCTTGTGGACATAGTAAAAGCTGAATAATCTTGCTTAGAACTTGATTCTCAGGTTTCAGGGCAAGTCCGCTCTAAAGCTCTTGAATCTACACACATAATTCTGTCCTTACTGGCAAATGCTCTGGTGCTGGTTTTCCTTGTAAAATCAATAAAAGGTGATAAAGAAGAAAAACAAGCGTTAAGATCTTTGAGTGAAAGGGAGAGATGGTGCTTTTGCAGGTACTTGGAAGAAATGAAATTTAAGCAGTTTCCCTCATCTCAAGCAGCTGTTCTTTTTGTACGTATAGACTTTTAAAATCGCGTTCATTCTCCAGCTCCTGCGAGGAGGGGAACCCTTGCACGCACCTGAGCTCTAGCAGTGTGCGAGCAGGAGAGAGGGACCTACGATTTCTCTCAAGCGCCACAGATTAAATACAGTTTCACTCTGTAACAGCACCTAGACGTGCTCTTAGTGGTAGACCTTGGATATTTTATCTTGAGTAATCATCCTTTCTACCTGAGTTATGTTGCTGCTGTTTAATTGTACCAAATTATCTAGCTTGATTGTGATGACTCTTTCATAAAATTGGAGACCTTATATGTCTCTAATTTGTACGGACAGCTTTGATTGGCATCAGGAATTATTGTCTCGGCATTGAAACCAAGCTGTGAGTAAAAACATGAAGCTCGTCTGAGTTGCGTGGCTGCTGTGTGCAGCGATCAGTTGTCACCGACACCGTGATAACGCTCTTCTGTCACAAGGATTAAAATTATACTGCTCCCTTCCTAAATTAATGAAACAATTATTTAGTTATTAGATAAGGGAAAAATGGGCTTAGTAGATGGGGTTTAATTAGCCTGATAATTTAGTTTGATACTAACCTCCTTTTTAAACTTTATATGTTTATATTCTTTCAGTTCATTTTCTTTAGTTAGTAAATACAGCTGGAAGCGTTCACGTGCCGGTTCCCTTTTTGCCAGGAAGGGGAACAAAGTGAGAGCCCCCCCAGCCCGCGTCCCGGCGAGCTCTGTGAGCCTCTGGAGGAAGCACCTCTCTGGGTGCCAGTCAGTCTGTGCGACCCAGACTGCAGGAGCTGCGGAAACTTGGGGTTCTTCCCTCCTCCTGACTTGCGTTCATCTGTGAGCACTTAAAAATAAGTACAATGACTTGATCTCCTGGATCTGCTGTTTTTCAGTGCTTCCAAAGTCTGCTCCAGGGCAGGATAGCGTGGTGTTGGCAGGACTTCCTGAAGGCTGTTATCCTGGCTGCGTAGGTGGCTGCAGGGAGACCCAGTGCTGCACCATGAACGTTTCGAAAGAGGAAAGCTGGGAACGGTGAATAAAGGGATGGACAGTGTGCTGGTTCCTCGCGCTGCTTCAGTGGTACGTCTTGGTTTCAGAGCAGTTTGGGGAAGAAGAGAAGAATTAGCATCATGTATTTTATTTTTTTCTTTAAGCCAGGGATGGTTTTGGCCCCACAGGTTTTCCCCAGGCTAGAAGATAGGAATTATCGGCTAGAAGCCCAAATCTCTCGGGACCAAAAGCTCCTGTTCCTTGGAGCTGAGGTGTCTAATGGTGACACTGGAATACACAGTGTAGAGAAACCTTGAAGTGTCTCCAGAACTGCTCAAAAAAGAGATTGCCTCAAGTCTTTTATTGTATAAAGTGTGGTTTAGTCATCGATGGTGGCCTGTTGGCAGGGACCTTTGAGGTGAATGCTCTTTCTTCCCTTCGTGGTAGGATCAAACGGTGCGCAGGCTGCTGTGTGGCAGGCGGGAAGTGCAGCCCTGCCTAATCCCGTAGAGAGCAGTTGCTGCCTGCGAGAGAGGATGAGAAGCAACTTCATATTCTCTCCTACAGGCAGTTCATCTATTTTGTTTCAGTATTAAGTGATTAGATACTCAAAATGCTAATTTGGAAGACTTACCCCCATGGAAATCTTTATCTGTGCGTTATCTCCTCCACGTCCATCCCCAAGCAATTCCCCCAAGTCAGGGTGCAGCTCTGGGGACGGGGCCATCGCTGGCTTGGACTGTCGGTCAGGCTGGGGCATTCCTGTGCTGTTCCCTGGCCTGAGCCCACCTGGTACAGCCTGGATGTGAATGTGCTGTTAAACTTCCAGCCTCCAAACTGGGATACCATGGTCCCAGTTCTGTTTGAAAATGGTCCCCAGCGTGTGCTGTTTCCTGACCCTTACCTAGAGGCTGTTTGGGTCAGCTCTGGCGTGGTTTAACTTACTACTGTAGCCACAGCCCCTGGGTTTAGTCCTTGTCTCTGTCATTTAACCACTTTTTTTTTTTATTCTTTCATCTCCTTGTGCAGGGTCCAAAATCTTCCAAGTGAGGGACATCTCTTCCAGGGTGGTACTTGGGGACCATGTTCTTGGGGCCGTCTCTGTTCACGTTGAAGTAGTGCACAATAATCTTGTGGTGATAATTGGTCTTCCCATGGCAGGGTTGTCCCTGTTCTAGTTTCTCTTGTCCGACTTTACTGTAATAGTGTTGCTTTGTCTTTCTGTGTTAGAAGGTTGTTCTGTAGTCCTTAAACTCTGCTTTTGTGGTGTTACTGCCTGTCACAACACAGGATCTTTCTCTGATTGGTCTTTACCCGCAAAATATTCCCGTCCTCATGTCAAATTCCCTCCCCTGCCAATGTGTCCGCTCCTTAATGTGAAATGAAAACATGGGAAATCCAAATTGTTTGACCAGGAGGTTTTAACTACAAGTTCTGGTCACGGGGTGGCCCAAGGCTGGGTGTGCAGTTCAGGGTGGCTGGAGAAGCAGAGCTGATAGAAACCCATGGTCTGCACCGGCCAAGGGACTGGGCTCCCTCGGCACAATTGCTGGGACAATGCTAAAATCAGCACCAAAAGAGGGAGGCAGGGGCCTGTGTATTTCTCAAATTACATGTATTTTTTTTCTTAAGCCATAAATAATTAAAAAATGGTCTTAAGGTTTTGGAGGAGAGAGAATGAGGCTTCTTTCTTTTGGTGAGCAAAGAAGTTCAAAAGCAATAGGTTGTCTTAGATGGTACCTTACTAACTATATTTCTTCAGACCAGGGCTAGAACTTTAGACTTTACAAAAACTGTTTTGTTTGGTTTGGGTTTTTTTTAGGAGAAATCAACAACAAGTACTGAAACCTGTTTCATGTTCATGTCAAACACCTTGGGTTAGGAGAACCAGACACAGTCGAGGCTAATAAATGTAGTAAAAGTGGATATTTTACTCCTGTCTACTGTTACTATGAAATTCCCATTTCAGTCTGGATATTCGCTTTCCTTTTCCGAACAAGATTTTACCTCCTTATGAATCCAGATCCACAAGGCATGCTGTGCTTTCAGCCTTCCTGTGCACCTTTCTTGGATGGGATTTCTCATTTAAAGGATACGGGACTCTGGACTGATACAGTGAAAGCAAGTCACTTTGGTTTTTGTTCTCCTTAGTGCTTCTTCACAGTTTCTGTAGTCTGGAAGCGCCGCCTTCTAGAAGCTAAATAAAATCAAAAAGAGATCTGAGACTTCTCAGTCTCACGGTTGTTCTTTGCAACAGCTGGGTGCTTATCAGAGATGTGCACGCTGGAAGGGATGCTTCAGATGGTAAAGTTAAAGCCACCAGCTTTTATCTCTGTCGTCAGCATGTGTTGATTGCTTGAGGTATTACAAATTCCGAAGTTAAGTGAAATTACCGTTATTTAGGTCAGCTCAATGTCTGTGAGTTGCCTTTTGTGTACATCTATTTCTTGTTACCCCCGTACTTCAGAAAAAATTATGGCTGAAGGAGCAAACTGCTGTATATGTGATGTGGGCAGCGCTTCTCTTAGACCAGCCCCCTTTGGATTTGACATACCGATACGTGTGGGAAGGGGACTGGTTTGACTGGCTTTGCATGGGGTGAAGGACCTGTGCACGATTCTCAGCGAGAGCTACCTACGGGTGTTCAGCCTTTTCGTTTTAGCTGGTGCTGTCGATCCTCTGTGGAGAGGCTGAGATTTTGGCAGAAGAAATGGTCGTGTGGAGGACAAAGCGGAAGGGTTAAACTTACTCCCTGGGAATCACAGGTTCTTTGAGCGGCTGAAGTCCGGACCCCAGTTTGAGCAAAGGTGAAGTCTGCGTTTGAGCCTATGCTGATCCAGTTCCTGGCATGTTTAACGCGGTTGCCTCTGCCGAAACGTCTCCCTCATGTAAAGTTCCCCAGGTCACGTTTCTCTTCAATGCAAGGGAAATTCTGCGGAAGCTTTGGAAAAGTCTGCGTTGTATAAAGCGCACGGTGAAAAATTAAAGAAGACACAGAGCTCCCCGTATCGTACGAAAGGGAGGCATTTTAATTGAAGGCAGCGCTGCTGTGCGTTAATGGCGTGCAGCTGCTTGTCATTGCGCATCTTCGTGGCACATTGAAGCAGTTAGATGCCAAATGTCATAAAAGTCTGAGGACTTCAAGGGATTGGAGGGGAATGGAGGCTCTGTCGACGCTTGAATGTTTATTCCTCTGTGTTGTCTGTAGTGCTCTTGTTTCCTAATGGTGGCTCTGCCATTGGTTCTGCGATGAATCAGAACAGCTCACTGGGGGATGGTATTTAGAAGAATCCAGGACTGACTGAAGCTCTCGGGGCTCCGGTTGTGCCTTTCTGGCTCGGAGCGGTCCCCACGAGCCACCGAGGCTGTGTCTTGCTGCCGCTCTGAACGGCAGATCTGCCGAGGAATGGGCTGCTGTGCGTGAAGCCTGAACAAATGGTTCATTTGCATGGTTAGTTCGTGTGTTTGCAAAGTCTGTTTCATGCTATAAAGCGCTAAGCTTCATTTCTGATGAGCAGGTGTTTGGCAAGTAGAGACATCACACCATCAGCTGGGATAGAAGAGGAATCTGCTGCCGGAGTGTTGATTCAGAAGTCGTGGCTGGTGTTCAGGAAACTTTTATTTGAAGAGTTCTCTGAAGTTCTTTGCTTGCAAATGAAACACGAGAACCCTGCTGGGCTGCCAGTCTTGTGCTTATACATGGTGCTGCGCAGCAGGATCTGTTCCTCGGAGCCCTAGGAAGGGGTTGGTGATGTGGTTAGCTGCGCAGGTCCAAGGAGGAGTTGAGTCCCGGGTCCTCTCAGCTTTGTGTGTAACTGCGGTCGTGCAAGGCCCTGCAAATTAATCAGTGTCTCCTCAGCTCTTCATTACTATGGAGTTATAATTTAGCCTTGCAAAGTCTAATTTAATACTGACTTTCCGAACATGACTCAAAATAAAGCCACAAGGAAAAATTTGACTCAAAGTACAGCCCTAACTTCAGACCTCACAAGGTGCCATGAAGGGGGTGTCAGGCTTTATCATAGAATGGTTTGGGTTGGAAGGGACCTTTAAAGGGCATCTAATCCAACCCCCTGCCATGAGCAGGGACATCTTCAACTAGAGCAGGTTGCTCAGAGCCCCTTCCAACCTGGCCTGGGATGTTTCCAGGGATGGGGCAGCCACCGCCTCTCTGGGCAACCGGGGCCAGGGTTTCACCACCCTCAGAGTAAAATATTTCTTCCCTATATCTAGTCTGAATCTCCCCTCTTTTAGTTTAAAGCCATTACCCCTCGTCCTGTCACAACAGGTCCTGTGAAAAAGTTTGTTCCCATCTTTCTTTGAAGCCCCCTTTAGGGACTGGAAGGGGCTCTAAGGTCTCCCTGGAGCCTTCTCTTTTCCAGGCTGAAGCCCCCCAACTGTCTCAGCCTTTGCAGTGATTTAGGTTCATGGCGGTACCCTGCTTGTATACGGTGTGCTTCTGAATTGTCAAATGGACGGGCTCAGGCTTTTTTGCTCTCCACCAACAACCGTGCTATTTCCCCCGGCTTTATTTTACCTCCACGTATGTATCCCTCGAGTGACGGCTCTGGCTGGAGCAGCCGCGGGTTGCCCGGTCTGCTGCAGCTGGGGCTGTAGATCTGCGTAATGCCGCTTGCTGCGCGGGCTGTTTCTCTTTAGCATTCCCGTGTACTTGCGTGTGGGTTTTTGTTTGGATTGGCGAGCGTGAATGATCATTTTTGAAACGCTCCTGCAGATTTGAAAGCTTTCATCCTGAAAAAAATGAAGTCTGTCTGCCCTTTCATCCTGCAAAGATTACAGAGGGCTTATAACATTTGGGAGCTATCGGCCAAAAGATGCTGTTGGAAGGCAAAGGTGGGATTTCCTAAACACAGCCTTGCTCTGACTCTACCCTCGCAGAACACAGTGGCAAAAATCGCAATTATTTTTGTGAAAGCTGGAGTGGTCTTGGAAGGTCCCACCCATGCTCTATTCTTTATAGCGTATTTTCCAGAGAGATTTCGGAGCTGTAGGAGCTGAGTACAGCAACAGCAGCCCAGGGGACGGAGCGGTTGGCTGTTTGTGCGGCCCTTTTTGAGGGATAAGTAGGTCAGTGTTAGCAAGTGGTACTCGTGACACTTCACCCTGGAAGCAAAGCGTAGCTGGTTGGTCTGTTTTCTGGCCACTTGCTTCATTCAGCGGTGCGTGTTTCACCTTCAAACTGGCGTATGACGCTTTAAGTCCATGCAAAGCATTGCTGTGACATTCCCTTTCTTCCAAGGGTCTGAGCCGTGAATCCTCGAACACAAACGTGCTGATTAACTAATTGGATCGTTGTGCTGCAGGTAGGTACGGGTGTGCAAAAGGAGATGGGAGAAGATGCTGATGGGGGGTTCCCACTTCTGATGCATCTTTTCTTTACAAATTACCCCAGATTGCTTTTCTGGTGTTGAAGCTACTCTGAGGAGTTAACGCACTGTCTCAATGATTTGCAGTCAATGTGGTGCAATAGTTTTGAACTGAAAGGTGCACTGCTAATTGGTTTTGGCCATCTTTTTGAGGACTTCAGAGCATTTTACGAAGAACTAGCTCTGGCCCCTGGAAAGGGAAAACCAGCAAAAGATCCCAGGTACTAGAATACGTTCAGTTCCAAACAAACCTCAAACTTCAGAGCTACGTGAGTAAAGTGTCAGAAATAAGCACGCTTTTCCTCTTTCCTTTTATTCTTTTATTGTGTTTAACTTCTGGGGATTCCCCTCCCCTTCTTCTTCTTTTTTTTTTTTTTTTTTTTTTTTAAGCTTAAAGGTTGTGTCTGATTGAATTTGAGGGACCAGGAGAGCTCCACTAAGAGTTCTCCTGTGTTCCTGGCGTGTCTCGCTCCCACACTCAGGTTTAATTTCAAGAGTCTATGAAATAATTTAAGCCAGACCAGCAAAAGGTGCTTACTTTTTCCTGTCTCCCAGCATCGCCTTTTGAGACCATCAAGACATACGTCCTCAAACAACATCCCTGGTAGTGGGGGGCTACGGGCATGGCTCTGCCGGGTGTCCCCTTTCGGCCCTATAAAAGTGGGATGGTTGGAGGGCGCAGATCGCTCGGTTTTGTGTAGTTACATCTTTTGGTCTTACTACAAGCAAATTTGTAAGATGCTTTACATCCTGCCGAACAGGAAGTTGCTCTTGATTATATTTCTAGTCTCAGCTGCTATTTGTAACCCATGAGATCCCTTGTGAATTACTGAGGAATGCTGCAAGCGAGGGAACCGGAGCGGATGAAGTGAATTCCCCGAGGCTGCGCGAAGGTCTGAGACACAGCTGGGAATAAAACCCCAGTCACCCGACACCCCGTCCCTTGCTTTAACTACTGTACAAGAATTTCCTCCTACTGTGTCTCTAATAGAAACTGCAGGGCCAAATTAAGTGGGCAGATTGTAATCACTGCTGCTGAGCTATCCCAGCTGTAGAATTACTGCAGCCCTCTGCTCTTTGCTACTAATTTGGAAAGTTTGCTGCCTCTCCCCTCCAGTGCTCCACCTTGCCACATTCCAGGCTCTGCATTGTGGGAAAAGAGCTTGAATGATCATGAAGAACCCAGATGTTGTGTCCGGGGGCAGGAAGCACGAGTCAGCTACCCCTGATTTGTGAAGCTAAAAATAATGAGGGCATTAATACGGATCTCTCCCTTCAGCTCACTGGGCAGACTGGCCTCTCCAGATGCACCTTCGTTATAGGAAGCAAACAGTGCATGGTGCAGGCAGGCAGCTTGTTAGATTTGTTTCTTGGCAGTTTGATTTATTCTTTTATTTGCATTACAGGAGTGCCTGCAGGCCTGAGTGGAGCTCGGACCCCCTGTTAGGACACCATGGCATGACATGGGTGCATTGCAAGGGACTGTCCAAACCTAAGGATGTTCTAGATGAATTTAAGAGTAAGCAAGTGCAGCAACGGAAACAGAAGGCAGCAGCCGTGTGACATACAGCAGTAAACCTGGAGTGAGTTGGTTATTATCTGTTACCAGCACAATTAGTGTCCTCAGCTCATCCTTGGCTGAATCCTCGCTGTCACTTGCTCGCCTCACTGGGAGCATCATGGAACGACTGGTGCTTGGTGCGCAATCGAGAGAGCCAGGCATCGCCCCCTTCCTAAACGGGCTCAGGAACGTGGTCTGTCGAGTGATTGCTTGGGCAGAATCCAGCGGCAAATTCACTGGGCAATCTTTGAAAGTCCCTTTGAGTCCCCTTTTCAGTGATTTTGTCAGGGGTAGCGAGTGTGAGAGCACATGAGGGCATGTGGAGGATGCGGGGGTGTCTGGACGGTGTCTGGTGCTACGGCTGGGGTGGAGAGGGTAGGGAACAAGATGATCAAAGTAGCTTTTGTTCCCTGCAGCATAGATTATAGTAATGTTGCTATGGCCACAAATCTCCCTCAAATTGCTGCAGCCAATTCATGAATTTCCTTTTTTATTACATCCTAACATTGAAAATCAGCTAGGCTGCCAGAAACCTCTCCCAAGGAAATCTCTACCGCTGGAGACATCAGGAGCTGCAGCAGAGGTTGGAATACAGGTAGTAAGTATTGCTGTACTAGGGGGATGCTGTAAAGAGAATCTCATGTTGCTATAATTTTGCGATGCTTTTGAGGCTGAAGTAATTAAATTAATCCTAAATATCTAGCTGCTCACTTTAATCCCACGACTCCCTATTAATTAGTTACTCCTGTCTCCAGGGCAGTTGGAGTATCAGGATACCTGAGTCGTAGGCAGTCTAGTCCTGTAAGCTTTATCCCGCTCTGCTCCGCTCCCTGCGGAGCTTTCTCAAGGAAGCCGTGGGGCCAGGTGAGCTTCATCGTCCCCTGCACAGCAGTGGGGTCCCGGAAGCCGGGCTGTGAGATCCCTGGCAATGTCTCCTGCTGCTGCAGCGCCACAGAGGCTCTTATTTCTTCCTTCTGTTTGTAGCTTTGCTCGCTCACAAAAGAGCGTGTACCATACGGCGGGGTCTTGGGCAGCCCAGCCAAGCAAGTGTCCTTCGGCAATTTGAGCCCCAAGCACCAGGGGGTGAGGGACTTTTGTTTGTTTTTCTTTCTTTTTTCAGTCGAGTTCTACATCTTGCCTCAAATCACCCAGCCAGCACAACCCTTGTCTTTGCGAGCGGAGAGGAAGGGAGCGGGGAGAGAGTTGGTTTTGGCTGCAGCGTGGCTTTCTCACCCTGTGGCGAGTTTTGAGATGCCAACATTTTGTCCCAGCAGCTCCCAGCTGAATCGGTCTCGTGGGGCTTCTCTCCAGGCTTCGGGAACAGGGCTGTAAACAAGACTCCTGAACACCACTCATGTCTCCATCACTGACTGCCTTCTGTGGCCCTGGGCAAACCGTTTAGCTCTTCCTTGCCTTAATTTGCCTGATGATTGCCTTCTGATATCTGAAAGTTCTGGTAACTGGTGCTGCTGGTTGTACCTTGAGGCAATGACAAAGAAGCTCCTGGCTGGCAGGGAGGAGGAGGGGACAGTTTCAGTGTGGTTCCCTGTTAGTCTGTAACCAAATAAACATGGAAACTCCTGTTTGCTGTGTTTAATACGGCAACTTGCAGGTGCCACCAGTTTAGAACACCAGGCTTAGCTGTCGGTGTAGGGTTGCATGCCCATTCCAGCATGGATGCTAACGGGTGGTACTGGTGTGACCTTCTCGTCTGCAACTCCACCTATATGGTATTTTGATCAATTTGTGAATGTGATGCTTATTGAAATGTACATTTGGTACTCGTCCCCTTCTGAATGGTGGGGTAGATTGTGCCAGGGTTTGAAGTGACAGCGAAAGCTTTAGTGCGTGAAACAGCCTTGTTCATTTCATGAGCTTAGACTGGAAATCTTTGGTGTGTCTACAGTGTGTGTTATTTGAGGAACTATGAGATTTAGCCTTTCTACCTGGGAGGAGAAATGGTTGTGCCCTCCAAGTGTCTGGGTTAAGCACAGCTTGCGTTTTGCATCTTTTATGTCCGTTGGCTCGTTCTTCTTGGGCTGCCTCTTGTTTTGTGGGTGCTGTGGATCTCTTTTTGTGGAGCGCCGTGAGTTTGCATGCACATATCAAAGGCTCAGCGTCGGTGCCAGCGTCAGGAAGAGCGAGCTTTCAGCACAGCGGTTGGGTTCAGCTGCCGGGTGATATATGGGGCATCTGGGGTGAGAGAAACCTCCAAGGCATTCACTTTGGGGCTGGGAACATGAGAGACATGGGTGGAGAGTTGGGGCAGCAAGGATGAGCATTTTGGGGTGACTCTACATAAAGAAGTAGAGGAGGAAGCCCTAGTGTAGCTACTGGAGCCTCCTGGAGCACTTCTCTGATGGGAAGGAGACGACCAAATCTGGAGGAACTGGACGAGAAATGCTGTAAGGATTGTGGTGGAGCTGGAAGCACAGGAGGGAGGTGTCCTGGATGAGGAATGGTGGACAAGGAGACAGGTTCAGATGGTAAGCAGAGGCTGTGCCCTGATTTCATTCTTTTCTTTTTCCTATTTGTTCTTACGTCTTTCTCATGCCATTTACACTAACCATACTGAGACTTCCAGTTAATTTCTAAGAAAAGAAAAAAAAGATATTAAACCGTTTCTGCAGCTTCAAAAGCAGGAAATCCTCATTAGCTGCGGTACGGCCTTATCAGCCTGTTCTCACGCTGGCAGTCTGAGCTTCGCTGCCCTGAAGTCCCTGCCCATGGCACCGCAGGCTTGGACCGGGCTGTTGTGGCTCTTGTGAGCCACGTGTCTGGCTAAAAAGAATTAAGGCTGTGCTGAACAGACAGACTCGGGCCACTCTGGCACTCACCGGCCTGATCCGTGCGATGGTCTTTTGTCCCACATCCACGGTGAGTTCTCATGTTCGCCCCACAAAGCATTAACGTTCTTGTAACTGATTTGGCAGAGAAATCTTATGTCCGGAGGAAGTCATAAATAACCTCTTTGCCCACTACTCAGTGTCCTAATTGTTAGTGCGACTTTTTTTTTTCTTTTCCCCCAGAATGTTGATTTGAAGTGTCACAAATGTGTGTTAAGGGTGGATCCTTCGTAGTCTCTTTGGCTGCCTTTTGCAGAGGGCGCAGCGTGGAGCAAATGGCACTCGTGGCTCCGGGTATTTCCCACGAGAGAGACAGTTCTGTTCCTAGTACAGACGATTCTCGGTCATGTAACCGAACACAGAAGGAACGTGCTGCTTCTCACCCAGGACTTGCCGCCTATTCCTTTCCTCACTTGCTGCAAGACCACCTTATTGCCCTCCTGCCTCCAGATCATCTGCTGCAGGGCTTGGTTTGGCTCAGGAGCTTTTTTTTTATAAAAAGCTTCCAGTACTATTCCCTCTGTGTGCTATGAAAATAGAAATCAAAAATACCATGGATCCTCCTTTTGTGCACGTGTGGAGGCGGAGCGGGGCTGGGGGATGTTTTTTTGAAGAAGGACTGTATAGAAATCTTTCCCAGTTCCGTTCATGTAATCAGTGTTTAGCATTCTTATTATGTGCTTCAGCCCGATCACCTTTAACTTGATTGTTCTGAGATTACTTATCTGAGAGAGACGGAGGTTCATTATGTTAATTGGCTCTGAAATTACTGCATTAAATATCTGTAATTGGTATTATTATTCTGGTCTTGCTGTGTCCTAGGGTTTTCAGCGAGCAGAAATTAATATGGAAACCTGCGCTTTCTGTTGTGGTTGCTGGCGGAGCTTCGCGTGAGGTTGGTGTTTAAAGAGCCCGGTCGATGCTTCTTCTAGCCAAGAGTGGGTTCAGTGACATGGAGAGGGGCGAGATCCCTGCTTGAAGGTGCCTGTGGTTAATCCCGGCTCCAGGGAGAGCTCCCTGCTCCGGCTGAGATGGGGCCTCTCCATCAGGACTGCTCCTGCTTAGATCCCAGAGTGCTTTTGGAGAAAGGAAAGCACCACGTACCCCCTGTTGTACCGAACCAGGGCAAGAGTGGCCAGAACACAGTGCAGGGAGAGAAGCACCTGCAGAGGTCTGCTGCAAATCTTGTGGCCATTGAGAGGTTTCTGATTGCCCACTTGGGTAGTGGCCCTGGGATTAATACTGCAGATTTTCTCTGCTTGAAAGAAGCTTTTTATAATCATTTTAGAGTAAGAACTGTGAGTACAGGGAAGATAGAGCCCCTCGGAAGATGAACTATGGATGTACGGCTGGAAAATTAATTTTAGGAGGGAACAAGCGTGGAGTAAGCTGGTGTTTCCACTCCTGACTGTGCTGCCTAAAATTGTTTGGACAAGGGATAACTTCTGCCAGCGTGGTGTGTCTTGCGCCTGTTGACAGCACAATTTCTACCCAGTTATGAGATCCTCTTACAACCAAAGCTATTCTCTTCCCTCCCACCTCTCCAGTTTGGCCAAAAAGGTTTTCTCCTTCATCAGGCAGAGTAAAAGCTTTCCTAACGGTTACTGACAGCGTCGTGAACTTGGATGAGCTGTGGCATAACTTGATCCTCTCTAAACTGCAAAGCTCAGGCTTTCGTTAATCTGCTGTAACAGGATCTCCATGCCCAGCAGAAATTGTAACGTAGGTTGGAACTTGGTGTTGGTGGGAGGACATCAAAAGAAGGGAGGGCTGCTGGATAATGCGTGAGGAAAGTAAGAGCGTTGGGGTAGGAGCCGTAAATCGGAGTAAGGACAGCATTAACAGGTAGGAGATGAGGTGCTTGGGGAGGAAATGAGGGATGTCTGAGTAAAGGGAAGGAAATGAGGGTCTGCTTTCAGTTCCTCCCAAGCATTTCTTTGGAAGCACATGTCCTCCAGCACAAGAAGGACATGGACCTGTTGGAGTGGGGCCAGAGGAGGCCCCGGAGATGCTGGGAGGGCTGGAACCCCTCTGCTGGGAGGACAGGCTGAGAGAGCTGGGGGGGTTCAGCCTGGAGAAGAGAAGGCTCCATGGAGACCTTCCAGCCCCTGCCAGTCCCTCAAGGGGCTCCAGGAAAGCTGGGGAGGGACTCTGGAGCAGGGAGGGGAGCCATGGGACGAGGGGGAAGGGTTTTACACTGAGAGGGGGGAGATTGAGATGAGATATTGTGAAGAAATCCTTTGGTGTGAGGGGGGTGAGCCCCTGGCCCAGGTTGCCCAGAGAAGCTGTGGCTGCCCCATCCCTGGAGGGGTTCAAGGCCAGGTTGGCCGGGGCTTGGAGCAACCTGGGCTGGTGGGAGGTGTCCCTGCCCAGGGCAGGGGGTGGCACTGGATGATCTTTAAGGTCCCTTCCAACCCGAACCATTCTATGATTCTATGATTTGTTTCTGCTCCGTTTCCTGGTGATCCCTAGGGAACTTGTGCTGGCAGAGGGCTGGAGGGCCGCATGCTGAGGGGTGCTGGGCTGCTGTTGAGTTCAATGGATGGGCACAGCTTCTTGCCCAGGACTCGGGCAAGAAACCCAGGAGGTGTTTGGGAGAGGCGTGTGGCCACCCTGGCTGGACTGGAGTAAAACCAAACCTTGCACCGTGTATAGGGCACGAGAGTTATTCCCTCCGCATATTGTATCTGCCATGGTAGTGATCTTGCTCCTTGAAGCCTGATCTATTTGACGAGTACACAGCAGCCTGCTCAGAGCTTTATTGAAAGAAGAGACCTGTGCTACTTGGTTGGGCCAAATGTCTCTTTAGAGCAGCGTCCTGCGTGCACGCAGCAGTGAATGCTTCGGGGGAGCGGAAGAGCAGGCGTTTATAGTGATTACTCTCCTATTCCCTCCTACCCTGTAGCAGCCAGGGACCTCCAGAGCTGGAAATTACCAAGTGACCTGCTCTTTCTATCCCTGTGGTCCTGTAGATCAAAGCGCTCCTACATTTGTCCTTCCAAATTATAAATACGTGCAGTCTCTGCAATACCCGGGAGATGCAAATAAAGCCAGGTGCTGATGGCGGTTCTACCCTCACGTGCCGGCAGAAGTACTTCAAGGATCCTACTTTCATCTCCTGTATCTTCTGCTGTCCTCTGCTTTTGCAAGTATTAGTTTGCTTGGCAAAAATGCCCAGCTCTGCGTCGCCTCTCCGGCGCCGGCATAAGAGATGAGCTGGGCTGTCATCCCCCTTGGACAGTGCCGATGCAAATTAAAAGCTAAATTCAAGCTTTAGAAGTTGCTGCTTGTTAAGGTGCTGTGAGTTGGAAAGAGTATTAGAGCCATGTTATAACTATATGGGACACTTTTAAAAAAAAAAAAAAAAAGAAAGAAAAAAAAAAAAGAAAAAATATGGATTTGCAGAAGGAAAGCTACTTAGAGGCAGTGGATAAGCACGCTCTAGGCAAGGGAGTCCTCTTCCTTCTCCAGCTGCCTGTGTGGATGCCTGGAGCTTTGTAAAGAAATTTTCCACAGTCTGATGCACACATTGTAGAATTAAGAACAAACTTTGCTGCCACCGTTTCGAAACTATTTCCTTATTACTTGAATCTTTGATCAACAAAATCAAGGCTTTTTTCACCGTGCCTCTGAGTCCTCTCTGAGCAGCACAAGATGTTCTCAGCCTTTCCGTGGAGTCAAATTGTCTGAAGTTTTGCCTGTTGATTTTTTTTGTTTTTATTTTTTTTTTTATTTTTAAAAGTATTCTTTAAGGTGAATTTGGAATGATACAGCTTCCATCTGGGAACTATTTTAGTTTTAATTTGAAAAAACAGGCTATAAAACATACACTCATAAAAACAGTTTGTCCTTTCCAATGTACTAGAAAATGATTCTCATCAGCCTCTTAAGGCACTCTACTTTCATGTATTTAAGCTCCGTGACATGTTCGGAGAGATAGTTACTGTGGGTTTTAGTACAGGGTCACACATAAATTTCCAGTATGGATCATTTGGGGAAGATTAATACGGAGAACGTGTTAATAGTAAAGAATTTGAAGTCATTGCAGATTTTGCAGCACAAGTAGCTTAGTGACCATAAAGCTGCTGTCCGTTTTTGCTTGAAAAATGAGCCGTACTGAAAGGATGTACTTAGAACTTTGAAAATCGCTGGTGCCTGTGCGTGGCACGCGTGCTCCTGCCTTGCCGCGGGAGGGTAGTTGACGTGTGTCGGGTGTTGGCTGTGGGCTGACGGTGCTTCAACCTCATCATCTCTCTGCTCCTTCCACTTTGCTGTCATCTCGTTGGGACCTGCAGGGTTTAACGGCAGAGCACAGCAGGAGTTCGCCCACTCGGCGGTGTTGATCGGTTTTCTGTGGCATTCTGGAAACCAGCTCCCTGATTTTTGGCTTTTTAGCGTTCATTGTATCTCCAGCTCTGCTCAGCGCAATTGAGTTGGTGGTAGAGGGGCAGGAATAAGGCACCACTTAGCAACGAAAGGATTTACCAGCTGATACCCTCAAGTTTCCACAGGGCCACACTGATTTCCCAGGCTTTGATTTGATGCTCTTATTCAGCAGCCTGACAGAGCCTGTGCGTCCCCCTCACCCCCAGGGAGGTCCCTTGATTAAGTCATTCCTGCTTCGTGGGACCTCATGGGGAGCCTGTGCTGCCAAAAGTAATGAGCTGAAAAGACCGGCAGTGTCAGATCATATCGGCATCCTGCAAAGATCTCATTCATTTCTGATTCCTCATTATTCTTGGTGGGCTTGGTTACGACGTCATCTGATTTTTTTGCGTTACGGAATTTTTTGCAGCTTGGATATGGAGAAGCAGAGTTGGGCAAGGGATCGTGCAAAGCAGAAAGATGTCTGGCAATGTTTGACCTGCAAGGGTTGTAACTGCCCACCTTCTCCTTCGTCTCGAGCACTACTTGCTTCAGGGATTGTTGGAGACTTTAAAAAAAAAAAAAAAAACGAAAAACAACCAACCACCAAACCACCACCAAATTGCTTTTGAGTAACGTGAAATCCTGATTATGGAAATGTTAATCGTGTATCACATCACGCATTCATCTCTTGCCTGCTCAGAAGTCCCGCTGGTGGCCCATGCGTGAACAGAAGGACATTTAAAGAGAATTTTGCTTAAAATGCACTTGTTAGGATGCCTATGTAAAACCGGTACCTTCACGGCTAAAATCAATGTTTTTGTTTGCGAAGCAGCATTGCTGTGCTGAGCAACTTTTATGGATGAATAAAGTGTTAGTCTTTTTCCAAAGGAGAACGCAGCCTGAATCAGATAATGCAGCAGAGCAAAACGGCAGAGAAAGGTGGGTAAAGAGCCCCGAGAGGGGATCGATGCAGGTTTTTATCTGGGAGAGATGGACGGTGGCATTCCTAAGCTTCTCCCTGCTGGTGTTTCCCTGTAACCGATCTTACAAAAATACTTGGAGTACATGTAACTTAAGGGTGTGATTATTATATTTTTTTAATTTTAAATATTTATTATATTATATTTGAGGCCGCACCTGGAGCACTGGGGCCAGTTCTGGGCTCCCCGGGTCCAGAAGGACGGGGAACTGCTGGAGAGGGGACAGCAAAGGGCTACCGAGATGCTGAGGGGACTGGAACATCTCTCTGATGAGGAAAGGCTGAGGGATTTGGGTCTCTTCAGTCTGGAAAAAAGACGGCTGAGGGGGGACCTTATCAACGCTTGTAAATACTAAAGGGTGGGTGTCAGGAGGATGGGGCCAGGCTCTTCTCAGTGGTGCCTGGGGACAGGACAAGGGGCAACGGGCACAAACTTGACCATGGGAAGTTCCATCTCAACATGAGGAGGAACTTCTTTGCTGTGAGGGTGGCAGAGCCCTGGCACAGGCTGCCCAGAGAGGTGGTGGAGTCTCTGTCTCTGGAGACATCCCAACCCCGCCTGGACGCGTTCCTGTGCCACCTGCTCTGGGTGACCCTGCTCTGGCCGGGGGTTGGACGGGATGATCTCCAGAGGGCCCTTCCAACCCTATGGTTCTATGAACAGGGTTGAATTATATTGATAGAGGAGTTGCGCTTTTATTATGCCTTGTTTTGCCACAAGTGATTTTTTTTTTTTAAGCTGGAGGTTGACTTTAGGCTCTGAAGGCAGGTGAGGACTCCTGACGTGCAGCCCCCGCACTCATTGCTGATCCCGGTGAGTGGCCGAGAGGAGGCATTTCTGAGCAAACACCTGGCAAAGGTGTCCTGAACTGCCCTTGGGAGGAACTTACCTGCTTCTTTCTTTCTTTTTCTCCTACTTCGGAGAGATTCTCGAGACACCAGTTAGCTAACTCGGGCGCCTGATGTTTGGTGGTGTAAAAACCTTATCTGTAGTTCAATCAGACTTTTACTTTCCAGTGCAGCTGGGGCTGATGCTGACACCCATTATTGAAAGTTCTCCAGACTGTGTTTGAAAATCCTGTTCTCGGTTTGTTATTTTTTTTGTCAAACTTTATTTCAGCTAGGACTTTCCAGCTGATCGTCTGCTGGGAGATGTGCTTTTTGTGAATACTCAGCTGTTTTGGAGAACGAGACTGAGAAAATACACGCTTTCTTACAACTAAAAAAAATAATAATGGCATGGCGACCGTTTCAAGTCACTGTGCCCCTGCACTTGGGAGCAACGACTTGATGTTTGGCAGGTGTCTCTTTTGCAGTTCGCATAAAAATCTGCCAAAGTTGGGGCAATTTGGAAACGTGTGGGGGAATAGGGGCAGGGAACTGCTGGAGGAGGGAGAAAAGCTGTGTTGCCTAAGCATCACTGGATACCGCCCTCGAGTTGGATCCTCTCCTTGCTGTTGCCACGGAGTGTGTGATTTTGGGGAAGCTGCTGGAAACAGTCTCTTCAGACACACCATTCTCAGAACAGTCTGTGTTTTGGAGACCCTGGATCTAGTTTTGCAGGGTTAATGGGGTCCAGTGGGACCCGTCCTCTCTGTGTGTGCCTATATGTGAAAATACATATGTATGCATAACTGTGTCTTGGTGAAGACGATAAAATATATCTATATATGGATATACTGAGGTCTGAGGCATCCTCACATTAGCAGAAGCTGCTGGTCCTTGTCCATCCCTGCCCCTGAAGCTCATGTCCTTGTGGAAGGACAACCTTAATGTCTTAAGAGCTTCATCCTGGGCCAGATGGGCTGAAACTGCTTCAGAACAAAACACAATTGTACAAATGTTGCCCCACCCCTGGAGGGGTTCAAGGCCAGGTTGAACAGGGCTTGGAACAACCTGGTCTGGTGGGAGGTGTCCCTGCCCAGGGCGGGGGATTGGGACTGGATAATCTTGAAAGTCCCTTCCAACCCAAACCATTCTATGATTCTATGAAATCTTATTTCTGTAAGAAACTAGGCTGTAAGTGGGCCAAGGGCAGTGTTTCACACCCTCTAGTGTTGGGCAGAGCATCGGTGAGGTGCAGATTGTGGGACATAGATGCTCTGGTGCCCACCTCTACCCTGCTGGCAGTCGGTGCCTGCAGGAAGCAGACAAGCAAATCGCTGTGACCCTGTAGAAATGGAGACCCGAGGGAGCAGAAAACTCCCCAAGGGACGTCTTGGATCAGGCTTTACAAGTTCTTTTTGATACATCGTGCCTTTTTCTTCAACATGCTCTGGAGTCTGCAGAAAAGGGACCGAAGTCCTGTGGCTTCTCTGTACTTGTGCAGCTTGAGGTGGTGCATTGGCCTGTTGGCTTGGAGCATCGTGGAGGACAGTGCGGATAATGACCCTTCTTTTTCTTTTTAGTGGAGGTGGTGGTGACCCGCAGGGAAAAGAGAAGTGTTGAGGCATTACAGAGTATTTTATGCCTGTCTTCCTCATAAAGGAAGGTTTTAATTGCGCGATGGTTGAGATGAACAGACATCTCGTCTCTGCTCAATTTGCCCAGCAGGAATTAGTAAGTGCGTGAGAGATTCTTCTGTAACAAAACAAACCAGCAAAAAACCTGCTTGACTTAAAGATAGAGCCTACATCAAAATGTAGCACTTGGGCTGGGTGGAGTCAAAGTTGCCCGAGGGGCCTCTGGACTTTAATGATGTTCTAATAAAGCTTTAGCGCATGTTAAAGTTACGGAATCGAACATCATTGCTGGTAGCCCTGAGCATCGTTCCTGTGGTTGACAAAGGCCTGCAGGAGTACCGGATGGGAGGAGAAAAGTGAGAGCCGTTGAAGGATGTGTTTCTCTTAACTCTTGGGCAAATACTTAGATTTGCGGGTTTTTCAAGTTATTTTGGTTTGATAGATAGTAGATAAGCAGATTTCTTTTTTAAGGATGACTTCTACTGCTTAATCTATTTTTCTCTTGTTCATAGTGAAAAGAAACTGAGCGTAGTATCTTGTGCTTATAGGTAGGAGCGAGTTCTCTGTGAGCTCCTGGTAAAACGCTGCTCTGAACAAATTCAGTTTTGTGTGACTAAACAGTGTCAAAGCTGTCACGAAGATAGCGTAAGCCCATCTCTCTCCTCTTTTTTTCCATCAGTGTAGGAAATAAAAGCCATTTAAAGGCTGTGATAAAGCTGTAGCGCTGTAAATGTGATCATGGGAGTTCTTAGGAATAGCTGCATCCTTGGTGTTCTTGTGATTTTCATCAAGTACAGAGTCGCTGCCGAGAAAATCTGCGGACTTCACAAAACTGATGGGAGTAATAAATCGTTACGAGAATATGATAAATGACTTGGAGCAATCCAGTTGACTTGTAAACTGCAGTCCTGCAAATCCTGTGTGAAATGACCCACGACGAAATCGCAGGCGGAGGAGCGAGCGGCGTGGGCCGTGCCTGGGGGAGAGGGCTCTGCCCTGGAGAAACAGGGCGCTTGTGGCTCTGCTGAGCAGCCGAATCTACTTGAATTCCCAGGGTCGTAGTGCAGTAAGAAGTGTTTAACGCCAGCTGTGCACATGTGAACTGGGAAATAGGAACAAAGGATGTTTTTACTTCCAAAAACTGCGTTTATGAAAATACTGGTGCAACGGCTTATTTAGCTCTGATATCCGTATTTTAAAATAGACATGGGAGAAGCGAGAAAACATGCAGAAGGAGCGGCGGGGCAGTGTTTGGAGCAGGGAGAACATATCTAGGCTTCAACTTTTTAAATCTCCCACTGTGTTTGCTGGGTCAAGAGAGAGACTGAAACACGACTGCCTTTTGGGAAGAGGGTGCTGGATGCTGCTGAGTCTGCTGGAGAGGGCTGTGAGAAGTACCGGCTGTTTGGAAGGTGACCTTAGAAGGTAGGCACGGCTGTGGTTAGTCACTGGAGCTTATTTCCAGGGATTTCGAGGGATGGATTCTCCCTCTGTTTGGACCAACCTTGATGCATCTTTGGAAGTTGTACTATAACTAAAAGCAGGTAAAGCGTTGACTGGGAGACACAGAACTAGTTTACTTTACCTATGGAAATAGTGAGGTACAGAGATGATGAGGCTCTTCGCATGGTCACAAACTAAGCTATGGTATTTATCAGTCTGTCGCAGAATAGAGACCATTGCAGGAGGTGGTTTCTGAACACCTCGTGCCAGCACAGTTCCATGCAGCGACACCAGTTCCGTGGCATTGAGCGAAGGGGGTTTCCATTCCCTTTCTTGAAGGCCACATCTCATAGCGTCATCTTTGCTCTGAATGCTATCGTGAAACAGAGGGTGGTTTCACACAGTGAAAACGTTACAAGTTCTTGCTTGGATGGCTTCCTGTCAAATGAATTTCTGCAGTGGACTGGAAACTTAGGACAATTTTCTGAAAGGGAGTTGTTGCTACTCCTACGTGTTTTATCTGCCTATGGAAGAGGGAAGGAATTCTGTGCTGAGACAGACTCCAACATGCCTCTTGCTCTTCTTTGAAGCAGCTGATTTGCCCCTCCTGAGCATGCCTCCCCTCGCATGCTAATTCTTTGTGCCCCGCAACGGGTTTAATGTGAAAAGGATTTGTAATATCCCCAGCAGTGGACTGTGACTTCAGGTAAAGAGGGACAAGCCAGCCACAGGGGACCTTAATTTGAAGGTCCGGTTTTTATCCCTGAACATCTTTGTCCTGGTTCCGGTGGGGATAGGGTTAATTTTCCCTGGTATTCCATGCCATGTGAGCCACGCCCACCCTGAGCTGCCGGGGGAGGGGGCAGGAAGTTGCTGCTTAAAAGCGGGCTGGGGCATCCCGGGTCCGGCCGGCGAGCGCGGGGAGCGGCGGTTCCATAATCGCGTTTGTATATTCCCCTATCCGTGTTGTTGTTGTTGTTGTTGTTTGCCTGTTCCCTTTGCTGTCCTGTTAAACTGCCTTTGTCTCAACCCAAGAGTCTTGCCTTTTCTTACGATTCTTCCTGTATTAGGAAGGCGCGAGCGAGCGGCACGTGGTTCTTTGTTGCCGTCTGAGGCTAAACCACGACAGTCTTGAGCCTGAGAAGCACGTGCAAAGTGGCTTCTTTATGGAAGCTTTTCCTGAATTAGCTAAGGAAAAAATCCTTCTATTTATTTCCCTCCCCCTACAAGTAAGTCCTAATACTGTCTCTTGTCTTGTTATTCCTTGTTGACAAATGGTGGGAGTAAGTGCCAGAGTAAATGTCCTGTTTTCCTTATCCACCCTCATTTCTGCATTGAACATCCTTGTGTATTCCTCCTTTTCTTAGAATCATAAAATCACAGAATCTTCATGGTTGGAAAGGACCTTTGAGATCATCGAGTCCAACCAAACAACCTACAATCTCTGTCACTAGAGCATGCCCTGAAGTGCCACATCTAGACGTTCCTTAAACACCTCTGGGGATGGTGACTCAGCAGCTCCCTGGGCAGGCTGTTCCAGTGCCTGACCACTCTTTCAGTAAAGGAATTCCTCCTGATATCTAACCTAAACCTCCCCTGCCGCAGCTTCAGACCATTTCCTCTGGTCCTGTCATTATTCCCCTGGGAGAAGAGGCCAACCCCCACCTCTCTGCACCCTCCTTTCAGGGAGTTGTAGAGGGCAATGAGGTCTCCCCTCAGCCTCCTCTTCTCCAAGCTAAACATGCCCAGCTCCCTCAGCCTCTCCTCATATGCCCTGGTCTCCAGACCCCTCACCAGCCTGGTAGCTCTCCTCTGGACACGCTCCAGCACCTCAGTGTCCCTCTTGTACAGCGGAGCCCAGACGTGAACACAGCACTCGAGGTGAGGCCTCACCAGTGCCGAGTACAGAGGCACCATCACTTCCCTACTCCTGCTGGCCACGCTATTCCTGATACAAGCCAGGATGCTGTTGGCCTTCTTGGCCACCTGGGCACACTGCTGGCTCATGTGAAGCTGGCCGTCCACCAGCACCCCCAGGTCCTTTTCTGCTGGGCAGCTTTCCAGCCACTCTGCCCCAAGCCTGTAGCGTTGCTTGGGGTTGTTGTGACCGAAATGCAGGACCTGGCACTTGGCCTTATTAAACCTCATACAGTTGGCCTTGGCCTGTCAATCCAGCCTGTCCAGGTCCCTCTGTAGAGCCTTCCTACCCTCAAGCAGATCAACTCTCCCACCTAGTTTGGTGTCATCTGCAAACTTACTGAGGGTGCATTCAATCCCCTCATCCAGATCATTGAGAAAGATACTAAACAAAACCGGCCCCAAAACTAAGCCCTGAGGGACACCACTGGTGACCGGCCACCAAGAGGATTTCACCCCCTTAATCACAACTCTCTGGGCACGGCCATCCAGCCAGTTTTTAACCCAGCGAAGAGTACACTTGTCTATGCCATGATTCACCAGCTTCTCCAGGAGAATGCTGTGGGGGACGGTGTCAAAGGCCTTACCAAAGTCCAGATCGACAATGTCCACCGCCTTCCCCGCATCCAGAAGGTGGGTCACATGGTCACAGAAAGAGATCAGGTTGGTTAAGCAGGACCTCCCTTTCCTAAACCCATGCTGGCTGGCCCTGATCCCTTGGCTGCCCTGCATTTGCCGTGAGATTTCACGCAAGATGATCCTCTCCGTGATCTTTCCTGGTACCGAGGTCAGGCTGACAGGCCTGTAGTTCCCCGGATCCTCCTTCCGACCCTTCTTGTAGATGGGCGTCACATTAGCCACCCTCCAGTCATCGGGTACCTCCCCTGTTGACCAAGACTGTTGGTAACTGATGGAGAGAGGCTTGGTGAGCTCTCCCACCAGCTCCCTGAGTACTCTTGGGTGAATCCCATCTGGCCCCGTAGACTTACGTACGTCTAGGTGCAGAAACAGATCATTGACTGCTTCCTCCTGGATTATGGGTGGGTTTTCTGCTCTCCATCCTTATCTTCCAGCTCAGGAGGCTGAGCACCCTGGGGATAGCTGGTGTGACTATTGAAGACAGAGGCAAAGAAGGCATTCAGTATCTCAGCCTTCTCCTCGTCCTTGGTTGCAACTTTCCCCCCCGCATCCAGTAAGGGATGGAGATTCTCCCTGGCTCTCTTTTCTTACACCAAGCCCTGCTCTCTCTATGCAAAGCCCTCTCTACGTATCATCATATCAGCTCAATTTGGCTTGCTGAGGGAATTTAGGGATTTTTAAAGGGGATCTCTGTCCATTTGGAATTTCAGTAGTCACTTGGTCATCTAAAGGTGCACGGTCAAGAGTTGTGTCTCCTGCAAGAGGACATGAAAGGGAAGTTGTGGCTTCTGGAGTGGGTGATTGAGGACACACAGACCTTTCGGCTGAGCGTCTCCAGCAGGAGCTGCACCCTGCCTGCGCGTTGGCAAGCTCCTAGTCAGCTGTAAGGTAAATTATTAACTTAAATCCCTTTCCCTTCCGGTGACTCAGCAGGCAGGCCGTAGCTTTTAGGGCATCTCTAACCTGTTTGACTTTCGATTGCGAGTCTGAACGCAGACTGGCATAGTCTTTGAAGGGAAGGGGTAAGGAGAAGGCCATAAAAACTAATCCTTTGCTAGCGGGGCGGGACTTGACTCTTGCGGGGGGTAATAATTTCCCAGTTTGTTTCTGGGAAATCAGTTGTTTCTGGGAAATCAATTGGTTTTGTTCAGGTTTGCCAAAGAAACTAACAGTTTATCCCTATTTTTCAGAAGCGTCTTAAAATTCCTTTCTTGCAGTGCGATCATAAAATCTTTGACTTTCTCTCTGCTCTACAACAACAAGGTTTAATTTCACTGTTTGTATGATTCTGATTGCTAAAGTGGAAGCGATATAGGAGCACTCTGGGGTTTTCTTCTGTGCTTTTCTCCCCCCCATAGACCCCTCCTGCCTTATCCCAGTGCAGTCTGCACTGGAATTCCGGCATAACAACAGGAGCCCCAAACAGTCCTTCATTTCTAGCTCTGTTTTACGTGTTCTTTTCCAGAGTATTAATATGCTGGGTAGCCTCTGTGCTCAAACGAGGCATAAACAATTCAGACAGCAAATGCTATAGAGCAAGTGCAGTTAATGGACCCAGCTGGTTACGTTGCCAGTTTTATGTGACATGTTGCCTGCGTGAGCTTGGGAAACTTTCTGCTCTTAAATATCAGAGCGCTGTTTAATGGTTTGCGTTGTCCAAATGTCTGTTGGGCTTCGGCATCTCCATAATGGCACTTGGTACCGCAGGTATGGGGGTGCCAGAAATGCCTCTGCTTGACCTCGCGTAATGTCTCCATCCCAACCATGCTCAGCTCGGCAGCTTCGGTGGAGACAGACCCTGGGAGGGATGCCGGCACGTGTGCGCAGAGCGGAGCGGATTGCAGCCTCCCGCGCCTTCCCCGGGGAGGGATGGCCCACAGGGGCTGCAGATCTGGGCTCGCACTGCCCCACGTCTTGATCGCCTTGGCCTTCTGCTCGGGCTGGGTTAGAGCGTTGCGTGTCTGGAATGATTTCCACGGGTGTATTTTTGTATTAGGTTGCAATATTTGTCCACCTTCGTGCAGAAGAATGAGCTTAAATAACTGTAGTGAAAACAAACTTTAGATTTGCCCTAGTATGCCTGACAATGTGAAAAATAATGATGGTACAGACAGATGAGGGAAATAAAAAAAAACCTAGCCTGGATGAGAGCCTTGAAAGATGAGAAAATACGGAAGCAAGTGGACATAATTGTCAGGAAAGGGTGAGATGAAAGCGGATGGTGATGTTTTTATGACGGAGAAGTAAAGGAAAAAGCTTTGCAGTGGACACTGCGAGGATGAGCGAAAGAAAATGGACAAATTTATCTGGATAGTGAAGAGAAAAGAAAATAGTGGTCAGATAGTGGTCAGAAAAGAAAAATGAGTTAGTTAAATATCCCAAGATGCCATTTAGTGCAGTGCATTTCACTCTTGGCCTTCCCCAACCCCACTAACGTGGATTGCTCCAGGCCGCCTGGGGCTGCAAATTCTCCGTCCCCGTTTCCTGCTGGGGAGAAGGAGAGCTCCTCTGTGTACGTATCCAAAATGCTGGTTTTAATTTCCAAGAGGATGTAGATCTTATTTGTTTATGTTGGAGCAGCGAGCTGGAGAGGCCAGGAGAAGACCATGTGTTTACGAGCAGGGCTAGATTCCCCGGAAAGCAGAGTCGTCTTCCTGGGCATCTCTCCATCGCTGCTCTCCTGCCCTGCTCTGCCTTCCTCCAGCCCTGCATCCCAAAGATGTTGTACGCGTTACCTTATTAACATTTCTCTTGTAATCACACAGGTCTTTCCATCTCCGGCACTTGGTGCTGAGCTCGGTGGTTTGGTGTGGTTGCTTAGGGCAAAGTTTCCTTTTTTACTTTTCAAAGCGATTCTTACGTGCAGTCGCGCTCGTTGGGGCTCTCTGCAGCAGACATCTGTCATTTGCTTTTCTCCTGCGGACGGTAGCAGCGAGGTGCACAGTTGAAGGTTGACGGCGGGGTGAGCGGCAGATGTCGGTGAGCGTTGCCTCTGCAGCGTGTGCGCCGTTCTGCTCCGCCTGTGCCAAATAACTGAGGATGAAAGACAAGAGTGATGTGAAAAAATGCAATTTAAATGTTCTTTGAAAAAGACAGCAACAACAAACTTGTGTTTCAAAGGATGGGGGGGGGGACCTTATCCACTAAACACATCACACAGTGCAGATTCCTGTGATCTCGAGAGACCGTTGGGATCTCCAGCTCACCAAATGGTAACACATCAAAGAAGTGTCCATGGGGCTTGGAGTACAAACATGTAGTATGCAGATGGCATAGAGAGTTCACAAGGCTCGGAGTCCGTGCCCAGGGAACAGATACTCCCTTGCTGAGCGACCATCTGACAGCTGCCTCCTTTTAGATGACTCTTGGCATCAAAGGTGACCTGAAAAACTTATTTTTCAATACATTAAAAAAAAACAAACTCTCAAACTTAAAAATCTCCAAGTCCAGCTACAAGAGCCATCCCTCTGCTTAAAAGATCATACTTTGCAAAGTAAGTTTTGTGTGTCTTCCCAGACTTGAAGGCATGGTTGCTTGGCACGGGGCTGTCTTTAGCTCTTGCTCTGGCAAACGTGGAGCTCTCCTTGCTTGGTGTTCACAAGTGCAGAGGGGGACATGGAGGGACCCACAGCAAGTGGGCAGTTGAGAATGACCTGTTCTCCAGTACTTACCCATAGCATCATCTGTCATCTGATAAACTAGAGGAAGGGGATGCCATCTAGAGGGACCTAGACAGGCTTGATGAGTGGGCCCATGTGAACCTCATAAAGTTCAACAAGGCCAAATGCAAGGTCCTGCATCTGGGTCGGGGCAACCCCTGGTATCAGTACAGCTGGGGGTTGAAGGGATGGAGAGCAGCCCTGAGGAGAAGGACTTGGGGGTGTTGACGGATGAGAAGCTCAACAGGAGCCAGCACCGTGCGCTGGCAGCCCAGAAACCCCCCGCAGCCTGGGCTGCATCCCCAGCAGCGTGGGCAGCAGGGCGAGGGGGGGATTCTGCCCCTCTGCTGCGCTCGGGGGAGACCCCCCTGCAGTGCTGCCTCCAGCGCTGGGGCCTCGGCACAGGAGAGACACGGAGCTGTTGGAGCGGGGCCAGAGGAGGCCCCGGAGATGCTGGGAGGGCTGGAGCCCCTCTGCTGGGAGGACAGGCTGAGAGAGCTGGGGGGGTTCAGCCTGGAGAAGAGAAGGCTCCGCAGAGACCCCACTGTGGCCTTTTGGTACTTAAAAGGGGGCTTATAAGAAAGAGGAGGACTCTTTAACAGGGCCTGTAGTGACAGGACAAGGGGCAATGGTTTTAAACTGAAAGCAGGTAGGTTTAGATTGGACATAAGACATTTTTTATGATGAGGGTGATGAAACTCCGGCCCAGGTTGCCCAGAGAGGTGGTGGCTGCCCCATCCCTGGAAACATTCCAGGTCAGGTTGGACGGGGCTCCAAGCAACCTGATCCAGTTGAAGGTGTCCCTGCTTATGGCAGTGGGTTGGACAGAATGGCCTTTAAAGGTCCCTTCCCACCCAAACCATTCTGTGATTCTGTCATCTCCGCTGGGGATGATGGTGCTTAGCGGTTTCATCTGAGGTGACAGCAGTGGAGCTGCTGAGCTATTGCTGCAGGAATTACTTGCAGTTGTTAATACTGTTTTAAGGCTTCTGTCTGTGCAGGTCAAAGAAATTAGAGTGTTGGTTCCTGCAGAAACCTCACCTTTGTAATAGAAGCACTTTGGAGGCACCAAGTAACGCTGCCTTATGCCTTGGGCAATGTAGGTTGGGCTCTTGCCGCGACTCGGTGGTGTAACCGAGATCTGCAGGCAGCAAGGCTGCCTCTGCCCCGAGCGCAGAGTGACCTGGGTTCAGCTGGGTTTTACCTTCTGCTGAATCAGAAGCCGCGGTGCAGGTGAGAGCACAAACCGTTCCAGCGGAGGTTGGTCAGCCTGGGAGCAGCCCCTCGCTGCGAGCACCCCGAGAGGCGGGGTGAGGTGGTCCACACGCGTTTCATGGCTTGCCAGAGTGTGCGTACCACGTAGGGACCTCAGGAAAGCTCAGCATCCCACGGAGCAGCAGGGAAGCCGGACTTGAATTCAGTCTGGTGGCCAAAGTAACGCACTGCTTTGACCAAGAATGCCCCTGTTTGTTCTTCCCCCCTCCCAGAAAAAAAGTAACATCCCCCTCCCTTTTTCTGGGCCAGTTTTCATAATTGCATCTGGGAGTCCTCTGCCAGGCAAGCCGCCAGTGGATGTCTCGGCAGCGGGGTGTTCTCTACCCTCCAGCCCCACGGCGCTCGGGGCAGCTGGACGAGGATGAAGACCAGCATCTCCAACCTGCTCGCTCGAGTAGGGAGGAGCGGTTGGGTTGGTCTGCTGGTTCAGGGGATAGCCGATGCAAATTAAATCGCTTTTTGATCGTCCATAGAGAAGAGTCCAGCAGAACCCTGGGGTGGTGCTTGGACAGAAAGCAGATGCCTGCTGTCTCGGGAATCTTCAAAACATTTCTGCTTTTGCCAGCGCTGTTTGAGGCTTTCCTGGGTTGGGTCTGCGCCAGCCACGTCGCGCTCCAGTCCTCTGCTTATCCCCTTCAGGGGCTGGCACCGCGGGGAAGCAGCGTCACCTGCCCTTGATTGATGGGGCAGTGCCGGGCAAGGCGAAACAAATACCCCGGGGATATCTGGTGTCTCCATCTCCTGGGACCGGGTCTGGAGGACCCCAGCCTGCTTCTGCCCGGTTCCTCGTGTGTGCCAGCAGCACCTCGGTGAGCCGTGTTTCAATCACAGCGCACGTTATGGAAGAGCTCACTTTTGGGCATAGGGATGAGGGAGAAAGGAGAGATTTGTTTAGAAGAAAATTAGCACAAGGTCGTCTTTAATGCCTAATTACGATGCGTGCCGTCAGTCCGTCCAGACTGTGCTCCATCCCACAGAGCACCCGTCGCACGCTACCACGCTTGATTGTACCCCCAGGGATGGGAAGCAGCACGTCGCCCGCGTTGCCGTATCGCAGCAGAGCAGGTGTGTGCCAGAGCGCTGCTGGCCCCCACCGGTGGCGGGGAGAGTCACGACACGTGTATGTGTGTTTTGGCAGAGCTGCAAAAATCAGCATTTACCACGTATGACGGAGCCACCTCCCCTTCTGTCGAGTGAGAATAACATCGCAGAAAGTGCGCGTCCCCCTGAGGGATCAACTTGGTAGCGATCAGCAGTTGTTGAGTCTTGAACAGCTTCTGCTGGTCCAGCCAGTTCTTCAGAGGCTGGGTTTTTGGGTTGTTTTTTGTTTTGTTTTTAAATGGCAGCTTGCTAAGGGCCAGATACTGTTGTGACAGTACCTCTGAAATCCTTAAGCTGCTTGAATCACTCCAAGGAGCCAAGCAATAAAAGAGCTGGAATAAAATGTATCCCACAATGTCCTTCACTTCTGCTGACAACTGCAGTTTAAATTACTGGTGCAACCTTTTAGCATAGCTAGCTTGTAAAAACTAATAAAAAATAAAATGAAGTCATAACGGCTACTTGCCACCGCGTCTCTGATGGGGAGTAGAGAGAAACTGCCTTTCTTTTGAGGTGAGCCCGTGCTGGTGTACCATTATTGCTGTTAATATTGTATTCTGATCACTGTCATTAATATATGCTGTAATTTTTATGTTATATAAGTTACACAGCGTTTATTAGAGAAGGGGCTTTGCTGTTCTCCTAAGGTAATGTTTATCCCATGAGCACCCTAATGTTTTTCAGAGCTTATATTAGAATTGCACTTTTAAAAAAAAACCAAAGTTCTCAGGAGAGTGTTTTGTTTAACTGATGCGAATTTGGGCATCCCAGGCTGGCCGGGGCTTGGCGCAACCTGGGCTGGTGGGAGGTGTCCCTGCCCAGGGCAGGGGGTGGCACTGGATGATCTTTAAGGTCCCTTCCCACCCAAACCAGTCTGTGATTTCCAGGTGCTCTGATTTCTTGGATCCTTTGCTTCAAGTGTCTGGAGTTTTGGGGACCCAGAATAATTCATGACTTTGGGAAAAAAAAAAAAAGTGCAAAATTTAACCGATGTGGGTTTTTATTTTACAAACTATAAAGCTTGCAATAAAACATTTCCAGACCTCAAAGAGCCAGCGAGGGTTGTGTACAGATGCTGGGTTCGCATAATGTGGGTGTCGAAGCGGGTATTGCGGGGCACGTCGAAGTGAAATCTTCAGCTGTGGCTGTTGAGTAACATCTTCCCTCGTGATTTCTGGAGAACTCTGGAAAGAGCTTTGCAATCCAGGGAGGAGCGAGGGGCAGAGGGGTCGGGGCTGTTAGTTCTCGTCTCTGCAAACATCTTGTAGCCTTGTGCAGATGGAAATGTGCCACGTCCTGCAGCCTGCCAAAAGAGAGAAGAGCTTCGTTCATGATACGTTTCCTTCTTCATAGCCCAGAGATGTAGGCACTTAGGAAGCATTTTGCTAGCCAAAGTGAAAAGGATGGAGGCAGCCTTTATAAGCAGCTGCCAGTCTCGTCACCAGAGCCCAGTGCCAGCCCCCGAGGACCAGCTCCATCTCCCTGCTGGGATCGGCGGCAGAGCTGGGACTGTGTGAAAGGCTGCGGGTATGGAACGCATTAGTTAAGAGCAGGGGTGGGAAGAGGGAGGCTTGGGACATTCTGCTTGTAGCGGCCGCCAAAACCGTGGCTGTCCAAAAGGCTGTGTAGGAGGGTGAAGGCGTGCGGATGGCCCTGATGAGCAGCGCTTTTTGTTCTGAAACAAAAGGAAATGCCACCTACAGCAAAGGCATCGCCCGCTGAACAACAGTCCTGCAGCCTTTGACTTCGGTTGGCAGAAGGTATTTTATTTTGTTTCGGTTTCCTATATGTATAGCTGCTGAGATCAGACAGTTGTGTGCAGCAGAAGCGTGTCCGGGAGAGGATTTGAGCTGGGGAAAAAGCTGGAGGAAAAATCATAGTGAGTTACTGGGCTCGAGGGTGGAAGTGGTGGGTGGAACTCACGGTGTGTCATGCAGCAGGTCAGTCGGGATGGTTTGTGGAGGTCCCCTTTGACCTTGGCACTTACACAACAAAGTAGTTGATTCTTTTTATTTTTTTTTTTGTGGGAAACGGTCAAATGCGTGTGACTTCAGAGCTATCGGTTGCTAGGTGTTGTAGTGGAAATGTTTTCTGTGAAGGGAGCCCAGAATGCCTGCAAAGCTGGCTTTGAGCTGGTGGAGCACAGAGCTGGCGGCCCACATCTCGTCCCGTTTAGCCGCAAAGGATTTGAGATAGCCCTTCTCCAGGTTGTCTCGTTTAGAGAGAGGTCGCAGCAGCAGCGTTTGTAAAGCATGCTGATCATTTACCACTGCAGTTCTGCTGCTCTGGGTTGCGCTGGCTCTTGCGAAGCCAAGTACCCTCGTCCCCAGCTTCAGGTAATGAACGGGCCAGGGTTTGGTGGAGTGAAGATAACTCAGCAACTCAGTGGCAGGGACAACCAAGAGCGTCTCTCGCATCCTTCTTTAGGATCTGGCTGTTCCTGTAAGTGTTGAATTCTGCTCTTACAAGCCAAAGCATCAAATTTGGATAGGGAAGGCTCAGAGTTCATTTTGCCGGTGTTCCCGCAATGGAAGCAGCTCAGGACCAGCAGTCTGGGTCATCAAAACTTTGCTTGGGGAATTCTGGCCAGTTTGCTTTTTATTGTGGATGCCCCGCGCTCCCTTTGTGAGTCTCTGCCGTGCTGAGGAACACGCAGGAGCTGAGGATGTGCCTCGTTGCACTGGGCATCATAGCACCCAAGGAGGTGTCCTTTGCCTTGGGCCAAATCCTGTGCCTGTCTCCTCAGCCGCTGTCCTGCAGCCGCTGATACTCTTCAGCGGCCCAGATTGTCGAGCCCGTGGGAGCTTTCAGCCTTAAAACCAACTACATGGTGAATCTCTCATCTGTTTGGAGAAGGTCTGGAAGGAGTGTTTTTAGCCAATGTGCTAATAGGCAGCCTCTCTTGCCTGATGCCTCTAGGCGGTGGGTAATATGTTGCTTAAGTACATGTGGTTTTGTTTGTGTTTCTATATTAAACAGGGGAAGAACCCTTGAGATCAACGTGGGGAGAAAGAAGAAAAGCAGTGAAGGAGTCGCTGTGTGATGCACGACAGATCTGAGCCGAAGTGCAGAAGGTAAAGCACAGACGAGCCCTGCCGTGTCAGTTGGCTCCATGCCTGGTATTAGATTGCTTTTGCCCTCGCTGTATTTTAGCACGGTCTACCAAAACACCTCTGCGCTCTGCTTACTCTGCTAGCAACGCTCCCTTCTCCCCGTAGTCAAGTCAAAGTAACAGTGAGATGGGAATCATAGAATCATAGAACCACAGGGTTGGCAGGGACCTCTGGAGACCATCCCGTCCAACCCCCAGCCAGAGCAGGGTCACCCAGAGCAGGTGGCACAGGAACGCGTCCAGGCGGGGTTGGAATGTCTCCAGAGATGGAGACTCCCCCACCTCTCTGGGCAGCCTGTGCCAGGGCTCTGCCACCCTCACAGCAAAGAAGCTTTTCCTCATGTTGAGGTGGAACTTCCCATGGTCAAGTTTGTGCCTGTTACCCCTTGTCCTGTCCCCGGGCACCACTGAAAGGAGCCTGGCCAGAGCCTGGAAGGCTTGTAAAAGTTGGGCAGCAACGGTACAGGGTCACCCATGGGGTCTTAATCAAGCCCCTTATGTATTTTTCGGCCATCACCTCTTTTTTGTTAATCATCTATTATTTTTTGAAAGTTTTAGCCGAATTCAGTTGGCAGAACTGCAGGCGAAGAAGCGGCATTTCACAATATTCTGACTTCAGCAGTTTAAATTCTAATTTGAAACGTGGTGTTGCATATCACTGATGGTCTGAGCTCGCCGGCTCGGTGTCCGGGTGCCTCGGGATCCAAATCGCCGCACACAGCCCAGTGGGGGGAGTTGGGCTCTGAAACTGCATGCGTGGTCTGAAAATTTTTCTTCTTTATCATCATTCATTGGGCAGATTCTTGTCCCAAAATGCTTTGTAATCGAGGTAGGTTCACTGTGGAAGAATTAGTGCGTGGGCTGCTGATGCACAGCTATTGCGGGGGTGTGTGGCTGGCCGGGAAGTGCAGGCGATCTCGCCGCAGAGGCTGCAGATTGCTGCCAGCAGCACCTTTCTCCTTCTCCAGTTTTCCCTCTCCCTCCTGGAACGAAGCCAGAGGATGGGATTTTGTGCCCTGCGCTGAGCTCCTGCAGGCAAACTCCAGAGGGTTGTCAACACTGCTGATGAATTTGGGCTTGAGCAAAGGTGTCAAGCGTGAAGCAAAGTGGCTGCAGCACAGAGTCGCTTCTGCCTCTGCCAGGGAGCGCCGTTTTCTGGCAGAGGGACACAAGGGCACCAAGAGGCAGTTGTATCCTAGGCAAAGCTGCTCTGGAGCCCGAGTTTTTGAGTGGAAGTAGCACGTGGATTGTTACTGGGAGCTGCCACAGTTATTCGAGTCGGGATTTGTCTGCCAGATCTAACTCCTGCTCTTAGGAAAACTTGGCTGAAGTGTAACGGCCCGTGATGCAGCAAGAAGCAGACTAGGTGCTCTCAAAGGTCCCTTTTGGCCTTGAACTCTACTAATCTGTGAAAAAAATCACAGCTGCGTCTCTAATGACACATGACCAGTTCAGGCCCCTGTTTTGACTTGCTGTCAAAGATTTCTCCAGGAGCGCTGTGTCCTTGTGTGTCACGTTTGGAGCATCTGCTCCCGATATACTTGGGTTGAACCGCTTCCAGCAGACTTAGCAACTGTGTCGGTGATTTCCTCCAGGAAATCCAAGCGTGCGGGATAGTCTTTAGCTTATGGGATCGTGGCAATCAAGCCTAATGGCACTCTTAAGTTGCTTTTTTCTATTTTTTTTTTTACCCTGTTAGCTGTTTCCCCACCCCCAACTACATATCTCTACACGTAGGGGTTGTTTTTTTCTGCCTTATTCAAGTGAAAGAGAAAATCCTTTTTGATTTATTCCAGAGCAGCCCTCGAGCTCAGCTCCTGTGAGAGCCTGCTGACTTGGAGTTCAAAAGATCTCATGTCTTTGAGGCCAGGCTGTGGTCTTCCATCTTGCCTCAAAGTTAAACTGAAAGAGAAAATTCTTTTTTTTTCTTCTTAAAAAGAGAGAAAGAGAGAAAATAAGCATGCTGTGTAAGGGAATCAGTCGTACCTGCAGCAGAAGAGAATGCCAACGTGCAAAATTTCAGGTTAAAATCTGGTTGTTTAGCGAAGGCTTTATTTTCAAGCGCCTAACATCTTGTTTAGTAAGTGTTTCGTAGTGATAAGTTCTTCCTTTTAAAGCAGCGCTTTTGGCTGGCTGGCATCCAGCCTGTGATTCTACATTAAAGCATTTTTTGGTGTTTAAACCACTACATTACCGTGGTGGCTAGAAATGGTAGTTCCTGATCCCTAATTTCCTGCAGATCTGCTGATAACAAGGCCTGGCTCCGGCAGAGTCTTGCATCGCTAACTCCCGAGTTCGGTCTTCATGTCTGCGCTGAATTTCACCGCAGGCAGGAGTTCTGGCCACTGGCATAATTGCCTGGTTGCCTAGCTGGTGTTTTCAGGAACGAATGCTGGAAGATTGGCCAAGGACATCTCCGTTCAACATTTAGGCTTCAACACTTATGCCTCACTCTCTGCGTTTTGCTTCCCCTGCTGCCTGACTTGAGATGTTTGGAGCTGGAAGCGAAGCTGCTCGAACACGGGCCCTAGCACATGCCGAGCAAGAGGCATGTCTTTAAATGTGAATTTCTAATGCTTAACTTCTAACGTCATCCTGTGGAGCGATATTAAATGCGTCCAACAGTTGTTGTGCGTCTCAAATGACCGTCTTGACATGCCGGAGGGCTTGGGTGTGGTTGATACCTTAAAACGCCTGTTACGCTGGAGACTAGAGTGATGCATGTGAAGTATTAAGCCCTATACCAAAGATGAGCTGTGCGCCTTGAGAGGAGGTGCAGACAGTTGTCTGGCGTATGCAGATATGTGTGTATGTGTTTATATGCAGTAGAGCGCAAAATAAGTGCGTAAAAGCTTTTATAAGCGAGCTCTGTTCCATAGGGCCCTGCTTCGTCCAGATGCATGCGGTTGTTGCTAGAGCTGTGTATTTGGAAGGGCAGAGGGAACAGATGGAAGACCTTTAATATATGGGGACCCACCTTTAAAAAAAAACCCCAGCTCTTTGGAGCAAGGTGCCCTTGGCTCTGCTTCTACCTGGGGAAAGCAGCAGTGCAGCGGGAAGGAGGTGCTGAGCAGTGCAGCGAGGGCTCGCTCGGACGCCAGCAGAAGATAAAACACAGGTTGGGTTGGTGGAGTTTTTATCTGCAAGTGGGGTCGTGAGGGCTGCCGTGTAAAAGGGTGGGTGCTCTCCCAATCTTGTAGGTGAATATATACCTGGGAGGTGTGTATATTTTTTTTTGTTTGTTTGTTTTAAAAAAAAGCTCCAGTGTTGGTACAGCCTACTGGGGAGAAAAAACCCAGCTTCTTACCTGCCTCCAAGGAACAAAATGGTTTGCTGGCAGAGTCGAGGACAGGTCAGCATGGGGAAAGTCTCATGTGGCGTTTTGCAAGCCATTCTTATCGCACTCCTTTTTCAAAAACCCTTCCATTCAGAGTTCCGTGGAACGTGTGCTTGAGAACACCTTACTGTTTATACCCCCCCTTTTGGAAAAAAGCACATCTAGAAAGCCAGCTGAAACTAGAGTCATCTTCTGGCATGTCTGTGTACAGTAAATCCACGCAGCTCAGGTTACGAGAGAAGGACGGGCAATGGACTGACTCTTCTTTTGTTCTGTCACCGCTTCTGCTCTTTCTTCAGCAGAGAAAAACCACACATCGACCTTCTCCCGCAAACCCGTGTTCTGAGCCAGCAATAAAGTAGGAAAATGTTTTTTCCCAAATCTAATTTGAAACATGATGACTGGACCATTCTTAAACAGCTTTCAACTTAACAATAAAGAAACTTCACAGAGTGCTTGGCAGGAGCCTCTGTACATAATTTAGATCATAATCAGATGCATTAACACATTTTATATGGATCTCATGGGGGCCAAGAAGATGAGGTGTGCTGGGTAATTTCTTTCCAGATTTCTTTACCTGATTGTTTATTACTCTTGGGGACTTCATTTGTGGTCCAAATGTCACCAGCAGAATCCTGCTGCTTCATGTGCCTGCATTTAGAGTAGCTAGGAGCAAGGCTTCAAATAACCTAATTGATGTGTTATCGTCGGTCTTTCCATCTGTGTGTGTCAAAGGGAGGATGGAGAGTACGTGGGGAGGGAGGGAGGCGAGAGGAACAAAAGCAAGGACCCGGTTCTGCAAAGTGCTGAGCTCCCCCTGTGCCAGCGGCTCGGTGGGAGGGAAGGCGCCGAGAGTGCTCGACGAGTAGCGCGTTTCCCGCTGAGTACAATCATGAGCTCCGCTTCTAGAGAGCAGCACGGGGGAAGCGCTCCTTCCCCACCTTTTCATTTTAGCTGTTAAACATAAGCAGCTCTAATTTTATAAAGCTTCTGAAAGCTTTTCGGCGCTCTGTGCAAAGAAGTGATCATATATCATTCGCATTGCTTCATTGTTTTGCCATGAATCCACCCATGCCAAAAGCATCCTTGTTGTGAAATCTCTCCTTTGACAGAAAATTCTGTTGCTGCTTTGATAAATGATGTTTTGGATTTCTTTCCGCTCTGCTGGTTTGTATTATCCCCTCAAAAGGTGGGAAGTGAAGTTCCCTGTCACTTCAATGTCTCCTTTATACATGTTGAAGTAATAACCCTTCCCATGTATTTCATGGGTCTTTATTTGTTATTAAATGCTGTGAATGGGGCTAACAGCAGCATTCCCCGTCCCTCCCCAGCCGTGGGCGGCGCGGCCAGGCTCTGCTCCGAGACGCACGGCTCAGGGCTGAGGGCCCGGTCACCGGGGCACAAGGAGGGATGCTCCTGGGCACTGGGGGTCGCTCGCCCAGGGTGTAACCCACCAGTGGTGGCATCGGCCGTCCAGCACTGACCCACACGATCCCCAGCTGTGGTCCAGAAATCAGCACAACCGGGATGAGAAATGGGCACAACTTGGTGGATGAGAAGCTCAGCACAAGCCAGCAACGTGCGCTGGCAGCCCGGAAAGCAAACAGCATGCTGGGCTGCATCAAAAGCAGCGTGGCCAGCGGGTCAAGGGAGGTGATTCTACCCCTCTACTCTGCTCTGGTGAGACCCCACCTGGAGCACTGCATCCAGCTACGGAGTCCTCAGCACAGGAAGGACAATGGACTGTTTGCCCAGAGGGGGCCACGAAAATGCTCAGAGGGCTGGAGCCCCTCTGCTGTGAGGACAGGCTGAGAGAGCTGGGGGGGTTCAGCCTGGAGAAGAGAAGGCTCTGGCCGGGGAGACCTTATAGCGGCCTTCTGGTACCTGAAGGGGGCCCATAGGAGAGATGGGGAGGGACTCTATATGAGGGAGTGGCAAGATAGGATGAGGGGGGACGTTTTTAAACTGAAAGAGCGGAGATTGAGATGAGATCTGAGGAAGAAATTCTTTGGTGTGAGGGTGGTGAGGCCCTGGCCCAAGTTGCCCAGGGAAGTTGTGTCTGCCCCATCCCTGGAGGGGTTCAAGGCCAGGTTGGCCGGGGCTTGGAGCAACCTGGGCTGGTGGGAGGTGTCCCTGCCCAGCGCAGGGTGGTGGAACTGGATGATCTTTAAGGTCCCTTCCAACCCAAACCATTCTGTGATTCTATGAACTGAACCCGCAAGGCAGGTCAGATGTGGGCACTGCGTTCAGGAAGGTGAGGAAGTATAAGAACACAAAAGGGGCTGGACTACACCAGCTGGACTTGGGGCCAGAGAACAGGCAGAGGTACTGGCACAGCCGTGGGGCCATGGCGGTCCGTACCAAAGACACAGAGCCCCTTTCCCTTTTTTCCAGTGGTAGTGAAAACCACCCCTGGCTGGAAAGCCACAGTGTTTTACTGGCGCACAGTGAACAAACGCTGTGGCACAGTGTGGCCAAAACAGGTTTGAGTGCAGAAGATCCTTTGGAGGCCGAAGGCGAAGCACTGATTTCTGTTTGCCTCTTTCCTTGGGGTTTTTTTTTTCCCCCCTTAATAATTGTTTATCAACAACACTTTCTCAGGCGATGATGCAACAGCATCCCAGATTAGCCCAGATCGTAAAGTGACTTTTACAACAGAACATAATGATGATGAAGAAATGAGTATCCTTAAAAATCAGGAGTGATTGGGTTGTTGACTTCCCATTTCATATGCTGAGCGAGTCCCTGTGTCTCACCCCCCGTGACACCGGGGAGCTGTGCTGTTGCAATGTTGATGGGGAGAACGGCGGGGCTGAAGAACTGAGTCACCCAGTGGTTTTTCCACAAACACCTGCCTTTCCCTGTGTTTTCCAGCAAAGAACTGAGGAATGGCATTACTTGCAGGATATCCTGCCCCAAGGGATAAAAATTATGGTGGTTGGGCTCTCCTGAACAAACCCTTTCCCCTCCATCTCCTGCTTATTTTGACTCATGAGAGCATCAGAGCAGGCTGATAAGGGCTCCAAAGGCTTTGCGCAAGCAGGGCAGGCAGGGGGAAAATATCCCCAGTGCCTTTGCTATTTATAGCCAGTTCACAAGCAGTTTCCTTGCTTCCAGTGCCCAAACTACCAGCTGTGACTGATGTATTCTCCTTAGGTCAGCGGCACGTACCGCGACCGACTTGTCTTGACAAGCTCGGGGGGGTTATCGGTTCAGCTGACGACTCTGCTCATGCTGTGGTTTGGCCAGGGCAGGGACGCGCTTGGTTGGGCTGTGGACGGGGGTCTGAGGTTGCCGGGGGCGGGTGAAGGAAAAGGAGTGGTTTGGTTTCTATTTGCTTAAGATCTACTTGGCTTGGACTTCAGAATTACTGATGTTCAACCTGTCTTTGTACCAAACCACTGCCACTGTTCAAACAACTGCTCAGCTAGAACTATTGGATTACCTCTCGCTAAAGCATTGTTTGATTTGTCTTGCTGTTTTGTCAAGCCTCTGAAGATAATAGCTTGCTTTAGCCTTTCCTCTCCGGATAGCATGAAAGAAGCGTCCGTCCAGAGGGGGATGTGTTGCTGCATTCTAACTTCTGTGAGTTAGGAGCACCGTGGCTTACCTGCATGGGGTGGGATCCGTACAGCCTTCACCTGCCTTCTCCTTTATGTCCTGCAGGTATTGCTTGGCTGGGTAAGAGTTTTACTTGCTGAAGATCTGACGGGTGCTGATCTGTTCCTGCTAGATCACAACTGCTGTCTTCTCCTACTGCCTAGTTTGGGTAGCCCCTTACAGCTCATATCTGGTAAAAAAAAAAAAAAAAGGTGTTGAAAGTCTTCCAGCGATCTTGTCCGTGTGGTTACATGCTAAAATGCAAGGAGGAAAGTGTGGCTTTTCCGCTGTGAGCTTTGCTTGTGTGGCTTGGCTTGTCCTTCTCATGTTTGGGGAGAAGAGCAGAACTGTTGCTGAGTGGGGAAACTGAAGAATTTAAGTTCTCTTTTGCCTAATTTCGGGTGAATATAATCTGCTACTTGGTGGATTCTGTGTAAGTGTCATAAGGATGGACATAGACAGAAATAAGGCAGAATGTGAAAGATGGAACACTTAAACTCTTCTGATGGTTGGAAATGGGAAGTGCCTTTTTTTCTTTTTTTTTTTTTTTTTTTTAAATCCGGCAGTAGGATGCCGGCAGTTGTGCGTGTGTGTGGTTGCCCTCCACTGGTTGATATTAGAATGACCTCCCTGTATCAGAGACTTTTTTTGGCCAAGATCAGTGTTTCAGTGTTGACTTTGAAGAGGGTCAGAAGCCTTTGAGATGCAGGGATGGGTTGTTGAGAACTGGTGAGTGGGACTGCTCACTCTGGGCAAGCCTCTGCCATCCTGGGCAAGAGGCAACATCTGAGCTGGTGGAGCAGGAGGAATTGTCCAGTGCAGAAGGATGCACGGAATCCAACTCCATCACTCAACATGGCCAAGGTTTGCAGAGGGGTAGCCAGGGCTTGGAGAGGCTGCAAAACACATTCTGCTGCAAGACGTGGCTCTGAGCAATCTGTCATTGGGGCCCGGTGACCCCATGGGGCACGTCGCACCTCAAAATAGGCAGCACACCCCTTGCCTCCTGGGCTGTTCGGGGGAGTAGGCTTGAGTTATGTATCAGGCTGAGAATTATGCGACAGTCTAAATTAAAAAATCATTTGCTGAACTTCAGTTTTATGAAAATAATCTGAACGTGAGTTTATCAGCACTCAAACGGCTGTTACAGCGGAGAAGCTTAGAGGATTTAAGGGAACTGCATCCAGCAGTTGTGATTTCCATGCTGGTGTGTTATACCCTGTCCTTGAAGGTTGCTGATATTCAGTAAGTGGAGTAGTCCTGGTCAGCAAAACCAGTGACTTGTGGGTTTGATTGTTTGGGTTTTTTCCTTCTGGATCAGAACCAGGAAAGTCAGGAAGGCGGCTGTGTGCCTTACAAGACCATAGTAAGGTCTTGCTTCTTGCTCTGCACTTGAAACCCTTTCAAAATGTGTATGCTAGGAACTATAGATTTTTTTGTCTTCTATGGATTTTGGCAAGACAGCTGTTGGAGTAAGGTGAAAGGAAAACGAACCCGAGAGGAGCTTTCGATTTTGGCTAAATCGGTAGTTACACTTTCCAGTAACAACAGAAGGCATTTAAAAAACCAAAACGAAACAAAACCCAAAACCTGGTGACACCTGGATTTCAAAGACGGCATCTGATCCATTCTTTTTGCCTTCCACTAAAGACGGGACCAGGGTAAACACGCCTTGTTTATCTCTCTGCGTGTTGGATACGTGAAAGAATTTGGGGAAACAGTGATGTAGTGGTTGAGCAGAGAGATGGGAGCAGAGGAATCTTTAAAAGGATGTCTCTTAAAATGTCTTTTAACATCAGCCCAACCCATTTGATCTCACAGTGTTGCTCTCATGAATGTTTATCACCTCCTACAGGTATTAAGACACCATAAAAGCACCTTGAATTTTAATGCGGAAGTGGTAGATGTGTCTTAATTGCACAGATATATTCCTCTGTCAAGACGTAAACATTAGAGAAAAGGAAGCAGAGCGTGCTGGGAGACTTTCCACCTTTCACGAGGTTATCAGTTCAATGAAGCGCTTATGAAGAGTTATTTTTATTATACATTAGAGCTTTACCTATTTCAGGTACCTCCAGGAAAGACTTCTACCTTCTCTTTGGCATTTCTTTGAATCAGAGAAGGAATCAGGTTGGAAGGGACCTCTGGAGGTCTCTAATCCAACATCCTGCTTGCAGTAAAGCTGCCCACAAAGGTAGATGAAGTTACTCAGGCGTTTGTCCTCTTGAGGTTTGACCATCGATGGGATGGAAGGTCTACCACCTTTCCGGGCTCCCAGTCATTTGTTTTCCCTCTGTATATCCAGTCATAAGAGACTACATCAAAAAACCTTGCTGATGTCAAGGTAATCAACGTCAACGGCTGTCCGCTCATCTACCAAGCCAGTCACTTGCTTACGGGAGACAGTCAGATTGGTGAGGTACAATCTGGGACATCTGTGCTGTCCCAAATCACCGTTTTGCCCTTCATGGCCATGGGAATGGCTTCCAGGAGGGTTTGTTCCGTCCATCCCTGCCTACAGACTTCTGCCAGCAGCAAAGTTCTGTGCAGGCATCTGGGCAGGGTAAGTGCTGCCTTTCCAGTTGCATTGGTGTCCTCTTTATTCCTCCCGCTGAGTTACAAATACTCTCAAGAGCGAGTTTGTGTTGTCAAAGTTAATTCTTGGAAACTTACTGCAGATAACCTTGGCTTCGTCTTGACTTGGCTGCTCGCGGGCTTTCATTGCCTTAGCTAATAAAGCCTTTGCAATTGCTTGGAGACACTTCGAAGTTGTTAGTGTTTAAATAAAAGGATTAATTTCAGGCATCCTGCTGCTAAACTGGTGTGTTTGAATTTTGAAAAAGTGCATTTTCCTTGTGAGGTGCGAACAGGCTCTGAAAACCGGTTAACTTTTATCAGCTAAATGGACTGTAACTCCTTGTGAGGGGCTGCTGAACTCTTCGGCATCGATTTACACTTGCCAGGCAATGGAAACAATTGTGTTGGCTCCATGAAGAATAAATAGAGAGGGGTCTCACGGTATGAATATGGGAAGGTGTGTCAGGAACGCCTGCCCTTTAAACCTGCTCCTGCGCTTGATTTTATTGATGACTGAGTCAGTATTTTAACATTTCCGTGCCTCGGTTTCCTTGCCTATAAATTACTTGCGTCTTCCTTTTGAGTTATTGAGGACAGCTTGGCTACCACGTATAAAATGCCGTCAAGGTAGGGTGCCAAGTGAATATAAACTATTTTATATTTAGTGCCTTTTGAAATCTTGGACTTTTTGTTCTCCCTTTTATCTGTTTCTTTCTTTTTAATCACACAAAATGGAAATAAACTCAATCACAGCTGTTGCTGGAGAAGAATCATTAGGCCCATCCAGCTGGCTCTCTCGGGGCCAGCGCAGGATTGTTCCCTGTGCTGCATTTCAAAAGTATTTTATCTCCTTTAGTCTTGCGGGTGTGCGGAGTGATGAGCGTCTTTCACTTCTATCAGCTCTCTTCATTGATCTAAGTGGGAAGAGCTATTTTTAGGTGGCTGTAAGTAAACGGACACCGGGCACCGCAGAAAGGGAACCGGGTTATTTTGGGAAACCCATCAGCAGCCGTTCTGACAGGTCCTGCTGCAAGTTCTGTCTTAGGTTGGGCTGTCTCAGGTTGTGGTATCAATTCCCGGGGTTGTGAACCTGGTTTCTTGGGTGGGATTTGCTGTCCGAATCCGGAATCAGCAGCTGCTGAAGACTGTCTTGACGGCGTCAGTTTATGAGAATTAATTCCCCCTAAACCAGCCTGGCTTGGAGGGATGCAGGGTGATGATTGAGCTGGAGGTTTTGGGGCAGAAGAGTCATCTTAGGGGCAACGTGAAATACACCTCAAGTGGAGACAAGCCCATGGAGACAATGTCACGGTTCAAGCTCTGGATGAATATGCCGAAGAGTTGGCATCTGTTAGTGGCTGCGCAGCAGGTTTTGGTGCGCTCCTGGGCAATTCGTTTGGGTTTATTCTGCTTCAGTGGCTTGCAGAAGGATGACATTTTCTGGGTTTCACGTAGTGTTTTTTCATAAGCGTTTTGGGACAGTTTCTGCCTCTCGCTGGATTTGTGCACGGAGCTTGCCGAGGCTGCGCGGAGCCATTAGCCACTCCGGTTACTCGTCTGTGAATGTGTGAGTTGGGAGTCCGTCGGGGAAATGACTAAACCTCCACCATCGCTGGTTGGAGAGCTTGAGAAGCCCAGGCAGGAAACATTGTGTATGGGATGTAGTTGCACATTATCTTCTCTCTGTCTCAGCAAAGACCCAAGTCTGATTTCAAAGGTCAGAACACGCTCTCACCTGGGTGTTCCAGGCCTTTTATAGAGCGGTGGAAGGCCATTACCTAAAATTAGCTTGCTGCTTGGGGAACGCTCCTATTAGCTCCATATTAGGACTCTTTTCAAAGCTCTTGATGATCATTTACTTGATGGGCTCCTATTGAAGCTCATGGGTACAAGGCAGAAAATGGGAGACAAATAGCACCTGATACCGCTTCCTGACTGAGAAGAAAAACAGGGCGGGCTTTTTGGCACAATTCCTCTTCTGTGGTGGTTTTTGGTGGTGTTTTTGTTTTTTTTAAGGATCTCTAGTAAAGCTTTCCTAGGCAGACCAGTGGACTGCCTTTAGAGTCGGACTTATTTTTATTTTCCTCTAACTTCCTGATGATCCAGACTTGCTGGGGAGCACTGGGAAGGGGAGCACGTGATTCCGAAGCAGGCTTAAATTGTAAAGCGCAGTCAGATCTGCTAAGCAACAGCATTGACACATTTAAATAAATCTGCTGTTGAGTAATATAGAGTGACATATTGAGAGCAATTAAAAGAAAAAAAAAGAAACTCGGCACAAATTTAGGAAATGACTGGAACGAAAACAGAACATAGATGTTAGAGAGGACGTTGGATAAAAGAGAGGGAGGGCTACTCCGCAAAAGGAGTGTACTGGAGGACCAGGATGTCCATCAGGAAGGATGAGACAACAGCAGAAATGCAAATTTACGCTGAAATTATCCCTTGGCAAGTAGGATCCTTGTATTTCTACTTGTCTGCCAACCCTGATGGTCGCAAGGATTGAAAAGATGAACGCTGCCTAGATCAGAGAGGAGCACGTGGTGGGATGTCGGACAGCTTAGAGAAGGTAAGGTGGCAGTTCTTCTTCTGGTGGCTTTCTTAGTCTTGGTCCTCTGGGTCCGTGGTGAGTTGGGTGAGAGTCCTGTTGTACCCGTTGCTGTAGAGGTGCGTAACGCTGTAGAAGAGGGCACAGACTGAATTAGGAGAGTTTATAGTTGAAGCTGATGAAAGGAAATCACCTGCAGAGCTCAGCTGTGGAACTCACTGCTGCAAGAAGCTGTGAAACCAAGCGCTTGCTGCGGTTTTCCTTTTCTTTTCTTTTTTTTTTTTGTTTTTTTTTTTAAACAGTTCAGACTTTGTACAGATGAGAATGTACGTGATTGATTGCTTCAAAAAAGTGTTTTGGTGGGCAGCTTCTGTTCTTTGGGGGCTCATGGAACTCCTATTTGCTAGTGGTTAGGGGAAGATTGTTCCGAATAAGCTTTTCTGTGACTGTGATTTATGAGTGTTTCGCACCAAAGCAGCTGGAAATGAGCACTCAGGAGTTGCGGGGTTGAAGTGGATGGATCATTGGCTTTGTCTAATATAGCCATCCTCCTGTTTTTTTTTATTATTTGTATTGGATTCTATACAGTGGTCAAATTGAGTTGTGAATTTTGTGGCTATCTTAATGACTTGGTTCCAAGCCGATGCCTTCATGTCTGTGTGTATGGCACGTTCGCAGTGGAGTTGGTGGCTGTGTCACTGAGCCCTTCAAAGCCTGTGTTCACCGGCAGCTTTCCCAGCCTCTGGGAATGTCTCCCCTTTCCTTGGCTGGGCATCAGGTATTTACTTTGGACACGAGCAGCTTTTGTCCAGTGGATGGCAATAGCTAACTCGCTCACTAGCCAAACTATTGTGCTATTAAGCCTAAAAGGGAGATAGCTGTGCTGTCCCTCGCGATATTTTTCTGCCATCTGAGCTGTTTATGGCTCAAGGCACTGAGATGAGAGCGAGATGGCACAGCGTGAGAGATGCTGGGCCTTCCTCTTCTGTCCACAGTAACTGATGCAAATGGCCTGAAGAGGTGTTTGTGGCTTCCTTGCCCATTAGGTCCTCTCGGCATCTATTCTGCAAACGGTCCCTGAAGCTGGCATGAGTTGGAAATGGTCTGATCTTCGGGATGATGGCTGGGAGACAGCAGCTTGTGTTGGAAGCAGTTGCTTCATCTGCACGAGCGTTGTGCTGGCAGAGTGTCCCACTGCCCGTTCCTGAGCTGCTCCGAGGACATTTGGCCCCACTTACCCAGCAAAAATAGCTGTTGTGCATTGGAGATTTCTGCCTGGAGTATTTTTAAGCCTGGCCAAAGTAGCTTCAGCCTTCCCGAGCGTACCCCCTCTGCTAACATTTGGATTCTCTTCACCTTCTGTGGTGAGCGGGCAGGTGGGGCTGCGCATGGTGAGGATTACTTGGGCAGTCTCCGAAGAGCGGAGCGTATCCACGATATCCACGGCACACAGTTTCTCTGGGAATTTTCCCTCTGGACCACGAAAGTGCGTTAGCGATGTTAAGTGTTCGAAGCCCCGTCAGCTATGAATAAGATCAGTCCTGCCCATCCTGCTGCCAATCCGGGGAAGGTGTTACGCCATTAACTTTGCAAAAGCTTGGCTGGTTCAAGCTGCTAGCACAGGTCTCACCGCGCCTTGGTTGAACTAAAGCATTTGGGCGTTCTGTGATTACGTCAGACAGATTGTCTCAAAGCCACAAGGTATTTAGCTGGCCTGGGTGCTCGATGCCAGTTAATAAGGATTTATTTAAAAAGACACTATTGCTTAGCATTACACGGTCTTTAATGTTGTTAGAGCATTCTAATAAAATGGGACTTTGGCATCTATCTGTTAGACTTCCAATAACTTTTGAACCTATCAGCTGTTTTCACTCAGAGGGACAGAGCCCGCCGAAGCATTAACTCCCTGTAAATGTCCTGAAAATGGGAAACTGAGGCTCTTTATGGAGTACTGGAGAACCCCGTGGAAAATCGAAGGCATCAAGCAGTAAGAATTCAGGCTTCATTTGTGCTGGTGTTCCCCGAAGTACTTGTTGGGGCTACATTGAGACAAAAGATTATATTTTTCTCCGAGTACGGTGCTGAGCATCGCAGGGGCTGTTACAAGTGCCTGACTAAATTAATAATCATTCCAGCTGTTTCTCCAGCTAGCTAACAGGACACCATTAGGTTCGGGAGAGCACTTGGGAAGTGCCTTTGGACCAGGCTGTATGCTTGACAGATTTTTGGTTTCAAAGGCAGAGGATTTAAAAAATAATAATAATAAACCAACTCACACAAGGAGTCGTGCTTTGGTGCCTTGGCCTGGCAGGCAGCGTTGAAGCTAAAAGCTCTATTAGTGGGTTTCAATTTACTCGGGCTGAATCCTTCCCTGAGGATTGCTCATGTTCTGTGGAATTACAGGGTTTGGCGTGGTAATGTTTTTCCCCTTTATTTCTCCCTTTTGCACTTTCTTGGTGCAGGCAAAACGGCAGCAGAGCCCTGCAGAGGCTGGAGAGGCGTGAGAGCGCTCAAGGGCTTGCAGGGGAGCACGGCTCTGTTAGATCGGGAGATGTGCGGGTACAGCAAGATGCGGTCGGAGGAGATGAGCGATGCTCGCAGGCTTCGGAAATTATAAACGTCAATAGAGGAAAGCAGAGACACCCAGTGCTGGGTCTCTGCCCTCTAACTGCTGGTCCTTAGCTGACTTGCTGCGAAGAAGGAGGCTGGAGGTGGGTCACAGGGAAGCGGGAAGAAGGACGTGGACGAACTAAACCGATGGGCTGGCATCGCTCATCCGTGGAGGCTGCAGAAGACGCAGCGAGGCAGTGGGGTTGTGGGAGAGGGAGGACAGGAGAGACCCAAATAGGGGAAGGTGGGTATTGGGGCAGCAGAGGAAAGGTGGTGAGAGAGCGGCAAAGAAAATGATCTCGGCAGCTGCATTTTGTGCGGCTACTCCTGTATCCTGCAGCTGTTCATTAGAAATTCTGTTTATGCCACAGGGAGTTTTGGAGTCTCTGAAGCTGACACAGTTTTAATAGACAAAGACATTTTGAGTGCAGCACATCTGCTCCGGGATGCTGAGGAACAGGCTCCATGCGGCAGTGCCATTGGTTGAAGCATTTCGTCATGCTTTTTTTTTTAAGACCTCCTCTCTTTTATCCTAAAAAGTAAATTATGAGGTCAAAAGAAGTGCTGTGTTTGCTCATTAAGTTTGCAGCCATTAAACATGCCGTGCTCTTCCTAATATCCCCGAGTTCCCAGCCCCTAGAGCTGGCAGAATTGCCTTTTACTTCGAAGGATCCCGAAGCATTTCACAAAAGCGGCCATCGCGGAGGTCCGAAGCGGCGGTTCGGTAAGGAATATGCTGTGTAACACATGGGAGTGCAAAAAAAAATAGTCAGTGTGAGTATGGGGTAACACTCACGCTCCCCGGCGCGTGGTGGGTTGTTGACGCCTCCTGAGCCCCAGGTGTGAGAGCTGGCAACTGGAAGAGTCCAAATAAAATGAAATCATGTATAAATGGTGTATATGACAGGAATTCCATATAACTCGGAAGCTTTGTTACGAATGGTTTTGGTGGGGTTTTCCTGCTGTCAGGTTTCAGATATTAAGAGTGGCTTAACAGGGAGCCAGTCGGTTTGGGCTGCGTCTTGAGCAGCCCCGTTGGGACCCTCAGCCGGGGCACAAGCGTGGGGCTGGGGGGAGGCTGCCGCAGGGCAGAGGCCTCCTTTTCGCCTGATCACTGATGTAACACCGCATTATTAAAAATTTGGCAAGTGGGTGTGTTTAATCGATCGATTTATTTCTGGGCAGACTCAATCAAATCCTTAGCTTAACTTTGATAACCCGTGGCTTTCCAAAACCCATCTAATCTCGCTCAGTCATTGAGTCCACCTTGTGCAGGTGAAAAGTTAATTCCTTCCTTCGCCTCCAGCTTTGGCCACGTTCCTTTGATCCCTCTTTCCCTGACCTCTCTCTTGGGCCGTCATTAAACAGAACAGTGTAACTTTGCCCTTCCTAACTGATCTGTTATTACTACATCTGTCCCCAGTGGTTTCTGGATGTCTGTCCACCTACCCATTGCGATAGGAGCAGTCTCTGTGCCGGACACACGCGCTGAGCGGAGTTTGCTGTCTCCCATCCTGCTTCTTCCAGGGACTGGGTGGTGTTTGTCTTCTCCAGCCACGCAGCTGGAGACTAGGTTTGTCATTTATGTTTCTTCGTGATTTCTTGCGAGCGAAGCGCTGGGCACCAGTGACAGAACAGCACACAGCGTGTGTCAAATTATCCAGCATTTCAAATCCAAGCGGTGACTTCGCTTTGTAGAAATTTAATTACGATGCATTCTGCTAGTGCTTATCTTCTATCATACACTCTTCTGCTGGTTAATAACTTCATTAAGCACACCCACAAGCTTCAGGCACAGCGTTTCGTTCGCTCTGTGTATTTTGAAGTGCCGTATGCGGCTGCTGCCACATCTGCACATCCCAGCCCGTATAGTGCAAGTGTCCTGCACAGCCCTTCATTAGCCGGACTGTAAACGTCCGGTGTGTTAGGCCAGCTTGAGTCACCCAGTCGGGTTCCTCTCTGCCTTGCACAACGACAGTAATTACCTTTTCTTACTTTATTTCAGACGTCATAACGTTGCTTTAGCTGGCAGAGATCTTACCCGGAAGGCCTGTCCCAGTGGTGCCTCTCGGTTTCAGGAGAGTTTATCTGGCACAGCGCTTAGGCCGGCAGCATTTTTACGGCAAGGATGCCACACGCCGCCTGCCTTTTGGCGGCACGTGGGTGCCTGGCACAGGAGCGAGATGTGTAGGTACGCTTCGTGGTGCTCCCCGAGTGTTTTCAGGGCAGGCCGTGCCCTGGGGAGCTCGCAGGTTAAACGCATGGGGAGGGGAATGGCCAGACGCGTGTGTGCACCGTGGCTTGGTTCACCGCTGAGCCGGGCCTTTAGGAAAGGCTTGCTAAGGTGCAGTGCTGGGCTGATGGGTGAAAGGAGCTCCTGGGGCATCAGAAAAGACACAGGAGGAAAATGCTGTGTGATACAATCCAGAAGGACCAGTAAAGCTGTGCGTGCTCGTGTGATGAGTGAGGAGGGAGCAGTACAGCCGTGAACTTTTCTCAGAAGGCTAGGAAAGGCAGAATATCCTTGGATATAGTTTTGCCCCATGGCTCGTTTTTTTGTTGGGGGTGTGATTTCTCCAGAAGCAGCCGTTGCGATCCAGTCTCTCTGCAGAGCGCATTTCCACTCTCCTATCTGGCCAAATCTACATGAATACGCACAGTCCGAAGTCTGCCCATGCCCAAGTGCTACCAGTGTAACAGCGGTAGTGGGGCTGGGATGCCATTACCAGCTAAAGAGGGATAGCTTTTGCACAAGCCCAGCGGTGCTGGTGACATGATGGCGTGTGGCATGGTGACATCTTTCTCCTGAAGCTTCTGCAGACGGTGAAGATGCAGATTAGTTGGGCCACTGGGTTCCTGCTGTGTCGCACGCCTGTGAGCGCGGCAGAAAAGCATTTAATGTCCCTCGCCTAATTGGGACTGTGTGACTCGAGTGTCTGGTGATGAGAGAGGGGTTTTTACCCATAGGACCCTCTTTGAAGCTCGTCCAAATTAATACAGTCCTGGCAATAGTTGTGTTTGTGCATCTGAATTTCTAGCTTGTTTTGTAATGAACTGTGTCGGATAAGAATCCGCCTGCTGTATAAATATGGGTGATTACAGCGCGTCAGGTAATTTAGTTATTTGGCATGATCGATCGGGTTGTCTGAAACGGAGCGGCCTCCACTTAACGTGGTGATGAAGCGCTCTCCAAAAAGCGCAGAAGGCCGTCAGGTTGTTAATGAGACCCGGTGCAACTGCCCGCCCCCCGCATTTCTGAGAGGAGGGGAAACGCGGCGCAGATACAGATGGGAGGACGGGGAGCGGGGGAAAGAGCTAAACAGGGAGGGGAGGTACATTTGGAGTTGGTTAGCCCGGTTCATTCGGCCACGTAGCACCGACAAATTTAACGTCTCTGCACCTTGGTTTGCCCAATTTCTATAGGCTTTCCCTGGATATAAACTTCCCAGCGTGCCTGGGTCACGAGGACTGCCTGCTGACCTGCCCCCTTGCCCGCTGAAGTCCAGGGGAAGCCACCCGTACGATTTCATGCTCGTTAGAGGCCCCTCACTGGAGATGCTCCGTCTCCAGCACTGGCTTATTCGCTGCGTGCGGGAAATGGGCAAACTTTCCGAAAAACCCATGGAGACAGGTTATTTTCCGTAGTGACCCACCCTGCTAAGGGAGATGCTGTGAAATACTGCGTGTGTTTCTGTGCTGTTTGGGCAATATTTCCTTTTTCTTATCACTTAGCCAGGACAAAGAAAATGATAAATTTGTGCGTAATTATGACCTGAAGCATCTCTCAGAGCGGGAGCCTGAATTCTGCCACGTGGTGGTTTGCTGCCGAGGAAGTGGTGATGATAGTGTTTTAGGGGGGTGAGAGAGGTTTATATTTTTGCCTTGGGGAAGATAATGTGCCTGAGCTATCTAGGGCTGAAAACCACAACGGATACCAAGGACCTGAGCTGTCTCACAAAGTCAGCCTTGGGAAAGCCAGCCCTCTCCTCCTGGCTGGAGTTGACCTCTGCAGGCCTCTCTCGTACGACGCAAAGCACTTGGCTCTTTGCTGTGGTTTTACCTCAAGACAGTTCTCGTTCATTAATTGCTTCAAGGAAAAAGCAAAAAGAGCCTTCCACTCCTCCCACACCGAACGTACCCCTTTTAGCGGTGAACAAAAGACCAGCCGCACGCCTACTCCTTGGGTGGCTTGTGCCGCTGCACACGACGGAGCAAAGTACCTGCTGCCTCGCTTTGCTTCCTGCGTCCCAAAAAATCTTTAACACTTAGTAAATGGGAATGCAGTGAGCCCTTGTGTGGCTGTAGGGATTTACCAGGTTTCTTGTAAAGCTCTGCCCTGCGGTCCCTCGCGCTGAGGTTTGGAGGGGGGGCGAACTTCGCATCCAGGGTGCTCTGCCATTCGGTACCGCAGAACACAAAAGGATTTCCTCGGAAGCTGGGTATCTTTTTGTGTGGAGAAGCACTTGCGCGCAGCCTGGAAGAATAAATAAAACAATACGGCTGGTTTATTACCAGAAAACAACACTAAATAATAAATTTAAGAACTAAAAGCTCTATAGGTAAAGTAGATTTCGCAATGCATTATGCAAAAAGCAAGAAGGCACCAGAGAAGGAAACCTCTGGAAAAAGGCAGGCAGGGAAGATGGACGATCTTGCGGACAGGACAATTAGATGGGGAGTGAATCCCAAGCTGGCAGAGGTTCTGGGGTGACCTTGGGTGAGTTTTTTCTCCGTACCTCCATTACCTGCTCTCTGCAAACTGGATGCGGTTTTACTGTCTAAGGATTTCATCAGAATAAATGAACGTTCATGAATCACTCGGTTAACCTTGGCTGAGCAGCATGACAGACCCTTCGCAGAGGGCGAAGAAGGCAGGTACCTGGAAGCACCTGGGCGAGAGATTTCTGTACCTTCTGCTTGCCACAGTACTGAGCATCTCCTGGAGCAGGCCCTTGTCCCTGTGCCCCAGATGAGGCACAAAAATCTGCAAGCCAGACTGTCAGTTCTTCACTTGTCTGCCTTGAAGCAACTTGAGTCCACCTTTACTTTGTAAAGAGGGAGGGTGAGGCGTGGAGGTTGTGTGATTTCCCCTGGGTGCTGGAGAGAGGCAATGTTGAGAGCTCGGGGCAGACCCAGGACATCTTGAGTCCAGGTTTCTGCTCACCTTTCTGAGTTATTGCCACCTGAGGGCTCAGACGCAGAACCATACAATCATTTAAATTGGAAGGAACCTCTGGAGGTCTCTGAACTTTGGCATTGTTCAGCCAAATTTTGAATATCTTTTGACCTCCTATCATGAGGGCCAACTATGGCCAAGCGGGTAGTGGCCAGAGCTGCAGTTTGATGACACTCCCCACCTCCACATGTTTTTTCTTTCTGGCAGTGCCAGAGCCCTGGAAGGTCTGGTTGCTGCCACCACAGATGAATTTGGGGTTGCAAGTCATCGGCAGGAGGAACCTCCACTCCCAACCCTTCCAGTCCTCCTCGCCACTCCCAGCCCAGATGTCCAGTGCACTTCTGCCAGTTCTCCCTGCCTTCTTTTCCTTCTTTCTTTCCTGCAATGATCAGGCAACTCAACTTTCATCCTTGAGGGAGCTGGGCTTCAATTTACCTCCATGCCTGGGGTGGTTACCTCTACTATCTCTTTCGGGTGTTGATTTCCCTGCTCAATTGTCATAAGCTCTCAAAGGCAGCAGCAGAATTACAAGATGATCTGTTTCATGAGGTCTCACCTGTTGGGGTTTATCAGCTGATGCTGCTGCTTCTGGGTTTTCTTGCCATGAAACTTCAGAAGCGGGGGTTGCTTCTGAGAAAGGTCTGATCCTCAGCTTGCCCTCTGGGGCTCCGCAACCAGTGATGGTTCATGCTGATTATAATGATTCTTTCAGGAGCTACAGCAGAGTAATGTGCTTGTTCCGTGCCTGGAGGGCCTGCAGGTCCTGGCACTGAACGGCTCCAGGATGGGAGCAGGGGTTGCGGGCTGGTACCCTGGGGTGTTGCATGCTGGGTGCCCTTGGTGAGCGATGCATGGGAGAGACCATGGGTTGCAGGCGTGAGTGCTCTTCCCCCCTGAGAAGATGGGGTGCAAAGCAGCTCTCAAAGGATTTGTCCTCAAGTGCCCCTTCTAAACCACCCCAGATACCTCTCTGATCCCTCTCTGCACTCACAGTTAAGGTTGGTGGAAGGTCTGCAAAGGAGAGAAAGCCAGAAAAGCTCTCCTGAGGTCCTGCATTTTCTCTTCTGGTTGCATTTCTCCCCCCATCTCCGTTCCCCATCCAGATGAGCTGTTGGAGCAATTTGCAAATGCAGTGGGTCTCTTTCTTCTCTCTCCTCCCCGCGAGGATTTCTGAATTGCAGGAGACACCTTTATGAAGATAGTTAAGATGAAATGATGCTGTACTGGGAGTGCTGGTCCTATGCCGTCAGGGCAGGAGGCCGCCTGGCCGCAGAGAAGGTAGCAAGCGTGGTGCAAAGCCAGTGTCCGTGTTGTCTGGGACCTGTCTCCAACAGAGCACACAGGGAAAGGGCAGAAGAACAGGGTGAACGTACATGATACTTCCCCTCATGTAATTTAGCCGCTGCCTTCTTCAGCACACGTGGTCTCCTGATGTTGCTGGAATGAGCACATGGAGGGGCTCTTTTTGGGTGTTTGCCCAGGACCTCTTTACCTCGCGCATTCCCAGCTGCGCATGGGGAGCGTGGCTGGAAGCAGGTTTGGCTTCGCATGGAGCTGCAAACGTGGTGAATGTTTCTCGGTTTAGATAAAAGCTTCCTGAAGCCGGGGATGCGGTTTATCCCCTGAATTTACAGATTACAAGACCCTTTACCGGTTGTGCGTGTAGCAGCGTTGATCTTCGCCTGGGAGAATTTCTCTGTACCTGTGAGCTCTCGAGATGGTACAAATCCCTCGTGATGATCCCTAAGGCTGCAGCACGCAAAGCATTTCAGAGTGAATTTTCCATCTGCTCCTTTTAAAGATCTGCTCTCAAAGGTACCTTAAAGCACACACCTAATAGATTTATTTTCCTTGTTCAGCTGCAGAAGGAAAATCCTCCAAATACTTCTGTTCCCAAAGTGATGGGAGATTTGGGGTGTAATCCTCTTCTTTGAGAGCGTTAGGAAGTAGAAAGTTATCACCGCTAAAGGACTGGTTTGCACTCTTTTCTTCTCCGTTTCACCTGAAACTCTTCTCTGAAGGGGGGAATATGCTCTATTTTGCTTTTTTAGCAAAATGTTTTTCTTCTCCTTCTAAAAAGAAAGTAAGATTATTTTTTTTTTTTCCTTTGATTTCATTTTTAGTGCTGGCGAAAAAGAGACTTGGCAATAGAAACTGTCTACTCCAGACTGAACCGATAAAGCCCAGGAGCCCCTCACACGCCACCCCCCGACATCCTCCGCCGTTCAGCAGGAGCGAGCCCGTGTCACACAGGTGGGTACGGTGCCTCGCTCTCCGCGCAGGGGCCCAGCACAGCGGGAGGTTTGTGGAGGTACCAGAGCCGCGGTAACACCGCGGACCCAGCGTTCGGTGAGGGAAGAGAGTATGGGCGCACACAGACAGAGTTGGGGAGCTCTAATTTAGCAAATACAGGATTCCTGTAGATTTCTCTCTTGGAAAGTTCAGCGAGGTCTGTGTCACCGCGTTCTGCCTGATGATTATTTATTGCTGCGGTATGCTCTGGAGGGCTGTAAATTTGAAGTTTCCAGGTTCTGTTCACAAATATGCTGAGAAAGGGACAATATTTCCCCGATTTTACAGGGAGATGGCCAGAAGGAGGTATAAGCAGGCAGGATTATTTGCAGAAGGACCTTGGTGACTGAACATTTGCAGAGTAATGACTCCACGAGCACCCACAGATCAGCCCAGGCTGGCTCTTTCCACTAAAAAATACAAAATGAGGGAGAACCTCAGGTATTCTCATAACTTCACTGGCACGGGGAGTTGAGGAAATCTGGGAACGCAGCCCCGTATTTGAACTAAGATGTGACAATGTGCCCGAACAGCAATTTAGTCTCGCAGCCCTGTGCCGTGGGAGAAGGAACTGCAGAGTGCAGACCTGCCGTGCGCGAGAGGTCAGTCGGGTTGGCATTTGGGAAGAGGCTCTGGTAATTATTGAGCTTCTGATTTCCCAAGAGCTCTTCTGGCCTCTTTTGTGTGTGCGCGCGCGTGTGTAATTAGGTCTATCAGGCAGCAACCTTGTGTTATAATGTCAACAAGAGTTTCTCAGTGTGGGGCTCAATCAGTTTAAAGGACTAAATAGTACTTGGGAGTGAGGGGAATGAGTTGACTGGAGAGCCCGGCAAGTAACCCGTTTCTCCTCCTCCCAAACTTCTTTTTGGGAACTATGGAAATCAGCAGCCTTTTTCCCCAGGGCTGCGTATTGCTCTTAAATACAACACTGAAGTCTCCTTTGGTGAACCCACAGATTGGGTTTTATTCTGGGGGTTTTTTTGAAGTCCTAATAACAATGTGTTACGACCTCAGGCTCTCTCGAGTTGATGAGGAATAAAGTCTTAGTAATGAAGAAGAGTCTGAGAGTGTGTCTAACGTGCTTGCTTTATCGCCAGCACATATTTCATACTGACAGTCAATACTTCTAACTGATCCCAAGCCACGTGTGTTGCATTTCAGATCACTCCCCGACCTCCTCTGGTCTTTCCCGCGTGTCTTTTCCAAGCTAGTGGCAGAGTTAGTTTGTCAGCTTCAGGTTTCTGAGCATATGGATTTATTTTTTTTTAATTCACAGCCCACGTTTTCGGGTCAGGAGGATAAAGTTTGTTCTCTGTCAACTGAATGGAAGGACCAGAGGAGCCACTGGAAGGGTTAGGTGGCAGAACAGCTGCAGAGGATCGTGTGTGGTGTGATGGATTTAGCTTTTCGAGGACCCCCGTTGCCATTTTGGGGAGCCTGGTTTGCCATTTCATCACTGTTTAGGGCTCATAAATGGGTAAAGCAGCTAAACCAGAACAAGATTTATATGCAGTCTGAGCTGATAACCTCCGTGACTGCCTTTACTGCCTGTGGGGCTGCAGTTTCCTCTGGCCAGACTGAAGCAGCACAACCACATGCCCTTTCCTTGTTTCTCAGGCACGTTTACGATCCCTTGTTTCTGCGTTTATCTCAACACCTTCCAGGGTTTGACCGCGCTTCTCCCATGGCACCCTCAAACAAAAAAACAACAGCAGAGCTTGTTTTCCCACGTATGCCGTCAAGTTAAGCTGGTTTTTCGATCCACTGGTGTTCTAGTGAGCGTGTGCTCGGAAGGGTTAATAGGGCAGCTCACATCTGGCCAGCTGTTTGCAGAAAGCTGCAATTCCAGGGTCTTTGCAGCCCCTGTGAGAGCAGGCTGAAATAGCAGGGACTGACCGACCGGCGCATACACGTGGAGAGAGACAGCATGGGCTTCGTGTCCTGGGGAGAGCTTAAAAAGGTTAAGGAGGAGAAAAAAAGACTCTAAAAGCTTTTTTTAATTATTATTTATTTTTGCCCTCAGTCGCCTGGTTTGTACACTGGTGCGTGCTAAAGCCCTTCCCTTGTGGAGCAGCGGTCCCGGGGGCACCATACGAGTGTGCTGCTATTGCCAGGGCTCCCTGTGCCTGACTGCCAGCCCCCCGCAGGAGCGCTGGGGATTTACATTCATCGTCAGGCTCTCTCCCAGCCTGGGCAAAAGCAAGTTGGTGTGCAGAGAATAGTATTAAAATATCCCGCCAGCAGAGCCGAAGCCTCCCCCATCTGCCCGCGGTGACTGTGCTGCCAAGAACCGAGAAAGCTGATTTAGCCTTTTCCTGACTTGTTAGCCCTTTTATCCTCCCAGCTTTCTGAGATTTACGCCAGTGCTGTTTGCCAGACGATGTTATGAATTTTAAATCTGCCTTAATTTTAAGTATCCGTACTGCTGTGCAACTCCCAGTTGTGGGTCAAGTTGGGGGGGATCCCCATTTAATCGTGGGCCATTAAGTTACTGACTACAAGCGGCCTTGTAACAAGACAGGCCTAGGAATTTTGCTTTATTATGCCTCTGTTTCCCCTTTCATTATGATTTTTTCCTGGCTAAAATCAAATCTTCCATCTGTTTTTTCCTGACATGCGCTTGTTGTACCACACTGAAAATTATTGCTGACTTCTCTCTCCTCCTTTAAGGTGAACTTCTGTTTTGCTTTGGCCTGTTTCCAGATCTCTCTTTTAGCTGAGATTTGCTTCCTCACCGCCTTTCTGCTAATTCTTGATGAGTAGATGAGAGGAGCATTAAATAGATTTAGTGAAAAATGGCCGTCACCAGTGTAGATGACTTTCCTCTAATTAAAAGTTGAAGTGGAAATGAATAAGCTTCTCTTGAGGCTGTGCAAGAGTCGATGCGAAGCCCAGCGCTATATTATCGGTGATGTGAAATAATATCCCAGAAACTTAGGTACCTCAGAGGATGCTAAGAAAAGGGAAGGGCGTGTTTCTAGCGCAGCATATTCACGTGGCCTAGATTTAAATCTGTTGGCATAGACCAAAGACTCGGAGCTGGATTTACCACATCCTTGACTTTTATGCCCATGCTTGGTAGGCACTCAGTGCCGTAGCAGAGTTTTCCAAGCAAAAAGGTGTATCTGAGCAAGCTGATACCGCTTGGGTGGTGCGGTACCCAACGGATCCTAACTTCAGCATCTTTGCTTTGAGGCACAGTGTAGACTTTTACAGTTTTGACCAGAAAATCTCTCTTGTGTGCAGCCAGCCGGTGGAGGTAATCGTAACCAACAGGAGTATGTTCCCTTTAAACTTTCTCTTGCAACGAATCAAAATTTCCCGTCAGGAAATGAAAGCAAAACACTTCATCTAAAAATTCCTCATCAGCTCTAGTCACTAGACCAGAACAATAGTGATTACACTCAGTTATGCAGTACAAATTCCCAGCCCTGCTGTGGCCCAGGATCACAACATGCCTTTCAGAGGTGGGCAGAGAGAGCAGGTGTACAGGAATATCTCCATTTTGTACGGGAGGAGACAGGGGCTTGCAGATGTTAAGCAGCTTCTGCAGAGTTACACAGCAAGGCAGTGGCAGAGGAAACCAGATCCAGGGCCTGTGATTTCTCTGGTCTGGCCATGGAAGCATGCAACCCTAATGAAAAGCAGAGTGCCCGGAGAAAGCCATGTGTCCGCATCTAATGAATCCCATCGCTTTCTCAGGTTTACTGGTATTAACCCCAGAGGTATTAGACATGTACGAAAGTTGCTGTTTTGCAGAGAGGACAGTTGCTTTTAAAAAATAGCAATGTTTTAGGTCACTAAGGGGTTGTTTTGTTTGCATTGTCTGAATATATGATTGTTCTCTTGTAGGAATGGCAGAGCATCAGCCGCACAGCAGCGATGAGAGAGACTGACATTCGTACAAGTCTCTTCTGGCTCCTTCTCCACAATGGCTGGTGCCTCTGCATATTCATTGGATGGTAATGCAGGATGTCGAGAGCGGCGGTAGAGTTTGGCTTGGTCCCATTGTGTTTTTCTTCTGCCGGTTGAGAGTTTGAATCACCATGACAACGCTGTGACACTTCCAGCAACGGTTGCCCGCAGACCAAGGGTAGGCTAGGGGTGGGTGAGAAGGTCAATGATTGAGTCTAACGGGATCAAAAGTTGTGCCTGCAGCAAAACGACTGTAGAAAAGCCGTCGGTACGACATGAAGATGAAATTCCCCTTCTATTGGCTTCTCGTTAAGCAGGCGCAATAACATTTTTTTTCGAGAGACTCGCTATAAAAACTCTTTTGGTTATGGCTACTGATCCAACGTGATTGGGCGCGCAGCGACTTTTGAACTCATGACTGGATATACGATGTTGCGGAATGGGGGAGTGGGGAACGGAGGCCAGCCGTGGGTGTTGAGGTGGTCCAGTCGGATCCGGCTCACGTGGCTTAGTTTCACCCTCTTTATTATCCTTGTCTTCTTTCCCCTCATTGCCCACTACTACCTAACCACCATCGATGACGCGGACGATGCCGGCAAGCGCATCTTTGGCCCTCGGACTGGCAATGAGCTGTGCGAGGTAAAGCATGTGCAAGACCTGTGTCGCATCCGCGAGTCGGTCAGCGAGGAGCTGCTCCAGCTGGAGGCCAAGCGGCAGGAGCTCAACAGCGAGATCGCCAAGCTCAACTTGAAGATCGAGGCCTGCAAAAAAAGCATTGAAAATGCCAAGCAGGACCTGCTGCAGCTGAAGAACGTCATCAGCCAGACCGAGCATTCCTACAAAGAGCTGATGGCTCAGAATCAGCCCAAGCTCTCCTTGCCCATCCGGCTCCTGCCAGACAAAGACGATGTGACCTTCCCCTTGCCAAAATCCAACCGGAACTGCAGGCTGCACAACTGCTTTGACTACTCGCGCTGCCCATTGACATCTGGCTTTCCAGTCTATGTCTACAATAGTGATGATTACCCTTTTGGTAGTTCCTTAGACCCTTTAATTAAACAAGCCTTTGAGGCGACTGTCAGAACTAATGTTTATGTTACTGAAAATGCAAATATTGCTTGTGTGTATATAATTTTAGTGGGGGAAATGCAAGAGCCCGTAATGCCAAAACCTACTGAACTAGAGCAACAGTTGCACTCTTTGCCATATTGGAGGACTGATGGACATAACCATCTCATCATCAATTTATCAAGGAAATCGGAAACTCAGAACTTCATTTACAACATCAGCACAGGGCGCGCCATGATTGCCCAGTCCACCTTTTACGATGTGCAGTATCGACCGGGGTTTGATATTGTGGTATCGCCTCTGGTCCACGCTATGTCTGAACCTAACTTCCTAGAAATCCCGCCCCAGGTGCCGGTCAAGCGTAAATATCTGTTTAGTTTCCAGGGGGAGAAGATTGAGTCTCTCAGATCTAGCTTGCAAGAGGTTCGCTCTTTCGAAGAGGAAATAGAAGGCAATGCCCCAGCTGACTACGACGATCGGATCATCACCACCTTGAAGGCTGTTCAGGACAGCAAGTTGGACTTTGTTTTGGTGGAATTCACGTGTAAGAACCAGCCTAAGGCGAGTCTGCCCACTGAGTGGGCTCTGTGTGGAGAAAGGGACGACAGACTAGAGCTACTGAAGCTATCTACTTTTGCACTGATAATCACCCCAGGGGACACCCATTTAGTGATCTCCGCCGGGTGTGCCATGAGACTGTTTGAGGCTCTGGAAGTTGGAGCCATCCCGGTGGTTCTTGGAGAGCAAGTTCAGCTACCCTATAATGATGTGATCCGGTGGAACGAGGCAGCCTTAATCATACCAAAGCCACGTATCACAGAAGTGCACTTTCTTCTGAGAAGCATTTCTGACAACGATCTCCTTGCCATGAGGAGGCAGGGCCGCTTCTTGTGGGAGACCTACTTCTCCACTTCTGACAACGTGTTCAGCACAGTCTTAGCTATCATAAGGACTCGAATCCAAATCCCGGCTGCTCCTATCCGAGAAGAAACCGCCGTGGAGATTCCCCACCGCTCTGGCAAAGCTGCTGGTACAGACCCCAATATGGCAGACAACGGTGACCTGGACTTGGGGCCTGTGGAAACAGAACCACCCTATGCATCTCCCAAATATCTCCGTAATTTCACCCTCACTGCAATGGACATCTACAGGAATTGGAATTCTGCTCCGGGGCCTTTCCATCTCTTCCCCTACACTCCCTTTGACCCTGTTTTACCATCGGAAGCAAAATTTTTGGGGTCCGGGACTGGATTTCGACCAATTGGTGGAGGAGCAGGTGGCTCTGGGAAGGAGTTCCAGGCTGCTTTGGGTGGCAACGTCCCCCGGGAGCAGTTCACAGTAGTGATGTTGACTTACGAGCGGGAGGAAGTGTTGATGAACTCCCTAGAAAGGCTCAATGGTCTCCCGTACTTAAATAAAGTTGTGGTAGTGTGGAACTCTCCCAAGCTTCCCTCTGAGGATCTCTTGTGGCCAGACATTGGCGTCCCAATCATGGTAAGAAAGATGTAGCTACTATTGTCTCGCTTCCTGGTGGGGTTTGTGCATTAAAGTTGCCCGTAGCTCTTCTGTAGCGTGTCAGCTCAGCTTAAGTCATCTAGGACAGCATTCATCTCGCGTGGTCGTAGCTGTCTGTACCTGATCTGGACGCGTTATCAGCGGAGAAATCGGGGAGATTACAGGTATGACTCATCTGACCCATTTTAGGTGTTTGCATGAGAACGCCATGGCTGGTGCTCTAGAAATGCCTGTTTCTCTCCACCGAGTTTAGAGGGAGGCCGATGTTCGGAGGCGCACGGCTGCGCTCTGCAGATGTGGGAACTTAGGCGAGATGAATTGCTGTCACGAGAGAGTTCGTTCAGTGACCTTTGGGCTATGAAATACAGGAGGTGTTACGCAGAAGAGCCTAAATTGTAAAAATAGGGGACCTTTAGAGGTGCCAGGCGTTTAGCACTCGTGAAAAAGCAATTGCTTGTATGGAGCCTTAATACGAATCTCGAGGCTTAAAGCTGGAGATTCTTGCTTATTGAAAAGCTTTGCTTGGGCTCCTTAAGCGTCTCACTGTGAGGACAGTTGGCACCTTATAAATACAGAAGCAGTGACTGTTTCTGGACTTTACCAGATAAATCTTTCATAAAAGCAAGAGAGGGACCCACACTGAAGCTGTGCCTACTGCAAGGGCCTCAAAAGTCATTTATCCCTTTATATTACAAGGGATGGCAGGGAAGGAAATAGAAGCCAAGGCCAACGTCACCATGAGAGCTTTCATGCTCCAAAGGTTGTAGCTGAGTTTTGCCTAGGTTTGGGTTGATCTCCCCCCACCCAGCCGAAACTGTAGAAGCGACACCTTCAAAGACCGATAACATTCCTTTTCATGCCCAAGCTATCACTTGCAGATTGGCAGTGTTGCTTGGAAGGGGTTAATTCTCCCTAAATTACTACTTATGTATGTATTTATTTTAGGGTTTCTCTGTCATCCCAGCATAACTCTCTGCACTGGCCGTTGTTAACAATCAATAATAAATATGAATCTCCACGTGCCCTCTTAAAGAGCCCGGGCGTAGAGCCACTAACAAGAAGCAACACTGTGTTGTCTGAATCCGGTTGTGTTTAGAGGACAAATGGAAGGATAATGCCTTACAAATTAAGGAAGGGAAAAATAAAAGAGGGAGATGGTACTTAAGTAGGCAAACTGCATGTGGTTTATGTGACAGGACGCTGCTAAGCTTAATAGCAATGTGAGCTTTATGCTTCATGCAAAGAGATTCATTGATTTAATATTTCATTTTATTATTATTGTGATGAATAAATCCTTCTGCTCACACTTAAAAACCCTTATGGTCCAGGGACAATGAGGAGAGAAAATTGCTTGGATAATTGCAAACTAATCTTTCGCATTAGTCCTGTTGAATGCCTGAATTCTGCAAAATCTTTGCATTGTGTCCGCTGAAAAACTGTGTGCTCCTTCAGAGCTGAAGAGGGGGGATTGTTCTCCTCGGAGTTGCTAATGGGTGTTATTTGTGCAAGAAAAATACGTTTCTGTTGATGGACGTTAGTGCCTTTATTTGCTCTGCTCTCATCTGCACATCTATTGTGTTGGAGGCCCACTGGCTTTTTTGGGGACTTCGGCACACACGAGCTGCTGCTGTGTGTCGCCTTCGAGCCGCGCGCTGGGGTTTGGGCGCTGCGGGGGACGTTTGGTACCGCTCGGTTCAAGAGGAGGAAACTGTCTCCTGGGTGTTTTGGGAAGCTGGGTGGTTACACTGTGCTCATGGCCAAGTGCTGGGGAATGGCTGGAGCACAGCAAGCTCCTGCTGGGGTTCTTTCCAAAGGAGCGTGTTGGTCTGATAGTAGGTATTGCTTTCTTCCCATTTTTCTAAACCCCATTTTTTGAAAGAGCCCTGGCATCTCTCACAGGAGGTTTAACCTTCCGCAGCCTCCAGGCATCCATCCCATCAAAGTGCTTGTTGTCAAGTCCATATCCGGACTGGGTGTTTAAATCACATTGGGAGTCTGTAGTATTCATCTACGCGGATGGTTTAGTGTGGTAATGATATAAAAACGTACCTGGGCTTCATCAGACAGTGACAGATCCTAAGATCCACCGTGGAAAAGGGCAACGAGAGCTGGGGGCGCAGGGGTGAGGTTCCGTTTGAGCCTCGACGGCTGACACGTGGGATGTGCTAGCCAGGGGGAGAGGCAGGTGGGTACGTGGGGTTGGCAAGAAACACAAGCCTTGACGACTGCTGATGTCGAAAGAAACTGCAGAGCTGTGAATCTGACTTCCTTGTGGAGAAAAAAGTGTCTTTTGATGGGGAATATCCAATTCTCTCAGATCTTGAAGCGGTGCTGCATCTCTGTGTAACAAATACGTTCCCAGTAACATCGGGGTTCAAAGAACTGCCCTGCGTTCCAGTCCCAAAGCACAGAGCTGTGTGGAGGAAACTTGAGGGGAAGAGAAGCGGACGGGGGCGGATTTGGGTGTCCCCTCCTTGCGATTGAAGTGGGTCCTGGCACCGTCTGACGGCGAGGAGCAGCGCAACGGCAGCACATGTGCGTCAGCATGATCCGTGATCAAAGCACCCCAAGCCAGAAGATTATTGAAGAAAATCATGAGCCTAATGAGGCAAAGCAACGTGTGTAGCATGTCCTGGGCTGAAAGAGCCCTTGGAAGCATAATGTAGTCCTAAGTCCCACCAAGGCGCTGCTGGAGCTCCGCTACACTTAAGTTGCGGGGCTTTGTGCTAGGAGAGTACCCCAAAGGAGAGTCGAGCATCCTTCTTCAGCCCTACTGCATGGGCTGACCTTAGTTCATCGATCGGTTCCTTGAAACTTCGTTTGCAAATTGTGCTGCTTGGTGGTGATTTGGACTTCCAAAGCAGGTTATGTGGTTTCTTTTCCCTGGTGGGCGGGGAGTTAATCAAGAGCCAAGCTTAAAGCTGCGTTGGATCTTTGAATCTTTCATGGGTAATAAGATAAACAGGGCTGCAGAATATATTTGATTTTTTAAAAACTTTTACTTAGATACAGATTTCTTATGATGGCATAATGTACTAAAAAATCAATAGGGTTCCTTAGCAGTACAGGAGTCTCTGATAAAATATTCTGGCCCTGTACTGAGCTTGAAGTGACTAGGTGCAAATATAATTTAATGTTGAGTTGTGTGTGTAGTCATTCAAGGCTGCCCCTGGAGCAGATGTAGGTAGATTACCCTCTAATTTAAAGTGCCTTTGTGCTGGAGGTGAGCTGCAAAAATTGTTCCCATCTCGCGTTAAATAGTATCGCAGCAAAAACCAAAGGTTGTAAGTGAGAAGTCTTGTTTGTGCAAGCTTAAAAACTTGCTTTCTGCAAGTGTTTGTGTCTCTAGCGCTGCATTAGGAGAACTTCCTCAGACAGAAGAACCTGGAAAGCATGACCCTACCGGTGCCAACAGTGACATTGCAACCACTGCTTAACTTCTGAGTGCCTCCCTGCAGCGTTTACAGTGTTGATGCATCCTTCAAGAGGCCAACCTCATGACGTTCAACCAGGCCAAGCGCAAGGTCCTGCACCTGGGTTGGGGCAATCCCAGGCACAAACACAGGCGGGGCAGAGAATGGATGGAGAGCAGCCCTGAGGAGAAGGACTTGGGGGCTGTGGGTTGATAAGAAACTCAACATGAGCTCGCAACGCGCATTTGCAGCCCAAAAGGCCCACAGTATCCTGGACTACACCAAAAGAAGCGTGGCCAGCAGGGCAAGGGAGGTGATTCAGCCCCTCTGCTCTGCTCTGGGGACACCCCGTCTGGAGTACTGCGTCCAGCTTTGGAGTCCTCAGCACAAGAAGGGCATGGACCTGTTGGAGTGGGTCCAGAGGAGGCCCCGGAGATGCCGGGAGGGCTGGAGCCCCTCTGCTGGGAGGACAGGCTGAGAGAGCTGGGGGGGTTCAGCCTGGAGAAGAGAAGGCTCCGCGGAGACCTTCCAGCCCCTGCCAGTCCCTCAAGGGGCTCCAGGAAAGCTGGGGAGGGACTCTGGAGCAGGGAGGGGAGCCATGGGACAAGGGGGGACGGTTTTAAACTGAAAGAGGGGAGATTGAGATGAGATATTGTGAAGAAATTCTTTGGTGTGAGGGGGGTGAGCCCCTGGCCCAGGTTGCCCAGAGAAGCTGTGGCTGCCCCATCCCTGGAGGGGTTCAAGGCCAGGTTGGCCGGGGCTTGGAGCAACCTGGGCTGGTGGGAGGTGTCCCTGCCCAGGGCAGGGGGGTGGAACAAGATGACCTTGAAGGTCCCTTCCAACCCAAACCATTCTGTGATTTGTCCTTCAAGATGTCTGTGGCTTCTGTCAAAGTCACAATATACTCAAGGGATTAAAAACTGCCCGCACCACTGATCCCTGCCAGCAGTTAAGCTCCGCTCCCTCGTAGCAAGGGTGAGCGCCCTCCCGTACACGGCTGTGGTCGCTGAAGTCCCCAACATGACCCTCCTGCTGTTTCCATGCTCATGGGGAAGAAAGGGGGAAAGGAGTTTGGATTAAATCTCGGCTCTGAACAGGTGGAAAGGCAGCCCGAGGGCTTGAGTGAGATGGTCGTACTTGGCTGCTGCTCCCACTCTGCCCCTGCACGCACATTAATCTTGGAAAGATTTCCAGTGGCGGAATACAGGAATCATTAAGAAGATCGGGCTTGATCTTGGGATAGAGACTTCCAGCTTCCCCTTTCGGCATCTCTGCGCTCAGGATTTCTAAACAGCGTACAGGCGACGACAGGAGAAACCTCACGCTTTGCTTTGCAATTCCCTGACAGTGTTTTCATCCGCGTGAATAGAAGTGAAAGGAAACAAACGAAACAAAACACTCAGGCAACCACACACCCAGCCCACGCGAATGGTAATAAGATGCACCCAAGAAAATTCAGATCCTGCCGTGCTTTGCCGTGTGCCCCGCACCGATGTGCTGCTGCTTTCTGGTTGCTGTAGGGCACTTGCTTGCAATTCCTCAGCAAACTTGCAGCGTCGAGCCCGGTCCAGATGCTGAATAAGCCCCGTACGTGGTTTTAGCGGCTCTTCAAATCCTCCAGAGCTGGGTCGCTGCCTATCTTCCACACCGCTCCGAGCAGGACATGGGTTGGGGCAGGCGGACGGGATTAATTTTCCTGTTCCCGCTCTGGTTTTAATCCTAGGAACCTTGAACAGCCTGAATTACTTGAAGAGAGTTTGTTTTAATATCTTTAATATGTATTTCAGAAGGCTGCCAGTGCTGCGTATGCCCTTGGTTCGGTGGGGCAAGCACGAAGCCCCGCGCAGCGAGGTGATTAAGCTGTGGAGCAGCTTGCACTCAAAAACAGCCGCAGATCCTCTAATGCAGCAATTAAATTATCCATTTCCCTTTCAGAAACTTCCTTAAAGCCCCCCAGGAGCTGCAGTCCGAGCCAGGAAAGCAAACCGTGCGCTCAGCAGCCTCCCCTTACCTCCTCTCCTACCCGCGTTTCTCACCTTGTGGGTCACCCCCTGGAGACTGGAGACCAGAAAAGGGAAGGCTGAGCTCAGGAGGACCCTAGATTTGGTTGTAATCTCGAGTAAAAAAAATTCTCAGCCTGCTGTAGGCACTCTCTGCCATCCGGCTCCAGCATCTTCGGGTCAGTCTGTCTCTTGCATTGGATAAAGATGCATTTTTAAGACTTTTCCCCCACCTTTCCTTGGTAGCGTAAGGAGAAAGCATCTTGTTTTAAGTAAAGGTTTTGCCAGCCAGAGGGAGGAACCGCTGCTTTCGGGCTGCGAGGGCTTAGTACTGCCTTGCCAGCCCCAGTGATCTCTGCTTGCCAAAGGCCCCAGAGACCCCAGCACCATGAGAAGAAAGTTTGTGGAAGACAAACAGCTTCATGGGGACAAATGCTTCATCTGTTTAAGAGGCGCTTGAAGCTGGAACAGTGATTTCCAAGCACCATTGCCTTCATTTCTCTTTATTTTTTCCTGCCCTGAGCCCTTTGCGGGCAGCTCAGGGTGGCTGCTGACATGACCCATCTCAAACCCATCGCTTTGGGTGTGGGGGCTGAGGGTGGCACCATCTGAGCCTGCTGGGCTGGGTGTGTTGGAGCCAAAGGAAGAGTCAGATTTATCCTCGTTAGCTGATGATTGAGATTTTGTACCTGCCTGAAGTCTGGATATATTGCTGGGCGGGGAGGGGGGGGGGGGGGGAGTTGGATTGGGACTATCCAGTTGTGTTATGGTTTTATTTTGTATTGAGCCAGTGTAACATCTTTCCCACTTTCCCAGTAATGACTGGCTTTCGGTAGGGTTATTTTGGAAGCCCGAGGGCTTTGCATGGGCTGCCGGTGTCACACGTGGAGCCTTGCCTCTGAACCCAGCTGAGCTGCGGAAGGGCTTCCTTCCCACGTTTGTGGCTGAGCCTTATTCAGCCCAAAACAGTATTTTCACAACCGGGGCTCGTGCTCTAAGAAATTACAGCCTGAACTTCCAACTCCTCTTTCTCTTCTGCGTGTGCACGGGTCCGTCGGTGGCAGAGCCGCGGCTGGAAAAGCCCTGCAGCAGTTTGCTTTCTCCTCTTCCTCCGGGGTTAGGTGGTGTGTGCTTGTAGGCATTTTGGAGGAATTTAGCTGGGTTCACTGCCAATGCCAGCTCCTGTGGCTTTCGGCAGTGACTAATCCTTTCCTTCAGCTTTGTTAGAGAATAAGGAGCTGGCTTTGATCTCTGCAGCCAGTTCCAGTGGCGTAACGTCCTTTTTTGCTGGCTTGGTGGCCGGCTGAGAAAGCTCATTCAATTTAGCTGCTTGTTTAAAAAGGAATAATCTTTGGAAAATTTTTAATCCGGAAGCATTGCTGCATCTGCAGACCTGGCTGGCTGGCCGCCGTGTCCCTGGAAATGCCACTTGTTAATCAGGAGCAGACCGGGGGGAAATGCCGTCATGACTTTCCTTTCTGTTTGGGCAGCGTCTGTGTAACCGTACTGTGCTGAGCTCGCTGCTGAAGGACGCGTGCCTTAGGTTTGCACGTCCCTTCTGCCAGAAATATTTGAAGGTGCTTTGGTATCTCCATTAAGGAGCACGATGGGGTCCTTACGTGATGCTTCTGGTTAAGAGGAGGAGGAGCAGAAGCTGGTCAGGCTGTAACAGCAGGGTGTAGCGTGCCATGGTGGCAGCATGAGCTTCTCTGCTTGTCCTTCAACATCACATTTGGGTTTCTGGTAAGGGCAGAGCCAGCCTTGCAAACTAACAGCTCGCACAGTCACCGGTGACTCGAGCTCACCTGGAGTGGGGTGCGTGATCCAGGGTGAGCTCTTCAAGGGGACTGTGAGTTAAACAGGTGAATAAAAACTCCCTCCTGATCACACCACCATTTCAATTGATCCTTTTGGTTCCTGGGAGCTTTGCATAAATACCAGCTCAGGCCCTGACTCAACCAGGTGCTTAAAGCGCGTGCTTAACCCTTCCTTGGAGATGTGACTCCTGCTTTGCTGGGCCAACTCACCCGCTGAAGTTCCTCGGTGAGTCAGAGCTTTACACTGGGCACTTACTGCTTTTCCCTGCCTTACGCTAGCTTGCAACTCGACGTACAAAACCAGGAGGAACCCAACGTAACTTTCAGGTCCTGGGTTGCACATGGCAGTGGGGAGCTACAGGTTTGCTCCCAGAAGGAACAAATCGGGCTCTGCTTTCCCTGACAAAATGGGCTGAGAAAATCACCCCGTCTCTTAGCACTGAGTCACTTCACACAAGAGATTTGCACCACCCGCGGGTTAAATGGGCCCCATCCAGTGCACCAGCTTTACCGGCAGTGTATCACAGGTTTATGAGTTAAATTTCTCCATGAGAGCAGTTTTATAAGGCAGGGCGATGTTGCGCGGAAATGCGTGCGCTGCTGTCGGGTGCGTAGCACCACCTGCTGCCTGCAGAGCACGATGCTGCTGGAGGGGAGCGTTCCTTCTTCTCAAATCCCCGCAAGTTTTGCTGTCTCCGTATCTATTTTTACCATCGTGTAGCAGAAGAGGAAGGAGAAAATTTGCTGCTTACTTTACCTGTGATGCTAAAATCCAGATGCTGTCACTGCAGGGCCCGAGCAAAGGTGCAGCGATGCGTGAATGTACGCTGATCATGTAACAAGCAGTGCCGACTTCTTAGGGATTTGCGGTCTGAATATTAACACAAACACCCTTGCGCTATGCCGCCGCTGTTGCCTAAAACCAGCTCTTAATTCTCTCGCATGCCATATGCTGGTCTGTAATAGCTTTTCTGTAGACAAAATGTTGCCGTAGCCTCAGCTCTCTGAATTCCCTTGGCTTAGGATGCAGCTAATGGGGTCGGCGACCAGAAGGAAGGCGTTACTTTGGGGCATCGGAAAGGAAAAACAAGGGCGGGAAGCATCCTGGTACACTACAGTGCACATAGTCGGGTGGGTTTTCTCACACATAAAAGCTTGAAGGTGTCATGGGGGCCAGTCCCCCGGTGTTGAAGCCTTTGAACATCGACGGGAAAGCCGTCTGTGCATCTTTAAAACGCCCTCCGCTCCGGAGCAGACTCTGTCACAACAGCTAGGGGACAAAAGCGGACGATAGGACTTGGCACCGAAGTCAGGGCAGCAACAAAATACCACATTGTTTTTCCAGGGCTGGATTCCTGCTGCTTTAAGGGTTTGCACGGTGGCATGCGTGTGCCTGTTTAAATAACAAGAGAATATGTAGTGTCCCCAAATTATTCCATACGGGAAAACAAGCCTGGGGGGAACTGAGCATGTGGATGTGTTTTCTCTATTTTTTTCCTTCTGTTTTCACCTTCTTTTCATTCTCTGTGACTTCGTTATTGCAGATCTTACTTCGTTCGTATGGCACCGTATATTGACATCCACTTCACTGCAAGCTACGCCCTTCTTCCCATAAAGTCCCGGGTATCTGCGTTTCCTTTCTTCCCGTGCTTTTAACTGTCTTGGTGGAGTGGTTTTGCTGTGCAGAATGATTTGATTGTGCATTCTGTACGGGTTGCTTTATTTGTGAAGTGAAGACAGCCTTGTCTCCCAGAGTAGCTATAACTTGATGCGGTACCACAAGAAATGGATGGGCCCCAAGGCACAGGAGAGGAGGAGCGAGCCGTAGTCGCCGAGGCCGTGAATTTGACTTCGGCTTGTGGGTATTAAGTAGATGGGACAAAAGAAAATCTGTGTTGTTAAAGTTTGACGGAATGGGAGGGACATGGGAACATCAAGGAGACAACCGGAATGACATGAGGTTATAAAGGGGAAGGTAACTCTTGGACACAAGGTTAGAGAAAGAGATGAGGAGCAAGAGAGAAGTTTTAATCACTCTGCTTGTTCTTACGTGGCCGGTGTAGCTCACAGGTGCCTCCCCGAGCTCTGTGAGATTGATCACCAAAGATATTGCAGCTCTCAAATGGAAGATGGTGACTTATTCCCAAGATTACCGGTGGGCTGGCAATGGTGCAGCACAGCAGCCACGAAATTATTCACCTCCTGGACAGTCCCTTACCCCTTTTCCCCACGGTACCTGCCTGTATCTGCTGAGGAAGCAGGTGCTGCTTTCCCTTATCTGACTGATGGATGCTTTTTCTTCAGTTTTCTTGAAATCAAACTCTGCGGTTAGTGATAAAGTATGACGGGTCTCCCTGCCGTGCTGCGCATACGGAACGCTCCCCTCTCCAAAAAGCAGCTCCTGGCTCTTTCCCGTGCTTCCACAGGAGGAGGCTGGTCTCGCGTGAAAGCGATCGATAAGCAGAAAGGTGACGGAGTAGCTGGGTTCAGAACCAAGGGCTGCAGGTTGTTTTCCCGTTGTCCTGACTGCTGGATCCCTGGAATCGGTACTGTTCAATTATAAGTACCCAGAAAGGATTGGAGAGGGTTTTTTCCTGATGCCATTTTAGAGACCATGAGAAAATTAGGGGTAAAAGCAGTAGTTTTTAAGTCACTTCCATTCATTTAAAGCCTTCAGTTAATGAATGAAAATCTGCGTTAGCCCTGCAAAGAAAGGTGAGGAATATTTCCCTTCTGAAACTGGCAGAGAGACCATAAGCAAGGAGCTAAGGGCATCTTGCTAGAGGGAAACTGAGGCACAGAGAACAGAAAACCAACCCTAGTCACTAAAGCATGCGCTTGTACGTCTCCTTATAAGCTCACAGAAATGCTGTTTTCAGCTATTCCCAGATTTACTAGCAGCAGAAAGATGGGAAATCTGGTGACAGCTCTTCTTAGGCTTCCCAGGTAACACTTTCAGATCAAAATGATTTAGCAAAATCTTCAAGTTTCTGAATGCTTGTCTGAATTGAACTCTGAATTTTTTTGGAGGTTTGTGTAGGGAAGGGAAATGTTGTGGTTTTTTTCTTGACATTGAACATTAAAGGCTTCCTGGGCAGGGAGGTTCAGTTTGCAACTTCCATGTGAAGGGATTAATCGTGGCTTTGATCTCCCGAGCTGCCCAGAGCCCTGGCTGGTGGAAACCTGCCTTATCTCTACAGTAAGGGACAGCCCCATCTTTTACTGTGGAAGAAGAGAGCCAACGGAGAACAAGAAAAGCACTTTTCTGTGGAATGTAACAGCTGTAAGCTAGAGAATTCTTTGGAATAAGGCTCTTTTTCCTCTTTCTCCGAAAGCAGGTGACAGAGCAAATTGGTTTCAAAACACTGGTAATAATTAGGTTATTTTATTAGAAATTTATAAAAGGAATTGCTGTTAATTATGCCTCATGTATGTGAACTCTGTGATTTCTAACACGTGCTGGTCCTTAATTCCCAACCCATACTGTGGGTCGTGGGAGGTGGTTATTGTAGTCTGTATTCATCCCAGCCACGTGTTTGTCGGTAACGTATTAACTACCTCTTGGTAGAAGCATTTCTTCCCCCTTGATTTTAATTTACTTTTTAATTGACTAGCAGGAGAAGTTTAAATAGGTCTCTTAAGTAGTAAAAATCTCGGGACAAGCCAAGCTTTGAAGAGCATGACGTTGCCCACCACAAAGGCCATGGCGTGGAGAGCATGGAGATGGTGCTCCCCTGGATGAACGCGGACAGTGGGCTGGTGCGGGACGTGGACCAGGTGAAGAAGGCCAAGGGTTCCAGCAATTAGGGTGCAGCAGCTGAAGCCTATGAGCAAAGGGAGGATCCTCAGAAACCCACCTGGGGCTTGTGTCCTGGTTTGTCATCACCTGGCCCTGCCACGTTGAGTGAGAAGGCATTTATTGCTTACCGTGCATGTTTGGTGAAACTGCCTTTCCCCTTTCAGGGTAATATCCCGACTCTGTTCTCTGATATTTGAGCTGATGGAAATTGCTTTTCTCCATGGGCTGTACGCATGGAATGATGAGAACAATGAGAGATAAAATGCTGATTAGGGAATCATGGTATGGACTTGCTAATTCTTTTCTTCTAACATCACATAAAAGAGCTCTGGTCTCTGGATAATGGATTTGAGGACAGACACGCTGGCAGAAAGCTGTCTTCATTTCATCCAGACCCATCAGAACTTTCCTAGTGAGATCTCAGCCTTCTCATCCCGGCGGTCCCCAGAAAGCTTCCAGTCTGGAATAAACCTGGAAGCCAAAAGTGGGTTTGCGTGCCTGAGTGCTCTTCATGCTTGCTGCTCCCAGCCACGTAAGCATTAATAAATTCTCTGTCCTCTTCCCATCAAAAAAATAATCTGCCTGCAAACTTGATGGCGTCTTGGCTCTGCTTATACACCGAGTTTTATATACCAGCTCTTTTAGTAGCTGCTCAGTAAGTTAATAGTCTGACCCCAGTTCCCTCCTCTGTTAGTTGAGATACGATGTTCATTTTGATGCCTTCAGCCCCCAGGTAGGAATGCCTGCGCTAAGGCTCTTCCAGTATGGAACACAGCAGCTTTTAAATGCAGAACAACATCACCGGGCATCGTTAGGTGTAATATATTCCAAAGAGTGCAACGTACCGATTTTAACAAATTTAAAAGTAATCGTACCTGCTCTGCCAGGAGTTTTGTTTTACTGCTGTAGTGGAAATCCTGCTTGACAGATACAGCGTAGAAAGAGAAGGAACGTGCTGGAGAAGTAACTACACAACAATACTGAGGATTTGCACTGGCGAAAGTCTCTGTTAATTAAAGCAGCTGGGCTATCAGCCAAAGAGCAAAGTGTGGAAAGATAAGCTCACGTAGTAAACAGAAAGAAGATATTTCCAGTACTCCCCTGGGATCGCATCCCTTGGGTTTCCAGCGCGTTCTTCTTCCACTGGAGTTGCTCTGCCTCTCTGTTGTGCATTTCTGTATCTCTAAGATGGATGTTGCCGTGTTTCCACCCCTTTGATGCTGATGACCTGGTATTGCACGGCAGCTGACGGCTTGGCAAGAAGAGGATACCTCAAGGGTGCTCCTGAACTGCCGTGCTGACTTTTACATGCTCTCTGTCTTGCAGATGAGATGTGACAGCCACTCTCGGATCCATCCCTCAGCTCTCAGTCCATTTGCTGCCAGACTTCTCAGCGCGGACCAAGGGACTAGCAACATGTCTTTTCCAATGAAATTAGAAGTGCGTGAATTAGCTAGCGGAGTCTGCTCAAGAGTCAAGGGCTGAGTGAGATGTGGGCTTCAATACTTCAGAAGTTTTTGGCTTTTGCTTGTTGTTTTTTTTTTTAACAAGGTCAGGGCATTGCAGTTTGTGCATCTTTCTTAGGCTCTTGTATGGCTGTTCCAGGCTCCCGTATGGCTCTTCCAAGGAGGACAATGTGCTGAGATTGTACAGAAGCACAGACCAGCAGGGGTTGGCAGGGCCCTCTGGAGATCATCCCGTCCAACCCCCGGCCAGAGCAGGGTCACCCAGAGCAGGTGGCACAGGAACGCGTCCAGGCGGGGTTGGAATGTCTCCAGAGACGGAGACTCCCCCACCTCTCTGGGCAGCCTGTGCCAGGGCTCTGCCACCCTCACAGCAAAGAAGTTCCTCCTCATGTTGAGGTGGAATTTCCTGTGTTCCAGTTTGTGCCTGTTACCCCTTGTCCTGTCCCCGGGCACCACTGAGAAGAGTCTGGCCCCATCCTCCTGCCACCCACCCTTTAGATATTGATGAGATCCCCGCTCGGTCTTCTGCCTGGCCCGACGCATCTCCTGACACATCTGCGATGGGAACTGCACCTGCATAGCGCAGCTGGGAGAGTGAGGCAGGGCCTCGGAATATTTGTGCCAAAATAAGATGAGACTTTCCTGGACGGTTCCTCTGTGGGCTGGTTGGGTTTTTCTTCTTCATCTGTCCAGGCTGTATTACATGGCGTTTCTGTGGTTAGTTCAAGTACAGGAACAGGATAGTCCTGGCCACGGGCTCTTTCCTGGCCTGTTTTCACTCTGCTGCCCTGAATTTCACAAGCTGCTCCGAACACAAACGAGACCGAGTGTCGGGCAGCAGCCCTGGCTGCGAGTATCGCTCCGACCTTGTGCGTCTCTGCCCTGTGCGGTGCGGTGCCAGATTCCCTATGATACCCAAAGCAGATCCAGGAGATAAAGCTCGTTGAGAGCAGCAGCCCCTCTAACCGATGTGCTCCTCAGGCTCTGCCTGCCACCGGGGACAGGCCAGGATGCTGCGAGGATCTGCGGCTCCTCTGCTGGCAGAACCAAACTCCTGCTGACTCCCAGGAGTCCGGGGTGGCTTAAAACTGAAGATGAAAGGTGGGGTCGGTTCCCAGGCTCACTGGCAATGCGTACGTCTGCTCCTGAGCTGTTAGTATTTACCAGCCTACCTCTAGAAAGTTTTTGCTACCCACGAGCAGTTTGAATCCCACATCCCTGAGCTCCGGGCGCTAATGTCCCACCTTGTGAAAAGAGTTAAAAGATGTTCCTGCCCTATTTCTGTCTCTCCGCGTGTTCTCTTCCTCAGCAGCAGGGCTGGTTGGAAATGGCATCTCTGTGTTTTACCTGATGTTAGCAAAATGGCTTTGGTGCAGAAGATGCGAGGCAGGTGTCCCCGTTTCATCAGCCCTCGGCTCCCCCCGAGCACGCTGCCGGATCTCGTCCGGGGAGAGCTCAGGTGTCCGGTCGGATGGAGACACAGAGCTGGGGAAGGCTCCCTGGAGGTATTTAAGACGGGTGGCGCTTGGCAGCATGGTTCAGTGGTGGTTTTTGTCAGCGTTAGGCTGATGGTTGGACTCGATGATATGAAAGGTCCCTTCCAACCTGGGCAATTCTATGATTCTGTTCTAAGGGATGCCGTAGAGATGGGGAGGTCATAGTGGGAAAAACTTCCCCTCGGATTGAATTCTATAGTGCAAATAAAATTTATCAGTGACAGGCATGGAGAGGCTGACAAGAGCCTGCTATTTTTTCCCGGTATCGATACAGCGCTGTGCTTCTCCAGCCCCGAGCTTCCAGGTCTCAACCTTGGGTATCCAACCCTGTTGTTTCCCCACGTAATTGATGCTGCGCTATATCATACATTCGGTGAAATTTGTCAGTTTTCATGACTTAGGAATATTGCCCTTTCAGATTCTATTGTATAGGATTGACCTTTGAAAATCCTCTATCAGTTTGTTTCCATCCAAAGATCTTTGAGTTTTAGCAAACATTCATCACCCTAACAGCTGCCCGTCGAGATCGGGGAAGGACAGACGGTGCTGCTTTGTTAGGATGCAGCCACATCGGCTTGGAGCGTGCCGGTGGTGTGAACAGCGCGTTATATCCTCACAAGTCTGGTGAGGAGCGGCTGAGGGAGCTGGGGGGGTTCAGCCTGGAGAAGAGGGGGCTGAGGGGAGACCTTCTGGCTCTCTACAGCTCCCTGAAAGGAGGGGGTAGCCAGGGGGGGTCGGGCTCTTCTCCCAAGGAACAGGCCATGGCACAAGAGGAAACGGCCTCAAGTTGTGCCAGGGGAGGTTTAGGATGGATATTGGGAACAATTTCCTCCTGGAAAGGGTTGTGAAGCATTGGAAGAGGCTGCCCAGGGCAGTGGTGGAGTCGCCATCCCTGGAGGGATTGAAAAGCCGGGCAGACGTGGTGCTGAGGGACGTGGGGTAGTGGTGGGTTTTGTCAGAGTTAGGCTGATGGTTGGACTCAGTGATCTGAAAGGTCCCTTCCAACCCAGGCAATTCTATGATTCTGTGATTCTACCCCAAGCTTTAGAAGAGAAAGCTGTTTCATCCAACAACCTTTTTGCTATAACAATTACTGCTATAGCAGCCGAGGGCTATTTGGAGAGGAAGAAGAGGCAGAGAGGCTGAAGCTCAGAGTTGAGATGGGCTGCCAGAAACAAGAGCTTGAAGGCTGAAAGGGGAAAACGAAGGCTGAGAAAACAGAGAGCTTTTTGAGAACGTCTTTTTGTTGTCAGATGGGAGTTTTGGTGCTGTCGCTAGGGAAGTCTCGGAGGCAGGGTCATTGTCCTTCCTGCAGAGAGCTGGGGGCTGTGCCACCACGTGGCCTCTTGCAAAGAGTTCCTGCAGGAGCCCTGGGCAGCAGGACAAGAGCAAAACCTCCCAGCAGGTAAGGGCCGTACTGCAGGCAACTTCAACACCACCACTTTTAAATTGCAGCAGAAACCCTGCAGACAGGTGGCATAACGTATAGATGTTTCCTGTTTATTTGCCTTTCTTTGTCTTGCAGAAGACAAATAGCTGTGTACGTACGCCCCTGCTTGCACCGAATCCGTGCGTGCTCTTGCTACAGACACTCCTACTGCCCGACTTCGTCTCCCCAGCCTGTTTCGGCTCTGGGACCGCTTCTAAGCTGGGCGGAATAATTGCCTCTGAATTTCCAGGCCTTGAATACCAAGACTGGATTTTCCAGGTGAAAGCAGGTTCGCGACATTCATCTAGCCGCGGCTTGAAAGAGCTTCGATAAGGAAGCACCACGACGTCTGTGAGAACGTCACACCTTTGGATATTGCTGATTTCATTGCAAAAAAACCCAACCCCACCAAAACCAAAACTGGGGTTATCAGTATCAAAACCTTGAGTGTGAGATCTTCCTTCCCCAAATGGCTTTTTCTTGTTTCACAGCAAAGAGCGATTTGTAAATCTGGCTCCTGATCCCAGCCGCGCTAATGGAAGTTGGGTCATGAGCTTTTCTGTCGCCTCACGCTCAGCAGTTTTCCCCCGTGAGCTTCCGTGTAAAGCACAGAGCGGAGTTTCAGAAAGCTGAGAAAGGAGTGGGGTGAAGCAATAGGAGACGAGGTATTCGAAAACCTCAACTGCAAGTGGCAGCATGTTATCCCAGGGATGTTCTTTGGAGCCAAATAATTAGAAATAATTGTAAAATAAGTCCGATTGGGACAACCAACTCAATGTGCATCTTTAATTGCGCAGCCACTAACAGCAACACGCAGAGAGAATAAAATAAGTGAAAATCTAGATCCCTTGAATGATAAAATAAGCATTCTTCTCCTTTCGTTTCTCTAGAAAGATGTGACAGCTGCACCCGTATGAAAATGAATAAATAATCAGTTTTATTTGTATCGCAAGCTGTTTTCTCATCCCAGAGATGAGCAACCCACTGATAGCAGTCGAGTAGTTTAAAGAGAGACCGAGTGTTTGCACATATTACGTGCGCGGACACGGTATCAATTGAAGGAAAGGATTTCCACTAGTATCTTCCTGTGTGGTTTTGTTCTCAGTGGGGGATAATTTATTCTTGGTTTTATGTTGCATTATTTAATTACTCGTATTTCAAAAATGCATCTGTTTTGCCAATTTATATGCAGTACGCGCTGCCTTTGGATAGCTCTGCGGCTAAATACCCTTCCAGTGAAACTCTTTTCATACCTCTGGAGATGAGCCTTAAAATAGTCTATAAATCCTTTTCATTCAAATGTTGAAAATGCCTTAAATTGGAGGTAGCAAAGCGTGGAAGCCTGGAGTCTAGCTGGGCTGGTGCAGGGCGTAAAGGAGGGGGGTTGTAACTGTTCCGAGGTGAAGAGGAAGCACTGGGGAGGGAGCAGCAGAATAATTAATATAGGAGGAAGGGGATAACGGTAACTTTCCAATCCATCTGCAGAAGGAATGATTAAAGGGAAAACAAGAAGGTGAAAAATTGCCAGGGATGGCAAGGTAAAAACCAGGGATGTTTCATCAGGCGATAGACGACTGAAGAAACCTCCTGCTAAAAGCGTTTCCGAAGAGCTGGTGGACATCAATGATCTGGATGAAGGGATCGAATGCACCCTCAGTAAGTTCGCAGATGACACTAAGCTGGGCGGGCGTGTTGATCTGCTTGAGGGTAGGTTGGCTCTGCAGAGGGATCTGGACAGGCTGGACCGATGGGCTGAGACCAATGGTATGAGGTTCAACAAGGCCAAGTGCCGGGTCCTGCACTTGGGTCACAACAACCCCATGCAGCGCTACAGGACTGGGGCAGAGTGGCTCGAAAGCAGCCCGGCAGAAAAGGACCTGGGGGTGTTGGTTGACAGCCGGCTGAATATGAGCCAGGAGTGTGCCCAGGTGGCCAAGAAGGCCAACAGCATCCTAGCCTGTATCAGGAATAGTGTGGTGAGCCAGACTAGGGAAGTGATCGTCCCCCTGTACTCGGCACTGGTGAGGCCCCACCTCGAGTACTGCATTCAGTTTTGGGCCCCTCGCTACAAGAGGGACATTGAGGTGTTGGAGCGTGTCCAGAGAAGGGCTACAAAGCTGGTGAGGGGTCTGGAGGACAAACCTTATGAAGAACGACTGAGGGAGCTGGGGGTGTTTAGCCTGGAGAAGAGGAGGCCGAGGGGAGACCTTATCACCCTCTACAACTACCTGAAAGGAGGTTGTAGAGAGATGGGGGCTGACCTCTTCTCCCTGGTGACAAGTGATAGGACGAGGGGAAACGGGTTCAAGTTACGTCAGGGGAGGTTTAGATTAGATATTAGGAGACATTTTTTCACTGAAAGGGTTATTAAACATTGGAATAGGCTGCCCAGGGAGGTGGTGGATTCACCATCCCTGGAGGTGTTTAAAAAAAGGGTAGATGGGGCACTTAGGGACATGGTTTAGAAGTGGCTCTTGTCAGGGTAGGCTAAAGGTTGGACTCGATGATCTTAAAGGTCCCTTCCAACCTCAGCCATTCTATGATTCTATGATTCGGGTGGACATTCAAATAAATGGAGCAAGTGCCACCAAATCAAGCAAGAGAGCAGATGCCAGAGAATACGTACGGCGTAGGTGAGAACTGATGTGGAAGAGGTCTGGGAACGAGCACTGGAGGAGAAATGCCATCTCCTTTCTCCTGCCCTCTCTTCCCCTTACCCAGCCACAGCAGATGCTGGTGCGGCACCATCCGGAGCCAAGAGCCACATGGCCTGAGCCTCATCCAGACCAGCCAGAGCGGAGCTGGGAGCCAGCCGGGCACTTCAAGGCTGTTTGCTGGGGAGAGACCAGTCAGGCGAGGAACACATCCCCTTATGGCTGCACCTCGCACGCAGGTGGTTCCGAGCAGCCTGGGTTGCTCTCCAGGATGGCTTTGAGCTGGGTAATGGGGCTCATCTGTGGTCACATCTGTGCCCATTTATCAAGTATCTCAGAATCATAGAATGGTTTACTTTGGAAGGGACCTTAGAGATCATCCTGGGCAGGGACACCTCCCACCAGCCCAGGCTGCTCCAAGCCCCGGCCAACCTGGCCTTGAACCCCTCCAGGGATGGGGCAGCCACAGCTTCTCTGGGCAACCTGGGCCAGGGGCTCACCCCCCTCACGCCAAAGAATTTCTTCCCAATATCTCATCTAAATCTCCCCTCTTTCAGTTTAAAACCATTCCCTTGTCCTATCGCTACATTCCCTCATAAAGAGTGCCTCCCCATCTCTCCTGTCTTCTGGATGTGAGCGTGTTAGCCCTAGGATAACGGCAGAAGATTGTTGTCCTAACAGGGAGGGAGGTTTTGAAACAACTGCTTTCTGCATCCATGATTTTGCCTTTGCATCCCAAGTTTTTTAAACATACAGTATCATAAGCACAATCAAAAGAAGATCCGTTTCTTTACAAAATTCCCATTTGCTAAGTGTGCTGGCGGCCTCTCTGGAAGGAGCTTTAACACCACGTTTACGTGTGTGTCAAAGTGCAGGGCTGCAATTTCCCCTGGATTTGCAGCTCATCGGGAGCGGTCGGAAACGCCCTGTAGTCCCATGTTGTGCTGGACTCAATTCCTTGAGTTTTCAGGTCTGGGCTGGGAATGAGAGCACGATTGCGGGGAGGAAAGACATCATCCCGGGGGCTTGGTTGTGGTGGAAGGGCCATGCTAGCGTCCCATCTTCTGCCTCTGCCTGCCCGCGCAGCCCCGGCAGCCTGGCTGCGAGCCAGGAGGAGCATCTTGTTGTTATCGGGTGAGGCTGGATTTTTTTTTTTTTTAATTTCTCATTAAATGAAGAATTGCTGGCTGAGCTCAAGGCTTGGATTTGTGCTTTTCAGTGTCGTTTTGGCTTTGGAAAGCAGGACGCCGGCCAGTAGGAATTGGATGAATTTCTGTCCTCTGCAAATCGGGAAGATTTTCTCGTGGTGGGAGTTAAGGTTGGCAGGAGGAAACGGTTCTGCGTGGGCAGGGCAGGACCCTGGGGCTGCTGGGTTCGATGCTGCAGTTTCAGGAGGCAATTGATAGTCTTCAATAAGCACTGCCGTAGTTGTCCTTGGTAAGGGCAGTCAGATAGATCTGAGGTCTGGGCTGAGAGCCATGCTGATCTTGCCAGCTTTTGTGGAGCATCTCAGCTTGGCCAGGAGCAGGCAGTGATAAAACGCGAGAGGAAAAATCGAGGGGGAAAAAAAAGGCTGCGGTCTTGGTCAGACCCACGTGATTCACACAAACAGCGTCTAACTGGGAATGCGGAGATTTTTGGTGGCATCTGTAGCGATGGCGACAGCTTCTTTGGCTTCTCCCTGGCAGTGAGCTTGGCTGCTCGTCGTGCAGCCAACGTGCACATGCCGTTCCTGCCTCGGGACCGGCCTCTTCTCTTTCCAGCTCCCTGACATGTTGAATGGGGGGAAGATAACACAGAGCGCAAGAAAAATCAGGATCAGTCATCTTTAAGAGAGTGAACCTCAGGTGTGTAGTTTCCATATGGAGCCCTCCTGATCCCAGAATCCCTGCTGTAGCCGGGGATGTTTACAGCCTGCTGGAGCCCCGTCTGACATCCCAAACTTGTTGCTTGATTTCCAGCTGGGCAGTGCAAACCTGTTCTGACAGCTGCCCTCCCGAAAAAATACACCGCTCCAAGGATGCTGCTGTTCCGTGGGACCAGGCAGGCTCGTCATCTGCCTCATCCGCATCTCTGGTGGCATTTGCGAAGAAGCAAGTGCCAGCCTGATCTAACACCTCGGTTGCAGAGGGAGCAGGGAATGGAGTCAGCCGTGGTTAAAAAAAAAAGATGTGATTTATCCTGCTTATGCGTGCGTGAATCTGCGCACACATCGCTCCTTCTAAGGGGTCCTGTAAACAATCTCAGTCTTGTATGCTGATGCGTAGAGGGACGGGACTGTGGTGTATCTGGTAGTCTGCGGGTCTTAAAGGCTGATCTGGGCATCTTTCTTAATCAGAGGATGTCTGAATTTGTCCAAACTAGGAGATGAAAATGAATGCTTGATTACAGAGTCGTTTCAGGGATACTTGGTACCTGCTCATTGTTCCCCTCTGCTGGAGTTTGCCATCTCCCAAAGTTTGCTACCAGAGCCCTTCCTAACTTCTCTTAAGCCTAGTTTGCCTGATTTTTTAATTGCATTCCTTACTAGGTTAGTCTGGTCTGTGAGCCTGCAGACACATGGGAGAGCTGCAGAAGTCTTGGCTTCCCGCGTGCTTTCTGCAGGGAGAAAAAGCAATCGTCAAGGTGGACGGGAAGCAGCCTGCTCGACTTGAAACAAGGATGTGGATATGGGTGAGATGATGATCATCAGCTCCCAAACGTGCAAATCTTGGCTTCCTCGATGGGTGGGGGTGATGACGGTGGCACCTCTGGAGCCAAGTCCAAGTGGTCAGACCGGTCACCTGTGATCTGGGAGATGCATTATCACTTTTCTTCACGGAGAGGATCTGAACTCCTACCTGCTCCTCCACGCGGAGTTGAACAGCAGGGTCCTCGTTGGGAGCTTGGCCCACGATGAGGTCCTGGGCTGATGCCACCCCTGAGGTTGGTGCTGTCCCCAGCAGGATAAGCCGTGTTTTTCAGGGGGCGTCAGTGAATCAGTCCTTGGGACAGCAGCAAGCAAAATGGCACAATCCTGGAGCCTCTGGCCGGGGTACTCCCTGAATCTTCATGGAATCTTATTAATAAAACGTTCCGAGTTGGTGCCAAGAAAAGGCATTGACAGCGTTGTAAATCTGCGTCCTCCCTGGAGGACTGCGCTGGCAGGAGCTCGCTGCTTTTTCCTTCGAAGTGTAGCTCGAGGTCAGCTCTTCAGGCGGAGGAGGCAGAGGCATTTGGCTCCTGCGTCTTCAGTGCCGTAATTCTCAACTGCATGGTGACAGGGATTTTGCGTATCCTCATCCCCACTCTGCCTATGGTGCTATCTTTCCCCAGCCCGTTTGGGTTGAATTGGCACATATTTGGGAATGAGGGGAACAGATGCTTTTCCCGCAAACTTGTTTTTTGTCTCCCCGAATTATCCACCTCTCCTAAGGGCATTTTCTCTCGTCTTTTCTCATAAAGACCTGATGAGAGCAGCGAGGTTCCCGCTTTCTCGCAGAGTTTGCTCTTTGCCCAGAAATCAATGCAGTTCACCAAGTTGAACTGTCAAAACTTCTCCAAGGGCATAGACGTTCTTCATGTTTTCGCCATCAAATTATATGTCACACTTAATTTAAAGCTTAAGCGGAAAGCCTCACTAGCAAGGAGACTGCTGGAAGATATTGATTTTACTGCATTTTTGTATTTATGTATAAAAATGTACTATAAAGTATTGGTTAGGGCCATTACTGCTGGGCAAACTCTAGATTTATGTTCTGTTTTAGTTCTGTCTAACATTTTAAGGATCCATTTGGCCAGGGTAGCTACAAACAACACCAGGAGCAAATGGGCTTGCATAGACTTGTGGGGTTTTGTGCTCTTTGAGTCTTTGGTGGACGAGAAGCTCAACATGAGCAGGCAATGAGCCCTTGCAGCCCAGAACCCCCCCGCAGCCTGGGCTGCATCCCCAGCAGCGTGGGCAGCAGGGCGAGGGGGGGATTCTGCCCCTCTGCTGCGCTCGGGGGAGACCCCCCTGCAGTGCTGCCTCCAGCGCTGGGGCTTCGGCACAGGAGAGACACGGAGCTGTTGGAGCGGGGCCAGAGGAGGCCCCGGAGATGCTGGGAGGGCTGGAGCCCCTCTGCTGGGAGGACAGGCTGAGAGAGCTGGGGGGGTTCAGCCTGGAGAAGAGAAGGCTCCGCGGAGACCTTATAGGGGCCTTCCAGTCCCTAAAGGGGGCCTACAGGAAGGATGGGGAGGGACTCTTTATCGATGAGTGTAATGATAGGACACGGGGTAACGGCTTCAAACTGAAAGAGGGGAGATTTAGACTGGATATCAGGAAGAAATTCTTTGGTGTGAGGGGGGCGAGCCCCTGGCCCAGGTTGCCCAGAGAAGCTGTGGCTGCCCCATCCCTGGAGGGGTTCAAGGCCAGGTTGGCCGGGGCTTGGAGCAACCTGGTCTGGTGGGAGGTGTCCCTGCCCAGGGCAGGGGGTGGAACAGGATGGTCTTTAAGGTCCCTTCCAACCCAAACCATTCTGTGATTCTGTGAAAAAAACCCAACCCCACCTTGTGGAACTGAATCACCTTGAAATGGTTTGCTGAAAGGAGCAGAAACTTCTGATGTTGAGTGTCGGATGCTCAGAGGCATTTCAGGTCTTGCAGTTTGTCTCAAAATTTTGCAAACTGTTTAGGAGGTTCATGATTTTGAGCTAGGGGCCATTTAGGTGATGGCAATGTGTTTAAAAAATATATTCCCAAGGAACAGTCAAAAATAACCAAAATAAGACAGCCAGAAATACACAGTCTGGGATAGTTTTCTGTCCTGAGGGGCCAGGGTTTGCGTGCAGGTCCTACCACTGATGCTCTGCTCAGTGTTTGGAGCCTTAACGTTTGCAGTAAGGGAAGACGGCTTTTTGGTAAACGCGTCTGTGTCTTTCTTGTAGCTGATTTTGTGTCCTCTTCACTATTTTAATCTCCTTGGGTAAGGGTAACTGCTGACTCTCCGTTTTGCCAGTGCGCAGCGTTTCAGCTTTGCTGAGGGAACATCTTTTGTCGGGTTTTCACAGAGCTCTTGGCTCGAGACTGTTGAGAAACAAGATCGTGGTGAAATTGCTCATTAAAATGATGGAAGAAACAGGAGAAACAGCCCTGGGTGAGAGATTGAGACCTCAGTCTGTTTGAAAAAGAATGGAGAGAGGGTTTGTTATGGTACCTGTGTACTTTCCTGGGGTGGGAGAAGCCACTGAGGAGCAGCGGCTGGGAGCCGAAGGCAGATAATTCACAACAAGGAGCGAGTTGTTAATGTTTGAGAGTGAACATCTCAGAGGAAAGGGGGATTCCCCCACTCTTGATGTCTTCAAAGGGAGACAGGGTGCCTTTCCAGCAGAGATGCTTCTGCTGGCCACAGCTCAGGTCCGAGACAAGGTCTCTGTGACCCGGGTCATGCGGAAGGTTAATGTAGGAGACTTTGAAGTCCCTTTTGGCTTAACTTACTGCTGTCAACCCCACCAGCCGTCCGCTGTTGGTTATCCAGAAAGCATTTGGAGTTCAACTGGTGCTATGAAGTTTGCTCTCGTGGCTTTGTAATTTTGTCTGAGTTGTTTCACAGCTGTTCTATGCTGCCGTGTGATGAGAGGCAGAGGAAGGGTGGCTGCATTGTCCCCTGGTCCACCACGTAAGGAGGTTGCACAAGATGATCAAGATGACCTCCTGTGGCCTGTAAATCCCTGAATTTGGCAACATAACGTGCTTCTTATCTGTATGTATAGATCTGTGGTCACCAGAGTGTCCGCTGGCGTTCTCCACCCAGCCCCACGTGCGATGGAGGAAGATTAATTAGTTATTGCTAGGAGGGTGCTTTGAGATACCTGTGGCTGAGGACATGGCACAGTAAGGTGTCACTCGGCTGTAGTGTGTGATGAAGTCATGAAAAATTGCTAAATCTCACTTAATGCCATGTGAGGGAGAGGACTGGACTACTTTTATACTTCGCTGGTATAATAACCCTTCTTTTTTCACCCAGCCTAATAAGCTTCTGAGTACGTTTGTGCCTATAATGGCCATTTCATGCCTGAGAAATCTGGTGCGTTTAGAGGCCTATTGAAATGTAAAAACTTTAGAAGACATAGAAATGTTTCAAGTCCCCGAATCAAATACTCTTCCCATTCCCCCTAACCTGTTTTTACAAGATCAGTTGCGTGTATTAAAGCAGAAAAGTTTCCTGAAAATTGACTTTTATCTTTCTCAAGAGTTCTATTTTCTGTCTAATAACGCGATGCCCTCGTTTCTGCAGCTCGGGATGCAGTGTATGCAGTCGAGATCAAAACCCGGTCTTGCCTGGAGAGGCACCGCGCTTGAACTGTCTCCGGGGGGACGGGGGGACGGAGAGACGGGAGGAAGGTTTTGAATCTCAGCCCCATGGTTCCCATCTCAGATCGCTGCCTGCAGGTCCCCGCGCGCTTCCGTGGTGTAGTCGCCCAGGGGAAAGTGCAGGGATTTGCAAAAGCCACTGAATAGTTGTCTGATGACAATTAGCTGCATCCTAAAAGTGCTGTAAATAGGGATCGTTTCTTTGAAAACAAGCCATCAAAGGCAATAGCTTTAAGTTGCTTCTGACTTTTTCTGGAGCTAATGGGATGAACTGAATTGTGCTTATCAAGGCTTGGAGGCATCCGGCTCCTTTGTAGCATCCTTCTCCTTAGGGAAGAGTTTAATGCCGGTGCACTGATCTCTCTATCCTCTGGGGTCCCCGATTTCAGACGTTTCAGGCAGGATCTGCTTCGCTTTCTCAATTGACAGTAGTTGCACCATGTTATTGTTCAGCAAGTTACGGGAAAACAAGTCAATCAATAAGTTTGCCGGGTTTTTTCTTGGGGTCTATCGATTTACGGGCTGCTTAAATCTTAAATACTCCCAGATGAAAGGCGGGAGTACACCTCTTTTCTGTGAAATGCAGAGGCTGAATGAACACTGGCACTTCCAGACCTGCAAAGCTTCAGATGTGATGGAGTAACCTGAAGCGTGCCTGTTGCAGGGTGGCTTGGCAGCTCCATCAGCCAGTTCCCTCAGGACTCTGGGATGCATCTCGTCGGTCCCATAGATTTCTGCATGTTCGGGTTCCTCAGGTGGTCGCGAACCTGATCTTCTCTTACAGGGGGAGGGACTTTGCTCCCCCAGTCCGCGTCTTGCAATCCATCCTCTCGAGAGGTGTGGGAAGAGAGGTTGCCAGTGAAGACTGAGGCAAAAAAGCGGAGTACTTCAGCCGCCTTCTGCTCCATTGTTACCAGTTGGCCGGTCTTGCTCATCAGGGGGTGTATGCTTTCTTTGACCTTCCTTTTCTGGCTGACATACCTGTGGAAGCCCTTCTTATAATTCTTTGTGTCCCTTGCCAAGTTCAGCTCCAGCCGCGCCTTGGCCTTCCTGCCCCCATCCCTGCACAACTGAGCAACGTCCCTATACTCTTCCCAGGACACCTGTCCCCACTTCCACTGCCTGTGCATTTCCTTATTCCCCTTTAGTTTGGCCAGCAGGTCTTGACTCAGCCGTGCTGGTCTCTTCCTTTCCTGATTTCTTACACCTGGTGATCGAGAGCTCTTGCGCTTTATTAAAGCTCTGCCAGCTCTCTTCTGCTCCCTTGTCCCTGAGGGCAGTTTCCCAGGGGGCCCTATTGACTAACTCCTTGAAGAGCTGGAAGTTATCCGTCCATCCATCTTCAACTGGCAAGGCAGGACCTTGCCTGGAAAGCGTATCGATTTACTGTGGACTCAGTCCAACTTCTGCTAATCCTAATGAGTGAGGCACCCACAGACTTCACTGAGATCAGCCTTTCTGAGGAAACCATCGTAACAGCTGCGACGCAGCGTGGCACGTGCCCTTTAGCAGAAGGCTGAATTATGTATCGGTGCTGGGTTTAATAAGTTTGCAAAATTCCTAGAAGGCGGGATCTGCAATGGGAGGAAAAAATTGGTGGTCACGAGGCTCCATCAGGAGAAATGGGGCTGCTTTCAGAAATTCATCTTACATCATTGTTGAGCTGGAGCAAGCGATGACCAGTTCCCAACTGGGCCAGGCTGGAATTTACTGGAGGGGCCCTTGCCTGTGTGGGAGATCATGGAAGCTGCTCTCGGGTGGTTTTTGCAATTGCTGCCGATCCTGAAGTTTTCACAGAACAGTTGAGGGCTGGTGTGCAGGGTGAATTGCAGAGAATTTCCTAATGTGTTTAACCACTCGCATAAAATCAAATGCTGTAAATGCAACGGTGCACTGGATGATTAATTAGAAAAGGGATGGAAATTGGGGCTAATGGCTCTTAATTGAAAAGGTGAAATGTTCATGTCCATATTCGGCGGCCCCTGCCAAGGTCTGCTTTGCTGCCCTCTGCGCTGTTCTTGGTTTTGTTGTCGTATCAGTTTGCCAAAGTGCTCTTCCACTCCAAAAAGCATCGCTGAGCGGGGCCCAGCTGCCCCATCTAGAGCCGTGTCCCCACTTTCTGAGCCAGCAAACCTGCTTCTCCTGGTGCAGCTGCAAGAGCACTTGGGTTTCACAGAATCTTCATGGTTGGAAAGGACCTTTGAGATCAAAGGTTTGCTAAAGCCAGTTACAGATCCAGCCATGGCGGTGTAGGAGAAGATTTAAATTCTCCCTCTTGACAATTTGGGGACCACTTTTGGCTCCTCTTCTTCCCTGGTTGACACCTCCAGAGGATGCCCACAGCCTGTTGGGTTTGGTGATGCTTCTGTGGAGGTGGTTTTCTCTAAGCCTTTGCTGGCCTCCTTGTGTCCAGGTCTTCCTTGGCCTCCTGGGCCAGCACCTTAAGGCCGTACCATTCCAAACCTCCTGGTTTTTTGATTCCTGTCATACCAGGTCCTTCCTCTCCCACTTCCCTCCTCGTTGCCCATTCCCACTGTGTTCCTGCAACCTCTCTTTTCCAACAGTTCCCAGATAGAGAAGATATTCCTGGGAGCATCTGCTGGTTCACGCTAATTTTGAAAGTAAATACAAACGCCGTGCTGATTTTTGTCATGCTTCTCCACCTTGGGAGGGAAGGGGGGAAGAAATTCCTGTGCCGGCATTGTCTGTCTCTGCTTTTGCCTTCTCCTGTGGGCACTAATTGCATCACAGCCCTCCTGGGGTGGGAATGTTGCCGGCTCAGCCCTGGCCCTGCTCCACCGTGGCTTAGAGCTGCATAATTTGTTCACCTCCCTGCAATAAATTGTTCGTGCTTTTGATGGATCTTCAGTGAAATATTGTAATGCATTCTTGTCGAATGTTCCATTTTCCCCCTCCCCAGCAGCTATTGACAGATGAAAGCACTAACCCTGGCTTTACACGGGAGTTTAATCATACCAGCTGTCATGCAGATCCCCGATACAAATATTTTCCACTGTTAATGGTTTCGGCGTGGGCTTTTTTTTGTGTGATCAAATGTAATCTTATTTAATGGAGTTTTATTGCCGTGACGCCTTATTCTTTTCACCAGGCTGGACTTCATTTTTAAATCAAGAGGGATTGTTCAGAGGAGAGCCAGAGAAACGACTGGAGGGACTGAACGGGACGGGAAGCCCGGGATGAACCGAGTGACTGTACACCACCCGGGGCAGATGAAAAGTCTAAGAGTGAGGGAGAGAAAGGGTCCAGTGTGGAAGGGGCAGTCAGGAAGAGGGTGAAATTCAGTCTGATTTTACACGTGTATGGCTGGGGCTAAGGGACATTGCACAGTGGGGGGAGGCTGGAGGCATTTGGAGAGAGGGAGGCATTTTAAACGAGTTGTGTCCAAGGCAGAAATTTTGGGTAGCTGCAGAAACAATTCAGTTCAGGTCAGCGCTGGAGAAATGCTACAAGGGCCACTTCTTCAGCGGCCATAGCAGAGACCAGCCGTGGCTGCCGTGTTTCCACCTCTGGCCGATGCTTCGTTACCGCAGAGCCGCCATCCCGTGCCGAGGGGGCAGGGGACCGCGAGCACGGCTGTTACCTGGCGTCATGGGGCTTGGGCTCAGCTTTGGCAGTCCTGCGAGAGGTAGAAGGGCTGGAAGCTGGAGCTGGCGCCGGAGTGAGCTGATGGTTTTTGGTTAGAAAGCGTTTCCCTGTTGCAGGGGCTACGAAGCAGTGCCGAAACGCTGGGCCGCCGCAGCTGGAGTGAGCAGCCCCAGCCCCTAAATCTCTTCTCTGTGCACGTACAGCCGCTGTAACTACCGTGTGTTCATCTCTTAGGTTGTCCGCACAGAGAAAAACAGCCTGAACAACCGGTTCCTGCCGTGGGATGAGATCGAGACGGAGGCCATCCTGTCCATCGACGATGATGCTCACCTTCGCCACGACGAGATCATGTTTGGGTTCCGGTGAGTAGCTTCCGCACTCGTAGCCTTTGGACCCAAACTGGTATTTTCTGCATCCAGGGTCTGCTTAGGTACAGTGTGGCCTCATGGCTAAAACTGGGGGCAGAAGAGGACTAGCATGTCCCTTCCCATGGCTTTCCAGCTCAATTTCTTGGAAGAGTAATACACACTAATGAACTGTTTAATGAGCGCAGGTGGGTGGGCTGATTTCAGGTTGTCCAGGCAACCCTGATTCTTGCGCTTCCTAACCTCGACTCTTCAGCTTTTGCTGTGCTGATAGTGTTCCCTTAATGGTTTTGGGTGTGTGTGGCTTCCTGGGGTGAAAGGAAACTGGAAAACAAATCCAAGAGGCTGTTGCACTCCATCCTTCATGTGCCGTCGGCAAGGCCAGGACGTTCGCAGCCGCTGCAGGACGTGATGCTCGTGTGCTCGCGGTGGGCTGCCGTCCTCTCTGCTCGTTGTGACATTGGGATGTGACAGCTATTTTGGCATTTTTTACTGCAGAGCATGGAAAAGACAGATGTTACACAGAAAAAGCTGGTGCTGTTCGTTCTCATTCCCACCCCCCTTCTGCTCTGGCATCTACGTTTCCCCTTGACTTTGCCCTGGCAAAAAGCTCCCTGATTTGGGGGCCAAGGGAGAAAGCAGGTACGTGGGCTCCTGCTGTGGGAGTTTTTGCAGGCTGCTCCTGTACAGCTAAACCTCGCCGGCTGCCAAAGAGGTGCCGGGGAGTGAGGATGGCACGAGGAGAGAGCACTGGAGCTCGTTTGGCTGTGGGTTGTCAGCCCGCCAGGCCAGGAGCGGGGGCTGCGGTTGCTAAAGCAGGAGCAGCCGGCAGCTGGCTGCGGGGCGGGAGATGGGGACCAGATCTCTGCTCTCACCGAAACGTGTTGGCTCATGTTTGGGAGGAAGATTAAAAGGCACAAAATGCCTGGAAACCCAACAAGCTCCTACTGAGAGATGAGAAACGAGGTGTTAAAGCGATTAAAGCAGGGGAGTAGGCGTCAGGGCTCCTGCCTTCCCTTCCATGCCCCATTTCGGGCTCTTTATCTGAATTTGGCCATTTTGACCCCTCTTTGGTCTCTGTTTTCCTTCGCTCATCCACAGCGCCTGGCTGAGGCTTTCCCCGTTAGCCCTGGAGAGCATCAAATGAAAATTATAAGTGCCGTGTATTACTCGCACTCATTTCCCTGCTTACAAACACCTTGTTCCCACAAAGCCTCCCTGTGCTGACGTGTTCAGCCGGGGAAGAGACGGTGTCTCGGCGGTAGAGTGAACCTCTGCCCTTGTGGGAGCAACAAAACAACTCTCTTTTGTTGAAACTTTGCTTCAGGCTGTAATTCTTGGGGCCAAGAACCTCTCCTTGCTCCATTTGCTGCTCAGGAGCGAGCTGGAGGCGAGTACCCCAAGCAAACCTTTCTGAGGAGCGCTCCCGAAAGGATTCGCTGGAGATAGCCTTATTTTTGTGGCTAAGCTGGGAAGGAAAAAAGCATCACGTTCGTAGCGAAGCGAGACGTGGGAGAAGTGAAAAGGGATGAATAGTTTCAACTCCGGCTTTTCAAAACAATCACAGAATTGACAGAAATGGCAGCAAACAAGTGCTTGCTGGGAGGATGGTGCCAGGAAAGCTGCTGGCGGTGTTAATTACTCGGTTTTCATTACCAGGTTATATCGGAGTTTCATTAATTTGAGTAGAGGATAGAACAATAAACACATTTTTGCTCCTGGCTGTGTCAGTAAGTGTAATGAAAGCTGAGGGTTCTCGGAAGCTTGGTCTCGTCAGCAGCCTGTGATTGCCCCGCAGCCATCACTTCTGGAGCCCTCCGCAGGAACGGGGGCTGTGGGAGGAACTGGGAACTCACATCCACGAGGGAAAAAAACCAAAAAGGCCACTTTCTGCCCTCTTTTGTGCTCGTAAAGAAAGGAAGATCCTTCTGTATCCGTAGGGCTCTTGCCTGGGACTTGTTTCTTGTAGTCTGGAGTCACTGGGTTTGGAGGAGCAGCTTGAACACCAGCCATTAGGGAGATGGGATCGGACGAGCCGAAGGAAGCCAGCGCCCCTGGCAGTGGAAGCTGGAGTTATTTCCCAGGTTAGGCATTAGGCACTTGACGTTTTTCTTAATTATTCCTGCCAGTGTTGCAGCTATCCTGTGGGATTTCTCTCGAGGAGGAATGAGCTTCAGATGAGAGCAGAATATTAAGCAAGCCCACGCTCTCACATGCGAACCTCGGGATTTCATTCCCTACGGCTCGGCTGTGAGCGTGTGTTAGGGTGAGGGGTGCGTTTACAGCCCCGGAGGGTTTTCCCGTATGGACAGAGCCTGGGAAGCCGCATGGGTGCTGGTTTGGGATGGGAAGCTGGCAGTTTGGCACTCCAGATCTTCTGTCTGGAGACACCAGGGTCTTCAGCATCTCAGCAGCTTTCCTAAAGTGAGCTTGATGTTATCTTGGCCCTACGGAGGAGGAAACTGAGCTTCCGGGAGGTAGAAAGTCCAAGGGATTTGGGGGAAAAGGCCTAGAGACGCTGGGTTCCTCCCAGGCCAAGCCCTGGCTGCTCTGGGACTTCTTGTAGAGGGAAATAAGAGAGAAGCAGCGCTGGCTGCGTGTCGTGCAGTGATGCCCCTGTGCAGGCTGTGGGAAACTGGTGGCAAACAGAAGAGCTGCCCGTCTCGCTGCCTTTCACTGCCTCTTTCCCCGCCTTTCCATCTCAGGTCTTAAGTTTTGCATTCTCTAAGTAACTCAGAAACCAATTTTGGGCCACTGGAGTTTTTTGTTAGTTTTCTGTTAAACCTACAGAATAGCCCTTATCAGTTAGAAAATCCCTAATTTATGAATTAGGAGCACTTTCCCTGTCAATAAGCAACTTGAATGTGCCTCTAGGAGAGGACCAAGGTGAGAAGCTCAGCTTGATACACGGAATCACAGAATGGTTTGGGTTGGAAGGGACCTTAAAGATATCCAGTTCCACCCCCTGCCCTGGGCAGGGACACCTCCCACCAGCCCAGGTTGCTCCAAGCCGCGGCCAACCTGGCCTTGAACCCCTCCAGGGATGGGGCAGCCACAGATTCTCTGGGCAACCTGGGCCAGGGGCTCGCCCCCCTCACACCAAAGAATTTCTTCCTGATATCCAATCTAAATCTCCCCTTTCAGTTTGAAGCCGTTACCCCATGTCCTGTCATTACACTCCCTGCTCCAGAGTCCCTCCCCATCCTTCCTGTAGGCCCCCTTTAGGGACTGGAAGGCCCCTCTAAGGTCTCCACGGAGCCTTCTCTTCTCCAGGCTGAACATCCCCAACTCTCTCAGCCTGTCCTCACAGCAGAGGAGCTCCAACCCTCTGATCGTCTTCGTGGCCCTCCACTGGCCCTGTTCCAACAGCTCCGTGTCCTTCTTGTGGTGAGGACTCCAGAGCTGGACGCAGTACGCCAGGTGGGGTCTCACCATAGCAGAGCAGAGGGGCAGAATCATCTCCCTTGTCCTGCTGGCCACGCTTCTTTTGATGCAGCCCAGGCTGCGGGGGGTTTCTGGGCTGCAAGTGCTCATTGCCTGCTCATGTTGAGCTTCTCATCCACCAGCACCCCCAAGTCCTTCTCCTCAGGGCTGCTCTCAAGCCATTCTCCACCCAACCTGTATTTGTGTCTGGGATTGCCATGACCCAGGTGCAGGACCTTGCACTTGGCCTGGTTGAACTTCAGGCCCACCTCTCCAGCCTGTCCAGGTCCCTCTGGATGGCATCCCTTCCCTCCAGCGTGTCGACTGCCCCACACAGCTTGGTGTCGTCGGCAAACTTGCTGAGGGTGCACTTGACCTCACTGTCCATGTCTCCAACAAAGATGTTAAACAGCACTGGTCCCAGTACTGACCCCTGAGGAACACCACTCATCGCTGGTTTCCATGTGGACATTGAGCCATTGACTGCAACCCTCTGAGTGTGGCCATCTACCCAGCTCCTTATCCATCAAGTGGTCCATCCATCAAAGCCATGCTTTGCCAATTTAGATACCGGGATGTCACAGAATCACAGAATCTTCATGGTTGGAATGGACCCTTAAGATCATCGAGTCCAACCAAACAACCTACAATCTCTGCCCTTCAGAGCATGCCCTGAAGTGCCACATCTAGACGTTTCTTAAATACCTCCAGGGATGGTGACTCAACCGCCTCCCTGGGCAGGCTGTTCCAGTGCCTGAGCACTCTTTCAGTAAAGTAATTCCTCCTGATATCTAACCTAAACCTCCCCTGCCGCAGCTTCAGACCATTTCCTCTGGTCCTGTCATTATTCCCCTGGGAGAAGAGGCCAACCCCCACCTCTCTCCACCCTCCTTTCAGGGAGTTGTAGAGGGCAATGAGGTCTCCCCTCAGCCTCCTCTTCTCCAAACTAAACATGCCCAGCTCCCTCAGCCTCTCCTCTCATGCCCTGGTCTCCAGACCCCTCACCAGCCTGGTAGCTCTCCTCTGGACACGCTCCAGCACCTCAATGTCCCTCTTGTACAGAGGGGCCCAGACCTGAACACAGCACTCGAGGTGAGGCCTCACCAGTGCCGAGTACAGAGGCACCATCACTTCCCTGCTCCTGCTGGCCATGCTATGTCGTGCGGGACAGTGTCAAATGCTTTGCAGAAGTCCAGGTAGATGACGTCAGTTGCTCTCCCCTTGTCTACCAATGCTGTGGTAACATCATAGAAGACCACCAAATTTGTCAGGCACAACTTGCCTTTGGTGAAGCCATGTTGGCTGTCACCAATCACCTCCTTATTTTCCATGTGCCTTAGTAGAGTTTCCAGGAGGATCTGCCCCATGATCTTGCCAGGCACAGACGTGAGACTGACCGGTCTGTAGTTCCCCGGGTCATCCTTTTTTCCCTTTTTGAAAACGGGGGTTATGTTTCCCCTTTTTCAATAAGCAGGAACTTCACCAGACTGCCACGACTTTTCAAATATAACGGAAAGTGGCTTGGTGACTTCATCTGCCAAGCAATGTTGGTCTGTGCTCACAGCCTATGGCCAAGGGATGCTTCAGTTCACGTCTAACAGCTTTTAACCTTTAACAAGAGAAGGTCAGTACATTCTGCCTGTCTGTTAAAGCCAAGATTTCTGCGTTCAGCCCTTTCCTGCTCTACGGTAGGAAAGAAATGAGAGTTATCTCAGGGAGACCTTCTTCACGTGTCACTCAGGCAGCTGCGACAACCGGTCGGTCCCTCCTGCCAACAGGGGAGCTTTGGTGCTGTGGAGGTGGGCAAGCTTGTACGCAGCAGTCTCAGCTGTGAAGCTTGTACTCAACAGTCTACGTAAAAAGATGTCTTTTGCATGTTGGAATTTTCTGTATTCTTATTTTTAAAAATTAAATGGACTTTAAAGCAAGGTAATTGCACGTTTTAACAATATTTACCCTTTTGGCCCAAGCTACAACGTACGTTGGCCGTTCTTTGGATGAGAAGTTGCCAAGCGTTCTCATGCATAGGCATCTCCGTCACTTGCAACCCTCCCCTGGGAGCCGGTGCGTTGGCGTCGAGGGCATAGTCCTGTGTGTCGTGGTTCTCAGCCAGAGCCGTGCTCGTCTCCGGATGGGCTCCCTGGGTCTGTGTCTCACTGAAAGGCTTTGTGTTCGCAGTGTCTGGAGAGAGGCGAGGGACCGCATCGTTGGCTTCCCGGGGCGCTACCACGCGTGGGACATCCCCCATCAGTCCTGGCTCTACAACTCCAACTACTCTTGCGAGCTCTCTATGGTGCTCACTGGTGCTGCCTTCTTCCATAAGGTGAGATGTTGTGGCCACAAAGCCCCAAGTTTTCCGTTCCTTCTCAGAGTAACCAGAGTCTGTATGTTTGTGGGATGAGATTTTTAAAGAACAAGTTCTTGAGCTTACCGCTCCTTTTCCCTCGCTTCCACCGAACTGAGACGCAGCCAGCAACTGGGCTGTGTCCCGGTGAACGGTCTCCTCGAGGAGCAGCGCATGTTTGTGCCACGTGAGTAGCACCACGGCGCTGAAGCAGGCGGATGGAGTGCGGGGCCGAGCGCGTTTCAGTGATGCTCTCGGTCACGGCGAGGGCGAGGAGGGACACGGAATTGCCTGCCCTGCGTTTTTACTGTAGCATCTTGAATCTTACGGACCCCAGGTGTTGCAACGGGCAGTTTGCAGGGAAGTCGAGGGTTTCTGCAGCTGCGTGGTGGCACGGGCTGGCTGGGAGGTGTGGGAGGCGGCCAGTTTATGTTGGGAGGGGGCAGCGCAGAAAGCGGCTCCCTGGCGTGTGCCTCTGTGTATGGGAGAGGCAACAGCGGGCAAACAGACCTCGAGAAAAGGAAGGGATGTTTTTCTGAGAGGACCGTCCTGAGCCCTCGTATCGCGGTGGGAAGGTTATCCACCAGCTACTGCTGCCGTGCTGACTCTGCAGCAGCAAAGACGGCAAGATCTGAGGGGCCTGAAACCATCATTTCTCAATTTCTGAGGTTGCAGGAGCCCTGGGACTCGGTCAGGGTGGTGGCTGCGGGGTAGATTTGCTGCTGCTGTGGCTACAGCAGATCTCCTGGGTGCAGGATTAACTGCGCTACGCGAAGTCTCTCCACTGGCTTCCTTGAGCTCCCTGGGACCACCTTGAGCAGCGTTGTGCCTTTTTGTCCTCTGCAGTATTACGCCTACCTGTACTCCTACGTGATGCCGCAAGCCATCCGCGACATGGTGGATGAATACATCAACTGCGAGGACATCGCCATGAACTTCCTGGTCTCTCACCTGACGAGAAAGCCTCCCATAAAGGTACAGCGACGGGCAGGAGTTTGTGCTGGGCTTTGTGTTTCTGGAGAAACAGCGATTCGATCAATGTCTTTGGCTCTGACCCGGGGGAAAGCCAGCTCCCTTTCTCCCAGCACAGAAGCTGCCCTTACCGAAATCTGGCTGCGTCGCGTCTCTCAAGTGCTGCGTTGCAAGCGCGACGTGCGCGAGGCTCTCAGCACGTCCCCTCTCCGGCCTCGAGCAGTTGTAGCCTGTGTTCAAAAAGGTGTGAACCCTCGGTGCAGCCCTGAGAAGCTGCCAGATCCCCGCTGCGGCACGCGGAGGAGCTGGGGTTTGACTTACGCTGCAGCTCACACCGGAGGGTTTCCTGGGTCAGCAAAAGCCCTTCCGAGCAGCTGATCCCTAAAAGACCCATTTCCTTTTTTCCATAGCGTACAGCACAAGTAGGAATGATTTCCTTGCTGATTTTGTGTAGCTTTCCAGAGACGTTTAGGCTCATCCGCGTGCGGAGGGCCGTTGGTGCAAACACTGCAGCCCAGCTGAAATTTCCCTGCCCTGTGATGACAGATGAATGGCACAATTTTGAGCGTGAATTTTGGATGCAGATCATTCTGCTCTTTATCGCTGCTGGCAAACTGCTCTTTACAGCCCCGCATATGTCTCACCGTCGCAGGCCAGCTGCCTTGGAGATGGGTCTTGGCCGTAAATACGATGGGTGTGTTTTACTGTGTGGTGTTATTCCCGTCTGGAGCTACTCTGAAGTGGCGGTTGTAGAGTTTGGCGCAGCTGCGATGAGAATCAGACGAAAACCAAAGGGCACCGCCACGGGAAGCCTGATTTGAGATGGACAAGGAGGCGCTTTAATCAACGGGTGGCCCCTCAGCACCTCCTGAAAACTGGAGCACCTTCCAGAGATCTAACTCTGGGTGCCTAAAACAAGAGATGACCTGAATTTCTAACTCTCCTGTAGCGTCTGTGACAGGGCGAGGGGGGGATTCTGCCCCTCTGCTGCGCTCGGGGGAGACCCCCCTGCAGTGCTGCCTCCAGCGCTGGGGCCTCGGCACAGGAGAGACACGGAGCTGTTGGAGCGGGGCCAGAGGAGGCCCCGGAGATGCTGGGAGGGCTGGAGCCCCTCTGCTGGGAGGACAGGCTGAGAGAGCTGGGGGGGTTCAGCCTGGAGAAGAGAAGGCTCCGCGGAGACCTTCCAGCCCCTGCCAGTCCCTCAAGGGGCTTCAAAGAAAGATGGGAACAAACTTCATAGCAGGGCCTGTAGTGATAGGAGGAGGGGTGATGGCTGTAAACGAAAAGAGGGGAGATTCAGACTAGATCTAAGGAAGAAATGTTTTACTCTGAGGGTGGTGAAACCCTGGCCCAGGTTGCCCAGAGAGGTGGTGGCTGCCCCATCCCTGGAAACATCCCAGGCCAGGTTGTACGGGGCTCTGAGCAACCTGATCCAATTGAAGATGTCCCTGCCCATGGCAGGGGCTTGGGCAGGTTGGCCTTTGAAGGTCCCGTCCCACCCAAACCATTCTGTGATTCTGTCTGTAGCCGGTGAAAGGAAAGGAGTTCCTTTCTCAAGTCTTTTTTTTTCCTGAAACGGCTTCTAAAACCTTAAATCAGAAAAAAGTAACGAAGCTTTAGTAGATCACCGTGTCCCCCTTCGGCTCTGTCAGAGCAGAGACTTAGTGTGGACCATGTCCTTCCGCGCCTGGACACCCTCCAAGGGACACCGGCCGTTGAGAGCGCGGCCGAGTCCGTGCCCTGTCTGCAGCGTGTCACCCAGCACGTCACGCCAAGTGCCTTGGGTGCAGGCGGGGTGTCCCCCCCAGGCCGGGGGGGTGGTGGTGGTGTGGCAGTGACTGGTTTTGTCCCTCTCTTCGCAGGTGACCTCCCGCTGGACTTTCCGCTGCCCCGGGTGCCCCCAGGCGCTTTCGCACGACGACTCTCACTTCCACGAGCGACACAAGTGCATCAACTTCTTCGTCAAGGTGTACGGGTACATGCCCCTCCTGTACACCCAGTTCCGCGTGGACTCGGTCCTCTTCAAGACCCGCCTGCCCCACGACAAGACAAAATGCTTCAAGTTCATCTAGAAGCGGACGCAGCCGGGCGCTCTCGGCTCTCCGGACTTGGGCCGGAGGCGGGTGAGGGCAGAGGGTGGCTCTTTGGCAGGGCGACGAGGGCAAAATGCCTTTTGCTATTGACTCCGGCCTCCCTCCCGCGGAGCAAAAGGGACGTCCTGGATTTGGACGGGCACATTTCCCCCTCCCCTCCCGCGCTCCCCGCAGCGACTCAACCGAGCGACGGGGAACAGGATCTCACGGCTTCTGTAAAGAGACTCCCTAGGATCGTACACTGAGGAATGGCGCCTTGGCTAGTGGCTCTGCCCCTTCCCTAGCCAAGGGCAACCATTCTTTTTAATTATAATTATTGTTATTTAAAATGAAAGTGTTTTAGATTTGCCGCGTGAGGCTTTTTTTTTTTTTTTTCCCCTCTTTCTTTTTTCCCCCCGACCCATCCCCTTTTCCCCTCTGGACCTGTCTGCCCACCCGGGGGGGACCGTAGCGAGGTCAGGCTGGAGGCGTTTGACCGCCGAGAGGTTATTCCAGCATCAGGGCAGCTCCGGTCACCGCTGTTGTCCCCGTCCTTTCTCCCGTGGGGCAGCTCTCCTCCTCCCCTCCCGCACACCACGTCCTGGCTCGTCTTGCCCTGTGGCTACTACTGAGGACTTTCAGGTGTCATCCGGTGACGAGCTCTTTGCTCTGCTCACCCCCCTGAGCCCTGCCCTGGGAGAGGGGTGAGCAGGGAAGAGGTTGGACCCGGAGGGTCCTTCCCCGTCTCCCGGCACCGTGCCGCGTCCCGCGCCGCAGCCACGGGGGAGTTTGGCTGCTGCCGTCTCGTTCTTGGGGTCCTTTCCAGCCTGCGCGGCACACCGCGGGCGCTGCTGGACCTCTGAGGACAGGGAGCATGTCTGGGGCTTGGGAGTGATCCGTCTGCAGCGCAGCGGGGGCTGGCGATGCCCCCGGCTCCTGCCTTGGCCTGCGGTTTTTCTGCAGCTGCGGGGAGTCTCTGAGTCCGGCCTGGCCTTTTCACAAGCACTTTGGGACTTTTCCTCCTGCCCTGCGGGGCCTCGTTCGCTGGCCCTGGAGATCTGCTCCGGTAGCACCCCGAGATCGGCTACGCGAGCCTTTGCGGATGAAATCAACCTCTCTCCCAAAACATCCAGCATGGACGCAGTCTGCCGAGAGCCAGGTAGTAGTTCAGCTTTTGATGCCGGTGCGATGGCAGTCGGGTATCGGGGCCTTCTCGCGAGGTCGATCCGCGTTCTGCAGGGTGGAGGAAGGGGAAGACACTGACCCTTGGTCTGGGCGCAGCCAGGCAGAGCCGAAGCGAAGCACCAGCCCCGCCGGTGTGGGCCGGAGCCGGGGCCGCGCCGTGGGCCCGAGTCCCCGCTCTGCCTCCTCCCCCGTCCCTGTCCCCGAGCCAGACGTGCCCACGTTGGCTTTGCCCCTGGGCCTCCGCGCAGCTGCCTTAAACCCCCATCCCGCCCGCGCTCGTGCCCTGGCTCAAGGTTAATCGAGCTCGAAGCTTAACTTGAAGGTTAATCCCAGCAAGAGCTTTCCTTCGCGGGAACTGGGAAACGCCGCTGGGATCGTGTCTGTGGGGCTGGTTTCGGAGCTGGTTTCTGTCCCACCAAAGCGAAATGCTGGTACATCGTGTGATCGCCCGACGTTCCCTGCTCCACTCACTGCTCCGTTCTGCTTCAGTCCCGGCCCGTAACAGGAGGGAAGGCCAGGGGTTGCCCTCTCCTGTGCGATGTTTTCCCTCAGTGCGTCCCGGATGGATGATGGCAGCCTGGAGAAGCTCGTAGACGAGAAGGTGAAACTTGCGTGATGCGCCTCAATCTCCCCGGTTTTCCTGCCCGACGGGCACTATGGCAGGTTGCAGCTCCACGTCCCAGCGCCCTGCGGCAGAAGGATGTTACTGCCTGGTTGTGTCTCCGGTGTGTCCCGGGAGAGGAGCAGGGATGGTCCGTCAGCAGCTCCTGGGCTCACTCGTAAGGTCAGCCCCGTCCGCGCTCCCCTCCTGCAGCCTGCACCACGGTTTGGGCTGTGAAGTGGCCTCTCCAGCAGCGTTTCAGCCATTTTTCATGTCAGCCCCGCGGTTGGGGGTCACCAACAGTTGCTTCTTGAGGAGGGGAAGGGACGGGGCAGCCCGTCCCCAGCAGAGCCGGCGGCTCGTGCCTTCACCAGCTCTACAGACCGCAGCAAAGTACGGATCAAGGAATCTTTTCCTCTCCGTATGTTTTGTTTTCCTTTCCACTCTCTTTTTGTTTTAACGTCAGGTGCTCAACGCGGAGCGTACAAAGGCTCACAGTCTCCTGAAAAATGCGATCGGAGACTCCTGCGAGGCCCCGGAACACCTGGAAGGATGTTTTTTGCCCCCACACGGAGTGGAAACGTGGCACTCGGCAGCAGCTGCACCAGCTTCAGCGTCCCCGAGGACCCGACACTCCTCCGCTGCTGGCTTTAATTCTCCCGTTAATAGGTGGCTCGTCAGCAGCGGTGCAGTCGGTCACGTACAGCGCAGGTCCCCGGTGTCGGCCGGGGTGGAGGCAGCTCCGCCTTTGCCAGCCCTCTGCCTGCCCGGCAGGAGTCAGACAGGAGGGAGGGCCGATGCCGGCATCTGTGGATTGCACTTTATATAAACAGCGAGAGATACACTTCTCGGCAACTTATTTTCAAAAAGCTTAAGGGAGATTTTATTATTTGGGTGAGAGACTGTGCTCGGGGGGGCTTGGGAAGAGGAGACGAGACGTGGAGCGTTTGCGTCGGGAGGTTGGGGTTTGCCGAGTCTCGTTGCTTGGCTGTGGTCGGGGCTGGCGGCAAGCCCAAGGTTGGGGGTTTCTTCTTCCCCGTGGTGTGTTTCGGTTCGAGGCCAGTAGAGCTCAGTGGTGGAAATCCAAATTGTTCTTCCTCACAGGCTCCTGACGCGCCCCTCTCTTGCCCCAAGTGTTGGTTTTTCGGAGGGTCCCCGGTGCTGCGATAGCCGGGGGTCAGGCTCGGAGGGTCGCGGCTGAGCGGGGAGAAGCTGCGCCATGGGATCGCCGCGCGGGTGGTGGGATGGACGGTTTCCTCCGTGCCGAGACCCCCTGAAGGGGGGGGGGTTGGGGGTGAAGGAGTGAACGGGTGCTGCGTGTCGCTGATGGCAGCTGGGCCGTGCTGGGCAGCAGCAGTGGTGGGAGGGATGGGGTGCCATAAAGGAAACTAAGTACCAGCGAGAGCATCTCCTTCCCCGCCCGCAGGGCTGGTGCTGTCCCTCGGGGTCCTCCGCTGCTGTGGCTTTTTCCCAAATCTTCCCAGATAGACACCAAAACTCCTCTGGAGTACAGACTCGTGATTCAGCTTTCAGTTCCTGAGGCATCGCAGGGTCTGAGCTGCCCTCAGGCTTCCCTCCGCCATGGGGGAGGAGAGGGGGTTTCTGGAGGGCGGTCCAGCCCCTGCCACCGTCCCCAGCGTCCTCCCTCGCTACCGGTCGCTCTCCCGTCCTTTCCAGGGGGTCCCGGGGTAACTGCGAAGCTCAGGTCAGGTTGTACGATTCGTCCCAGCCCCAGCACAGAGCAGCCCGGGGCGCGCCGTCTCCCCAGCCCCGAGGAGACGGGAGAGTCTCTGGGCGGCTGCACCTTTCCCAGGGGAAAAGGCCTTTTCCCTTTTCCAATGTTTCTGCTGCTTCTCCCAGGACCGGGCGTTGCGGGTGCCGGGTGCAGAGCGAGGTCTTTCTCAACGTTCGCTGTAAATAGCATCGTCTGCGGTGACACGGACCCCCCCCCGTTCCCCGCTGGTGTCGCACAGCACCGCCCCTGCCCTCCCCTGCGCCATGGTTGTGCGAACCGCTCCGTGAGCACCGGGGGTAAAAAACAACCAACAAAACAAAACAAAAAGACAAAAAAATGAGAGAAAAGAAACACTCCTTCAACACGAGCACAATGTTGAGTTTTTTTGTAAAAGGATCCAATAAATGGAGAGTTTAACATGAGAGCATCTCCGCGCCTGCTTTGCCGGGGTGGGGGGAAGGGCTTGGGACCGGGACGGTGCCGCGGCTGCAGCTCCGTGGCCCTGGGGCACCCCCAAAACCAGCGTCTCCCCAGGTGTGTGTTTCCCTGCAGGGGGCAGGTGAGCTGCTCCGGAGCCGTGGGAGCCCCTCAAGGACGGCAGCGTGTGGTGCTAAACCCCATCGTGTCCCTCGGTGAGCTCCTGGCTGGGCAGAGAGAGCCCTCGGTCCAGCCCAAAGGGGTTCGGACCCCCCTGTAGCTCCAGGGGACATCACATCCCAGCTGCCGCGGGGACATCCAGCCGGGACAGCGGGCCTGGGGGAGGCTGGAAACCCTTCGAGTTCTGCGTCGCCGATGGAAACTGCAGCCGACCAAAAAGGCGGCTTCCCCAGCGCCCGGCTCTGCTGCGGGATCTGGCTCCGGGGCCTCTGCCAGGCTGAGACCACCACGGGAAGAGGCGTCCGGCTGTTTGTAGCAAGGAAAACAGCAGCCGATGGGATTGCAAACCTTCCCATCCCTGCCCTGCCATCCCGAAACAAGGAAATCTGGCGGGCATTCCCTATGGCACCTGCAGGCACCGCTGGCTCGGGGGATGCTCCTGGCACCTCTCCTGTGAGGTGGGAAAACCACCCGGCTCGGTGGGATTTCTAACCAGGTTTCCACCAGCTGCAGGGAGGAGCAGAAGCGGGGAATTGAGCCGGCTCTGCCAGGGGCTCCCGCTCCGCACAGGGCTGGAAATCCCACAGGATTTCCTGCACGTTGCTGGATTTCCTCTCCCTTTCTGCTGCTTTTTTTCACCTTTCCTCCTCGGCAGCTGGGTTCCTCCTGGTCACTTGGTCACCTCTGTGTCATCTGCCCGGGAAACCTGCCCTTTATTTCCCCTTCTGCCCTGGGGTAAAGGCGTTTCCCCACGGGCAGGGTTCATGCTTGGCTTTACTTCCAGGAGAGCTTTTGGGGAAACCCCAAATTACTTTGATCCCAGAAGAGAGGAGGTGGGGACTCTGCCCAGGACCGGCCTCCCAAATGCCTGGGGTCTCTCCCCAAAATATTGCTGGAAGGCAGGGACGTCGCTAAGGGCACAGAAAGCCTCACGGAAAGGCTCCGTGGTGGGACGCCGTGTCGGGGGTCGCTCTCCCCGACCAGCCCAGCAGCACCTGGGGCACTGGCGCGGCCGCAGCCGGGTCCCTCCTGAGGCTCTTCCAGCCCTTACGCAGCAGGTGATAAAAATCTGTTAAAGCAAATAATTTTTACAGCTGTAACTGGTGTGACCTCGGTGGGACAAGTCACGGCAGCATGGCGGCCCCCGTTTGGTTTGGGGTTTTTTTTCCCCCTTTATGAGGGTTTGTACCTTGGGGTGGGGGAACAGACACTGGGGAGAGGAGGAGGGGATAAATCCCCCGAAAAATTCATTCCCTTCTCCCAGAAGGGGCCGGGGGGGGAGGTGCTTTACACTCCACACCTCCACACTAAAAAGTGTCCCCAGTGTTCCCTTTCAGATGACACATTCCTCGATAAAAGCAATTCCTCTGAAGTTGCTCCCGGTGTTTCTGTTCTGCCCGTGGAGGCCACAAAAGCCACCAGAGCCCCAGGAAAGGACCCGCAGCCCCCGGCGCGGACACTGGCAGCCCCCGGCCCCGCCGTGTGCCCCCGCCACGCTGAGACCGGCAGGAAGAGGGAAATTGCTGGGTTTGGGGTTTTTTTCCTGGCTGGAAATGCCGAAAAGCACCGCTGCGGGGCCGGACACCAGCAGCAGCACAAAGCCGAGGTCGCGCTGGGTCCATCGGTCCCCGGTTGGTTAAATGGTCACTTTTCCACCCACGGGCCAGGGCAGCCTCCGTACCCTGGGCATCACTTTTCTGTTTAAAAAATACAAAGGCTTAAATTCCCGAGCGTGTGGCGGTGTGGGGAGCAGGACTGGCCGGGAACGGGGAGCGCTGGTGCTGTGGGGCCACTATAAATCCCTACAGACATTTAATTTTTCAGCGTGCGTCACCGGGCCTGTGCTAAGCCATGTGCGGGATTTATGCCTCCGGCTTGGTGCCTGCGATGGACCATGAAAGGCTTTAGGAAGAAAAATGGGATTTTATCCCTGGTGTTTTTTAAGAAGTTACTCTGGAGTTGTGAGCCGGCTGGAAAGCAAAGGGCGGCTGCGTTTCCCTGGTGCCCAACGCAGAGAGAGGGTCCCCTCACCCTCCTCCTGCCCTCGGTCTGGCTTTTAGCCCCCGGGCAAAGGCCCGTGGATGCAGTGGAAATATGAAGCTGGGAGAGGAGAGGAGAAGGAGAAGGAGAAGGAGAAGGAGAAGGAGAAGGAGAAGAGAAAGAGGAGAAGAAGAGAAGAGAAGAGAAGAGAAGAGAAGAGAAGAGAAGAGAAGAGAAGAGAAGAGAAGAGAAGAGAAGAGAAGAGAAGAGAAGAGAAGAGAAGAGAAGAGAAGAGAAGAGAAGAAGACAATTGAATAGAATAGAACAAGAACAGAACTAGAAACAAATAGAATCAAATAGAATCAAACAAGGTTGGAAGAAAGCAGAACAAGATTAGAATAGAATAGAACCGAACCGAACAAGAATAGAGTATTTCAGTCGGAAGGGACCTACAGGGACCATCCAGTCCAACTGCTCGACCGCTCCGGGGCTGGGTGTCACAGCCTGCTCCGGGCTTCACGCCCCGGGACAAGCCGGCTTTCGCCCACGGTGCAGGCGAGCGGCTGCAGAGCGGTGAAGCGGGAGCTGGGCAGGCGGATGGGGCCATTATCCCGGCCACGGAACACCTGCAGCCACCCAGCGCCGGCACGCGCCGGCCCCACGGCAGCACGCTCTGATTTAGAGGCTCAAAAATAGTAGAAACGAAGAGCAGTCAGGGGGAAATGAGCAGTTACTAATCAGGCAATTAATAAAAGACCTGTGCTGCGCTCAGTGTTGTGCCGGCAAGGGAAGGACGATTGTCACCGTTCGTTTTAACCCACTATGTAATTTAATGTAGTTAAAAAAAAAATAATAAAAACAGCCCTTGATCAAGCGCCACCGCTCGTGACCGCCCAGCTCTGCCCCGGGGACACAGCGAGTCCTGGAGCGACGCCGCGGCAGGACCCCAGCAGGTTTGGGGTTGTTTTCCCTATTCCCATCAAAAGTATAAAAGACAAGTGAGGCGCCACCCGAATTCCTGCCGCCCTGGGTTTAAAGCCCTTCGGATGCTCTTCGTGCAGGCGTTTCTCGGCAGAGGCCTTTGCTCTCTTGCGTAGCTGGGTTTTACGCTCTCACCTCACACACGTTTTTGCTGCCAACATGAAAATAATAGTAAAAAAAAAATTGAAAACAAAGCAAGTTGTGATGCCTTTGCAGGTCATTGGGCTTCCCCGTGTATCACCGCGTGGCACGGGGCTGCTTTGCTCCATCCCTCACCTTTTTTCTTACCGAGTACCCATTGATTGCAAAATAATAATAATAATGATGATGATGATGGTGGTGGTGATGATGATGATGATGGTGATGATGCAGCAAAGTTTTCCCAGTTTTCCCAGAGGCCAGTGTTCGCACCTTCGGGTGTCGCTGCAATGGGAACCTGTCGGTTGTTGGAGGGTTTCTCACCGGGGGGAGTCACACAAACCCCAGGGCTTGGCCTCATCACACTGAATTACGTTCTGACTCGGGGCATTCGTTGGCGCAGCTTTAATTACCCACATCAGCCTGGTCTCGTCACACTCGCGCTGGAGACATCACCCCTCCGTGTGCTCAGGGGCAAGGAGAGGAAGGTGTCCTGGGGACACCCAGGGACAGCCAGTGGCACGGCCAAGGGAGAGAACAGACGGAGGAATAATTTATTCTGTTGCCTTTCGTCGTTCAGCCCTGCCGGGAAACATGCAGCAAACCCACGCCGTGGCTCCCGGCGCAGGAGTGGGGGAAGATCTCAGCCTCTTGGGGCTGAAATTATCCCTCCTGATTTAGGGGCCGGCGATGGTGCCGCTTGCCTGTGTCGCGTCAGTCCGTGGGAGAGAGGCAGGACGCGGTCTGTGATCTCCCACCCTAACGGAGCCTCGCCCAGGGGATGGTGGTTCCTGGCCAGGGCCACCCTGTGCTCCCAGGCAGCGCCCCGTGGCCCAACGAGTGTCCTCGTGGGAGAAGCGCTCTGTCCCCACGGGCGAGAGTCCCCCGTAGCCCACAGAGCTGCTCCCCAGCACATACGTCCCCATGCCGTGGGCTGGAGAGCAGGACTGGGGGGGCTTGGCTGTAGCCCCAAGGTGACAGGGAGAGACTTGGCTTGTTCCTTGTGGACCACAAAAATTGGCAATGGGTCCCCAGAAAGATGGAGCCCAGTTGGCGGGTTTCGAGTGGTAGGTCCTCAGTGATGGGTGCCAGGTGGTGGGTCCCCAAGTGATGGGTTCACAGTTGGTGGGTCCCAGGTGGTGGGTCGCATCTGACTTATCTTCCCCGCCGTCACCCAGGCCATGACGTGCAGCTGAACGCGAACCCCTCTGCACTCAGCGTCCCCGTCCCTCCCAAAGGCTGAGCTGCCGACGGGGCATGGACCCACCGGCTCGCTCCTGCTTCCCTCGGGCCATCATGTCCAGGACCCCACGGAGGTGGCCCTGGTGTGGCTCAGGGCACCCCTTAGGTGCCAGCTGATCCCCAGTGACAGTGACCGCGCCTGGGCACGGTGGGGGACAGCATCAGCCTGCAATTAAATGACTTGGTCCAGTTGGTTTTTATTACGGCTGACGTTACTAGAAAGAAAACACAATGTCTTTCTCTCCATCCAGGAATATCTGCTCCATAAAAGCCAGCCAAGTGCAGAAAGCTGATTTTTAACCTTTTCTCCCCGCTATCCTGCGGCCCAGCGACGCGGCCCCGGCTGCGCTGCGGGGGCTGGGAAGGGCACTGGGAACTCGCCGCTGGCCGGGGGCCGAGGCGCAGCCCCCAGAGCGGCTGCTCCAGACGCTGCCGGCCGCAGACACCGTTAGCGGCGGTTCATTAGGGCAGCTGCAGGGAGAGGCCGGGGAAGCGCAGGACGGGCTGTGGGACTCCCGCGTCACACGTGGTCACGGGGATGGCCACGGCACAAGCAGCATCACGCGGTGGCCAAGGAGGTTTTTTTTGGTCTTTTCTGGCAGAAGGAGAGTGAAGCCGAGCACCTTCGCTGCTGTTCGTCCATTGAAGCGCACGTCTCCGGATAAAACGCGTTCACCATCCGTCATATTCCACCCCCTCCCTTCGCAGTGCTCCTGGGCTGCCATGGTTACCTCGGCAGGACTGACCCAGCCCGAAGAAAGGCTATTTATTTTTCTTCCTCTCTGCAGAATGAACAAACACTTATTTTTACTATTTTAATTAAGATTTTTCATCAGACAATCCTCCCCCCCTCCCAGTATGTTTATTTTTCCAGCAGGCACGACCTTTCCCTATGTAAGAAATGAACCAGTTTTCAGGCGGTGGACTGGAGCAGTCCGAAGCTTTCCTGCCCAAAAATGACAAGAGGAAAATGGTGAAAACTTTTAAATGGACTTTTTTTTTTTCTTTCTGGGGATGTGGGAAAGCCTTCGGAAAGCCAGTAGCTACCAGATGGCCGGATGAAATAGCGGCGTGGTTGGTTACCGGTAGGAATCAGAGCTTTGCACCTCAAATAAGGATTTTGGTGGGACAGCCCAGTCGCCCCAGTTGCCTTTCAGTAGTGACCCAGGCTAAAAACTAACTGTTGAGCTTGTGTTGGATTCCTAATCCCGTTAATGAGCCCAGCAGCCCACTCCCAGCGCCCGAATCACCTTCAAACCACTCTGCTTTTCATACAGCGCAGCACCTTTCAGCTCGAAGTCTCAAGGCAGCTTGCAAGATGGCAGAATTTCTATTTCACCTGGGGGAAAGTGAGGCGCCAAGCCAGGACCGTGCCCAAAATCACCCATCGGAGGCAGGACTGGACTGGGTCGCTCTGGGTCTGTCAATTTAGGCAGCAGTGAGAGATTTCCACGGGGGGCTGAGAGCATTGGGGGTTCTTTGGGCCAATTCTGCGCTAGTCGCTGCTGTGGAGCAGCTGTTGTGGCCGATACAGGCTGTCTCGCTCATCACGCTTAAATATTTCCTTAATACCTTGCGATGGGTAAAGGCTCTCTGTCTATGCTGACGCGCTGTATAACGAGGCCGTGCCGATGGGTACATTCGGAGCTATTCCCCCCCGAGGTAAGGCTGGCGGGGGCTGCGTAACTTCAGCAACGACAGCAAATCTCTCCCGCCTTCCACCTGCAGAGTCAGAGGAACACAGCGCTCGCATCAATCTTTTATGCCAGCGACTCCGCAGCCCCGTCGCTGCAGGGCTCCGTGTCACACAACCACATAAACGTCACAGAAATGTCCCCAGGTGTCTCGGCGCTTGGGGTGCAGCTCTTGAGGTCTGGCTCAAGGGAATCATCCTGACTACAGGCAGCCACAACTCGTCTCTGCCCCAGCCGAGGTCTTCTTGACTCTTTGTCGATGGGCTACGATGCTTCTCGCTCCGTGGGTCGATGGGGCAGCCACAGCTTCTCTGGGCAACCTGGGCCAGGGGCTCACCCCCCTCACACCAAAGAATTTCTTCACAATATCTCACCTAAATCTCCCCTCTTTCAGTTTAAAACCATTACCCCTCTTCCTATCACTACACATGCTTGTAAAAGTCCCTCTCCAGCCTTTCTTGTAGGCCCCCTTCAGACGCTGTAAAGCTGCTATAAGGTCTCCGCGGAGCCTTCTCTTCTCCAGGCCGAACCCCCCCAGCTCTCTCAGCCTGTCCTCATGGGCTTGTGCTGTGCTTTCCCTGTGCCAGCAAACTGATTTTCCCTTGTTCTTTGCCTCAAAATAAGCCCTTCATGGTGAATTGTTCCACCTTCCCATGGCTCCCTGTGACTCCTCGGTGGCAGCACACCAACGCAGATTTCCTCACACCCGGTTGCTCGAGCACAGCCTTCACCAAGTGGCAACTGGCCCAGGTTGCCCAGAGAAGCTGTGGCTGCCCCATCCCTGGAGGGGTTCAAGGCCAGGTTGGCCGGGGCTTGGAGCAACCTGGGCTGGTGGGAGGTGTCCCTGCCCAGGGCAGGGGGTGGCACTGGGTGATCTTTAAGGTCCCTTCCAACCCAAACCATTCCGTGATTCCCAGTCTGCCCACCGGCACCACCCGTGCTCAGCCAAGGTGGATGCAACACGCACCATTGCACAGCCTCAGGGCTTAAAGCAGCAAGCGGAGACTACTATAATTACAAATGCAAATGAGCATATTCAGCAAGTGAAGGTTCTGGAGCACTGGGACCAGTGCTGGAGCTGGTCTAGGTAAGAAGGAGAAAGGTGTTCTCAAGGACTCACGTATCCAAGGCCCACTCGTGCCTCTCCCCCGGCCTCCTCGGCTCAGCGCAGTTTATCACGTGGCCTCTGTGCGTTCGGAATCATCTTTTTGGAGCTTTAATTACAAGGTGAAATATGTCCAATTCTTTTATTCTATTTTCGCGTGATGATAAAGAAGCTGAGCTACTGCAAATGTTGTAAACTCTTATGAGGATTAATGCTACCGCAACAAGTTTTTTATCACCTTAATGACACTATTCCTCTCACGCCCATGACATACGCGCACAGCAAAGGTTCGGATGCTGGAGTCTGTACATCCCAGCGAATAGAAATCCTTAATGTCTCCGAAATGTGATGTGGAAACTGCAACAGCAAATAGTTTTTATTACAGAGCTGCTCTTCCGCTGCCTTAATCTCCCCAAAGCTATAAACCGAAGGAGTAGTTATATTTTACAAATGCGTATATAGGGGCGCGGGCGGACGTGGAATAGGCATGCAGATGCTTTTATAAACCACACAATGTGCTTCCTCCTTGGCATTACTATGCTTTTTATTTTTAACACCAAATAAATACAAAACAATCCAATAAAATACAAACGGCATTAAATCTGAGAAATGGGTCGCTTTTAGAAGCAATACTATTAACTAAGTTTAGGCCCCAAATATATGATTCGGGGAGTGGAAAAACCTCCCCAGGTCTGCGGTACAGATGGCTTTGTATAAAGGACTCCGTATTTCAACCAGGATTTTGGATTGTGGGGGCTGAAAGGACAGGTTTTTGGAAGGTAGAAACAAGAGGCACTTAAATCTCAACGTTTTTTCATGAGCATTAGGAGTTTAATTACTTTATGTACTTCTGAAAGTATCTTCCTGAGATACCTCCTCCACCGACGATGGAGGGACTCAGGAGAAACCAGTCTTTTGTGTGTCCCGGCAAAGAGCGAGGTGGATGAATCTGCCCGTAACTGGTGAGGGTGCAGCGTCAATAAACACCTTGCATCGCTAAAGCAGGCAGCTTTTCCCAAATCCCTCTGCTTTTGCAGGGAATGGCCAGGCTCTTGCTGCTTCAAAGCTATTCTATGCCCCCCTTTTTCTATTTTAATTTTTGTAATCTTTGCCTTAGCATCTTTCTCATTCCTCTTCGTGCCAGTGAAACACACGTGCCCAGTGTAAATGGAGGACAGTCAGGAACTTGGATCTGGTGACCAGGAAGAAGCAGTGGGGGAAAAAAAATACTATCTTAACATCTGAGGCCGTTGTTTCAATATTCTTGCAGAGTTGTCTCAGAGAAAGGACTGGGGCATTCACTGCTGAGAGGGTCACACAGAGAATTGTCTGCATCTGCACACTATTTCACCCTGACCTTGTAAATATACTCTGTTTATTTACTCTGCAGTTCATATCTCCTATAAGATTCCAACTCCCAATTTTACAGCACAGGAATCCCCTCCAAAGTATTCCAAAACTGGTTAAAAATAAAACTTAAAAAATATATAGATATTAAAAAATACTTCCTTGCTTCTCTATGAAAGGAAAGGTGGTTTCTGGTCTCTTTGAATCAGGAAATTCTCTCTCTCCCTGGGGTCATCCTCTGGAAAGCTCTTAGCTCTGCTGCTCTGGGTGTCTCTTTGCAGAGCAGCACGATGTCCACGAGCTAAAACTTCTGCAGGAATTTGAGGACCAGGTCACGCAGTTTCACCCTCAAAGGTTCATCGTTGTCGCAGATGATGTGCGTGGAGTCCTCCTCGATCTGAATGAGGGTTTCTGCCTCCTGGAGGAGTACGATGTGGCCCTTGGCTGTGTCCTCCACCTTGACGTCACTGAAACCGTGCTGGATGTAGGGTTGGGGACAGAATAAAAGAGAGAGACGTTACTACAGCTCAGGAAAACAGGTAGCATTGAAAGACTAGGGAACGGGAGGAGGAGAGGGGAGGATGGCTACAAAATACTGAGTGCCATTGCAGATATCCTGGATCTCTGGGATTTGCAGAGGAAACGCTCACAGGACAAGCTAAATATGACCCTCCTTATACAGATGGATAAACTACAGAACAGGGAGGCTAAAGCAAGTATTTTCCACTACGTCAGGTCACTGCAATTGCAAAATCTTGAGACAAAGAGGACAAATGGCTCCTTTAACTACAGAAATGACCATGGGCTGACATTATAGCCTCTGAGAAGATGATATGGAAAGCTACTGAACTCTACTGAAAGCTACTGAAGGGCAAACTTCCTCACAATCCTGCCCTTTTCCCTACTCATTTTCTCCAAGGAGTCATGCAGGTGAGAAGTCATGCAGCTCCCCAGAACCAGGGCTCCACAGAGCAGTAACCAACTGCCTGCAAGTTCAGCCACCAAGCCCCCTGTCCTGCAGCTCCCCCGAAAGCTTCTCCATCAGCAGAGACATTTCCAGGATCTCTTCTTCACCGGACCATGTCATTTTCACAAAACTTGTCGGAACTTAAAATATTTTTGAGACCTCCTCCCGGCTCTTCAAATTTATTGGAAATCAGCTGATGAGCCTGGAAGTTACATGGGGAAACTCACCCACCTGGAGCGAACCCAAAAACTCTGCTTCCGTAGGAAACCAGGAGGACATGAGTGACATGAAGCCCCTGTATCAGGAGATGCCTCCACAGGGAACAATTCCCTCCATGCTCAGTGCAGGGACACACATTCCCTGAAGTACTTTGCCAGCTCATTAGCCCCTCTCCATTTCAAGCCACGCTAAAATTATTTTCCCTCTCTCCGCTAGCAAAGCAGCACATTTCTGAGATTAGCAGAAATCTGCTTGGACCTCACTTGCCACCAACGGCTTATTACCTTCTCAAGCGTCTGCACGAACTGGTCCACAGGAATGGAGCCGCTCAGCAACGGCTTCAACGGTTTACACTCTGGCACGTCATCACTCACTCGCTTTCTCTTCTTGCTGGCGGGAGGTTGCGGAGGTTTTGGAGGGAGCTAATGGATGAGACGGTGCACAGCAATGCAGTGAATCACACCAGCTTATTCTGATTTAGTTGGAATAACAAGTACATGAGATAGAAAAGGAACACTGATTTTGTTATCTGTGACTGAAGGGGAACGTTGCAGTGCTGAAGGGGAGAGGAGAAACCCAGCTTCGGGCTCCACTGCAGCTCCGCACACGCAAGCCACCATTTACACAAATAAATTAGCAGTTTTAGTTTCAATCTCCATCATCTTAAAACTTCTGTCAAATGCAGTTCTGTTCAAATTTCTGTCATCTTAAAAGGCCTGTCTGACTCAATTCAAGACTGAAGCTTTCTATTTTAGCATTCAACTACCCTGCAATGTTTTGTAGAAGTCAACGCCTTGAAAATCACACTCTACAAGATGCAACAGATTGGGAAACGGGCAAATTCAGAGCAAGCAACTACTCGGGGAATGAGAAAAATAGGTAATTTGTTTCTCACTGGCCTCAGAAAAGCGAGTCTTTAGGAAGAACTTGAATACGGACAAGGAGGCGCGAGAGATGCTGCAGTGCCTGAAGAATCACTGGAGTGTGATGTGGCTATAACTGCGCTGTTTCCGAAAGCTCTCTGCCTTGACTCCTCCCCGGGACCCTGCTCCGTCGGCAGGGAGGCAGGGTTAGCACGTGCAGCGGTAGCTAACCCAGCACTGTGCGCGCGGGTGGGCAAGGCGTGGGGCTAACAGAGAACTTCTGAAAGACCATTTCATGGAGATGTAAACCAGATTCCTATAAAAAGAACCATGGGGAAATTATCGTGTAAAATAAGTCCATGTGTCCCGTGCCAAGTTAGTTAGGTCGGGGAAGTGTCAGCACCGGTGTTTCCCAGTGAACTAGCAACTCAGTCCCTGGGAAAAGGGTGCTGGGGAAAATTTCTCCAAAATTTTGGCAAGACCACTTGCCAGGGATGCGTCTGCACAACACACAGGGAATTTGCCTGAAGCAAGCCCAGCGCCTTGTAGCACCCTGTACACTCCAGGTGACAGACTGGGCTCCTTTTAACTCCGTGTCTTTCCCATCACGTAGTATCATGTCTGAACCTGCTGCTGTGATGTCCCCTTGTTTCTTTCAACAGCCAGGGAAGGGTGGTTTTCACCCTTGGGAGAGAAATGCCGTCTGCTCAGGCTCCAGTTCCACAAGCAGGGTTGCACCTGAGTCACTTTACAAACCCCACCATTTTCTCTGTAGTTGGTGGGCCTACCTGCACACATCATGTTATTTGCGCATGAATCACTCACATGGCTCTGTGTTCGTAGACTGAGTTTTTGGGACTTGTCTACACACGGCTTCTGTAACTCCCAGAGGTCCCAGGCTCAGCCAACACTGACAGATACCGCTGCGCTGGCTTACCTCTATCCATTTATGAGGTCTCTAGCATTTTAAGCCTAGGTCTAAGAGTATTTGGCATCAGGAATCAGAGTAGAGAAGAGAGTAAATGAACAATACAAAGGAGAAAGCAGCCTCAGACCAACTGCATTGCAACACTTCAATTTTTTCAGTGTTGCCTAGTGTTTCTAGGGAACTGACTTGGAAAAAGTAAGACAGCCTGTCTGCTGTGCACTGATATAAATCCTTAACCGATCTTCTTGTCCCTGCACCAAAGACATTACCATATATTGGGCCTTCTTCCTAAGTGTAGCGGGCCCAGCCCAGCTCTGCTGCCCAGCGGGAGAGGCAGTGTCATGCAGAGTGTGGTTTCCCTGAGCTCCCTGCATGCTCATGCAGCAAAGGAGAAAGGGGACCCGGGCATCCACTGCCGAGCAGGTCCACCAGACATCATCTCCTTCTGCAGAGCCAGGAATTCTAATGACAGAAATTCCAGTGTCAGCCTAAAGGAGGTGGTAGGAAGAGAGCGTACACTCTCAGTTTTTACAAGGATGCACAATCTGCTTTTTGGGGAACAGGACAACTTAAGGAAGACAGTCCCTTCACGTGTCTAATGTTTTAGGTCATCTCTCTCCTCTGACCCTCAGTTCTACGTCCATGAGAGGCTGACTGATGCTGATCCTGGTGTACGGGTTATGGAAGACAGCAGTGTGATTTGTAGCCTCTCCTCAGGAATAATCTCCCTTCCCCTTTTATCTTAGCCAGGCACATGGCCAAAGAAAAGAGGGTAGAGAGATTTATTTGCATCCCACTCTCTGCTCTAAGTGTAATTCCTCACTCGCAGATGCCAGGACAAAGCATCTGACAAGGACTCTGCTCCGGTGGGGAAAGAGTTGTTGGAGGGGTTGCCTCATGAGAACAGCTGGGGTCCCAGATGGCAGGAAACCCGGTGTAAGGATATTTTTCTCCCTTTCCCTTTATACTGTACCTGCAGCACATGCTTGTTGTCTTTAGTATGCAATACGGCAGAAACTGTTGCTAGGGAAATACCAGGCTTAATCTCCAAGGGCACAAGCGAATCTGCAAGCTAAAGCAAAAGAAGGATTTTGTTCAGCAAGTGATAATCTCAAAATTTGTATGAATCCAGCTGTGATTTAAATTGGCAGCATGGTATTTTTAAACATGGACTAATGAACTGTAAACACAAACCCACTGATAGAAAGACAGAGCACTCCCCTTACCTGCTTAGCTCTCCATCTTGCTCTTAAAGCTACTGACTTTCACACCCTTATCAGAGCGGTGCGAGGTTTTCAGTAACCAAGGCAAGTCTCACAAAATGTATTGAAGAGAAACCTCATTTAAAAAGACATTAACTTTATTAATAAGTTTGATTAATAAAACTCACGATGTAATTTGTCATTATTATGTCTGTTACGTCGAGGGACAACGAAAAATCAAAGCCAGTTTCCTTTCCGTTCCTGTGGCATTCTGGCTGCAGAACAGCTGGAAGAAAAGGGTTTGACCTTAAAAACCCAGTGGCTCCGTTGACTGGTTTGAAATTTTTCCTTACAACATTGCATAGAAACCCTTACACTGTCTTTTATATAATTCTTCTCTGAAAGAAATAAAATTTAGTCTTGGCTCCAACTTTGAATTCAATGGCAACGTCCCAAGATCCTCAGCACTGAGGGTGTTGGCAGCGAATGTGGAGTGGGCAGTACTGCACCTGCTGAGACTTGCGGAAGTTGGCCAGCTGGGAAGCACCTCTTCCAGCCATGTTTCCTAAGGAACGCTGCAGAAAACAGTGCTCGTGAACACAGAAAATGATTTCCTTTTTCCACGGGAGTTCTAGATGACAATACAATGGACACCGGGTGCCCTGGAGTCCTGGCCAGGAGTGCAGCCAGGATCTACTTCTAGATAAACAGGTACCTTCACACCACATGGACTAGCAGCCCAAGCAGTTTCCAAGTACCACTCCTGCTATTCGCTGCGGGCCTGAAAGCAAGGATGAATGAAGTGCGCTCTGTGTCGGAGGGGAAAAACTGCCCGTGCCTCACAAAGCAAATACACGTACGATTGCTCTTACACCACTGGATGGAAGGACTTTTCACCTGTGAAGACCAGTAACACCTAAAGGGACAGAATCTACTTGGGTGATTTTCCCAACAGTTGTACCATCAACCCGTCTCATGTAGAAAGAGCCTCTAGAAGATGAGCTTCATTTGAACTCCATTCCCTTTCATCTCCAAACACATGGCACCTCCAGTTGCAGCCATATATTGAGAAGAGCGTAACCTCCAGGTAAAGGAGTTCTTTTGAAACTTCAGCCATCCACTGTAGCACTTCCAGGCAGCAGAGCTCTGGAAACCCAGCTGTCACCATTGCCCCGCCAGCAAGGCAGCATCAGCTCACTTTAGCTCACCAGGTGCTCCCACACATGAAAAGCAGGAAGAGAAACTGAATGGATTTTAGAAAACCATGGCATATTCCCATTTTGGAGGCAAAGGGAAATGTACCTGAGACAAAGGAAGATTAAATTCCTTACCAAAGACCATCTAGTGAATTTTCAACAGGATCTAAACCAGGAGAAGGACAGCGCAGAACAACTGAACCCTGCCACTTCTCAAGAAACTTCAGGTACTAATACTGGCCTGCTGTAAATTACAGTTACGTAGGTCATCACTCTGTTACTGCAAAACTCTAATCCTTGTGAATACAGAAGCAGCTGAACTTGCCTTCAAAAAGCACTCACTACTGGCCTCATCCTTTTGCCATCAAAGCACCGAGAAGGCTTTTCTGTTGGCTTCAATGGCAGCAGAGTTCAGCCGCTTCTAGTAACTCCCGAAAATCTTACCTACCGCTATTGAAGTTGCAGGAGCACTTTGAGCGCGCCTGCTCGGAATTAAACAGCTGTATAGATGTTTGTGTTGGAAAAACACAGACATTTTAAGGCTGCATTCAAATCCCCTAAATTTTGCACGCATTCAGACTTGGTGAATTTTAGAAATCAAAATTTCCTGGAGCAATTCACATTGCTCTGTCTCTGGGACTCAGTTCAAGATCTTTAAAGCAGGCAATTTTTGAATATGGCCTTTACAGTTTGTTGTTGAAGGCTAAGAGAATGAAAATATAAAGATAATTATTGCTTCAGATTTCCCCTGGGACCTAAAAATAGTAACACTTTCAGCAGTATGTTATGCTGCACTTTGCAGCGGTCGAAGGCACTTTCCATTCCCACCACCTTCCAGAGGAAGATCGATACCAAATGGGCTCTAATGAAGAATACATGGCAAAAGGACAAACGCTGTAACGAGAAAAATCCTTAGAAAACAGAAAGCTGCTTAGAATCAAAGTTCTCTTCTGCCACTGAGATACTTTGATATTAACATTTATGCTGGTTTTAACCACACAGTTGGTAAATAGCAATTTTCATTATTAACAGTCAAAAAGACAGTAAGACAGATGTTCATTTTTATTTTCTCTAAGATATTGCTTCATCTCACAGCCCTCTCCATATTGCAGCCAATCCTTTTATTATCGAAGTTCACTGACCCAAACCAAAAAGGTCATTTAATCACATCCAGTAATTCACCCCCCAAGACCAGACAGCGCTGCTGTACTCCTTTCAACTGACCTCCTGCACACACAAATCACAGAACTCTTCCAAAATGCTGGATTAAAGAAACCCTTTCCAAAGAGATAGCAAATCTTGTCTATACTCCAAGCAATGCCAACTCCACCACTTCCCCTCGCAAGCTGTTCCAAAGTTTAATTTTCCTTGCCGCTAGGAAAGCGTGTCTTATTTCAAGGTTGAATTTGTCCAACTTTCAGTCGCTGGATCTTGTTATGCCTTTGTCTGCAAAGATTGAAAAGCCCCCCACTATGCAAGAATAAATGCCTCTTCCTTCCAGTCATTATCACGAGTCCAATGCCACATGCTGGCACCAGGAAAGTCACAAAAGCAGAGACGCACGGCACTGAGCACTAACACCACATTAATCAGTCCCCTGCCCATGGATGAGCACTTGGACTGCCTTAAGACACACTTGTGTGTACGTGTCCTGCGTGTTTCATTTTTTTAAGCCCCTCCTGTTACGGAAAGTTTAAAACAGAGACCAACCAAAAACCAAAGGTCATTGACTCAATAGTCTGAGACCACAAGTGCCGATGTGAACCTTGTCACAGTTGAGGGAGGGAAGAGTCAGCTTGGGAAGTTCTGCTGCCATGATCAGAGCTGTCCACCTATGCTCGTACAGAGTAAAGATGTTTTTACTGTAAACTGCAGCTGAATCTTTCGTGTAGGATTGCATTTTCCACAACAAAATGAGATCTGACACATACTATGTGAGCCCGAACGCCATTGTTGGCCAAACTACGGATGTTTATAACGAAGAACAATGCACACAGGTTAGGTTACTCTGAAGTCTCTACTGAGGCCTTCATCGGGGACAACTCTCCCTAGGCTTAAGGTCGCGTGCTGTCTTCAGTTACCAGCCAAAAATCCTCTTGTTGGCTATGAAGAGCTGAACAATGACTGAGGATGGGATCTAAAACCCCTACTGTGAAAAAAAATAAAATTGAGGCTGAATGATCAGTGTATAAAATCAGGAAAAGACCAGGGTTTTAGCACACATGGTCTTGGTCCTATGGAAGATTTTCCGAGGGACAGACACACGTAGATATACACCAGTATTTTAACATCACAGTTGCAGCTATCCTGGCAGTGATGACTACCAGCGATTTCTTCCTGGTGTTTTGGGACACCTCTCCAAACTTCTCCCTTTTTCCTCTTCCCCTCCAACTTTTATAAGTGCAACAGTTCTTGGCTTATACTAGAGAGGGTGCAGGAAGACCAACCCAGCAGGGAGAGCTGAAGCCTGAACTGAGTGAGATGAGCTGGATCTTCACCCTCCAGGACTGGACGGAGCAAAGGGGAACAAGCAGGAGCACTGCAAAGCTTATCAGTAATTAAAGCCCCCTTAACTTTTAAGATCTGAAATTCACTGATGTGTACACCAGATTACAGCGTGTCTATTTAGAAAGGGACACAGCTGGGTTTTTACATCAACATTAAATGTGTATTTTCCAGATTTGCAAACTGTGCATAAATGTATGATCTCTGCATTAGAGGCAGGAGCCAGAGTTGCAACTCTGGATCAAACCAGAGAAATCAACGGCATGAAACAGAGCTGCAAAACAAGACAAGACAAGCCTACAAGAAAGCTGGGGAGGGGCTGTTTGCAAGGGCATGTAGTGATAGGAGGAGGGGCGATGGCTTTAAACTAGAGCAGGGCAGGTTTAGATTAGACATTAGGAAGAAGTTCTTTCCAATGAGGGTGGTGAAACACTGGAACAGGTTCTCCAGAGAGGTGGTGGAGGCCACATCCCTGGAGACATCCAAGGCCAGGCTGGATGAGGCTCTGAGCCACCTGATCTAGTAGAAGATATCCCGGCTCACTGCAGGGGGTTGGACTGGATGATGTTTAATGGTCCCTTCCAACCCAACACATTCTATGATTGTATGAAAACCACTGGGCAAGGCAGAGCCATTATGAACTCAACACATTGCAAGTCCTCAGAAAAAATAAAGAAAGAATAAAGTTGCAATATATTCCTTGGGGCAGGGATGAGTTTTGTTCAGTGCTTGTGCAATATCCAGCGCTCAGAAATCCTGCTAAGGGGTTCATTACTCATGCCACTATACTGCAGTAAGTTAAATGGAAGGAACATTTAAAAAAATCATCAAAAGTGGATCACATGCGACTAACACAAGAGCTTTCTCTGATAATACAACTGCTGAGGGAATTGGGGCAGCCACAGTCTGTGCTCCATGAAGCACTAGCAAGGTACCCCATGGGAAATTACAAACTGTGGGTTTCTACAAGAGCCCTGAGGTGGGGAGAGTGCTGGTTAAAGCAAAGATATCCTCAGACAACTACTGGGCTGTTGCTGCGGTTCCTGAAGGATTAGTCTTGAGCCTACTCCCATCCAATTTTTATTAAAGACCTCCATACAGAACAACGAGAGTGATCAAAAGTGCCCACAGAAGTTTGCAGAGGCACCCTTAATAGAAAGAAAGATCAGGCAATCGTAGAGGAAGAACTATATGACCTCAAGAACTGGAGTGAGAAAAACAAGATGCAATTCAATAGCATGAAACGCAAGGCCACGGACTGGGCTAACACCGAGAACTGCTGCTGTGAGCTGGCAGCTGCTGGGAATGACAGAGGTGAAGGGTCCAGGTTTATTAGTCCATCCTATGAGAACTGAGAGTCAGAAATGTGACACGGCCATGAAAAAGCTAAATGCAACTCCAGAAAATATCAGGTAATTCTAGCAGAGATGAGCTATTGCTATTATATTGGCCCCAGCAAGATCTCATCTGAACTACTTGTAAATTGTGGGTAATTTAAGTTCGAGTAAGATATACCGAAGGGCAGGTTAGGGCAGGGGAAGATGTCTTGTAAGAGGAAACTAAGTATCTTGGCTTGTTTAGCCTGGCAAAAGGAAAGGCAAAAGGAGAATTTGATTATTCTACATAAACACCACAGGGAAAATACCAACAAAAGAGGAAATCTATTTATGCTAAAACATGATGTTAAGAATAAGTATGTGCAGACCAGCCAAGAATAAGCATAGGCTGGAAATTAGGATGTTTCTAACCATCAGAGACTGTGGGGGTTTGCACAGCATTCTAGTGGGAACAGCAGGGGCAAAAGTCTTCACAATTTGAAGCTGGTGCCTTACATTTTATGAGGCACATTATAAACACTATTACTAACTGCAGCTGGGTTCCAGCCACGTAACCCATGAGGGCACTTCCATTTCTAGGTGGAAATGATTGCTTACAGCCTTGGAGCTTGCCAGGTATGAAGAGACTCCCACCCAGACCCTAGCTCCTAAAAAGCATGCAATCCGTATGTGACAGAAAAATACCTTCTCCCAATTATTAGAGAAGCCCAAAGATTTTAAGATCTGCCTGCCTCCAGAGGGAGTGTACCAGGTCCTACTGTTCACAAAGGTTTTTACAACAGGCAGTCCTCAGCAAAACCTGAACTGAGAACAACCCGCCTCAGCCTCCATCCCTCCACTCACCTTGCTACTCACACACATCAAATCCAGCTTCTGGATGCAGAAAAGCATCTTCCCCGTGTACATTTAATAGGAAAACGAGTGCCCAAATATTCCACATGCTTAAAAGCTGTGCAATAGGCCTTTCACAAGCAGGGATGATCTGTATAGGCAGTTTCATAAACAGAAATAAAAACATGGTCTTCATCTTGTCATTTATATTTGGATGGCAAAGTTAGGAAAGGAAGACAATTTACGTCACCTCCTACCTCCCTGCCTCTTCTTATCCCTTCACTACTTAAGCACCAGGAGCTCTGTTGCCGAGTCACTGGAAACCAGACACAGCACTGCACAAGAGATTACAGCGCCGGCAGAACTCTCAAACAGATTCGGCCTTGGCTTTATACCATCTGCTAAAGCAGGCAGAGCCTGAGTGCAGGAAGTCTGCAAGTATCAGACCCTGCAGAGGAAACAAAAGGTATGTGGTCAAACACATGCACCGAAGGGGAAAGGTCTAAAGATTTAAATATGCCTGTGGAGTAAGCATTCATGCCCAGCAAGCATATTAAACACGGCGCAAGCACGCTGCGGGCCATTTGTGCAGTAGAATGGAAATGGGGGAATCTTTCTAATGAGACTTAAAAGGAACAAAGGCATTTCCAACAGAGAAGAACAAACATCCTAGAACTAGGGGCATCTATATAATCATTAATGGGTGATCCGAGTCATGTCTTGTTGGGGTTTCAGCCTCAGATTTTACAGAATCCCAGTGTTTTAAATGGAATGATTAAATTGCTAAACTAACCCTAACTTAATAGATCTTTCAGTCTCTGCGGGTCTGCTACAATTCTATCTGGAGTGGATTTTAAAGTCTCATTAACTTTGGTGGATGAATAATCATGCCGTAAATATCTAGGTTTTGATATTATTGCTTGCAAAGGCTGCCATCTTAGCTTTACTCTTCCACAGAGCCAACTTGGTCTCCCAGTGGAGAAATAAAACCAGGTAAAGGGGTAGTCCTGCAGTTTTGAGCAATGAAACAAAGTCCTTCTTTGCCATGTACCCATTCCATGCTCAACTAATGGACCAGGGCTCCAGATCAACATGACAAACCTTGTCCCCGAAGCCTGGAAATCAAACCAGAAAGATACGTACTGACCAACCAAAAGGAAATAATCCTGGGTGGGATTATAAGAAGTAGTCACAGTGCTAAAGCTAACCACTGGCTTTTTGCCAATCCTGTGCCAACACACAGTTTTAAGGAGGTATTTAAGAAGTGTAATGAAGAAGATTTATGGCTGTTTAATGAAGCTCTTCCACAGTACGCTGCATAGCCTGGGAGCAGGCAGGAAACCATTATTTGAGGAACTTACAAGAGGACAGTGGAAGCCAGAACCAGCAGAAGCAGAAATCGGCCTCAAACTTGAATGCAAAATGACAGGTAGGGGAAGCAAGGACGTGAAATATCTTTAAAGTAAAGGCAAGCAGCTTACAGGTGCAAAAGATGAGTCATTTGAAAGACATGGAAAGGGCATCAATGAAAACATTCAAAATACAGTGACCAGTTTATGGGTCAGAATGTCAAGTCAGAATATGATGTTGTTGAAGCTGATTGGGCAAAGAGAGGCCAGTGCCTGGCTAGAGGAGTGTTATCTTACAGCCAGCCAAAATGAAGGAGAAACAAACCTAGATATTAACGTGGGCAGGCAAAGGCAGGCTGGGAGCAGAAAAGCAGATCCAGGTTTCATCAATCTGAACAGGACAATCTGTGGATGAGACCAACCAGAGAAAAGGTGCAGAAAAAAAAAAAAAGTGAAGGAAATAAGGGATAACACATTCAAAGCCCACAAAAGATGGGAGGAGGGAGGAGAATTCTCTGCAGAAGCACTGGGAGGCTGAAGGGCCAGGAGAGGAGACACGGGAGTGAGGTGGGAGACATTTTGGTTGAGGGAGGTGATTCTACCCCTCTGCTCCACTCTGGGGAGATCCCACCTGGAGTGCTGTTGTCCAGCTTTGGAGTCCTCAGCACAAGAAGGGCATGGACCTGTTGGAATGGGTCCAGAGGAGGCCCCGGAGATGCCGGGAGGGCTGGAGCCCCTCTGCTGGGAGGACGGGCTGAGAGAGCTGGGGGGGTTCAGCCTGGAGAAGAGAAGGCTCCGTGGAGACCTTCCAGCCCCTGCCAGTCCCTCAAGGGGCTCCAGGAAAGCTGGGGAGGGACTCTGGAGCAGGGAGGGGAGCCGTGGGACGAGGGGGAAGGGTTTTACACTGGAAGAGGGGAGATTGGGATGAGATATTGGGAAGAAATTGTTTGGTGTGAGGGGGGTGAGCCCCTGGCCCAGGTTGCCCAGAGAAGCTGTGGCTGCCCCATCCCTGGAGGGGTTCAAGGCCAGGTTGGCCGGGGCTTGGAGCAACCTGGGCTGGTGGGAGGTGTCCCTGACCAGGGCAGGGGGTGGCACTGGGTGATCTTTTAGGTCCCTTCCAACCCAAACCATTCTATGATTCTATGATTTTTAAGAAGAAAGGAACAGCTGATTGCATTGAATGGCGATGAGGTAAATCAGGAAGATGGCAGACTACAGTGGTTCTGGCTTTGTCTAAGAAAAGGTTGGTAAAAGCTGGGTCAAGACTGGTTTTGATAGAATGTCAAAAGGTGAATTCAAACTCGGAGAGGGCCTGTGCTAGAATGAGGGAGGGACTCCAGGCAGTTTTACAGATGGTGGATTCAGTGAGCTCGGAGCTGAAGGGAGGAATGATAGTAGCAGAAGCAAGCAGGATGGTTATATTTCATTTACGCTATGGTAAGTGAGGCTACGGCATCTTTACACAAGGGGGAATAGTCAGGGGAAAAGGAACGGAGAAGTCAGGACATCGGATAATGTGGAGTCAGCAAAGTAAGTCGAGGGTTAGAAGAAAAACAGAAATCAAACTCTTTAATCCCTGAAAAATGAAAGGAAGTTGGAAAGGTAAGATGAAAGGCATGTTTTGCCCTTCTTTCTGTCAAAAAAGAATCGGCAATATCCTATGTGGAAAGAGAAGTCAAAATAAGAAAAGGGGAGCGTGGATTGAAAGCTACGTAATTATAATGGGCTGCCAAGTGGCTGTTTTCCTAATTCATCTCTGCAATAGTTCCTTATAATTTCACTTCATGTCGGGCTGCGCATTGCACATTCACACTCTCCTGTACTGGCCCGTGTCCTGAAGAACTTGCAAATAAGAGTATTTTAAAAACACAGAGCCCTCACTGAAGTCAGTCTGCTGCTGAAATCAAGTGATCCGCACCATTGTTCAGCTGTAATTAAACTGGAGGCACATTATTTGCTCAAACACTACTGTTTAATTTATCTGTTTGCTCCAGAAGGTGTTTTCCATTTTCCCATCGTTCTCCTGTGAATAGACAATGCCTAACCAATTTCCAGGAAGCAGTCTTTTTTTTCTTATTATTCTTTAAAGTGAAAGGCAGATGCCGAGAAGAACAAATTAGTTAAAGTGTAAAGGTTTCCACAATACCTCTGAGAGCCATTCCAGCCTGGTGCCTTGGGACTGTTAAAAACTCTCTCTAAACAAAGGCTGCTCTGAGTGCAAATCTCATTAACATACAACAGTCCTGCTTGACCTGACTTTGCTCTTCGGTGAAGTGATCGAAACGTAGACAAGCTCCAGCAGTATCAGTAAATTTACATTAGTCTGACAGGCCAGAATCTGAAGCACCGAAACAGTTTTGGAAAGGAAATTTCACACTGCCAAACCATCAGTCTGTATTGACTGAAACCACGCTGAGCCAACTGTTTTCAAAAGCTTTAAGAATGCAGACAGAAGTTTGAGCACATGTCCGTTCCCGAGAAAGGGCTGTTAGGAGGGGGCCCTCATCGGGACTTCATTGAAGCAGACATTCCTTTATGAGACTTTTAGCTGTACTTTAGACACAAGTCCTAGCCCTGGGGCAGACCTAGCAATTACTTTTTTTTCCAGGGTGGATTTCATCACTCTATGTTTGGCTAACATGGTTTTGATAAATAACAAGCCTTTGCAAGGTTTGCTAGGAGCTATAAAATACCCTTTCCAATTGCCACTTGAGCCTTCAGAGAACCCTGGAGCTGGTGGTACTCCATGTGAAACAAATGCTCTTTCCTTGCAGTATAAAAATTTCTATATATTCAGGCACCGTTAAAGAGTATTCCTGGATGAAACTACTGAAAAGGAGACATTAAGCAGCAGAGAGCCTCATCTATCATATCTGCAATCCTGTCTTGCACAACCCGCCAAGTAGAAGGGGAAGTTAGAGCCATTTTTTGCCACCACTGTGTAAACGCTGCCCGAAACCATCAGGCCACGTGTATCAGCCTCTCAAAACCAACACCCGAATGATCCCTCTGCACGACGGGACAGACAGACAGGGCTCTTCTGCTGGGAGGGGGAATGAGGCAAGCCACGGAGACGGCACATAAAATTATTAGGGAGATAAGGTTCTTATTAAGGGGTGAGCATCAAAGGAAATACAGGCCCCAGGAAAACAGTCTTTTCCTCCTTCTCCCATTTATTTGACAACCAAACAATGATCCTTTGGGACTGACTGTTGTGACTGGTCACAGGGAGTAGGAGAGATTACGCAGTTACACTTCAGCAGTTATCAGCTATGCTGCTAAGACTCAAAGACTCCGTCTCAAAGACTCTGACTCAAGTCAGAGAGGATGGGAGACCGTGTGCCATCCCTCCCATGCCTTATCACCACTCTGCAGGTCAAGCTGGAAGCAAAAACCAGCCTCACACAGTGATGTGACGAAGACATGATGAAGTGGAGATTGTCCTGACAATTGTTGACACTACAAAGTTGGCATTGCTATTCCTCTAGCAAGTTCCACTAAAAAGAACGAGTAAGATCTCTTTTTGGAGATGATTTGCACATCTCAGTGCTGGGGAATGTCATCCTCTTAACAGCCCTGAATCACAGCCTTGCTCTCAGAGGCAAGCACCCAACCACTAATGGGTCTAACTCTCTAAGAGCCCCTTGGGGCAAGCAAACACTACCTCCCTGACGCCAATGGGGAAGGACAACAGCCTTCCTGAGAGTCTCAGAGATGATCTTGTCTACCTAATTTTTGCATGATATTAAAAAGTCTTTTCAGGAGCATCATTACATACCTAATAGCTTTTTGCACCAAGTTGGTAAGCGCGGCTTTGGAACCAGGGAGAATACCTGGACATGGAAAATCACATGAGATGTTCCTACTCCCTGAGCAGAGATAGCTTTGAAATTAGGACTCCTGTGTGAATATAATCTGATGCTATTTGTTAGAGGGGAAAAAAGGGCAATTTCTGTCAGTATACCTGTCTGTGAAGCTTTCTGCTTGAACTCTTCAAGTTAAAGTGAATGCCATAGAAACCAGCTCTCATCTTCTATGTGCTTCTTTGATACCCGCTCCCAGGTTGTCTACAGTGCATCCTCCCTCCAGCATCCCAGCAGTTTTGGGAAATGCTCTTATTTCTAAGCACTGTTTTTACCTAGGGGTATAGGAACAATCCATTCGCTTCAGTGACAGCACCTAAAACCCACTGGAGATCTGGGTTTGAGAAATGGAGAGCGTTTTCCCATTCGTGGCTGCCATGAGACTGAGCCCACATGGCCTCTTGAGCCTCAAGTGTAAGGGATGTTGCTGCCAAGAGCCAAACTAGCAAGAGAAACACTGACTTGTTTTCTGACGTGGTCCAGCCCCCTGAGCATGGCACACTGCCTTCGGACTAATAAGCTCTGCCAGGGAACTCTGCAGTCCTCTGTGTCCTTTCCAATGGGAGCTGCATTTTGTGTTTTAGACTTGTGCTGAGCATAGAGGAAGACTCCGACAGAGCAAGAAACTGAACCTGCGACTCCCATGGACCAGCCTAACTTTTAAACAACCCTCCTCCTGGATAGGAACTTCAAAATGTGTGAGGGTTAGTGAATATTCATCTGTAGCATCTGTGCTAATTCGCATTCCGGTTGTAGGGAAAGCTGGTATCCACCCTCCTCCCAGGGCGGACAGGAGGGATAGGCTCACATACGAAGGCTCACTCACACCCTCACAGTTTAGGGGAAAACCCAAAGCTTCAGGAGAATAACAGGTAAGCCACGTGCTGGCTCTCTGCCCTCAGAATGTACGATTCGTTTTGGTCATGCTGGTGAATGGAAGCCACGTTTTACTAGTTTTAGGTTTAATAGGATCCAATAAATATGCAAATTTCTGAAACAATTAAACATACATGCCATGATGGAGTTGCATCCAAGTATATTTTCTAATTAAAAAATCCCTCCGTGTCTCTGGCAGTCCTCTAACCAGTGGGCTGGGCAGGCTCCTAACGGAACTGATGCAAAAAGTAGACACGTGCGAAATAGTAGGAATGGGTGTCGCAGACTGGCTGAGGGATTTTGTTACACGGGTACCAGTTCTGTACTTCATATCTGGCTTAACTAAGGGTTCTTCCTCCCTCTACTCTCTGACGAGAAGTAGATTCACGTATTCATCGGTTTCCAAAGGGTAGGAACGCTTGCTTGTAAAAAGACACTGTCACCTTTGATCCAAGGACACATTTGTGCCGATTGGATTGTCAAAAAAATATTTTCAGATCATGTCTGTTAGAATATGGCTCACCCTTTGCATTATGGGTACATTTATATTTGATTTACGGGGTTAATAAATTATTAATAGATGTTGCGGGTGTAAGTAGCCCGCATTACAGATGGCTATGAGCAACCCATTAACCTGTTGGACTTCAGCAGTCTGTAGGAATTAACCATTTCTTGGAACTGTTGTAATACAAATGAGCCATTTCACTACCATGTCTTTAACATACAACTGAACACTGCTCCTCAAGGGAAAGGGTATTTCTCACGGCAGGTACAGCTGGGGAAGGAGAAAGGCAACCCCTGGCTACTAACTCCCAGATTCTTTGGATCCTTTCTATGGCCCTGGGCCACTAATTCAAATTGCAGTGCCTCAACTTACTCATATTTAAACTGGAGGTGACTGGCTTGCCTCACGGGTGGCTAGCAGAGACTGTCCATTGGTCTGTATTTTGAGATGCCGTATATCCTTGCAAAGACAATTAACTTGAACATATTTTTTGCCTGCCCACCATGTTTTTTTTTCAATTTCCATTAGTTTACACAGTGAAATTTTTGCTCAGAAATGCTTCTTTCTTAGCCCTCCATTTGATACAAAGTGCTTTACATGATCATAGTCAACAGTAAAGAGGGGGGTGAGCCCCTGGCCCAGGCTGCCCAGAGAAGCTGTGGATGCCCCATCCCTGGAGGTGTTCAAGGCCAGGTTGGATGGGGCTTGGAGCAACCTGGGTCTAGTGGGTGGTGTCCCCAGGGGATGGGACTAGATGATCTTTAAGGTCCCTTCCAACCTAAACGATTCTATGATTTTATGATTCTATAAATCACAGCCACAAGAGATCTTTAGTCAAAGGGGCCTACTGAAGCAGTAGCTTGAATTTGGCTGTATAAGCAGGAAGCCACCATCTTTTTTTCCCCACTTTTGTTACTCACTTCTGGCATGATTTCGATCTTCTCATAGCGCCGCTTGTACGGAAGAGTCAGCACCTCCGCTCTGCGGTAGGACATTGGTGGCGGCTGGCAGTCTATCATCAGATCTGTGCGATGAGACTGGGTGGGGGGTGGCTGAGTGTACTGCTCTGGGCAAACTACGTGGAGAGGCTGGAAGAGAAGAGAGTGGCGACTTAAACGTTCAGTTGATTCTGTGCACTGCTCTACAACAGTAATCACTGCCATAAGGAGGACTGCAGATAGCTTTTTCTTCCAAATCCTTGTCATCTACATTGGAAGCAAATGATGGTAGTGGCGGAGACCACCAGAAAATGGCATGGAGTGAGGCAGCTGTATCAACATGCAAGGCTGCAAAACCAGCAGCACAATAAGCAAATCTGAGTTTTCATGACCTGTCAGCAGTATATTAACAAAGCATAAACAGGCTGGTTGCCACAAGGATCACTGCAGGATTTAAGGAAGCCAAAGAGCAAGACAGTGTTTCTGCAAACTGTTTTGGAAACAGCATTATACTTCAGTAGTAACGTGTAAGAAGATGCTTGTCCAAAAAACAGGCAGTGGCAATTGCTATCAGTTGTGCGGTGACAAGCCAGATCACAGAACAATGAGATAAAATGATCCGGACATTGTTAATAGGTTTCGAAGAATATGTATTTTTGTGTTCAACAAATTGAAGACAGAACAAAGGGAAAAGCTCAGCCAGGAAAAAAGAAAGGGTATTATTTTAATTATGTCATGAGTCAGAAAATAAATTTCAGTAGAAACAGATTGGATGAACAAGGAGAGGCCACTAAAGCCAAAAAGAGCCAAGGGGGGAAAGCAGAGACTACACGGACGCTCTGTCTTCCTAGACTGCAGAAGTCTGGATTTTGCAAATGGAGCAAAGAAAGCAGTGGGTTTGGAAGGAACGTGAAACTCCAGAATAGCAACGCCAGGACCAAAGCAAGTATCAACTGCAGGATAAAGAGCAGAGGAGATGGTTAAAGCTGAGGGCTCTGAGGATACTTTGGTACCCTTTACATTAAGACAGTATAGACACATCCAGGCTTATACATACAAACAGGAAAAAGTGATTATGACTATATATACCTAAAAAGGAGGAAAGGATTGTACGCACCATTTTCTCTGCATTTTAAGCTTTTAAGGATCTTCCAGCCACCCTGTGCGGAGACTGGCAGTCATTCCATATTCACGTTGGAGCAGGATGATAAAGGAGGGCTCGATGCTATGTGCTCTCTCATGGGAAAAAAAAGGATCTGGGTATTGTCTTGATTTTGCTATTGTTTAATGGAACAGTTGTTCACAATCGGCCTGTTAATTTCAGGTGTGTGAAGAAACGTAAGAAAAAGCAACAGAAATTCATTACCTGGACTTCTTTGAGTAATTTAGACACCTGAATAAAATTCAGTCTTGTGTCAATGGGACAGTAAACGCATTTCATGGCCAAAGGTTGATAAGGAGCCAGGGCATCCAGATAAGAGAAATCGGGTTCTGAAAAGAGAAATGTTGAAAACACTCAATGCCTATTAAGAACCAAGATGGCCCAGTTCCTCTCTGATTCTATGTTCTAGTCTAGACAAGCTGTTGTTCAGCAATGTTAATTCTGTTATAGATTTCTCTTCCCTTCTTCCTTCCCCCACCCGTTACTCTCAGTTAATTTGATGAAAATTATGCCCACAATTAGTCTTACCTTAATCAAGCAACAGAGCAATACTATTTCATTTGAACACATTATTGCATGATTTTTATAACAAATTTAATCAAGACAAAAACATAATCTCTTATTTTTAATCAGATCCTGTAAAAGAAGGCAAGATGTAGAACTTTTTGCTATCATAAGGTAACCCAAACGTCAGCTTGTTTTTCACTATGACAAACACGCAGGATGAAGATTGGATCTTGATAACCCTGTACCAATGTCCTCTGCTACAGACAGACACGCTACCTCCCAACTCCCCCTTTTCCTTACTATATATATATATATTTATGTGGGTTTTTTAAATCCAAGTGCCAGGTTTAGACCGGTGTGTCTAAATTTTAATATAACCCAAGAGGACCTGTAGGGAGCCCTCCCGTTTAAGGGCCAGGCAATCGGGTTTTTTACAGTTATGCCAGCAGAGCAGTTCCAGTTCAGGCCAGCATGAACTGAAGGTCGCTGGCGGCAGGGGCTATCCAGGAGGAGAGATGGGCTGTGATAACTTCGTTAGCCGGTATTTTTCTTAGACCTAGCAAGTCTCAACTTCCCCTTTGTATTCTTATTATTGACTTGAAAAAATCAGATTAGAAGTTTGCCAGGGAAAAGTCACGCACTGAATGGGCGTTTACTCACACAGAGAGTAATACACCATTGAGAATACTACGGAAAAATACTACTTCTTTGATAAATGAAAAACGTAGGTCTCGTAGGTGATGCAGTGTAGGATACACGTAGCCACTTAATTCTGGGGGCCACCAACTAATGATGTGGAAAAGCTTATGCCATCACTATCTACCAGATAATTGTGGGATAGATCGCATAAAGGGAATGCTAGAAAAGGAAAAAATGGTATTAGTTTGGTAAGTACAGAATGAGAAAAAGAGAAGGGGATGCATGAAAGACTTATCGGCGAGACTATTCTGAACCACAGGGCCTCAAAGGACAACCTGCAGAGTGAAGTGCAGCTGCGAACCACCAAGCCTTACTAGAAAACAGTATGAGGTATTTCTCTGGTATCTGCTCGGGCTGCATAAAAGGATGAACTTAAAGGAAACTCAAATACAGAGAATCCAATCTAGATTTAGACAGTCATCTTCTACGTTCTTACATCACCCTCACGAGAGCATGGCTGGATTTCTCATACCGACAGCAAGTAAAAATATCCTTTAAAACTTTACCACAGGAAGTTCAGCACGCAATATGGCATCTGACATTCAATATTGGGCCTCATTCTACTGATAAAGACAAGTTAATTGCTAGCCTAAAAATCTGCTGCTGGCTAAGTACCAGTGATCACGATGTGGTTATATTTACCCCGTGAGAACAGAATATAGCATCAGCCAATGATACATACGTTTGGAACTGTCAAAGGGATAATTTTCCCAAGTTTAAAGCAATTGTCAGAATAACTGCCTGGGAACATCAAAGTGAGAAATATTAACAAAAAATGATAGTTGTACAAGAACATCTTACTAGATGCCCAAAAAGCCATGAATCCACAAACATGAAATAAGAATTATACTGGGCAAAAAGCCATGCTAGTTAAAAGCAGATGTGTTAGTGGCAATGAAACAAAGCCTAAAAATATCAGTGTAAAAAATAGGAGTTAACAGCAGTGAAATTTAACAGCAATGAATAGAAGTTTAAAAATAAGAATACGGAGAAGGTAGTTAGTTGAAGAATGACCAGTGGTCAATTAGAGTTAAATCAGAAGACATTTTAAAAGTCATTGGGGAAAACCAGAAAACTTAAGTAAGGCACACGTCCTGTGCTAGAGACGTATAATGCAATTGTAAGATTAAAATGTTATCAGAGAGAGCTTTTCCATCGCATCTGGTGGTGTGAATGACACAGAGGTTTGACTGCTTGTACCTGAAAATGCCAGGAGGCAGCACCTTGTCAGACTACGTATTTTTGAATCAGTGGGCTCAGATAATGAGTAACCTGGTCTAGCGGGAGGTGTCCCTGCCCATGCAGGGGGTTGGAACTAGATCATCTTTAAGGTCCCTTCCAACCCAAACCATTCGATGATTCTGTGATATGATAATGTACACACGTGAATTTTTTTGATCTAACAATCCAAAATGGCATCCAGTCTATAGTCTCCCTGAACAACTAATAAGAATGTAAGAGCCTAGAAAAACTGAGAGATTCTAATGAAGGAATTCTAACACAGGACACTGAAGATTTAGAACATGTGAAAAACGTAAATTGAGCTAGTCTCACACTGAACTCATGTGAAATACATGAATAGCTGTTTTGAAACTACCAAAAACCCAGAAGTCACCTGTCTGATGAAGATGGTGCTTGTCAAGGACACATATTGACTTCTTCTGACAGAATCACAGGTCTTTAGCTTTTCCGCCAAGACATCTGATTTACTCCTGTGTGACAGAGTTATAAAATCGTCCACTGTACAGCACTAATGTGGCATACATGAGCTGTTTTTAAGATCTCCTAGGGAGTTAGTTTTTAAAGCATTGTTGTTATTGGAGAGAGAGCAAGAAACAGACTTCTTTCTACCGTGTTTTCTTCGAGAATTTCTTTGTGGCTTAGTGGTATTCAATATTTTTAATCAATAATCTATTCAATACTGCTTCAGCGGTAACATTTGCAGATGACACAAGCAAGAAGAGCAGCTCTGCAGCTCACTCACAGCTGGTGTCCTGTCTATTGGCTGCAGCTGCTGATTTAGTCTATATTCTCTCGGAGTTGTTTTTTACATTACAAATTGGAAAGGTGGAGACTACCCAGCTCCTGTGGACTGAACAAGCAGTGTCATCATTAACAATACTGCATGACCTGTCCCAATTACTGGAAACTAAGAGTCTTTCACAGGAAAAGCTAGAACATCATCCGCTATCGCATACTGCTTCAATGGACCAAATTTCTTTCATAACTACAGGGGATTTTATCTTAAAACCAGAGAAGCTAAATAATTAAATAATAAAAATCCTGGGCATCACCGGAGGTTCTTCGGATTTCCACTGGAGTTACTAAGAACAGAAGAATTTAATCTGCTAGGGATTTCTGTAGACAAGATGTCTTTGTTCCAGCTGAGACAGTCGTAAGGAAGCAGGAACATCCTGCTGAGTGGATATGCCTACAGACAGAGACAGAGTCCAAAAGCCACGGATAGACGAATTTAGGAAACAAATCACCACAAGCACCTTTGGAATCACTGTGCACTCCAAGGCCATCACAACCAAGGCAGATCTCAATTGGAGTTTCAAGTCTAAACTGGGAATCAATCTCAAAGCTCATGACCTAATGTACCCACAGGCTGTTACGACTGCTATTCGGATGCCTTAACAACCTGCCAGGGCCATGCTCTAATAGAAGACTGCTCTATTTTCCTCACTTCACAGAAGCATTACATATTAATACTGAAAGGTCAATTACCTCTCCCTACAAGAAGGCACAGAATAAGAGTTCTTGCCATTAAAGGCCAGTTTCTGACACCCTCGCTGATGGTGGGTAGCACATTCAGGACATGATTAATGCCACCGACTTCCTCTGCGCAACCCAGCAGAGGCTGTGTACGCTCTGGTTTTAATTGAAGCCCCAACTGGAGCAGAATTCACTATTTCCAAGATAATGCATATTTATATTGCCATTTTACCAATTACTGTAATTAGGGCACATCTCCTGCAAGTACCTCAAAGGTCAGGAGCGATGGGTACTGTAACAGCTATGACGTTAGTGCTGTGGTACCATGAACCATTTCCCAGCATAAACAGTCCAGATTTAAGTGTCTTCTCTGCTCAGCAGGAATGCCCTTCTATCTCCCCTCCCCCTGCAGTAGGGCTAATTACACACTTCTTTAAATCTTTGCAAATTGGTTTAAGAGTATCGTGATATTGTGACACTTTCTGGTATCAATACTGTGAAAGAGCCAAAGGGACTAGTCTCAAGTCTACGTTAAAAAGACAAAGAAGGAAGGAAATAACCCTTTCCCAATCCGCTTTGCTTTAGAAGGTTATGTGCTTTCCAGCAGTCCTGTTCACTAAAAAGAGGAGGAAAATAAGCTTAACAGTGGGACTCCATCACGCCTTTGCTGTGGGAGTAGGTTTGATCAGTTACTGTATTCTCCTCCCCATTTCTAGTTACTTTGTCCTAGTCCAAAATCCACACCTTTTTTATCTGGCTAAGTTATATATAACACATCTCCCAATTATACCGGAGCTCATTATACATAAAATCAGTAGCAAAAGCCTAAAGGATTATTTCCCTTCTCAGATCTGAAGCGTGCCCACTGTAGGGTTCTGTTTGGATGACACATCGGGTATAACGAGGAGGAGGCACCTGGACAGAACGTCAGTCTGAGGGAAAGCCTTGAAATATTTTTAAAGGAGATCAAACTCTGGAAGATATCCCCTTTGCTAGGTTTTATGACCTCTCTTAAATACTTTGTCTTGCTGTTTAACGATTGCCGTGGTCCCAGGATGCAGCTGCGCTGTGGATCTTAGGCCACAGCTCACTCTGAGATAGATAGGGCTTGATTCGTTAGATCCATTAAAAGTAGGGTCAGCACTAGAAGCCGACTGGGGGAAGTGGAGGAACCTAGAAGACCTGTTGTGCCCCTGGCAGCCCGAGTCATTGAGAAAAGGAAACAGCTCCCCAGGATACTAGCTAGAGTGGTACCTTCAGCTTCAGGTACAAATGTGCCTCTCGGCCAAAAATCGTCGGAAAAAAAAGCTCAGCCAGAAGGCAGCAACGGCAGAGATCACTGCTGCCAGGTCTGTATGGGGTGCACACTTCTGAAACAGCAGATGACAGAAACATCTTTAGAAACAGACTGTCTGGTTGCCTGAGGTTCTGATGAAAGGGCGGGAGAAAGGATGAGGAAAGGTTTGTGATTCCAATGGAATCTGGGGAAGTGTTTCTCCTTTCTGACCAGCATCAATTAGGTCTTGCCTGGGTTTAACTTGCAGCCAGCTGCTTTTAATCCAAAAATTAATTTCCTGTAGGCATTTTACTGCTGTGCATAACACAGATTTTGCTTAGAAATAGCAGGAATGGACTCTGCATGGCAAAGGTTGGCTCTGCAGGGCTAAAATGAATTAAACGGCACAATAATTACACTTGTCCCTACAGTCAATCCTGGGGTCTTAATTTAGATGAGCTCCTACTGAAGTCAGAAACTTTTGCCCCAGAACAAATGAGGAAAGCCCCCAGGATGTGGCCACACTTAACCAGAACACGCAATCCATTGTTAATTTGATAATATCTGCATTTTACTTACCTGTGAATATAACAGTGTTCAAGCTGGACTTTCCCCATAACTCCATGAAATGAACCACATCCCCAAATCTGAGAGAGGGATGTCCAGTGAACACCACACACGGCTGCTTGAAGTCATTGCTGAAGTCTCCATGGATGCTGGGATAATGTTTCAGCTTGTTTGTCTGAATGAGCTGAAATAAAAACAAAAATCCAGACATTACAAACTTTTCATGCCTCTGTGCTCTGTAGTGCAGTGTGTTTATTTTTATGAGATTATAAATACGCTACAGTTTATTTCTAATTCATGGCAGAGTCCCTTCCTGCATATCCCCTAGATTTTCCAACAGATTTAGTCATGACTGTCCTAAATGTTATGAAAAGGAAGTCAGAGTATGGGGCCAGGTGCCTCCAAGTCCTTGCTCTCATTTCTTTGGTACCAGCAGCACGGTAACTGAGAGGAAACTCCGCAAACACTCCCTGCTTACAGTTTCCTGGAGTGAACGGCATGCTCAGCTGCCAAATTCAAAATAAGCTACTTTTTTTCCTATTTGCCATGTCTACGAAGAGCTCTGGGCACCGATGTTGAACCTGGTTTTCCTGCCATCACAGGAGTACCAGGCAATTTTGCCTTCAGCAGTTGCTGCTGTGAGTTTCATTGGTGTAACGGGTCCACACAAAGTCAAGTCCTCTGAAAAAACATATGAAAGAACAGAATGACTTGCGTTTCCTTAACTATCGCTGAAACTAGCAATTACAATAAACTAAGAGCAATAAATACTTGTCACTAGAGCTGTCAAACAGAGTGTAATCAACGATGCATGTGGAACAGATTTCTTTACCAAGATGGGGGATTTTATTTATCAAGGAATTTTCTGAAGAAGAATTTTGCTTTATTTCTCCCGCCGCTGTTTTCTAATCTGCAAAGCAAGGTTTCAACTTAAAAAGCAAAATAATATACTAGTCTGCTAAGGACTTCACGCAATGTTTTGCAAGTATTTTCTTGGCAGGTATATGCCTCCACCCCCCGCCTCAAAATAACTGCAAATACAGTTTTCTTCAAAAGCATGCAATTTAACACAAAGAAATCACACATTGAACAACTAAGAACATACATGGAAATAAAGGGCGTGAAAGAGGGAAACGGTACTTCCTTTGTCAGCCAGTTTTTAAAGGACTGTTCATCAAAGATCTCTCCATACGTTGCTGTCTCCCGCCAGGCGTTGCAACGCTGCTCAAAATACAGAATTTCCATATGCAGGGTTCAGCAACCCATTTCTGCATCTCTTGAGCCATTGAACCCCAGACGACGCAACTAATTAGGCAACAGCATGCTCTTCACCACATGTCATAACGCGATGTGTGTGCATCGTGCCCTTCTAGCAGAAAACCCTGCCACTCAGGATGTTTCTCTGCATCGTAACATATTTGATTTTCAAAAGAGGAACTAAGAAAGAGCATTACAATAAGCAGCTCTTCTGGTCTCTCAAAGCTGTAATTTATCTTTCCAGATTCTCTTTTATTTGTTACTTTTTACCACGGTAGATCTAAGTCAAGATAGTGTGCCTACATGGAAATGAACAGAAAGCTGAGAATTCTGATGTGTCTTTAAGCCTCTTAACAACTTATGCACAACAAAGCACTTCAGAACTTAAGGTTATTACACAATTAGGTTCTTAATTGAATTTAGCATCATTAAACAATAGTATCAACCCTACTCAGCATCTAGCTATCACCACCTAAAGATAATATGTTTTGGTGCTAAAACAGGCAATGTACAAACTTAACCTCAATACCCCTTCAATAATAGAAAGTTGGCTGCCCACAGGTGCCAATATCTCTCTTTCTCCTTTCCTTCCTTGAGTTTGGTCTCCTTCGAGTTCCCAACAGCAAATATTTTGCTGTGATTTTGCATTCGACTTCCCACATGTCCTGTTTAAAACTGACGTGGAATACCTGGCTGGCTGGAATGGAATGGGATTGGGGGTTGATGTACGAGGGAAACTGTAGGTGGACACAAGCTGGTATTTCCACGTGGATCCTTGGATCATGGAGGAAGTAGCCAGGGCACCGCACTTTCTGCAGCTTACTAATAACATCAAATTCCTCTTTAGTCTTCAAGAGGGAAATTTGAAAAAAGCACCCACTAACTGCTCTGGCAGTTAATATACACTGAATCTTGAAAACATTTCTGCAATTAAGACTGGTAAAGATTTCTGATTAACACATCTGGAGCGCAATATTTAGAATCTAAACTTAGCTTCAGTAATAAAAACTGCAATTTAGCAGACAATGGGCGAAACAAATTTGATCTCAAAAAATACTGGCATTTAAAAGAATGGGTAGGAAATGGCCCCATGAAGCTTTTCCCCGATTTTTTTGAGGGCAGCCAAAAGTCTCAAAATTGACGTTGCAAAAGCAGTTTCAATTGGGTAAACCGGCAGAAGGGGACAATTTCTACTTCAAATAATAAATGGGATATGAGACATTCCAGGGCAAAACTTTGTCAGGGACCAGCAGGTAGGTAAGTGAAAGACATTTCTACAGCTTGCATTTATGTTACACACTTCTGAAAATCACAAACTGTTCTTCCAGCATCCTGTTTCACAGGTTCCTTAGGATTATATCGATTTGTTTACGGCATTCAAACCTTTGCTAAGATGTGAGAGCAGCGCTCTTACGTGCAAAAGCATTCTCAACAGCCTGGTTCACTGCTATACCTATGTAAACGTTCATTGCTTGAAACATAAAATATTCTCTTCAAAGCATTAAGAAAGTCTCAAATCCCTTCCTATTTCTTTGTAGAGAGACACAGGATCTCTAATCCAATTTTCAGGACCTTGAGTTTTGTTTGCGTGTTTTTTTAAATATTTTTTTTATTTATTTCCATCCACAAAACACCTAGCGTAATGCCGGGGTGCGCCGCTTCTGACTGGGGGGCTGCTAACTCGGGAGGGAAAAGGGACACATGTTGACTCCTCAGCACCGTGTCCTGAGGTGTGGTGATTTTTTTTTTCCTCTTTTTTTTTTTTTTCTCTTGGAAGATCTTTTATGATAAGCCTCCTGAAGCTCCATACCTTAGCTCACAATCTCTGGTTCTCACAGCTAGGTGAGAATAGCAGGGGTGAAAGGCTACAAAAACAAGCTTAGAGACATTCTGCTCACTCCAGTGATAAAGCAGCTGGTAGATTTTAGTGTCTAGAGCAAAGTCTTTTCTAATTACCCAATCAAAAATATATGGAGCTGAACTTGCAAAACAAGTTCGACAAAATTTCACAAATCATTAAGGCGACTAAATTTGTAATGATTTGTGCAAGTCTTTTATACCTACAGGTGAGATGGGCTGTATAAGCCCAACCGTCCTCACCGTGTCGTGTTCAGATCTCCACCCTGTACCAAGCCGGGGCCAAACCCAACGCCTGGCATTCAGCCAACCAGTATTTTCAAACCGGGAACAATTTCTGGGAACTAGAGGCAACATTTCTACAGAAAGAACCATTATTGACTGAAAGCTTAAGAGATAGAGGATGGTAAAGTACTGAACCGAGACTGAGGAGAGCTGGGTTTTTTTTAAATCCCAAATGGTTATGCTTCCCTTTAAAGCGGTAGACTTGATTTACAGGGTCAGCAACTGCTGCTACAAACAGGATAAATCTCCAGAGCCTTTGTGTACCCTTTACTGAAGTGAGCCAAAATACACTGCTATTTTCTCTCTGTGTGTGTGTGCGCGTGTGAGTGTGTTCTGCACCCAGAATTTTGAGCAGATGTGGTTCTTATCAATGAGTGATGCATTTATTACTTCACTCCCTCACTCCCTTCATAAGCCCAACACTAACAGGGGCCTAATTCAATATAATACTATAAGACAAAACATAATACTATACAATCACCTGGTTCCAGGTATTTATTGCTTTGAATGTGATACGCAGGAACTGGTATATGGAGGAGGGAAGAAAAGATGAAGAAGACAAATGCCGGTATTTAAGACCACAGAATCAATATTACTCCCACCCTGGCTATTTTCAGTCAGAAAAAGAGGTTTTTCCTAGCCATTTCTCTTAGGTGTTGCTAACAGAATCCTTAATAAGAGGACAGCAAATCCAAATTCTTCCTCCGCTATCAAATACTGATCAATATAAATTACCTCTCAAATTTTCTGTTGCGGACATTTAGAGAAGTCTAGATTCACTTATCTTATAGCCTGAAATTGTCTCTGTAAAGATCGAGCGGAAAGGAAAAGGAGTGAAAGCTTCTCATTTTGCCTTGCTAGGACAATTCAGCTGCTCATTTATAAAGCCTCTGCCTCCACAGGAGGGATGGTGCAGAGTGTACAATCCATGGCTGGGGAGATGGCGGATTCCTCAGCTGTGGCTGTGTTAGGATGGGACATTTCCCACGCGCTCAAGGAATCCAGTAAAACACCACAAGCTGGTTCCGGGATACCAGACTAACATTTCTAAACAACACAAATTACTGATTTATGCTCCACAGCATTTCAGCTAGGCAGTGTGGAGCTTAAATCTAAGCCTATTTAGACAGTCAATCCTAGAATATAACTGATACAGTGCCTTGGAAGTGAAAGCCACCACCTCCCTTGGCCAGCCCGCTAGATTCACAAACATTTGGAAACTCCAGTTTTTAACTTTGCAGAAGCTTCCAACATTATGTCCGTTTGAGCTCCTTCTCCTCTCCTCCCCATCACAGTAAGTGCTGGTGAAAAACTGAATCGCGCCTTTTGTTTAAGCGTAGGTGAAAGTGATCCACAGAGCGATCCATCCCTTCCCTAACTGACTGTTTCCCCACTTCCCCGCTTTTCCTCTGCTTCCCCCACCGCTTTCTCGATGAGGGGAAGGCTGTGGATGTTGTCTACCTGGACTTTGGTAAGGCCTTCGACACTGTCCCCCACGGCATTCTCCTGGAGAAACTGGAGAATCATGGCATAGACAAGTGTACCCTCCGCTGGATAAAAAACTGGCTGGATGGCCGTGCCCAGCGAGTTGTGATTAATGGAGCAAAATCTGGTTGGCAGCCGGTCACCAGTGGTGTCCCCCAGGGCTCAGTTTTTGGGGCCAGTCTTGTTCAATATCTTTATTGATGATCTAGACAAGGGGATTGAATGCACCCTCAGTAAGTTTGCAGATGACACCAAACTAGGTGGGAGAGTTGATCTGCTTGAGGGTAGGAAGGCTCTACAGAGGGACCTGGACAGGTTGGATCAATGGGCCAAGGCCAACTGTATGAGGTTTAATAAGGCCAAGTGCCGGGTCCTGCATTTTGGTCACAACAACCCCGGGCAACGCTACAGGCTTGGGAAAGAGTGGCTGGAAAGCTGCCCGGCAGAAAAGGACCTGGGAGTGTTAGTGGACAGCCGGCTTAACATGAGCCAGCAGTGTGCCCAGGTGGCCAAGAGGGCCAATGGCATCCTGGCTTGTATCAGGAATAGCGTGGCCAGCAGGAGCAGGGAAGTGATGGTGCCTCTGTACTCGGCACTGGTGAGGCCTCACCTCGAGTTACTGTGTTCAGGTCTGGGCCCCTCTGTACAAGAGGGACACTGAAGTGCTGGAGCGTGTCCAGAGGAGAGCTACCAGGCTGGTGAGGGGTCTGGAGACCAGGGCATATGAGGAGAGGCTGAGGGAGCTGGGCATGTTTAGTTTGGAGAAGAGGAGGCTGAGGGGAGACCTCATTGCCCTCTACAACTCCCTGAAAGGAAACTGTAGAGAGGCAGGGGTTGGCCTCTTCTCCCAAGGGAATAACGACAGGACCAGAGGAAATGGTCTGAAGCTGCGGCAGGGGAGGTTTAGGTTAGATATCAGGAGGAATTACTTTACTGAAAGAGTGGTCAGGCACTGGAACAGCCTGCCCAGGGAGGTGGTGGAGTCACCATCCCTGGAGGTATTTAAGAAACGCGTAGACATGGCTCTTCAGGGCATGCTCTAGTGCCCAAGATTATTGTTTGTGGTGGGGTGTTATGTGTGGGGTTGTGGGTGTGGAGTTTAGTAGGTGGGTGTTGGTTTTTTGTTTTTGTTTTTTTGTGTGTGTGTGTTTTTTTTTTTGTTTTTTTTTTTTTTTTTTGTGGTTGGACTCGATGATCTCAGAGGTCCATTCCAACCACTAAGATTCTGTGATTCTGTGACTCTGTGAAATGGCTGTCTGGAATGCAGAACTCCTGCTCCAGATCCTAACCCCCTCCAACAGAGTCACAGCAACTCTCACCCCAGCGATCACAGGGAAATGCCTGTAAAAAGAAGCTCTTTTAGCTTGTCCACTGCTAAACAGCTGCAGATGAGACTTCAAAAGCTCGTGCAAGAATCTGGACACTCCATTCATACTAACTTTAGCAGGAATTGATGTCGAAATCCATCCCTACAAGCCTGAAGCACTTTAGCCCACACTCCTTGCTCGTAACACAGGGCAAGTATATTCCCTGTTCACTGGGACTGAATGTCAGGAAACAAACTGCCACCCCAAGAAACTGTACACAGTGACTGCGCGGGAGGAGGTATGATGAACACCTACTACTACATTGAAGCGGAAGTAACAAGGAGGGAGCAGCAGTGTTTTGGGTTCTCTGCAGAGTTGAACAGCGTGTCTGGTTTTACTCAGCACAGCAGAACAAGAAATGAGTTCAAAACAGGTAACATAAATCACAAACCTGGAAAATTTCCACGCAAAGAGAATGAGAAAGCTTCCAACGACTTGGTATAGAGAGAAGAATAAGATGAAATAAAAATAATAATTCTAAAGAAGATAAAGATACTTTTATTTATCTTCTTGTAACAAGAATAAAGGGATTGTTAAGTGAAATGCAAAATACAATCATAACTGATCAAAGGAAGTAAATGCTCTTTTATACTATGCATCAGGCACCACTGGAACTCATTGCTGCAAGAGACTACATCAACAATTTGCAGGGTTTTTTGCCTTGTTTGTTTTTAAACCTTGCTGTTTATACAACTAACAGGAACATCGAATTTCAGGACCAGGCAGCATGCTGAGCTGGATGTGCTCCGTGGATAATGAGAAGCTTATTTCCTGGTCTGTCCTTTCTGATGTATCATGCCAGGGATGTTATTAACGCTTGCTAATAACTAAAAGGCATGTCTGAGTAATTCCCTATTTTCTTCCAACAACTGAGCAGCTAAGCACATCTTTTCATGATGGGCAGTTTCTGTACAGGTTACATTGCAAAAGCCTACCATTAGTAAGGCAATTCTCCACTAACAACCTGTCCAACAGGAATGACCATTCAGTGTCTGTTTCTGATACTCATTAAAAATTCCCTTAAGTGCTAGTGAGCAGAGCTCTGGATTGTGGGGTTGTGGAGTCACAGATTTAGAAAGAAAGATTTTACCTAAGACAAAAAGGCTGCCTGTTGTCTAAGGCTCTAACTCGGTAACTGGAAGCCTTGAGTCCAAGTCCTTGCTCCCTCCTAGACTGATGGTATGGCCACGGACAGGTTACTCAGGCCAGGTCTGCATTAAGACCATTTTGCTTGGTAAAATTACACCAAAACATCACAGTAGCTGAGCCTACTGTGGCTACTCTGCACAGGCATAACGGGTTTCTGCCAAGGAATAATACATTTGTTAAAGGTTGTACTGAAAAGAGGTTATATAGATGTTTCACATTATATGAGTTACATACACAGCGTCAGCTGCCAGATTTTGTCCCTCTTCTGTTTATATTGTTTGTTCCAACTCTGTATTTCATGGAAGAAAAAGAAACCCAGCTTCTCTCCCATGCCTTAGAAACAGCCTGACAGCGTTAAACCACAACCAGCTGTAGGTATCGCTAAAACTGGAATGTGGCCCAAGGCAGCTGAGAATGGCAGGAGCGAAAGGACGACAGTCCCTCAGAGGACACCAACAAGGAGTCAAAGGCACGTGCTGCTGAGCACGGGGTACCCGACGTGGACATCTTGGTGCTGTGTTGGTGAGCATGGGTGTCTGGCATGTCAGTCGTCTATATAAATCTCAATATGCTTTGATTGTTTAAAACCAAACTAAACCAAACCGTGCATCTTACAGAACAGAAAGGAGCAATCCAATCTGGTTCTCAAGCGTGTCTAAACTTCAGTGATTTATGACCCTCAGAAAAGCACTAAATGAAATAGCAGCCTCAGTCATTCTTTGCCTGGGTATTACTTTGTTTTCGGTTTGCTATTAAGCCAGGCTTTTAAGAGAGTGTTGCTCTATGCCTAGGGCTGCTGCCTCCCACCATACAAACTGGTTTTTCAAAACTGACAGTATGTATCAGGAATTAGCAATGAGGAGACCCGTTTAGTCCACCATGGGGTGGGGGTAATGCAGGTTACTCCACGTCCCAGCGTTTATACAGCAGCTCTAAGGGCACACCCAAACACACAATCTTAGTTGTGTCAGACGACTTACGGTGACATGTGCAGTACTTACTTCAGATGGCAGCTGAGCGCTGAAATGCCTAAAGGCTACAGCCATTTCATAGTTTGGAAGCCACACAGATGTGCATACACAATATGTTGTGTCATTTAGCACATTTAAGGCAACCCTTAGGCAAAAATGTAAGAAGCCTAAGAATGGCTTCCCATCAGTGACGTCTATGGGTCTAGATAAAGCTGTTTGTGCATCTCATGATAAAATGTCTCTAGCTTTGCAGGTCATAAGCCTGTATGATTTGGTCTTGTCAAGCAAAGCCTGTACCTGTAACAGGCACGCTACTCCCTCTGTGCACTGCATTTTGTCGTAAGGCAACTGATCTGTTATCCACTGCTGTGAGTCCTTTCCTAGATAATTACCTTGATCTACACATGAAGCACAGAGGAACGTCTCAACAGCTGAACAATAATTTGGCAAAATCTCATTATCAACAGGCCTGTGGAGAATATAAAATGTCCTAAAAATTAGAGGACACAGTTATCACTCTATAAACACAAAGACCCATCATATAAGATGGGTTAATTAATCCAGTCTTTGACAGCTGCATGTTTGGCTTCTCATTTTTGGAAGGGCTTTCACTTAAACGTGCCAGTTCCAGTGCACATTGTGAACTAAAATTTCGAACCAATGTCTTTGGTACATAGGCTGTCAGCGAAACCAAAGACACTGTGGATCAACAAGGACACCCCAGAAAGCAGAAACGCAGTGGAAATTAGAAAGCAGAGCCAGCAGCATGGCTACAGAGGCTTGTACTCAGAGATCAGGCTCTGGAATTGATTTATTGGGGTGAATTAATTTTTTGGTTACTAAAGAAGTGGTGAAAAGGTGGCTTCCCCTGCAGTCTGCATTATTCTTGGTAACAGATTATATAAAATTCACTGCACATCCTGCTTGAAATGCATTCAAGCATCTGGAAAGAGTGAGGGCTTCTGGTCAGATCCTACTTCCAACAATGCCTTTGAAGCACCCATAGATGATAGATACGACGGGCAATGGCAATTTCCAGAACAAGTCCCTGGATGAGATATCTCAGAGGAAAAAGGAAAAAATGAGCCTGAAAAAGTATTTAAGCTCTGGACTCTTAAACCTACAATGGCCACTCTGCACATCTTATCAAACAGTTCTGACCACAGGAACTAAAAGAGCCCGTTTTCTGAGACTGCATGCCCCAAATGGCTCACTGTTTCACTGGAGGGGGATTTAGACAAAATTCTTTCTCAGTCTCCCATTTCTTCCTTTCCCAGCCTGCCTCTCATTTACTTCAGTGGGAAATCTACCTGATCCCTGTGGAGGAAGTAAGAGATTTCTTTTCTCAATACGTGAGATAACTCCGAAGGCGTGACTTACACCACGTTTATTTAATGTCTGGTTGGCTAAAACTTCCCCTCAAATTATTATTTTGTTGGAATAATTTTGATCCCCTCAACATGTTGCAGGGAGATCCCCCCCCAAAGATAGGAACCTTATTCCTCTTTGCTTCACTAAGGTGCTAGTTCAAGTAATTTCATTTAAAATTGCCAATGACAGCACTCAGTGCCGCACGCTTTAACTTTTTTATATCAAATCTCTCTTTCAAGACACCACTTCTCCTGCAGGACACAACATGGTGCCTATTTCAGCTCGGGAGGGAGAAGCTGGGATGACTAAGCCGTCTCTGATAACAAGCTCTTAGTTTTACAGACTTTGAAATAAACTGCTTGGACAAAGGGAATATTCATGGTTGCAGTCTGATAAGAGCAAACATTCAACCATGTGTACGCCAGATAGCCTTCTGCGGGGGAAGTAAAACAGGCGAGCATATGTAAGTTATATGCTGAAATAAACATCATGATAATTTTTGAGTTGAGGGAACACCATCATTCATTCCTCCCCCACGCTCCCAAATTAATCACAGAAAGCAAAGGAAAAAAACCCAACTTGTATGAATAATGACACAAAACTATTAAATAGCTGTAGAAGCGTTCATCAGAAAAACAACAGGCACCCAGGATTGTGTTCCAGAAACCCTCTCACTCTGTGATCTTAGCAAACAGCAAGACCATGGTTGACTTACCTCAGCATGGGGAAAAGGAGGTTCTGGAAGATACACCTTTGTTTGTTTGTTATGACACAACCTTTAGAAGAAAAGGAAAATAAGCTGGGTTAGAGAGCTGCGGAACATCTCGCAGTATCTGCTGCCATCTACTGTTAAACTTTTTCTGGAGAAAGCCATTTCATATCTGTGGCATCAGGTGCAAAACCACCGATTTGTTTTGTTACTTCCAGTCTTTCTGCTTAGAGGACCAACACCTACAGGACAGGACAACTCAGTGATAGCGAGATCACTTACAGAAGGTGCAAGACGGCTGCAGTAATTTTGTACACGCTACGTAACAGAACTCCTTTGCTGTTGAGGAGAAATTTGTAACTCAACACCCACATCATTTCATAGTCCAGACCTCAGCAGTTTTTGCAAAGCCAAATCACCTGTCAACAGAAAAATTCCAATTGCCTCATCCCACTTCTCAGCAATGACTTGGTCCTTTTGTTCATTATAATCTAATCCCCTTACGCATTTTCTTATTGCAGCTACAAAGTTGGTAAACTGCCTCTCACCGTGGCATAACGCTCACTGTTAATTGCTATTTTATGTCAACCGCTTATTTTTAAAACATAAATATTGAAAGTTGTTGATTAGCTCTAGCCAGACTCCTGATTCATCCTATTACAGCAGTTAAAAAAAGATATTTGTCAGAGGCCTGTGTGATGTTACAATTTACTGTAGTGACACTGTCCTGGTGGCTTTTTCTGGGAAACACTACCTGCCTCATACCTTCTTCACTTTACTATAAAGCAATTAAGCCTGGGTCAACCTAAATATGATAAAGTCTAAGAGATACTAAGAGCAGGATATTTCTTTTAGCTGACTAAATAGTAGAATTGGAAGGCTGGAATCCCTGAATTTCAACCCCAGTTCTGAGCCCAAACCTCTATTTTACGGATGTTCAACCTCTGCCTCCATTTCTACCTAAGAAAAACATTCACCTTACACACAAGTGTTTGGAGATTAGCTAATGTTGGCTTTGACTTTTGAATATAAGCCACTACAGCAAAGTAGAATTCAAAACCACGGTGTCTGAACACTTGGGTGTCTGATTTGTGCCAGTGAGACAAAGCCGAAAAAAAGACCCAACTGGCACACGTAACATTCCTGCTACTTTGACAGCAATATCTAACCTAAAGGATTACAACAACAAGAACTATGCAGCTACCACCTCTGCTGCTACTGAAATGAAATCACCATCTACATACAAACCAAACAATCGTTTAACTATAAACTATATGAGTCAACACATCCTGGTGAGTACACCGATGTCTGGCCAGGACACCAAGGCTTGATTTTCCTACTTATGCTGGAAGTAACATGGTTAAAATTCACCGTATTTCATTCCTCTTTACAATTCCACTGAGGGATCAATTCACCTAAGATTTTCAGGACCCTCTTTTCTTTCCTGAACTCCAGACTTAAAAAATCTGGAAGAAAGAAAGGAAAAGCTAACTTACTCTATTTAATAATCTAGAGCACCTCTCAGTTTGTCAGAATTTAGGACCAGTTAAAAGTGTTTGGGTTCTCCTTTCCATGGCTCAGAATCACAGAATGGCTGAGGTTGGAAGGGACTTCTTGAGACAGAATCACAGAATGGTTTAGGTTGGAAGGGACCTTAAAGATCATCTAGTTCCACCCCCCTACCCTGGGCAGGGACACCTCCCACCAGACCAGGTTGCTCCAAGCCCCGGCCACCCGGGCCTTGAACCCCTCCAGGGATGGGGCAGCCACAGCTTCTCTGGGCAACCTGGGCCAGGGGCTCACCACCCTCACAGTGAAGAATTTCTTCACGATATCTCATCTAAATCTCCCCTCTTCCAGTTTGAAGCCATCCCCCCTCTTCCTATCACAACATGTGCTTGTAAAAAGTCCTTCTCCAGCCTTTCTTGTAGGCCCCCTTCAGAGACTGGAAAGCTGCTATGAGGTCTTCCTGGAGCCTTCTCTTCTCCAGGCTGAACCCCCCAACTCTCTCAGCCTGTCTTCACAGGAGAGGTGCTCTAACCCTCTGATCATCTTCATGGCCTGATCATCTCCCTTCATGGAGATCACCTGGTCCAACCCCCTGCTCAAGCATTGTCAGCTATAGCAGATCATCCAGGATGCGTCCAGTTGGGTTTTGGTGCCTCCGTAAATGGAGACTCCACAACCTGTCTGCATAACCTGTTCCAGTGTTTGACCATCCTCACAGTAAAAAAGTGTGTTTCTTTTGTTCAGACAAAATTTCATGTGTTTTAACCATGTGCCTCTTGACATGCTGCTGTCAGCGGGCATTACTGAGAAGAGTCTGTCTCTCTCATCCTCATTTCCTCCCATCAGGTATTTCTACACATTGGTAAGATCCCCTCGAGCCTTCTGTTCTCCAGACTGAAGAGTCCCATCTCTCTCAGCCTCTCCTCACCTGAAAGATCATCTTTGTGGCCCTGTGCTGGCCTCAACCCAGTAAGCCCATGTCCTTCCTGTACTGGGAAGCCCAGATGGAGCAACAGCACTCTCCATGTAGCCTCACCAGTTCCGAGCAGAGAAGGATCCTCTTCCCTGACCTGCTGGCAGCGCTCTGCCTAATGCAGCCCAGGATGCATTGGCCTTTTTTTGCCATGAAAATAAACTGCTGGCTGAGCAAAATTAAGCCTGAAAAATCTATTCTGTTTATGCAGGGACACCATGCTTTCTTTGGGGGCACTGGATAAGACGTGCAAACAGGCACACCTAAAATTCACTGAAGTCAGGTACGTAATTTAATCATCACTGCAAGTACCAAAAAGCACAGATTATTTGAGTTTGTATGTTCCATAGGAAGCAATGCTTCCCTAATTATAGAACATCTACTTACACACGCACGCACACCCTTGTGACTCAAGAAACGTGTTCACAATTCTAATCAAGTAGAATATGTCAGTTAGAGATAACCTGCATATATCTATTTACCATAGCTGAGTGTGTGAATCGAGGCTGGTGAAGAAGCCCTTTAACACCTACCATTCAGCAAAGATCTGGGAGAACTCGAGGGAGCTGTTGGCAACAGGTGAGATGAAATAAAAAGGGACATTGGAGAGTCCGGCAGAGTCAATATATTGATACAGGCACTCTAGCAGATCGTATATTACTCCAGAGGGGTAACAGGGAACCAGCACATTTCCTCCATTCCGGACAGTCATAGCTAAGGAAGAGAGAAAGTAAAAATCAATTAACAGGGTTTACATTTAAACTTTTTAATAGAATTTGTTTAATCCAAATATTACATAAGGTATAGGCAGAAACTATCACATGAATTAGCAGAACACATTATGTATATACATTGGGAGGAACACTTCTGATTATTAAATACATTTATTTACTGCCTTCTCCAGGCTTAGTGGAGCAAACGATTACGCTCATCAGCTGGGGGGGCACATAACAGACTGAGCACACGCAAAACTCCTGACACGAGAGGGCGGTCTTGCACTGGCACTCGAGAATAAATGAGTGACGTGAAACACCTTCCCATCAAGATAAACCCTACTCCATCTATTAGCTGTCCACCAGAGGGGAAGGACGAGAGTACGCAGGTCTCCGCTGAAAGCACGACACATGGTAAACTGTTCTGTACTCAGTTTTCAGAGCTCTAGATGAATGGCTGGAGGACATGGTTATTTCAAACAGCCCTCGAAGCTAGAAGGGGGTGGGGGACTGTTTCTCCTCCTTAAAAGCTCTAAATATTTCTGTCCTTTCAATATAATAAGAATGATTTAAAACCTCTATGAATTGTAGACAGCATGGGACTAGAGAGAAACAAGGAAAAGAAAAAAGAAAAACAGGTTTACTCTGTACTCAAGACAGATCTGAGTGCAACAGCAAAAGCATGTACAGAGCTAACATTTCGTTCTTTTGGCAGAATGAATTACAAAAGTGCTGCACCTTATGGGAAAGCGTAAATACTGTGTCCAGCTCACTGAGCAATTGCTTCCTCACTAGATTTCATCTGTGGTCGTGGGGTAAAACCACCTACTGATGTTAATTGCAGTGCAGCAGCAGTAACATTATGCATCGAGGCATTACACAAAAAGCTGTGAAAGAGCCTGAAAATGCATATATTACATCCCACCATAATCACTTCCTTGACTTCAATTTATTGACAAGCTTTGATGGGGTACAGATTTAGCACATTAAGGGTCCTTTTTGCCCCACCTACACGCTCAAGGAAGATTTTTATGGCTGAAATGTTTAAAGGTTTTACGGAGTTCAGGGAAATGCACGCTCTGTAGTAGGATTTTTCACATGCATTTAGGTGCTTAACTCCTTGTAGCAGCCAGTGCCTATTACACACTGCTCTCAACAACAACTGGTAGTCAAAGACACCTTTGGTATCAGAGTTATAATATAAATGCAGTGTATGTATGTAGTGGATGTATTGCCTAGGTTTTATCCAGGTCACATACAGACTATACCATCAAAATATTTGTGAATATGAAGAGCAATACCTTACATTTGTCTAGAACCTTAAATATTACAAAACATCCCAGCAATGTTTTACGTTATCCCTCTTACATGGGTAAGTCTAAACTATCCCATCTGTAAACAGGATGTGAAGAGAGGAATGAGGAGATTAAGAATGATATTTTCGAAGGCATCTGGGGGCTGAAAGTTAAGCCTCTGGCTCCAGGACCAGAATTTGCAGCGCTTTGTTACGCACCCAAAAATACTGCCAAGAGGAAAGGTAAGTACCTACATCCACCGCAGCCAGAATGCTGCGCGGGGCAGCACCAGGGGATGCAGAGTACAGGGCGCATTAGCGATCAGAGGGAAATGCTCAGGAAAGGGGTACGTCTGCAGCTCTGTCTCTGCTCTGAACAAAGATACCGGCTGAAACACCAAGGTGTGTGTCTCCACAAAACGGGCTCCTTCTTTCCCTCAGGCACCAGCCAGCTTCACCCTGTTAAGACAAATGGCTCATTCCTGCCTTTGAAGAGGCAGGAGGAAGAGCTTTCATCTAATTACGGGCCGTTAAAGTATTTGTCCAGGCCATGAAAAATGTGAGTTTCATTCCTAAGCCTTAGAGTTTGAATTCAGGGTTCTCCCTTCCCTGCAGCCATTGGTTCGCTATGGGAACGTCAAGACCCTTCTGTTGAAAACAACCAGAAGTTCAAGATTCCTGGGGGCACAGAGAAAATAATGGAGGGTAAGGTCTTGTAGCAGACACCAACTTGAGCTTCTGTCCCCAGACAAACTACAGAGCTGGTTATCAATAATTAATGTAATCTCACAGTCCAGGGAGTGGAGCACTCTTCCAGTCAGCTGACCTACCCACTTAGGCCATGGACCCAGGGTTGCTGGCCCTTCAACCTCACGTTCCTGGTGGCACAGTGACACACCTTGGAAACTGGCCCAGGACAAAAAAGGACAGCAACACGCACAGCTATCCCATGACTGACAAAGCTCTGTGTGGCAGCTTTTTAGTTTAGAATACACTTACTCAGTTCCTTGGTGCAAGTTTATTTGTATGTGCTGTGGTCAGCACAGCTGGGCACAACTTCTTGAGGGTGCTCTTAAGTGGTTCCATTAAGGGATAAGAATTACCTCCCAGCTTCAGTAAAACAGGATGAAAACCATCACAAGCATCTTGCTTTCCATGCAAGCAGCAGGTCCAATCTGCACCACTACAGCAACTTTCTATAGTTGTCAGTAAGAGGACACGTATATTTGAAAGCTGTTTAAAGCCCAATTTATCTCTGTGACTGATGGATGCACTCTCTTGATAAAAGTTGTATAATAATCTTGGCATTTCAAATTTAGTCTCCTTCAGTAGCTCCATAACAAGTTGTTCAATTTACAACTCACAATGAGATACTTGCTTTTCGAACAGCTGCCACCACAAGGTCAAGTTGGCACCTGAAAAGCAAACTGTGCTCTTTTCTGCTCTCTATAAACACACGCACACATACACAGAGGCACAACCACACACACACACACACAAAATATCACCAAATGTCTCTACAGACAGTCTGGCAATTTTGCTGATGATGCCCAAGGCAATGTAAAAACGCAATTGCTTTTCTCAAGCTGCAGAGTGCTGGTGCTGCAGTGCTGAGCACAGAAAAAAGGGGTTTGGGCTAAACTGAGAGCAACTTGGAGACGTGACAAAGCATGGTGTCAGTGCTGCACATACAAGGCGGAGAGGAAATCATGCATGTGACTGGGGGATAATGAGAATCCGTGTCTACAATTCTACATGCTGGGATGAAAACGGAGATCAAGGTGAAATTTTCACCTTCCAGTTCTGTGCTTCACAACGCTTACTCACAAACATGCCGTTACGTCATGACACACATTTGTGCTACGTTCCCAGTGTCTGCTTTTGAGTTTTTACCTAGTGTATTCTCAGCTTCTTGTGAAGTGCCCAGAACATTTTGGAAATGGGAAAAACATATGAAAACTGTTGTGCTCAGCTTACCTACTGTATCGCTTTTCCCAGTAACCTATTGCTTTTGGGACTTTTTTGCTCATTTGAAAGAAAACTGATTCACCATTTTCTTCTCCTGATGTTGGGTAGATGTGTAAATGCTGCTGGTGTCATGGAAAAGACAGCCCTACCACTGCATCATTTATAGAATTATTTAATTTCTTCAGGTGGCTGGTTTTTTGGCAAATACCACTCAAATTCCACATTCCTACAATGGCATTATTTTAAGCATATATCTTCCTTTGGTCTTTAATAATTTTCTGATTTCTCTGAGTTTGTCTCATTCTGGCTTGAAGACCTTCTGTACAACCCTCAAAATAGTTCAGAATGTTTCCATAAACCAGAACAACTTGTGCAGATAAACACCCACCTGTACCTACATATGTAACACATTTATTTACACGCGTTCATCTTTTGGATTTTGCTTTGGCCCAAGCTACGTCTCTAAGACTCTGTATAATTTTTAAAAGCATTGTAATTAACAGCAGTCTCGTTGCTGTTTACTCGGCATACAGCTGTTGCAGTTCGAGACACCAGTGACCACCGAGGTGCTTGCTAGAGCACGTTTGCAGCAGGGTTGGCAGCAGGGCAACAGGTACCGCTCCTCAGCCTCTCCAGTACAAAATCTAACATTTCAGCTCAGACTCGCTTCCTTGGTGGTTTAAGGTAAGATGATGTGATCATGCTACCATCTGTCAGGGGGACAGAGAAGGGCAGCACATCTGGATCTAGTACAACAAGGTCACCAAAGCTTATCTGCGACAGCTCATAGGGTAATAAAATTAACAATGCTTAAAAACAATGAAAACACAGGCTGTAATACGCACACACACATACAAACACATGCATCACTCAGGAAAGGAAGTCGCACGTGTTAAGAATTAACACAGCTTCAAGGGGAGGTTGAACAAGTTCCTGGAGGAGAAATCCACGGAACATTACTAACTACACAAAAGCCATGCCTCATTCAGGAAATTCCTGAAACAAAAATACTTGAAGGCTATAAGTTTATGGGGGAAAAGTATCATATAATCTCGCCGTGTTCTTGTACTCTTCTCTAGGCATCTGCTCATGGCCTATGTTGGAGACAGGATGTTGGCAGAGAGGATCTTTGGCATAACCCATGATTATCATTCTTATAAAATACAAAATCACACTCTATTAATAGGTATTTCCACCACAAGGAACCATCTGGATGCTGTAACTTCTCTTTTCGTACAAACAAAACCCAAACCCATATAATTTTACCTTGTACATCCCAGAACAGGACCTGTGACTCCTGTTTGAACTGAAACATGTCCTGAACAGGGATATCTGATTTTGATTTAGGGATGGTGGGTGATGGAGGAATCTACCACATCCCTTGCATTATTTGCCTTCCACTACCATGGCAGTCTCATACTGGGACTGTGAGACAGCACATAGGTATTCAGCATCTGTGAATATGCACGAGGATTTTAAAATGGGGAATAACCCAAAGTACTGTGGTTTTTTCTTCTCCAAGGGTACATGTGAAAACTGAGACTACGAATTTGCACTTCAGTTCTGTTCTCAGCCTTATTCTGCAACCTTGGGTAAGCCACCAAAATACCACGGCTCAAGTTTCTCCCAGGTGTGTAATGGGGACCGGAACACTTGCTTACAGTGAGGATTCCCTGATTTAGACTTCTAATGTCTTCTGATAACCTTGTAACAATCCTCCTATCACAGGCTTTTTAGTCTTCTCAGTAAAAAATAGTTATTTTAAAATAAAGGGAAGAAGATCTCTGATAAAAGAACAGGCAATATACATCAGGACAGACATGAGAAAGTGGTTTGATGACAGAAGGGCGAGAGGAACTGAGGTGGGGGAAGGGCAGAGAGAACAGCACTGGATGTGACATTCCAAACAGGCTGGAAAATGCTGCCATTCACACTGATATCACAGCTTTGCAATTATCAGCTTTTCCAGCTGTGAAAGCGTCTGATTAGGTTTTATATTTCTGGGGTCTATAAATATATCTTGATATATTTTTTTTAAACAGAGATTGTGCTGTTTGCTTTTGATATATTTAAAAATCAGGTGTAAGAAGGGAAGCAGATGTGCTTGTTTTCAAAACTGAAAGTCATAAAAAAGCATGTAAAGATCTTACACTGGCTGATATACAGGAAGGAAATAGTAATATTACAGCTGGGAACAATATCCAAAACCTAGGCAACACGTAGTCTGTTGGCAGCTAAGCAACATACTTAGCAAACCAAGAGCAGCAGATGATTAAATCTCATTATACCTGTTCCATTCCAAAACATTTTAGGTACAACTTGTGTCTCTCCAAGCACTTACTGTATTAATGACATCAGGAGCACATCGTAAAATCTAAACAGCTAGTTTTATGCCAGAAGCTATAGCTGGACAACTTACTCAATTCCAGGAATCTCAGAATTATTTCCCACCCAAAGCAATGAATAAGATGATAAAATAGTTGTCTTTCAACGACCTACCCAAGTTGCTGCAGAACTCTCCTACCATGCCATCTGGGTTAGCAGTAGGGATTTGTGTAAGACCCGTCAGGATGAGAACATCGCTGTTTTTAAGAGATGCCTGGTCCATGGGCTGAAACAGAGCACAGTGAAATCAAATGAGTAACGTGAGACTTATAACAGAGGTTTCTCTGCTCTGTACCAAGAGGACTGCAAATACTAATAGATGCAGTGACCAAGAAGGGGAACACATGGAACACTTTAAACCTAACATCCCTCCATCTGTGGAAATGCAACTGGAGTTAATAAAAACACATACAACTGTTTACCTGCATTCTACAGCCCAAAACAAACAACGGAACTGTAATCGGATCCATCTCAAAGTAGTCTCCACAGACTAATCATTTCATGGCCTTAGGAGCTGAACACTGAAAAGACAATAATTTGCCGAGGATGTGGCAGTGCAGTCAGGAAGGGTTTAACACTTGCATTCCTATCTCTGGCTGCACTAGTTTCCAACTCCCTTTCCTTTGCAATTCAAGGTGTCAGCTTTGATTTTCAGGGCTCACTGTCTACAGGGGACAGGTACCATTTTCCTCAACCTTTCAGTGGATTTTCTTTGGAAGAGGTGAGATCAGCAAAGGACTTTGGGAATGAAGCTCTCAATTTTGTGTATGAATCTGAATGTCAAACTAGGCTCTCCCTTACTGTGAAGTCTGCTCTTCTGCCTGCAGTATTACAACCATGACTTTCAAATACTTGTTTCAGATTGTTTGCACAGGTCTTTTCAGGAGTCTGTTCTCGTGAAATGGTAAATGGCTACTGCTGGTAGAAAAGATAAATCAGTTTAGGCTCCTTAATATGTGTTTATTTATCTAAGAAATCATCGCTTACATATTAAGTTTCTTAAATGTAGTTGTAATACTAGGGCAAACAGACAAGTATTTCCTTAAAAGCCTGAAAACAGGTGAAGAGTCATAGATTCAACCGCACAAAAAACCACCAAACCCCACCCCCAAAAAAGTAGTGCTCCCAATGCAACCCTAGAGCTAAAATAATAGAGCATGACTTGGTTTACCAGTCTCCCCTAGTGATTCAGATTAGCACTGTGACCTCCTCCAGCACCCTCCTCTGAAGCCTGTGCTAGGAGCTAAGCTATGTCAAAGTGAAATAAATGCCTTCACCGGGCTACGACCTCTGATCCGCTGGGTCTACAGTGCATGTTGTACTGACGACCTACAGCCATAGGTACAATCCTAGATTATGTGGTTAAAGTGCTGAAGGTAGCTATCACAAGCATCTATCCACGCCTTCTCTGTTTCCTGGGGGGCAGAAGAGTTTACATCTGCACAGTCTATCCTGTGGCTCACAGATGTAGCAGAGGGACTGACAATTAAACGGTCCAAGGAAATAGTGTGGCAACTCCACCACTGGCAGGCAGTCTAATATTAAAGGAAACATGGCTTCTGCCTCGACTGTGCATAAAGGCTTACGCTTTTTCCATTGAGGTCAATCATTTGACATGTTTTATACTGGCATTTTATTAACGCAGAATGAAAATGCATACCCACTTCTCTCTATTAGCAAGTAGAGAGTGGATATTCAGAAATTATACTTAAGTGTGACCTGATACTAAATATATATTCTTGATACTCAAAATTTAGCATAATCCAATCTTGAAAAGGCAAAATCCACTTCTCTCTGCAGATGCAGCGCAGACAGTGATGGTGAAAAGTTAACTTTTAGTCTCGCCCTGGGCTGGGCTGCACTTCCCACAGCTACTGTTCAAGTGAAGGTGGGCAACTGCAGCCACGTATTTCACGGTTATTTATTCTCAGAAGACCCTCTGCTGTCTCACCAACCAGGAAAGATTTCTACCTGAAGAGACTGATAAAGAGATTTCCTATACCGAACTTAGAAGACCACTGTACAGTTGATTCCCTTGCTTAGAGTCCCTTAGTGCCATTCTTCAGCAGTTGAGAAAGACCTCGCTCCATTAAACATACAAGGGAATTTCATATCAGCTTTGACAGAAGTTTACACTGTGTACCACCTTCTAGGACCTGACCTGGTACATGAGATTTATTGCAATCTTTGACTCTCCATAGCGTGTCTGTGAAAATGAAATGCCAATAATGCAATAAAAAATAATATCGAATCTGCCTGTGATAATGTACATAATGATTATACCGTATTAGATACGCATAATTTCAGCTGCTATTGCACTGAGAGGGCTTGCATTGATTTTTGTGGGTTAATGTAAAGAATATGCCTTAAAAGGCTTTTAGTGACATGTCTGAACCTGTGCTGTCAACTCCTGTTCTCCACTTCAGTGGCAACAGTGTCAATTCTAGCCTCAGTAGAGGGTGAGGCAAGATTTTCAATAGAAACCATCTGCCAGAAGACAGAAGCACAAGGAACAACTAATGGTGCCAGACCAAACTCTCCAACCAGCCCTTTAAAGCTCTTCAGTTATTTTCAGCAGCTATGAATACGGTCTTGCTGAACCCTTCACTTGTGCTTCCGACAGACCCGCTGAGGATTTCACAGGATATTCCTGCTGCTGCATCCAAGATCAACCCAAGAGCCAGCATTCGCTGCACCCAGCTTCAGCTAACCTGTACCGGGGCCATGTCCAGGTTAAGCTAACTGGCTCACTTTCTATCTGTTGTTAATAGAGATGGATGTTAATAGCGATTAATATAGATGTACCATAACGCTCTGCTGATTTTAGACGTAACCTAGCTGTAACTTAAAATTTCAAGAAAACTTTAAGTCATAATTTATGTCAAAGAACAATCTCACTCTCTTCCCACGACTGCTAATTCCCACCCGCGCTGCCATCTCCACCATGTCAGCACCCAAACCCCAGTGCTGGCAGAAGGGAGGAGCAGGGAAGGATTGGGTGGGGGCCCAGTTTCGGTTAGGTGAGATGAACCTTATCCTGTTTGCATCTTGAGAGAGGGAAATGCTTTCCAGGCTATTACTGTGTATATTAGACAAGATGTAAGAGGAAGAAGCATTTTTCCATTTGTATGTCCAAATAATGTGTGTCTTACCACCCTAAACAAACAAAAGGCTGATGAGAGCCTGGTCAACGGCTGCCCGTTTTTACTAATTACAGGGGAAGTTCCAGAAGACTGAAAAAGTGCTAAGGTTTTACTATTATTCAAAAAGCTCTGGATATGTATTTACTTAAAATACATGCTGATTAACTGGATATAATTTTTAAAACAAAACGCAGTGACTGTTTTCATACCACGTTAAAAGACAGGAATTTCATTATGATTGCTCACCATGATTCTATGGAGAAACAGGTCAGACAAACAACTTTTCACTCCGATGAAGAAGTGCTGATTTGTTGAACACAGTTTTGACTCTGTGCCACTCAAGATATTGTTATCATTACATAATGCCTGTCAAACATCAAACAGATGAAGAGCTGGTTGGCAGCTCACAAAAACCACCAGTCATTTCAGAATGACTGGTGGGGGGTTGGACTAGATGATCTCCAGAGGTCCCTTCCAACCCCTATCATTCTGTGATTCTGTGAATCTCCATATTGTAGGAGCTTGTACTGGTGTTCACAGGGACAAAAATACGCATTGTCTTCAACAACCATCTGGAAGCAAATATAAGACAATGATGACATCTGATATGCAGATGATATCTGGTGACATTTGTGATGTGGTAAATAACAAGAAAAGGGCAAACTGAATGCAATTTCAACTACCTGGGAAGCTATTCCTTCAAACTATGCGTTAGTATAAAATAATGCGAAGTGCAATGGATTGTATGCTAAACAATGAGACTCTGGGAGAGCACGTGGGACAAGCAACACTGTCAGCAGAGTAAAAGTGCAGCTTTCATCTCGTGTTAGCAAACAGAGCGGGTCCCTGGGTTTCAGGTGGGCTTGCAGGACATCTTCCTGCACTGAAGCTGAAACTGCCCTATCTAACTGCGACCGCTTCTCCTGCAGGTTGCAGTGAGTGAGTGCAGATCTCCTGCACGGGCTGTGCTCTTACCAGGCAGTTCATTCACGCACCATTCCCTGCCATTGGGAGGTAATTTCCTTAAAAACAAGGACTTCAACAGAAGTTTCCAGAGAAATGTTCACCTCTGGAAAATCTAACTTGATAAACTGAATCACCATTTCATGTAAATGAAGAGAAAACAGTCTCAGTTACCAAACTACTTCTTACAGTGTGCCAAGCTTCTCCTCACAAAAACATCCCATTCATATATTGTCAAATACTGCTGCTGCTCCTTCACTAGAAGGCGACGAAAGAGCACAACCCAGGCCAGTATGAGGCTGATGAGAAAAAGGGATTTAGAGACTCTGATGCATTTCATACAGCCAAATACAGCCATACTATTAAGGGTGGTTTATCTATCGTAGTTGTTCAGCTCCTGAGATCAAGCTTTTAAATGAAGGATGCTCAGAAGCAAAGCTCTTTAGAAGATGCTCACCTTGGGGGACACCACTTACTGATCATGAGCCTGACACATTTTCTAAATTATTTTTAAATACCTCCTGCTAATATTGCTTTTAACTATTTTGACAACTTCTGAAGCACGCAGCACTGCAAACTTCAAGCCATTCTTCACACTAAGAATTTATGGATCTAGAGAGAATTAATTTACTGGAAATTACATCTACAGCACTATAAAGACTTTGCCCTTAGCAGAGCAGGGTGGAAAAGTTGGCAGCCAGTTAGCTATCATTTCTCCCAAGGAAGGATGTTTCAGAAGTGATATAGAAGCAGTCTGTGAACTGTCTGTAAAGACTCTACGGTGAAATATGGATTTTAAAAAAAGTCACTAATGCTCTATTGTTTAACTCTGTTGAAAATTCCCTATTTAAAGTGAAGGAGAATTTCCCAGCTGGTGAGTAAGTTAACATCAATAACCGATAACAAAGAATTTTAGTTGTCTTTCCCTAGTAATTGTTGCTACCTGTCCACTTACCAGGCTAGTATGTCTTCTCAATGCCCGTTAAGTCCAGCCAATTGCTAACAGCGGTACCTTAGTACAGCCTCTGTATTACACCTGATCCCAAGCTGGAATAAGCCCCTCTATTTTTTTTCAGCAAAGGCACTTCCCCCCATAGAAGACTAACAAAAGTCAGAGGCTGTACCTGAGGGTGTGTTGTAAGTAGAGAAGATCCTGAAACGTAGGAAACCTTTTCATAGTGTGACTGGATAATCCAATTGGAACTTCCAAGAGCGTAGCCTGAGCTGAGAGGGGTGACCTGCACAGCACCAAACAGCTCCTGGAACACACAGCAAGAGACATGAACTTGAGCGAGCCCTCAAGAGAAGTCAAAACAGGTAATTTTATCACCAGTGATATCAATTTTTAAAGTAGTTCTGTTATTCAAAGCCCTTATGAAGTTAGTTTCCTGAGCTTTATGTCTGCTGTTTTTATTTACCCATGTCTAACAGGAGAGATGCTCTGCGAAAAGCTTTTCCTGAGGTAGGGCCTTCATAAAGTCTCTCTTCCATGGGAATTCTATGGCATCTAACTGAGTTCACAGTGAACCATAACTCTAAATGGAGGACTCAACTCGGTCGTGATCCTCTGCCTGCCTTGGCTGTACTGAAGAAGCTTGTAGGCACTTTACATCTTTGAAGACGCTATACTCCCTTAGGCAAATTTTATTGATATTGGCCAGCAGGAGAGAAGGAAGGAGAAGTAGTTCTGTGCTGGTATAAAACTCTGTTTGGGTTACACATTTTGCTGTGGAAAACATAAACTTAACTTCAGACTCACTCACTTTCTAACTTTATGTCTTTCTAAGTGCTCTCTACTGGTGATTAGAAACACCACCCTGCGAACTCAACCCGAATTTCAGCTTCAGCTCTGAGCATCAGCAACCTGACAGTTGTCTCCTTTAGAAAGTGTATTGCTTTATCTGTACACAGTAACGTGTTATACTTGTTTTGAGAAAGGAAAATAAGCCTCCATGTGTACCTCACTAATGCGATCTGCTTTCTGGTTACTGAATAATAGAACAAGCATCTGATTCATGCAATACTAATGATTTTTCTAGTATCCCAATACATATTTGGAACCTTTGCAAAACAAAACAGGGTCTCTATCGCTCAGAGTGTGTAAACCAACGCTCTAGATTCTGCTGATACACAGACGTGAAAAGTGGACCACAAACCATTCTTGACGCTGCCACGTTTTGGGTTAACTGACTCATTAGGTCTGGTTATTTTAAAAATTTGCTTTGGGAAGAGATAAAATATGCTCTAGAAATGTCTCTCTTTTCCCAGTAACTAAAAGAATGATTGGCTCGGATGCACAGATCTAAAATTAGATGAGATACATCCACACTGTGAGCATAGTCGAAAATGAACAGTAACGACCCATGGATACTGAGGCAGTCCAAAAGCCCTCAACCTGTCCAGTCGCTAGACAAAGCTGCAGCTGTTAACTTATGTCAGCAGCCACGTTAGTGGTGGCTTGCGGTCTTCCTTCACCAGCTGTAATGCAGCATCACACAAACCTAAATCCACCAAATTCAGTACACAGCACCACTAGTTACTGTCCCAAACTGTCTTACTCATTAACACTAGTCTCAAAACTTCAGTGGCTTAAGAAAAGGGAGCAAATAAAGAGCTTTGGGTACACAACTTACTTTAATCAGCCTTTTTATTTCTTAGGGCCCTGAGCAACAATAGAAGGTATCATCATGGCCCACATGCTGCCTACAAGCCATAAGGGTGTATCTGCAGACTATGGAACCGTTGGGTCAGTTTATTCTAGAAAGTAACACTGGACTATAGTCAACAGCGCTACAGACAACAAATGTTAGCTGGGAACCCTGGGAAAGGAGTGTTTGAAGTTCAGGTCGAACCATTAGGTTTTGTTTACAATCCCTAATTTGCTGTCTAAAAGAAAGTGGAGGCTAAAGCACTCAAAAGACTCCCAGAAGTGAGATACGGTAACTCAGAAGGGGATGTGGCTTACAGACAGCGAGGATACATTCATTTGGTACATCCTCCCAGCTCTCAGTGGGCCAGCCATCAACTCCAAATTTGCAGGTACGCTGCCTTAAAATTGGCCTCCCCGAGGAAGAGGAGAAACAAATGGATACTCCCTGATTTCATCAAACAAGAACCCTTCCTGGGAGGTGGACTGAGGGACATGCAATATATCTTGTCTTGCTTTCCTAGGCGAGGGTAACTAGATCTTACACAGGGGAAAATAGAAAAGGAAGAGCATTTCCAGAGAAAAGCTGGGAAACAACAAGTTGAGACTGTTGACCTGAGGACAGGACAATTTACAGGTACTCACAATTTTCTGAGAATACCCCACCAGCTGGATCTTACTGAGCGCAGCATTCACTTCTGGCATGGTGTAGCACTTCCTCCACATAGACACCTCCACTGCGTCCTTCAGAGGGGCAGGCAGCAATCTGCAAAGATCAACGGGGTGCGGGCATTTTCAGAACTTCCTTTTACTCCCATTTATATTCTCCAGGTCTTAGATTTTTCTCTTTTTTCTTTTTATTTTAAATATGCCTGGTGCTTCAAAGTGAGGAGCAAGACTTTCTGCCTGTTGAGGAGCTGAACCACGCTGCCCATTCTGCCTCACCCCAAAGACTCCTCCCCTTCAGCTCTTTGTTGTTGTTCCTATTCAGCCCTTTCATCGAAGACGTAGCTGTGATGAAGGTGTTATAGCAACTCCCGTGGTATTTTCACCACTGATGAAACACGTTGGCTGATCTGACATGTCAACATGAAACGCACCACTGGAATTGGTAGAGATGACTGGGTTCTTGGATAAGCGTCTCTTTTGCATATCCTAAGAATTTGAAAACAGAAGTAAGCCACAATCTTGTGATTAGAATACAGGAACCAGACCATGGACAAAGGCTGGCTCTGCTCTCATTTTTGTCACCAGTGTCTTGCAAGAGCACATGCCCCTGCATTTACGCTTCTTTGCCTTCAACTCAGACACCCCGCTTTCCGTCAGAGTGTACTGGCAAGGATACATTAGCTGACGCTGCAGAGCTCTTTGAAATCCCCTACACGGAAGTATTTAAGATGTTTTACACCAAAGTAAAATCCATCCATTCTGCTCTCCACAGACATTGCAAGTTAGCTGGACAGCGTTGTCAAGGGAAGAAGTGAACTGTAATGTCACAGCCTGTAAGAGAGATGCCTAACTTCTGGGAAATAAATCTTCCTTAGCAACATGAACTGAGGCAGGAAGCAGCACAGCTGCCAAATGCCTAAGAAGAATAGGGTTTTTTTTTTTTATATTAAACCAATGCTAAATCAAAGGCTAATTCAAACCAATTTCCAAAGATTTATGGAAATTGGTCAAGTTTCTTTGATCAATTTGTTTAAAGGAATTTAATTTATTGTTATATCTACTAGGTCAGTGAACTCCTCCATAATTTAAGATACTGAAGAAAGGATTAAGGCCAGCTATTGCCAAAACGGCTGTACAGGTCTAGTGCGATAACTGTAATTCCAGCACATGCTGTCTGAAAGCATACTGCGCTTAAGGAAACAAACAAAGCGTTCAAGGTCTTTTTTGGGAAGTCATAAGCAACAAAGGCCAAACAATGTGGATAGTTGTCCACCATTGCACTGAAGCAAATTGCCTGTAAAAGCCTTTAACCTACCATAAGAAGCATTTAGTGTTGGATGCTTTCAGGAACTTCTCTTCTGGGAAGCGCAGAATATATCTCCAGGTAATGGAGAAAAGTGGGGAATTGTCCTTGGTGTTTGAAGTAAGTTTCTATTAGCCTTTACGCTGTGGCTACACTGTATACTCTGATCCCTAACCGAGACCAGTGGCACCAGTGTCCAGTGGGTTCATTCTTTGCCGAGTGTCACACAGAGACAATGAAGACTGCTGGTTCCTCAGATGTGCCCCAGCCAGTCACTCACACTTTTAAAATTTGTAAAGAAAGTTACTAGAGGATATTTTAAAGTCTGGAGTGAATCTACTAACACTACAGCAACATCCTATTATGGATCACCTCGTAACAACCAGATTTATGTGGGCAGATGTCAGGACGACCAACCTACAGCCACAAACAGGAAGGTATCGCGAAGCAGCATGGTCCAGTGGTTAGTATACAAAATTTATGCTTAAGAAACTCAGAGGCTTGTGTTCTTAACTGGGCATCTGCACAGAGACAGCCCCTCCTGTTCAATACAAAGGATAACATGTAATGTATGACATAACACGTTCTTGTGTGAAGGGAGAGGAGGATGGCAGTACGGAACTAGATCAGCATCCTGGCCTCTCTTGTCCACGACTCTCAGGAAACAGCTTGTTCAGACAAGACATAAGAAATATCAAACAGGTAGTTGGCAAAGTGTCTTCCAGAAGGCAAACTTCCTCGTTAGCCCCCTGAATCCTAATCAGCGTGAAAGACATCCTGGTTGAGCATCTATACAGCTTCCATGAGATTGCTCATTTAAAATAAAAACCAATGGTAATAAAACTTGCTAAGCAATTAGTTCAGACTGGATTTGATAATGGAAAAACGTAAGCCACTATAATGAACTTCTTATATTTTATACAGTATTTGCATTTAAAATGCTTCAATGCTTTATCTAATGAAGATGATAATACTTTGTGTTTTATACTAACTATTCAGAGTAGAACTAGCTGAACTGTAAAGCAGTAATGGTGATTGATCAGCCTGAAAAATTAAAGTTAGGCTCAGAAGTAATAAGTATTCTGTTCTAGCAACAGCCATGTATTAAAAAAAAATTCACCAAGGATCACGTTTTCTTAAATAACGGATGTCAGTCCAACCCTGCATGTGCTATTAGCCAGGTGTTAATTTGTGGATCAGTAGATGTTTGCTCACATGCTGTAATAATCAGTTCCATTCACGCTTGCATGACACTTGTCACCAGGAATCTCAAAACACTTTGCAAACATTAATTAAGTCCCCGTATACCCTCTATGGTGGAAAGGAGCTCCATTTTACAGAAGCATAGGGAGCTGAAGGGGGGAACTCAGAGCATAGGCGGGCACAGTTGGAAAAGGAGTTTAGATTTGTCCCCCTCTTCCAGCTCACAGACAACACTGGTTCGTACCAGCCTCCAGGCAGAGTTTAGGCTACGCAGACTTGTGTTACTAAATAGCTGCAGGGCTACTAGTTCTGTTTTGCTCTCCCCACTAGCAGAGCATTTCTTTGCTCTATCTCATGTTTGGGCAAGGCGTGCATTTTCCTTGAGAAAGTTGAGGGACCTGCCATCTGATGAAGGTTCCCAACAACACACGAAATTGTGGCGGTTCTCTGTGCTCTACAGAGGTCTTGTAAGTGCGACAGAAGGGTTGGTCCTGTCTATCCTCAGAGGTGGGCTCTTATACCTTCCTCCTACCTCCCTTGGTACCCCACAACAGCTACATGACAGCACCAAGGAGGAAGTGTCAATGTTACGATACTTCCCAAGCAATATAAGACAGAAAAGCACATTTTAAACACCGCTCTAACAAGAAGACTCTAGCCTTTTATAGCAGTTGAATCAGAACAAAGATCACATCTCTGTGTTCGCCTCCGGAATAGTCAACAGCACACAAAGTGCTAGACAGCACTTTTTCTAAAATACGACCACTAGGAAAGTGACATTAAATGAGCTCCAAGATATACATGCTCATGCATACAAAACACATGCAGTAGTGTGACGAGAATAATGGCTCCAGTCCTCTCTTCACATCACTGCGAGCTTCGCGAATGGTTCTGGTCAGGCCAGCGGACTCCAAAATTTAAAAAAAAATCACTATTCTGATGAGAGTATATATCAACCAGCACACAATCCTGATCAACTGTATTGTCTTTACTTTTGCTTTACATCTGTGTTTTACTTGCCTTCTTCAGAAGAGTGAGAGTTACAGTGCTGAGATAAGACTACTCCTGTGCTCAGCAGGGGAGTACAATACATAGATAAACATATGTTAATTTGGATTTTTAATTTCTTTGCTTTGTGATATTGGGAAATGTCAAGACTACTTTTATAATGTATGAAATAAATCATTTTTAGTAAACTTTTAAATCAAGCCACGTCAATAATGAGGAATAGAAAATGGGAGATCAATTTAAAATGCACAAAGTAGCTTTTAAAAATAACTTTCTAATTAACCAGCCTTATCTTTAATATGTGCTAAAAACTAAACTGTCTCCTGCGTAGAACATGTTGTGCACCTAAAGTTGTTTTTATTTTGAAAGCAAACATTATCTGCAATTATAAACTGTATGGAAAATTTTTAGATTTCAAAGCTTTCAAAAGTTTAGAAGAACTCAATTTTGAGCACCTTGTTTTTACGTATAGATGAAATAATGGACACGGAGTTTCTAACTAACCTTTTTTATTCTAATTTCAATTTGTTGCTAAGCTTTGAAAGAAAGCAAAAAACCACCTCTGTCATCCAAGTATAAAAGAGGCTGCGGCCCTGGGAAGAAAGGTAGCACTGCTCTGTGGTTGGTCACCAGTGACTTCCAACAGTTGTGTCTTGACTTTCTTAGCATTTCAGCAAACATGAATGTAAATATAATTTAAAATTAGAATTATTCCAACACAATATAATCAAGTTTAAATCGCTTGCTAATTTCAACAACTTTTAATGATGTCAATACAAAAATCTGCTGTTTTTATCTACCATCGTGGAGCTGAACTATGTGAGAGGAGATCAGGGGAGACTTTTGTGTTACCAAGTCTCCCTCCAAGAACCAAACTTGTGTGGTTGTTTGGAAGACCAACAATCTGCAAACAATTAAAGAAAGAACCGACCCAAGGAGTCACAGCTTTAAACCTCTTAGGCTTTTTTTTCTGCTTAATGGTAACAGCAAATCTCAAATGGTGGCAGCTGACCCATCATTACAGTGAATTCTAAACGTCGGTTAGAGTTTTAGGAGAGCCAGCCCTTTCCCGGTGGCTTGCTCCTTACCTCTGTACCTCCTTGTTCTTCCACATGGAGGCAGACTGAGCCTTTGGCACACGTTCAATGGAATTCACCAGTTCTTCCATGAGAAGTCTGAAAAGACATCATAACTAAATTAGCATGGCAGCCTTTCACAGAGGAGAGAACTTCGCCCCAAATGTTTCCAAAATATCACACAAATTGTAACACTATTAGGCAGTTTTAAAGAGGGGTTCTTCCCACAGAGGCATCGCAGCAATTACTGCTCAGCAGTACTATCCCCATTTCTCCACCATCGGAGTGTTCCAAGCTCAAGCTAGTCTGATTCTGTCTGCCTGGTTGCGACAGCACAGGATCTGGCCCACTGGGTTATGAGTTATTTGGAAAGTGGCAGGACAAGAGGAACTCCCAAATCTCTCTCCTGCTGCGCAAGATGATTTCTTCATTACTGACTGCTTGTCATATGGAATGAGACAAAATATATGATGAAATCTCGTTAGATGATGCCTCTTTATCACTTAAAGAAGCCAAGCACATTGTCAGTGTGAACTCTCCTCATGTACAAATGCACAATACAGCACTTGAGACGGAAAAATACGTCAGGCATTAAAAACTGGCACTGTAGATTTCACTGCCCCAAATTAAACAGCATTTGTAATCGTATGCATGCTTTCCCTTGAAGGTAGGAAGCGACAGATGGAACTGCAGAAAAATGGCATCTGGCATTACTTGGGGTAGGGAGAACCACACCGGTATACTCTCCAACAAGACTATGCTTTTTATCTTCAGCTATGGGCGAGCAATACCCCAGAGGTCTACTACCAGTTCATATTTATACCATTCTTTTCTCCGACAAGGGCCTTCAGTTTCTGTTTGTTTTTACACAAAGGGAGAATTACTCTGGCGTGGAAAGTTTGCACAGGACCTCTAATAGAGAGAGATTCCTGCCCTGAAGTGCTTACAGAGTAGTTCAGATACCATGGCCTAATCTGCTTTCTAATTATTGAACATGGCTGCTTTTCTGCACGAGAGATACACCCAGCACAAGTCCAGTTAGACTTCATCGAGGGCCAAACCTGCAGCCTTTGGTATTGATTTCTCCAATCAACAGACAACTTTGTAAGAAAAGACTACCGGATTTGGTGACCAACTATTAAGTTTTTGACTGCACTGTCAGGCCTTACATTTTCTACTTCAAATCTCATATTTCTGCTGTTTTTCTTAGTGCTTCTCCTTGGATTTCAGAGCTTATGTATCTCAACTGTCATCTGAGATGCAGCCAGCTTAAATTCCCTTCCATGGTGTGGAGCAAAATGTGGTTATATGAATTTCAAATGCTGAAAAACTACAAGGCAAAAATCTTAAAGTCATTTATTGTTGAAAAGATTGGTGATTCCTCTTCTGTTTAAGGGGAGCAGAGAAGAGCAGGAGAGATCTCTGATTCATGGTTTTTGAAGGTTTGAAGTTGACTATACGGTAATTGCTGCTCAAGGTGTCTCAGGCCACTCAAGATCTGCCATCCCACATCTACTGCGTGGACCAACACAAAGCATCTGCTGTAAATGTTGAAGGCAGATGGTTCCAGAGGTTGGGAAACATTGAGTTAACACATTTGCAGCACTAAGGACTTGGCTGACGTTCAGCTACTGCCTAAGAGCCTCTTTGGAACATTAGACACCACTCCTTTACCCATATTGTCCTTTGCACCTTTTCCTTAGCAGTGATGAAAGAGGAGTAGAGAATATTAAGGGGTTTTTACCTGCCAATTTGAACAGTGGGCTCGGTGGCATAGACTGTTCCAGTGAATCCCGTGTACTCTGTGATATAGGGCAATGCCATCATGCAGTGATAGTTGGAGATCAAGATTACATCTACTGTGGAGAGGTCAAGCAGCTCAGTCTGAAAACAGAGGAAAGAGATTAGCAACATGTAACCCTTTCATGCAGTTTAAGCAACGTCAGAAAAACTTATTGTTCTTTTTTTTTCTTAAAACTTTATACTGCAGGAATGTAATCGGTTTACAAAAAGAAATGGGGGGGGGGGACATGTCTCAGCTGTTGCAGAGATTAATGTTTCCTTTAAATTAACAATACTTATTTAAGAACTCCCCTAAAAAGATTTCCTTCTCAAATCTGAAAAGGAAACTGTGTACTAGGTTTCTCTGTCTTTCATGTAATGAAATGGCTGCCGTTAAGAGAGGCATGATGATTACACTTGTATCAAAGAACTGATGTGCGCGCTTCCTTAGGGAGGAACACTACACAGACACCAAAACTTCTGTAGTAGCCATTTAGCAGGGTGTCTCCTATTTTTTATGTGACGCATGGTACCATACCCCAGGTCAGTGAGAGAGATGAACGTAGATTGTATTTATTCATGTGCTTAAAATAATTCTCATATTTTCCCAAACTAAATGCTTGGCATCTTTATCATTCACATTTTCTACAGCAGGAGATTAAGTTCATTCATAGGATACAACAAAACAGACGGGTGGGTCCAATTTGTTTTGATGTGACAGTTAAGACAGCAGCTCAGAGAATGAAAGAAGATTTCACACATTGTTAAAGGAATTTTAATTAGAAATATTTACTGGTAATGCTATAACACAAATGGTGTCAAGTCAGAAATTTACAAGATATATGACCTCTAACTCAGTTATTATAGAGCAGCTAATGGAATTCAACACTCATCAAGCACATATTATCTGATTACAAGGCTTGGTCCAGCAATTTGAATAAAAAAGGCAAGAAAGTAGGTCACTCGGCTTTTCAGAGGGCTGACACAGTGCTCTGGTGACAAGCTGCTTAACTCACAGCTAAGCGTTCATGGTTTCAATCCATGATCACAGCTAATGTTGGAGGCATGATCTCCAAGCTGAGTACAGTAGGTGAAACACCATCCTCGGATTCATGACAGGGCACCCTTTTATCTACTAAGCTTGCCAGGCAGAAATACACTCACTACGCGGGATCAAAGAGTCTGCTGACACCTGCTCCTACCAAGCTGGTGCTTCATGGCTTGGTTTTCAGCTCTGTTCAGACCATACGGAATCAAATGGGGACTCAGAATCAGAATCAAATTCAGGGCTCAGCCCTGAGCTGAATCCCAGCCCAGTGAGCCATCAGGAGCATCCAGACTACCACTTTCCAAGCTTAAGCATCCCACATCTCAGCATCCTAGAAGCATTTACAAATAGGATGAAAAGGGTGTCAAAACCAAAACAAAGTAAAATCTTCCCTGGGACTCGCGGCAATCTCACTAAAGGTTCCTATGAACTGAAGAGGTTTAAAAAGGTTTCGTGAACATGAAGTGAGAGAGACCAGAAGGTTGCCAAGCAAAGAGAGGGCTGCACCCTGCACTCTGACATGTGGAAGTGTACTCTGCTGCTGAGACAGCCTTTTATCACCTTGTGGCTTCTGGATTACATTCAAAACTTGGCTTCCTTTGGCAATGGTGTTCCTGGAAGTGATACTGTGATTCTCAAACTAACTGCTTTTGCAGACTAGTTTCTTCAAAAGAAGTGGCGTGGAAGGAGACAAAGAAAAAGACGAAGCCTCTTTCACACAAGCTCCTTCTTATACTGTGCTGCCAAACACCAGCAACTTTTCTACTCTGCCGTGACATCTGAACTCTCCCCCAGACAGGGGAGCCTGTGAAGCGAGAGATGCGAGCTGTGTATCACTAGCAGATCTGTTCCTCATGCTTGCAGAGGAGACTTGGCATCTGTTGGAACTTTGGGAACCAAAGCATGTGAGAGGCCATTTTTAAAGTCCCTGCAATGGTGACATGCACAGTTGGTTGCTGTCTTCTAGTTGTAACACGGACTGCTGGAAAACAGAGTTAGTTAGATTCAGTGACGACAGAAACATAATGAAGTGGCAACTCCCCATCAGTCATATTTAGAGCTACACATGTGGGTATTTTCCAACCCAACAAAGTAACCAGAAAGCCTAGCTGAAACACCCTAAACCGCAGCAGATGATCATTCCGGTGCATGGCCTCAATTCCAAAGGGAATCCAGAACATAAATTCCATTCTTCCCAAGATCTGGGACATAACGGCACTTTCTAGGCTTACAGATGCTTCCTACATCCCTCCCTTCCACAGCACAGTATCCAGAAAGCACACAAGAACCCAGAATTATTAGGGCTTTTTTTTGGTGATTGGATTATATCCATTCCTGTTGGGGAAAACAAGCAAGTGTTGATATCACTCGCCAAAACAATACCAGAGCTGCCAACTTGCTTTGAAGAATCAAGATGACTAGAGTCAGAAGCTGCAAGAGGTGAGTTTTATGGAATCAACTGACAGAAACACTATTGCCAGAACCCCAGCAACATGACAACAACCTTCCAGGAGTGTTTTGTACTTCCTGTCAACAAGGTCAGGCAGAAAGGAAAAAAAAAATCGCTGCCCAAAAGCAATCGTCTCTGTCTTTGAAAAACAGAGAAAACATCCCAACATGAAATGAAAGAACCGATGTTATCACAGCTGAGGAAAGAGGATACTATTCCCAGACTATTCCCCATCATTCACCCCCACCACTGCTCAGCATTTTAGTTCTTCAGCTCTCCTACACACACGGTTAATCCGATCAGTCAGGTAAGCCCAGTTAATTCAAACATTTTCAATAGTCTTGCATTCTTTTTTTTTTTTTAAACCCAGGTATTCTTGAAAAAAACAGCTTGAGAAGCAGCCACTTGCAGTTATGTCAGTGGATGTGAAGGTACAGTTCTTCCCTCAAAGAGGCAGTGATGAATAGCTAACAAGGCAGCAAAACTTTGTAACCTAAATTTGCCGCCGGCAGAGCAGCACATCTGACTGCAGCCCAGCAGAATCAAACAGTGGTTTAACCACACGGTCGGCTCCCCAGGGGAGCTCCACCAGGCAGGTCATGCATCTGTGGTTAGAGACAAGCAGCTTTCCTTGTCTTCATTCACTGCCCTTATCTACATCAGCACATGTATCCTGTCATAATCGAGTCCAGCTCAGTTATATTGTCTTTGGAAGGCCCATAAAAAGGGACAGTCGAGTCTTATTCTTCTGTGAGATATCGATCTGCTCAAGGAGACCTTCCAGATCTACCCAACCCATTGTTGAAAGGGGCTGTTTCCATCCTCTTTCCAGTGTCATAGATACTAGAGGCACCTTAACAACACAGAGGTTTTTGTAGTATTATTTACTGAGTAGTAATACATTAGCATGAATCTGATAATAATTACTTAGCAAGTTCTTCCACATGATTGAATGGAGGCAGACTTTTCAGGACGGCTTTGAACAAACTCACCTCTGGCAAACAGAACTCGGGCACAGAGTCTACAAACACATGGCCAGTGCACTCCTTTAGTTCCTGTAAGAAAAGCGTATCACCAGAGAAGACACAAAAATACAACACAATATTACTCAAATGCAGCAGATTTTGCACTTTCAAAAGCTTTTCTTTATCACAGGTAATTTCAATTTCCAGCCCATTACTACATTATGTTTATCCCACTTCTAGATACAATTTGCTGTAAGCAGATCTGCTGAAATTGCTTTCATGCGAGATGCTGCTGCTTCAAGGGCTCAGATCCTCGTCTGGAGGAACAGAGACGGCACTCTGGTAGGGTGGGAAAGGGACCCTGGTAAACCACTGGCTGTTTTGCTGGGGCCATGAAGGAGGTGCTGTCCTATGAAGCTGTGTTTTCTCTGCTCTTCCAACTGCAGATGTGTTGGCTGGGAAATCTCTAACAATGCAAGTTGACTTTGTCTATCAGAATCAGAAGTAAAGTATGAACTGAAAAGTGGGTCATTAAGAGCAGTCTTCCCAGAACTGCTGCTCTCCAGACCTGGAAGGTGTGCATAGCACCTTCATAGTGCCCTGGCTGTCTTACAAGTTTGGAATTTAGTTTTGGTTCCCAATAACATCAAACTTTTTCTGTCTTATTAGGAGCAGAATACAATTTTTAGTCCCTGTGTTAGAGCATTTGATGAAACAACTTTTGGGGATCTAAGCTCCACGTGGCACTTTTGTTAGATTTATCTCTGCTGGATTTCTAGTTCTCTGTTTTCTTCTTCTTTTTTCAAGGCTGACATCAGAAATCTTTGTCACATGAAAAGTCACATTCTTCAGGATTATGTATGGAACAAAAATATTCCCAACTCTAGTTCTAATACACCTCACAGGCTACGTGTCACCCACTCTGCCTTCTCTCGTGGATGCTTCTCTTGCTTGTCCCAAAGCGAGTGGTCTCAGCCAGCTTCAGACTGTCAGAATTAAAGATTGAATCCAATTCTTAATAATTACAGTGCACCTGCCAACTAATAACGAATGAGCAATTACATCTAGTGGCAGAAGTCTCCTAACCTCATCTCAAGGGAGTTCAAAATGATTAAAACTAGATCGCAGCAAATTTCAATGCCTCTCCAGGACGTAAGTTTTATAACTGTCATCCAGAGAGTGCTATAACAGGAATGTCCACCCGACATGATAAAACATCCCCCTTTGACTCCTTCCCTTGCCTTTTTCCAGCATGGGTCAAAGAATTTACCATTCCAAGCAGTTACAATGGTCAAGGTGAAGGTAAGAGATGCTGCCTTTGAATTTTTAACATGATTTCCATCAGCGCTGTGTGAGTTTGAAGATTTCTCCTGAGCACATACTGCAGCAGCAGTACCGCAGAAATGTAAATACATCACATATAAAAATATATATTCTTTGGACAGAATGGATCCCAAAGCTCTGAGACCAAGGCTGGGGTACAAGAGAAATAAATTCCAGGGAATTCAAACTGGGCAGCTCCATTCCTGTCACTGAGCCTCTGTAGCTCTGTGACTGCCAGTTAGCATGTGCTTTGAATAGAGTTGTTACTATTTTACTAACAGAAATGCTGCCTATACAGTTTCTTTTGTCTCCAATGAGAAGAAAAATCAGGTCTTTAATCTATGATCTTCAGCTCCCTTGCCTGGAAAAATCAGATCAATCCATTCTGTCCACCTCAAAGTCCCCTACAAAAGCAACTATTATTACTGTTTTCCTTTAATGTTCACATAGTCAGAGAACAGTCTATTAAAACAGCATTTTCTCTACTGATACCTATCGCTGCACACATTTGAAATGTATCTGCCTATTTTACTAACATCTGACATATTTTTGTGTTCATTGTTCTCCTATGGCAGATTAAGCTGGATGCTGCAGTGCCTAGTTTTGGTTGAAGCCCCAGATAAATTTCGCCTACAAAACTAATGTAATGAAAAGGGGGGAAAAAAGAAAATTCTGTGTCTCTCATGTAGCTGAGTAAGTCCTGTGTCTTAGAATTAGGAGGCTGGAGATAATATCCTCCCCGCTATGTCCAGCAGCAGAACACATGTTGATTTCAGAGGCCAAAGACATGCTTTTCCTCTATAAGAGACCTCCCGTGGGTAAACCATTCACTTTCTCATAGTTCTCCTGCCTAAAAAAAGGGTACAATACCAACTTCATTTATAAGCATGCTATGAAGCTTTATTGTCAGAAAAGTGAGACTGTTGAATAAAAGGCACTCTAAGAAGGCAAAGCACTATTATTTATGGAGCTCCATGAAATAAGAAAATATTCATAGTGACGATTTCTGCATTTTAAGAGGATTTTTTAAAAAGCTAGGCTACCTCTGAAGACTGAAAGCCTCAGAGTTGCTATTAGCATTTTGTTTCAAAACGTTCTGCTCTACAAGGACATCATGGCTGGTAAGGGTACACAGAGAAACCTTTGCGATGAGTCAGCATGGAAGTATTGTTGCTGCAGTGGAAGCTCCTAACCTGTCAGGTAGCTTTTTGCACGGCAAGAGAATTCTAACCATCAGTATAGTACCTTGTCCAGAAAAGTGCTTCCATCTTTCAAAACCCAACCAGGAAGCTTGGACAGCCTGGGGCTGCGGAAAGAGAAAAAAATTATTGCAATATGAATTATATCATTATCAGCAGCTAAGGATAGACCTTCTATTTGGTGTCATACAGTAAGAGAACACGATTTCTGTCTCAGGGAACTAACAATCTCAATAAAACAGACAGACAGTTTCACTGTGTTTAAGTGTTCATTGAAATGACTTTTACAAATCATGATTATGACACTTATAAGTAAAAAGAATAAGAGGACGACACATGCAGGGAGTTTGAATTTAGTCATTTACAGTGAGAATTTCAAAAAGGCTCAGTGCTGCTTGTGTTGCCGTGTGGTTAAACTGGCTGTATAAACAGAAGTTAGGGCAGCAAGAAACTCTATGCCTGAAACAATACAAAAGCACCATAAAACTGCTCTGGGACAGGAGATGACAGACAAATACCCTCATTAGTAACAGCAGGGAAAGACCAATGCTCTGGACTGAGTCATTTATAGACACAGAGGTCGTGATTTTATATCCACATACACCATGGTTTCATGCTCAGGTCTCACCCTGAAGACCCACACCAAGAGCCGTACAGTGCATTTACCTGTGTTGGAAGGACACTGGGGCAAGGAGGTTTTGCTGTGAACTGCATGTTTTAAGCTGGCAGTTCTGGTACCAATCAGCAACAGCAGGGCCTCCTTTTTTAATTGTTTCAAATGCAAATAAACTTCAAGGTGGACATCATAATCCTGAGTTTACAGTAGTAACTGCTGCAGCATTTCTTGCTACCGTAAGTGAGAGACTTATTCATACTTCACAGTGACATTTGATTTTTGTGTGAGCCTACAAGTAGTTCTAAAACCACTGTCTGCCCAGATTCAAGCATATCTACAGAAATCCAAAAAAGAAAAAGTTGAGGAGACAAGAGAATCGAACCCACCTGGAATCAATCCCCGCAACAACCTCAAATTTGGAGAAAGAACTCTAGAACTTGGTTGTAATTAAATCTGCAAGTGTTGTGCCCTAAGCTCTACAGACAGGCATGCTTACATGCTGTAAGGGCTTTCAAATTTAAGTTCTTGAAAACAGGAAGTGATTCAAGGGCTCAGAGGAATGCTGTGTTCCGACTAACATCAATGTAAAAGAACAAATCCTAACTGGCACTCCAGAAAGTCACAAGGAAGGAAAACGGGAAAATCTAAGACTCAAGGAGTGAAGACAGAAGGTAAGAGATGAGAGCAGAAGGATGTGTCATTGAGAAGTGCAGCCCTCTTTTGAGGATAAAGACTAAGTCTGATGATGGAAAAGATGAGGTGGTTAAATGTACTCTCCACTGACACATTCAAAAGCACAATTTAAGAGCAGTATTTTGGAGACTGAAGGGGCTGAATAGAATTGGTGCACAGGGACTAAAAGCGCTATGGAAAAAGCAGGGAAAAAGCAAGAACAAACCACGTTATATGATACGCAACAACTTTGACAGATAAGGAAGGAGAGTACCGAAACCTTGGTTGGAATGGACATCTGGAGGTCTGTAGTCCAATGTCTCAAAGCCAGCATGAGATCAGGTCAGCCACAGCTTTGTCCAGCTGTGTCCTGCAAACCCCTGGAGCACAACATTCTAGAGCCTCTCTGGGGATGGGTGAAAGCGCTAAGAAAAAATTCATCGCTGGGAGGCTAACGTCCAACCTGAGCCTCTCAAGACACAATTTGCGGCCATTAGCCCCATATTTTGTCTCCCACTGTTGAAATGAGTTTGGCTCCTGCTGTCTTTGTAACTTCTTTAGAAGTAGATGTGGGTGGCTATTAGCTCTACGTCTAGCCTCAAAGCCCAGCTGCCTCAGCCTCTCCAGGTAGTCATGGGCCCCGGACCCTGACCATCTTGGAGCCCCCTGAACACTTTTCTACAGTTTCTTGGCACCTCTCTTCAATCGGAAATCCAAACCTGGATCCATTTATGGTTTCACCAGCACAAGGCAGAGCGGAATAAACTTTCCTTGATATGCTTGCCCTACTCCCCCTAATTTAGCCTAGTATGCGGTTTGCTTTATTCATGACGAAAGAGCACTATTGACTTGTACTTAACCTGGCATCCATTGAAGAGTATAGTCTTGTCAAGAGAGGCAAAATTAGCAGATAGGTCTTGTGTATGGGTGAAAGTGGAATAAGCAACACAGGACAGAAAGGACTCTCTACCTTGAAGGCAAGAAGTAACACAGTTCCTGACGACATAGTTTTGACATTGTAATAGAGTGATTGATTAATCCAAAATAGCTAGAACTGTCCCATAAATAATGTGAGCAAGTGTGTCATGGCTAGACAGGAAAGGTTAAGAGCTTCCCACATGTTCATTTTACCGTTTTGCATTTGACTTTGGTACAGGGGAGAAAATTCCAGTTGACAAACCTCCTTTAAAGTACGTGAACTGGCATAAAGTATTGCAACTGCAGGTACTTTGTACATGCTCCATGGGTTAGTGTGAACAAGGACTGCCGCTTCCAGGACAAGGTGGAATCTAAATACCTTTTGACAGACTTTTTTTGAAGAGCAAAGAACTCTAAAAAATGTCCAGTCCCTTTAAAGACACAAACACTACACCACTTTCCTCTCTTACAGATTAAAGCACAGGCTCTCAAAATGTTTGCTCGAGGAGGGTCCCATGCCAGGTATGACACAGGATTTAGCTGCATAGCAAAGGTCCTTTGTAACATCATACCTTTATGCTCCACAGAGGTAAAAATTAGGGCACCTTTGCAGACCACAGACTGAGACTAGCAGAACCCAACTGGTTCATGGATCATACTTTGGGGACTTCTGGTTTAAAGACAGCAGAGAGAAGCACAGCTCCTCTGCGTTCAAGGTTTCACATATGTCCATCTCAGCCTAGCTGCAAAGCAGCACATGTGGTTCTGAAGAGGACACACAGCTGGTAATAACCTCATGTCTGACAGGCACTGCTACATGCCTCATGCAAGACCTCTGGCAGACAGTCCTTTTTGTAGCCTCTCACCTGGAAACTGATGATAATGTCAGCTCTCTATCACCTGGCCACGTTATGTTGATAATACACATTTCCATTTCAGAGGTATTTAGACATTATCGTAATGGAGACCTGATATGTAATGATAGAACTATGAATACTATAGAGAGATAAGGACTTTTTAGTGGCAGCCACATTCTTCCTCAAGTTTTTAACTCATTTCCACAACTCCCTGCAGTTTTGTAGAGTACTGAAGAGATCAATTACTTGCCCAAGTCCACATGCTTAGGACAATCCTTGCTGTAAGGGGTGTTCAATCACCTTACCGACAAGATTGATTGGATTTAAATCCAACTGTTTGCTCCAATTCCACTGGGCCATCAGGGGTCAAATCTGACCTCCTTTCTTATTGAGTTTGAGTCATTTTAGTGCAGACATTCTGGAGGTACTTGGGGAATTCCAGGTTGTGACCTGCAATTTGGCTGTTCGTTCCCAGGGTCGCTATCAGCAGACAAAGCTGGCATATCCCCGGGGAGCGTTGATGCCTGCCTGCAGTTCTAAAGAACCTCTTAAGCCTTTGTTCACTCACCTAATTTTGCTACTTGTTCCTCTCTCAATTTCCTTTTTTAATTTGGGAGGTGGGAGAAAGCAAACGCAAGGCAATTCTGTCTCTACCTGTATTTCCCAAATTTTCTGGATGCCTTCAAAATCTACTACTGCCCCTAAATGTTGTAGTTAGCAATTGCATTATGGAATGGAACAAAAATGGGAACTATCACACTGATCCATATTAAGGCCTCTGTTGCCTACTTTACAGCAGATCTTGAACTCCACGTTCTTGCAGAACAATGCATACATTATCTATTCTTTTCCTCTGCAAAAAACCCCTAAATCATAGGAAGTGCTGGACAAACTGCTTTAACCTCACTAGGTCCCTCAGGAAACTCCCTTTCCTAATCATATTCTCCTCCTCTCAATCAAGCCTTCCTTAAACCCAGAATGTTCCTCACTTGTTTCCTCGTGGATCAAAGTTACTAAATAGTTTTTGTGAAAATTTCTGCTGCCTCCCATCACCAAGAGTTACTCATTCCCACCTTCCCTATCCCTCATTTTTGTAATTTATTCCATTTACGCAAGACATAAGTCACCCCAACTGAATATCCAAATTCACATAAAAACCTGGGAAAATATGATTTTGTAGTTAGGGCATAGAAGGGGGAGTCTTGATCTCAGGATTCTCCTCTATACTCTAATTTCACTGCCATCCCATTCCTGTGCCCAGCTGCAATGCCCTTTTATTTATTTAATTTTTAAAAGGGAACAACTATGCCATCAAGTCAACTAACAAGGACTGTTAAGTGATATTTTTCTTTGCATTAGCCCATGCTCTGAAGAACAGCCTGAGAAGACAGTGGTTAAACTGTACTTGCTGGGCTCCACGCGCTCCATCTCAGTTACCCATTTATCTCATCTTGCATGAAGAAGCCAGAAAGATGACAGATATGTGACCTCACTTGTGCTGAGCAGTTGCAGCAATACTTTACTGAAGCTTAGAATAAATTATCTAGAAAAACCAATCAATAAATCCATAAAATGTCTTCCGTCTACTGAGCCAAAGGACGTTATTTTGATAAAGAGAATTTTTAAGTGAACAAAGTCTATTTATGATATCAGATGATGCTGTTCATTTGTACTCATCCCCTCCCTCCTTCCAATACACCATTTCACGCAGAGCACTCCAACTGCAACCCAAGAAGACACAGACTAAGTGCTTACAGGCCGCAGTACATACCTCTGAACAAGTGGCATCGGGAGGAAATTGAGGGTAGACGTCATATCCAGTCCGCAATCCAACATGATGGTGGTGGATTTGAACTTGAGTACGTTGCATGGTAAGGTTGGATGTCCTGACAGGCAGTACTGAAAGAAGAACACAAAGATGAGTTACTTACTCATGACCTTTACCAACAGAGTGAGCCCCCCCCCCAACCTTATTTTTAAACACATAGTTTCATGCACACCGGAACAAAGCCTGATTTCCTCTGAATCTGTGTCTCACAGCTGCGTGTGTTCATTGAGGTTTCCCCATGTCAGGGTATTAAGGGGCAGATTTTCTTCAGCCATTTTTCTGATCACAAGCGTTGAGAGGATGGCATATGTCCTCTCTCCAATTTAGGACACATGTAGAATCTCCTTTTTCTAACAACAGAAAATCAGTTTCTTTAAAACTCAGTCCTACTGGCAAAACTTGGATGAAATTGGCTAGGAAATTTGTAAATTACTTGGTGTGGAAAGGGAGGGAGAGAATCCCTGCAGGAACACAAGTTTTATTTCCTTAAGAAACCAGCCTGAACAACCCAGTAAGGTGCAGCCCACACCTTCCGTGGCTGCTTGGCACAGATCAGCAGAGGAGGCTGTGCAAGTGCACCGCAGCAGCTCTGGGGCATGCTCTCACCTGCTTTTTGTCTTGCTAAACGCAAACAGGAAACACGAGGGAATGGACAACCATATCTGAATGGAAGGGTTTGTGTACTGAGAAATCCCAAATGCTTTGCAAGCTTAATGAGCCAGTAAGCAGGTTATGTACAGGGGCACTTCAGCATCATTGAGATGCAGTCACCTCTTCTATGGAGAGTGGCAAACATTTAACAAGGCACAGGCCAGCTGAAGGTTTGAATAAGAACAGAAGTGAATAAAAATGCCAGCTCTAAAATGTGGGATTAGAAAGGTAAACGTCTGAATAAAGGGTGTCCACCTCCACCTGAGGGTTTCTCTTCTTTGATGAGGGATTCAATGGTCCTTCAGGGATTGCAGGAATAGGAGAGTTTACGTCTCCGGTGTAAGTTTTTGCATCTCCGAAGTCTGGGCATCTGGCAGCACAGCAACGCTCAGGTGCTCAAACTTCAGGTTTTAAATTCAAGTTTTGGCCAATTAAGGTGAAAAATATCAATTGGTTGGCCATGCACTGCACTAAAACCAGATTCACTATTTTTTTTAATGCATTTATACCTTATTCTTGCTTTCTATACTTCACGCTACAAAGTGGAAAGAAGGTAGATTAATCATTTCATTTTCTACCTCTGCTCACAATATGTTAACATGGGACTGCAACTGTCTGGATTAACAACTCCCAAGGAAACCATTTATATACGTTTATCAAAAACCTGTTTAAAATTATATTTAAATATTAAAAAGCTACTAAGCCCCAAATATTAAATTAATAGTATCACAAAGACTTTTGTTTTAAATCCACAAAGCCTTAATTATTGAGGAGCAACATTACATTTTGCCTGCTGTTAGCAAAGTTTAAAAAAGGAGGTGAAAAGCCAAGCTGGTAAAGAAGTGAGTATACGAGTAAGGAATTCAGTTGTTTTATTCACCAATGTAAAATACACATGTGAAATTAAGCTCTCACCAGACCAGAACTTTGACAACTGAAGCTATAAATTCAAGTAAACAGAAAGAAATAAAGGAAAAAATAAGATCTAAACTATTTTTGTACCTTTAAACTATCCGTAATTAAAAAGGGCAATGAAATATCACCACTTTTATCAGCAAAACACTGTCTTGCTTTTTTTAAAATCATGAATAAGATCGTGACCCTAAAATCTACGAGCTAACTGGAAAATCTTCCTTTTTTCTTCTTTAAAAGCATCTAAAATAATCTATATCTGTGGCTGTCATGCTGTGGTAAATGGATTCCTGGGAGTCAATGGACTTTTTCTATCAGACTCAAGTAAAATGACTTAAAAGAAAAAAAAAGGCAACTCATACGCTATACAGCAATTTGCACAGGTGACATTTCTGGGCCTGTTAGAATTTCAGATTAGGAATCAAAAAAATCTAAGTGTTTGCACTATGTATGTCTCTATACACACTATAAATGTGATAATCTCCACCCAGTTTATACTCCTTACTGTTTAAAACAGATCCAGAAATCCCATTCACTAATATTACTGACCGGACTAAAATGCAAGTCCTTTTTGCTCTAGGTTTGTTTCCTTCCATCTTTATTTCCTTACAGCTAAAGGCTGGTACAGCTAATACACTAGGTGCCTCATCTCCTAATTAAAAAATAGTCATGTAAAAAAGTCATTAAACATACAAAAGACCCACAATAAGCCCACCTTAGCTCACAACTTTCTTGTCAGGCTTTATAAATTGGATGAAAGGTTGACAGAGTGGGGCACAAACTGATGAAGATGAGGGGCTAATTCCAGGTACTGAGGCCCCCATAGAGGCAGGTTCTCAGCAGACATCTGGTTCATGCTGAGCGCTCGCCAGCTTGGAGCGTCTCTGGTGATCTCATGGATGGCAATGTGACAGAGAAAAGAGATGATGTCTCATGCTAGCAGCTCCAAAACATTCAAAATTTTGCAGGTTAAAGCTACTGCTTTGAATTCCAACTGAGAGCAGCAAATACTGCAGTGCATTCTTCCAGTATTATATCACATGCTAGCATAAAAATCTAGGGGGAAGTTCGCAATTGGAGTTGCCTGGACCAAAGCACATTTGAATTTGTGACGTTTTCACTGTATTCTGAATCAGGTCTGGAGGCCTGAACCTCTCTCTCGTTCTTCCAAATTCAACCCAAATAGATGAGAAAAGACGATGAAATAGCATCCACTCCTCCTCCCACAACCCCGAAATTCAGCCACATCTCCAGACAACTAAAAGATGAAGAATCTGGTCTTATGATCCCCAGTCTCCAAATTTGTACATGGGTCTAAAAATGCCACAATGCAGATTTCAGACAGCTTGTGTTCTCCTTCCCTTTCTCTACCCCTGTGCAAGACTCTAGACATAACAAAGAACGCTGCATTTCCACTATGGCCTTCATTTAAAGATTTCTTAGTTTGCTTTTCCCCCCTGCCCTGCATTGTATTAGCCTCTACGATCACGTCCATAAGTGCTTAGCTTTGCACAGTTTGTCCCACTGGTAGTATTCATCCCCACAGAGGGACGTAATTGCATATGTAAGATGACGCCGGATCAGGCTCTTCGGCCACCTGCCTATGGAATTAATTTTACACAGTTACACCACAGATAGCGATTTACTGGAAGTCTCAAAGCAAGCCCAGAATCCAAGTTCACTTCTATGAAGCTTCCTCAAGACAAACTGCTTAGTCTCAAAACTGAGAGACAATCTTACATTTAACAACAGTGTAACTTCAGGTTAAACAAATCAAAGGTTATGCTCCGGTATTTTGAAAGGTGCTTTGGTTTTCACCTCCAAAGAATTGCAGCACATTCTGTCACAAACAGGGAAACTCTTCCTGAAAAATAAAGTAGCAGCTGGGAAACTTAAATAATTGAAAAGGAAGTTCTAGAGAGGAGACCAATAATAGGGGTAATGTGTTTTCTGATAACCTTCCCTTTAGATCAGAACCAACACATTTGTCAGAAGCGTAGTGCACCCTCCACAAAGCCACTCCAGGCTGGTTTTCTCATTAGTAATTAACCGTATTAACATCAGACTGCTGAGGGGAAACGATTTTACGATGAACCGCGGGGATTTATTAATATCCCGACAGCGACCCGGCAGAAGTCACACGTGCCATGGGGTAGCTCCAGCCCACGGAGAGACTCGTGTAGAAGGGTGGGAAGGCGGAGAAACACCTCCACGTCCTCCTCCTCCTCCTGAATCCCACCGCGGGGGGGCCCTAAGGACAGCAGCCTGCCCGGGCCTGGGCCCCCTTCCCACAGACGGTGGTCAACCCTCATTTGCCCTGGCCTCCGTCCCCTCAGCCGGCAGCTCCCCGCCGACCGTAACGGTCGGCGGGGAGCTGCCGGCTGAGGGGACGGAGGCCAGGGAGCTACTGGCTGAGGGGAACAGGGTGGCCCCCTCCCCCAGGGCCGCCCCCCTCAGGGCCGCTCCCCTCAGGGCCTCAGTTTCCCCTCAGGGCCGGCGGGGCTGCGGCTCCCACAGCCCCGTAGCGATCCTGGAAGCCCCCTCCCGCCACTGAGAGGGAGGTCAGGCCGAAGCCCCCATCCCTCCCACCGCAACCCCACACACTCACCAGCTTCATGCTTCACCCGGCTCTATTTACTGGGACAATCCTGCACCCCCCAACAACCCTCCGCCTCCCGGGGCATAATGGGATTTGTAGTCCCGCCGCTTCCCCTCCGCCCGGGATGAGGTCATGTCGCGGGGCACGCCGGGAGTTGTAGTCCTCCCCCCGCGCTGCGCCCCGCCGGCGTGCCGCCACGCCGAGGCATGCTGGGAGTTGTAGTCCCGCCGCGGCGGCTCTCCCCGTCACCCTGGGGAGGGGGGGAACTACAAGTCCCAGGGTCTCACAGCGGCGGCAGGTGGGAGCTTGGATGTTGATATCAACATGGCGCTTGTCAGACAGACAAAGGCAGTCAGTCTGGTGTGATTGAGCCAAAAAAAAAAAAAAAAAAAAAAAAAAAAAGAGGGGGCGAGCGGGGAGGAGGGAGCGGCGGGAGCAGAGCCGGGCGGGGAGGGGGACCCTTCTCCTGGGGGGGCTGGGGAGGGGGGCTCGGCGGCCGAGGGGTTTCCTCTCCCCCCCCGCCATTGTTCTCGTCCCTCCGCGCCCCCCCTTCGTCTCCCCTCAGGCTGGGGCGGGGGCGGGCGGGGGGACCCCCCCCAGCTCCTGCCGTTCCATGGTGAGGTGGAGGCGCCGCCAGCACCCAGAGGTGAGTGTGGGGAGGAAGGGAGGGAATGGCGGGCGGGGGTGGAGGGGGGGGGAGGAGCGGGGCTTGTGAGGGGAGGGGGCGGGCGGGTGGGTGGGCTGGAGGGAGGGAGTGGGAGCGGGGAAGGGGGGTCCCCCCCTCAGCCCGGCACCGCCGGGGAGTTGAGCCCAGCCGGAGACGCGGGGTTTCCTCGCAGCGCGGGATGTGCGTGAGGGAAGGGGGGAGTTGGGGAAGGGGGGTGGGGGGGGAACCGGGGCCGGGGCGGGCAGGGGCAGCCCCTCAGCCCGAGGTTGAAGCCGCCGCTTTGGGGGGGCTCCGCGTATCCCCCCCCTCCTCCCCGCCCCGGATCGGGGGAGGAGGAGGAGGAGGAGGACGGTGTCCCCGGGAGGCGGCTGCGGAGAGGGCAGGGCAGCCTCTGGGTTTTAAGGAAGAGCCCTCCATCGTTGTTCCCGCTGTTTATTTATTCTTTTTTTTTTTTTTTACCACCCCTCTCCCGGGTGGACTCGCGCCCCTCAGCCTGGGTGGGTGCTTACTTATTTATTTTCATTTATTTTTAATTCTATTTTTTGTTGTGGTGTTTCGGTTTTGTTAGCCGCTGAGTTTGGGGCTGGGGGCTCCTCTCCCTGTCCCCGGGACCCCCGGAAGCCGGTGGGGGGGCTGCCCCGGCCCGGCCCGGCGGTAGTTTGGCCGGGGAAGGCGGAGGAGGGAGGCTCCGAGCCGGCTGGGGATGGAGCCCGGTACGCCCCCGAGGATCGCGCCCAGCATCGAGCCCCCCTCGCCGGGGCTGTGCCGGGGAGCTCCCCCCCGGCTGGGGGAGTCTGTGTTTGTGGGGGGGCTGAGCCTTTTTTAGGGGATCCCCCGGTGCTTTGTGCCTGTGGAGGTGATGAGAGGGGGAACGGGGTGCCCCAAACCCCGCTGGATGGCAGGGGCTCGGGGAGGCTGCGAGGAGGGGGAGATGTGGTGCAGCTCCGGGGCTTTAAAGGAGAGGTTTTTTTTCGCGGAGGGCAAAAGGCGTTTGAACCGAAGGGGTTTCTTGTTGCTGGAGAGTTTTAAACACGGGAACGGGTGGGGGGAGGAGGAGGACCCGGAGGGAAGTCATTCCCAAAATGTGCGAGGAGAGCTTGGGTGGGGTGGCATGGGCTTGTTTATTTCGTACTTGTTGAGAGGAGATGGGGAGGGAAGGGGGGTAAATGCTGTTGTATCCGTGCCTGGGATCCTTTTTTTTTTTTCTCGGAAGAACAAGCGTGTTTGACCCCAGGACCGGCTGGAGGAAGAGGCAGGGAATGCCGCTGAATTGTTTTGCTGTGCTTCGGGGTTAAAACAAAACAGGCGAGTGGTTTTTAGGCAAAATACACACGCGGAGACAGACCAAGCCGAGTTCTTCAACCTGAGTTTTGTCTGATGTTTGTTTTTTTTTTTTTTTTTCTTAGTTATTCTAAGAGTTGTCTTTTGGTATGTTTGCAGAGCACTTCTCCGGAAAGCATTTTTTCCTTTGCGATTCTCTGAAAAAGCCTTGGTCGTGTGTGCTGTTTTTCCAGTCCCTTCGTGTTAGGGACAAAAATGCCTTTTTTTTTTTTTTTTTTTTGGGTGTGGGGAGGGAAGGAGGAAGAGGAAATGAAGACTGTAAGCATGTTTGCCGTTTGTCTGTGGAGTCGGGCATATCTCAGTTTGTTCTCCTGCTCAAGTAACGCTGGCAGTACAGATAAGTGGCTTTTAAGTACAAAATGTATATGAACAAAAGCTGGAAAGATTGAAACTTTGTAGGGAGGAAAGCGTTAAGCTGATGGCCAGGGCAGGCGTTTGAGAGCGCATCTGAGAGCAGATCTGATAGACGCTCCCTACGTGCCCCTGCTTCAAACTGATGGGGATGGAGGAAAAGGAAACTGGTTGGGAAATAAAAATACAATTTGCGTGAATGATACCGTGTAAAATATATCGTGTCAGAGAGAGTGATTGTGCTTTGCAGACGATTTGTGGGCTGGCAAAACCCTGAAGTGCCTGCTTGTGTCCCGTGATATGACTAGCTCATTTCTGCAGGGCTCATCAGGTACAGACTCTGCTTCCTTCCTGGGATGGTGCAGCTGGCATTTGATTTCCTCCATGGATGGGAGAGGAGGAGTCCTGTGCAGTTTTCTTCCCCGAGATGATTGCATTTTCTTTGGCCTTGCTGTACCCTGCCTCATTAGTAGGAACTGCATCTATATTTATTTACCATTATACCATGTCCCTTGGGATGGCGGGTGTAGTTTGGAGTAGGTATATATGGATTTATCACTCTTAACATTTTTTTTCCTCCCATCATGCTAGGGCCAAATCTGTCAACAGCAGAGAACAAACTTAATTTATTTCTGTGTTTTGCATCTCCCTTTTTGCCATTTCTCTTCCAAATTGCTAAGCAAACATCTCCAAGATGCGGCGGGGGGAGGGAAGTAGGGAAGTGCGAAAGGGTTGGAATATGTTATCTGTGCAGGGATGCATTTGTTATCTGCATGTTCTGGGAGCACTGGGCTCTGTCAAAGAGCAGGGTTTGATACTGCATCTGAGAAGTGGCGTTTGGTAAGGCTCTTTTCCCTTATGTGAAGATTCTTCTTTAGCCCCACGACAGCCACAACTTTTTCTGTGTGGTTGACAGAATTGCCTGACGAGCCCAGGCATGAGACTAGGAACAAGGAACTTGTGTTTTGCTCAGCGATGTCTGTTCTTCCTCCTTCCTCCTATCGTTCCTTGAGCACCAGAACAGGCATCAGCATTTTTACTCCTGTGTCATCTAACTCTGTTCAGAGCAGGTCTAGACGACATTGTGGTATGCAGGCTGACAGCTGTGCTACAGGAATGCTACCACAGGTGAAACTGCAGGATTTTTAATGAGTGGTAAGGAAATCTTGAAGCAAAACTTGTGTGGATGAGGCCTGCTTATCTCTATACTTTACTGAGCGGTCTTGAGAAATTCTGTTCTATTTGTTGACCTTTCTAGAAAAACGTGCATCTCTCTAGCATTGCAATTCTGGTAATTCAACAGAATTGGTAACCAGTGTCAGCTGCAGAAATCTTCTAAGGCAGTTTCTGTGTGGGTCTTTCTGGTCGCTTTCAAAGGGATGTTAAAAGTTCATGGTTGTCCAGTGTTTTGAAAATCAAATTATTATGAAATGTTTACTTTATAGTGACAATCCATAAATTCATGGAGGTGCTTGATATGGTTTTTTATCGTTATCTCGAGCTGGGAGAACAGTGGGGTTCTAGCATTCACTTTCAAAACTTTTTTTTATTTTAATTTTGATGCATTTTTAATAAGCATGAATTTCAAGAATTGTTCTGCCATTAATTTTTGGGATTGCTCTTTTTTGTTGGGTGTCAGTGGGGCAGTGGTGAAATTTTGGTCTTTAGGAAATGATGTTTCGGAGGGGAATTGGAATAATTAATGAGACTGAAAATGAGAAAGGAAGAATGCTGTACTGTCCCTTTCATAAAGCAAGCTCCGAAGATGTTTGGTTGTATATGTTAGAAAATAAACCATTTTGCATAAAATGATGGCACATTTTAGTCTAAAGAAAGCAACTTGTGCTTTACAGTGATTTCTGTGCAGAGCTTTTAGGGACACGATAGAATTACAAGTTCCAGCGTTGGGATCTGTGGCAAATATTTTCCATCTCCTGCAAAGTTTAGGATTTGAAATCAAACACTTGAAGGGATGCTGTCAGCTTCAGAATCCTACTGCAAAAAAACATGCCTTTGTTTCTCCTACCAATAACTTTATGCAGCTTTGACACTTCTTCTAAAGTCATTGAAGTCGATTTCACTTTATACTGATTTTAATGGAGCAGGCATTGGATCTGCATACACATCCTCATGGGATTGGGCTTTAATTATACCTATGCTGATAATGTTATCGTGTGAGTTATCAATGAAGTGAGACCAATGCTATGATTATAGTGGGATTTTTAGGAGATAACGTGGAGAATTTGAATTTTTGGGGGTCTAAGTTATATCCCTAAAGCTGTTTTTGTACATAAGATTACTAATAAACTATTTTGGCATTCTAATATTCCTGTATTGACTAAAGCTCCCTTCTGACATGTATAAAATTAGAATGGCTGCATAGCAAAGTATATTAAGAGTTCATATTTGAACACTCAGTCATGCAAACGGATTGCATGTTAGCTATGAATGCAATTGGCATTGTTAATGCTAGATAAGTGTTTTGACAAATGCTTTTAATTTGGGGAACAATACAAGCAAGAATAACAGGATATGAAAAGAAAGCTTTATTTTTCATTTCACAGGTGGCAAATCAAGGTGCAGAGGGATGAACTTGCCCAGGTTCCTACATGGAGACTGCGGCAGAACCTAGTAATCCGTTCGTGATCTCAGGGGTTTGTCAGGGCTTTAATCAGAGTTTTTCTGCCTCCCCTCATTAATTGGTTAACTTCCACATTTTAAAAATAACGCCTAGAGATTATTTTTCATTCTTCCAGTTTCAAACTTTATAGTCTTAAGTTTTTTTAATTTTCAATTGAGCCTTGAAAGCAGGGTTGGAAAGCTTTGTCTGAACAGCACCTCCCTGACATATGATACTATCTCGAAACAGTCTCTGACAAGTGAACCCTCTCATTGAAATCATGTGAGGAATTTTATTACTCAACTCTGAAGATCTTCTGGGGGAAAGGAGGTTGCAAACTATTAACTATGTGGTCTTCGTTGCAAGTTGGCACATAAAATGTTCTCATGTATTGAGGCAGTCATGTGGTCCACAGCAAGAAGTAGAGTATCGGCTTTGTAGTCACTGGCCAATGGAAAATTTCATCTTGTAACTGTGAGAAACATTTATTTTTGTGTTGTGTCTCCTAAAAAGAGAGATATTCGCTTGAAATCTGGTCTGTCTTTAAACGTGGTATTGTTTGATTTCCTTCCCCTCCCCTCCCACTCAGCTAGGCGCTTATACAGGGTTAGCCTGTGGCCGTAAAAGCATGTGGAGAAGCTTTTATGATAGATAACCTTAAAAAGTATATTGTGTTTGGGGTGCTTCTGTTCTTTGCTGTTGCAGTTGGGTTTCCCAAAAGCTCGTTGTTCGTGCAGTTTTCCTGCGTAATAAGCTGCTGAGCAAAGTGCTCGTTTCACAGTTATGAAACTGCTGCTATCGCAATTACTGCATTGTAAAGCCTAACCTAATCAGAAGTGATCGATTTATGGCCAGAACTTGTGTGGTGTGCTAGTGGAGTACAGCTCTGATGTTTCACATTAGATTCATTACGGCCAAGCCACTGTCCTTCTCCTTTACTACTCTATGATAAAAGAATACTTTGTACCTTCGTTTGTAAATCTTTAAGTGCTTTACAGAGGTATCAGTATTTTACAAATAGAGAAACTGAGGCACGAGGGCCAAGTGACTCACTCAAGGTCACATACTGAGTCAGTGGCCATTGAGCCTGGCTGTGTCTGCTCCCATCTATTGCACTTTTAAATCTGTGATAAATTCCTTATATGATAAGTATATATTAATATATTGGCTGGTTGTCTAATGTGCTCGATAAGAATACGTAAGTCAATGAGATATTTTTTTTTTACAGTGATGGGAGGATTTCCCATGTTCCATTGACTTCTGTGGTTTGACACTTGTCATCCTTACTTATTCAGTTATTTTTATTGCTTTTTATCTATTAGATTCCGCACCCTCTCCCGAAAGCACCACTGGGATAAATTTTCTCACAAGACTGTAAGGGGTGCCCGTATTTTCTTGCATAGCTTTTCTTCTCCTTTGTTTAATAGGAGTTTTTCAGTGTTGGACTTCAAATCTATCTCAGGAATGCACACGCATGTTTGTTACTTGTTTTGATTCAGCACCTTGTTAATGTAGACACCAAAAGGTTGAACAATTACTGTTTTGATGCGCTTTTTTAAGAAGTAAAAAAAATAATAATCTATAACTGGTTATTCTACCCGTCAGCGTGCAGATTTCCCTTTCCCAGTTCTTAATCAAAGCTGCGTGTAGAGTCTGAAGTTAAAGACTGCTCTTAAAACTGGGAACTGCTGTAGTGCAGCGCTTCTGACAAAGTGTATTCTGCTTTATCTTTCCTGTGCAGCCAACCAGAAGGTATGGAAGGTCAGTTAACTCTTTTTCCTACAGAATTCCTTTATGAATGTTTATTTCATCATTTTAGGTTGGTTTCAGTGCAATTACCAGCCTGAAACTGATTACTAAGCATGGTGCTTCATCAGGTTGTATGTATGTATACAGCAAAAGGACTTCTGTAGCTTGGTTTGACAAAGACCTAACTTGGTGTATGAGCCTGCGGTATGTTTGTGAGTACTTCTTCCAGTCTGCCCAATGAGTGGGATGTTGTTTCCAGGTCTACTGAAGAGTTTCTTGTAGCCAGAGGAAACAAATTTTATTACCTTCTTCATGCATAGAGGTGGGACTCTCGTTCTTCGTACATCTAAGACGTCTGTTTGGATTCTATTAAATTTATGTGAACCCCATTCGCTGCTGTGGTGGTACATGAGGTCTTAATGTTGGGGTAAGGACATAATTTACAATAATGCAAAATACATTAATTTTGTTTGGGAATCTCACTTGCCCTGAATTCCTAGCATCTGTTTTCTCCCTGCTTTTGAACTTAATATTTAAGAAGCCTTATTTTCTTTTCACTTCCTTAAAAAAAATTGTTATACGTTAAGTTCAGCAGTAAAACAACTCATGCTACTGACTGTAGGCAACTCTTTCAGTGAGCCTTGTGAACAGCCAGTTTTATTCTTCTGATAAGCCTATGCCCTATCAATTGGGAAGTGTGGCATATAGTCATTTCCTGCATTTTGAGCTGCCCATTTCTTACGAGCTCTGAAGCAAGCACTGAATCTGCTTTTTGTTCTTCCAGTGGTACTGTAATACTAATGGAAGCAGAAAGCATTTAGTTAGTTCATAAAATACAAGCGCTGTTTCTACTTGGATATTTATTCTGACCTTTGTTTTGGACAGTTTCTCTGCCATGATCAGATTCTCTGATCACAATGTCAGCTTTCACTAGAAATCTTTGTGGTTTAACTGGCAGGGTTTTGGAGTCCGAGCAACGGGGTATGCGGCAGCTCTGACATGTAAGTAGTGCTCAAATGTTGAAAAGGAAAGTTCTTCCTGGCAATGAGATCACGCTGGGCTCTCGTTTCTAGGCTCTGCCGTAGGTCTTACTTTATGACCCAGGGCAAACTTCTTGACTTGCCTGTGTTCCAGGCTCTAATATGAAAATAATTCTTCCAGGGCTGTTGAGATGCTTTCACATTCATAAAGTATTTGAAGATTCTTGGCCGGATGGTATTGCATGCTGCTGCTCTTGATAGTATAAACATGAATGTCCTAAGTGTATTTACACAGAGTAAGAACCAGCTATTTAAGCTAATACTGATTTTTCATGCCGCAGATGGGAGAGGTAAGTAGTTGATCACAGTTTTCTCAACTCAGTTGTATTATGCATGGTTTCCAGACATCATCGTTGGTCATCCTCTGACTGTTTGCGTTTCATGGGGGTTCCATCCGATGGTGCGGGGCTGTTCAGTGAGAAGTACAGCAGTCTGAAAAAGCGGGAACTTACTGAAGTTGAAACTTATTCCTGCCTCTTTAATTTCCTTGTCCATAGAAGTAGAATGATGTTAACATATTGGAGATTCATAAAATTTAAGGCGAGAAAAGACAATTAAATCGCCTTCTCTGATATGTTTTATATGCTTTCTATCACAAGCCTTTAAATTTTAATCGTTTGCTCTGAAACTGAGACCAGCAACTGCTGTTTGGCTAAAAACAATTTGAAAGTTTTCCAGCCTTGAGTGTCTGTCATTGGTAATTTCAAACTCATCACTTCTCTTGGTAGTTTGTGCCATCTCACTGTTAAAAACAAGTGGCTGATTTCAATTTGAATTTGTCTAAGTTCTGCCGCTGGTTCTTGTTATGACTTTCCTGACAAGATTAGAGCCCTTTAGTACCCAGTACTTTCTTGCCATGGAGGTACTTACACTCTGTAATCAAGTTACTCGATTGATAAGGAAACAGAGTTGAGCTTTTAAGTCTTACTCTGAGGCATTTTCTCCAGCACTCAGATCATCCGGTGATGCTTCATGGTCTCCATTTATTTTTAACGTTGTGGAAACCAAAAATGGGGAATGTTCCAGCCTGTGTCTGATCCATACTGAGTACTGAGGTGCCATGGCCTTTTTTGCTACGTGGCCATTTGAAAGGTTCACAGTAGCCCTTTTGCATAGGGAAATCGCTGCTCTGACACTGAGATTCTTTCCAGTAAAGTCTGCCATTTAGTAGTTACAGTCTGCATTTTTTAGATTATAAATTTGCCTTAGTGTTTTGCTTTCCTGAGCTGAGTTAAGGTAGGCATTCAGACTTCTTTCTTTTGCTGTCCTTTCCTCGTAATAACGTACTGTTCCTGTAGTCCTGGTGTCAGGCTCAGATTTTTATCTGCAGTGATAAAAATGTTGAACTGCATCAGACCTTAAATTTAGTGACAAAAAAATTAGCATGACGCAATCCCAGGAAGTAGATTGAGAACTGGCTAACTGACAGCTCTCAGAAAGTACCAGTCGATACGGAGCAGCCGATGTGGATTTCCACTAGAACCAAAGTACGCTCTGTGCACATACTTTCTACTGTTTGGCTACGTTTGTAATCTCCAAGTTAGTCCTTTATCAAGACATTTTCCATTAAAATATGCTGACTGGCACTACCAGTGTCCCCGTTATCTTAATTTTTTACTGGGGAAATATATAATTATTTTTATTATTATTTTTTTTTCCTGTTGGTTTGCCTGGACTGATACCCAGCTGACCACTTTACAGCTCTCCAGATTCGTTCCATCCCCTTTTTGAGCATTAGCACAATATGAACATTCACCTGGCCTGGGGTTTTCCCCTCATTTTCTAGAGAGTCCCTCATTAAAAAAGGAAAATAAACCCCCCACCCTACAAGCCTGCAAAAAGCCCACTTTGGTCATGTTTTGTAAGCAGATTTCAAATGTTTCACTCTTAATGGATTTTCTGAAAATCATCTTTTCTTATTGATGAATTAGAAGGTACTTTGTGTGACAGAAGCATGTTGCCCCAGTCTAACGGAGAACGGTTCACAGTAATCCTGGCCCTCCCTTCCACTAAAAAGTTAGTTTTATAAATTTTATTATCTTATTATCTTTGTGTGTGTGTGTTGAATCTTGCACTTTGGTTAGTAAGAGGAACATCCCAAGATCTTTTATTCCTGAATGTTTGCAAGTATAAAACCACAATGCTTTTGGGGCGGCCGAGGAGCATCTGCTGGCAGGTTGCGTTGCGTGGTGGAATGAAGACCTTTCTAACCTCAGCGAAGCAAGCAGCTACTTCTGAAGACGCTCGTGAATTATCCTTCAGTTCATTTCATGGGCATAATTCTGATAAATATTGGTGTTGCTCCTCTGCCACACTCAAGGAAATTCTGTTTTATTCATATTCAGTCTGCCTTCTTACTTTTCGTTAAAAATGCAGCTGCCTTCACTTGCTGCCTGTTCCTTAAATTTCCCTTTTCCTGTCCCAAACTGATTTAGCTTTACTCCCTCCATGTTGCAGCTGTAATCAGCAGCGCACACGAAAGTCTTGGTAGTATTTTTGCTATTGCTTTTTAGGACACTGAAATATGGTATCTTGAAACCAAACCTCATTGAAATACCACTGTTGGTAAGTGTGTTGGGTTTTTTGTTTGTTTTTTTAAGGTAGGTGTTTGAAAGGACTTGCTCCATGACAAAGTCCTTGTTTTAAAACCTGCAAATTCCAGGCAGATAAAATGCAAAGAGGTCGGGCGAGTATCTGAAGTTTGGGATGTCTGCTTCCTTTCTGGCTGTCGAGTGGGAAACCTGCCACAGAGATAGGCTTTGAGGAAAGATTTGCGAGGGGGAAGAAGGGGAAGAGGATTGAGGCCCAGGAGCTTGGAGGCTGGGAAAGATATTGTAAAAAAAAAAAAAAAAAAAAAAAAGTATGCCATTTCTGCTGCTTGCAGTTTGAGGTGTGGCACTGTGAAAGTCTAAGGCAAGTAACAGAGACCCAAAAATGTGTGCCGTTATGTTGGACATAAATACTTCTTACAGTGCAAACCTCTGAGCACAGCCGGCGGCTTTCCTGCCTCCCAGCTAAATCGGTATCTGATTTTTCTGTTCCTCTGCTGTCTTCTTGCAGGAGTTGTTTATTGACTAAAATTGTTTCCATATGGCTGCGATGTAGAGCTTGATTACATTAAACGTGGTGCTTTCCTGTGGCATGGCGGTGCTATGGAAAGATCATCCCTCTTCCTCTCCTCCCAACCTCCCCTTCCTCCATAAAACTTGGATTTGGAACGTGTAACTTTCCCCCCCACCCCCAGGCTTGTAGAACTGGAAAGCTGAGATCCAGTTCTTTTTTGGGTTGTTGTATTTGATTGCTTAGAAGGGTTTGCGTATAAATTGCTGATAAAATACTTAAGATGAAGGTTAGGGCGACTGGTTGCGGTTTGAGAGCATCGCTGGAGCTGGGGCTCCAATGTGTTACGCCCTGAACAAGTATGCAGATTCTACCTCCAAAGCGCTTGCTGCCCGTCAGGGCAGTCCATTTAGGTTGTATTTGTTTACACTGATGATCAATTTAAGTACTGCTCCAAGAAGGTGTTAAAATTCCTGTACTTGGACGCTTCAGGATGCTAAAGGGCCAGATTCACCACTTATCTGGAGCCTGGAAGCTATGTCTAGTTTGTGGGAAAACAGATACGTTTAATAGCAAATGGATGCACTGTAGCTTTGATAAGAATAAAAGCTGATTGTTGGCTAAGTTAGCAAATAAAAAAAACAGCCATGAAGCATCTTCACCCTCTCTTTGCAATTACGCTCTTTTATAAACTTGAGTTTATAACCTGGATTCAAAACTTTTTGGTTTTTGTTAAGTGTTTTCTATGTAAATAGGTTACAAAATATAAATACCTTTTTCTTAAGCCTAAGCCATCTGATGTAATGCCTACATTTCTTGTAATGTACTTTAAACAGAACCTAAGCAATGTATTTTTACTGCCAATATCTCAAATAACGTCAAACGAGTGAAGTGTTGGTAGTCACTCTTGGTTGAGCGCGTGGAACCAGAATCTGATGAAGTAGTTAACCAGCTTTTGACAGAAGTAGCCTCTTCTGCATGTGCATAGAGAATATTTTCTTCATTTCAGTATATTCAGATAGTTCAGATCACAGACTATTTAATTCAAAACTGCAAAACCATTTGGGAGCTGTAAATGCAGAAATGCTTGTTTTCCTTGCCTAACATAAGGTGGAAAAAAAGAACAATGAGGAAAGAGATTCACTAATACTGAAATCTTTCAGTGGAGGACACAGCAAGGTTCAATTCACTTAATAAAGATAATTCATTTGTTTTCACTAAAGCATTTTAAAATGCAAACCATGTTTCCATAACCCTTTTATGCGTCCAGCACATATGATGTATCATTCAAGATTAATAAAACTGTAATACATAAAAGCTGGCATTCTGAAATTGTTTTATAAACAGTCTAGCTAATAACCCAGGGTGGAAACTGAAGTGCAGGTATGCTGCTCAGGCTTTTGCTAGAGCGTAAAGTTCCCTCTAGTCTTATATTAATTCAATGTGAAATAAAGGCTTCAAGGGGACGAATGAAGCTTTCCTAACCATGGGGTGTCCAGTGACTTGCTGGGTGGTGTAGGGCCCTCTGAGGTGTTAGGTGTCTATGAGGCAGGTTCAAGCCACAAGTTATTTAAACGTCCCTCGTAATTTAGAGGTGTTTGACTATTGAGCTGGCAGGTAAAAGGAAGACGGTGACCATGAAGCTGTCATGGCCATCTCCTCTGCTTGTCCTTTTCCTTGAGGGACCTGCTGCTGCCCAGAGCTTGGAGTAAAGGCTGTAGGCACCTCGGCCAGCATGCTGGTTGTTGTGGATCCTTGATAGATGGCTGGTGCGCATCATGAGGAGAGAACTTTTCATAAAACACTGTGTATCCTGCAGCTGCGACAGGATGCCTACAGATCCTGATTTATCTCAAAGATCTCTACTCCCTGTTGTGCAAAGTGCTGGGGGAAAGGTAGGCTGGAGAAGCTTTAGTTTTTTTTCTGTCCCTCACAAAATGCACTAGTTACACAGGAGCAGAAGCAAAGACTAGAGTGCATTTAGTTTTCACTGCTGTCATCTTCACAGAAAGGGAGAAGATAAATTGCGACTGTCACAGACCTTGTCTGTTCTACTTCTTGCATGTCAGAGCTGCACTCTGCTTCTTACCCAGCGGATGACCATCTAAAACAAAACCAAAACCTCTTTAAACCCCTCCTTTAAACTAATGAAATGTAGTTTGCTAGTTACTTTTCTGTGATTTCCAGAACTGTTGAAACAGTGTGAGTTGATGAAGACTCTCTTGCATATTTTATGTGAGCTCAGATATTTGAATATGGAATAGAAGTGGTACTGAATATCTGCAGTTTCCATTGAATTTCAATGCCTTTCAAGGGTGAGTCCTTAAAGAAGATGTAACTAACATTAGAGGCAGTGGGAGTGCTCTCTGTTGGCTTTTGCAAGAACTGAACTGGAAATGTATTGAGGATATTTTCTTTTTTTAATTAACAGGAGAGCGCAGAGTTCTAGGTCCTTTCATACTTAAGAAGAATTAATTCTCCATTGTTTTTGCTTTTGACAGACTCTTACTGTCAGCCTTCCAAAGGAGACATTGGCCCTTCCTCCAATTATTTGATGGAACAATTTACCACGTGCAGCCTTCCCCCCACCCTTCACAGTAGAAATCTGCTTCTGGTGCCCTCCTGGGAGCTGCTTCCCAGCTCTGCCTTAGAATCATAGAATTGCCCAGGTTGGGAGGGACCTTTCAGATCATCGAGTCCAACCGTCAACCCAACTCTGACAAAAACCATCACTAAACCATATCTCTAAGCACTATGCCTACTCGTCTTTTAAATACCTCCAGGGATGGTGACTCAACCACTGCCCTGGGCAGCCTGTTCCAATGCTTAATAACCCTTTCAGTGTAAAACTTTTTCCTAATATCCAATCTGAACCTCCCCTGGTGCAACTAGAGGCCATTTCCTCTTGTCCCATCCTCTGTTCCTTGGGAGAAGAGGCCATCCTCCACCTCTCTGCAGCCTCCTTTCAGGAGGAGCCTTATGCTCTCTTGTCTCTTGCAGACAGAAACCTGCACAGTGGTGGGACTGAAACACTTTTGTTCTTCTTGCACACTCTTGGCCTTGTAGTGAGCAGCGTGTGTTAAATGTCCTGCAAATAACTGAATAAAGAGGATGATCCTTCAGTTTTCTCCTAATGAGAATTACTCCTGGGGAAGGACTGCAGGCTCAGGGCTGTATTGCCATTGCAGTATTATTAGTACATTTTGGCTGCAAATGTGATTTCTTTTTTCTTAAATATTAAAGGAGAAGGGTTGTGACTTCTGAGGTATAATTGTGTGGAGACGTTGCTTGGGCAGACCTCCTAAACTCTCCTGCGTTAGTTTGGATGTGCTGGATATGAGCTCTGTGCCTTACACCTACGAAGGAGGGTCCTGGACCGAAACCAGTGTTCCCAGAAATTGCAAATAATATTTCTGCATGCTACTACATCTTGAGTCTCCCTTGCCTATTTTCCCTGCTCCTGGTCTTTTTCTTACGTGTTCCTAGGCTTTTTGCAGTCATAGTTTCCAATTATAAACTTAGCTTAAAACCCATTTTAACTAACTTTTCAGCTCTGGCCTTAGTCAGTCACCTAGCAAAAGTGATTTCATCGAATCATAGAATGGTTTGGGTTGGAAAGGACCTTAAAGATCATCCAGTGCCACCCCCTGCCCTGGGCAGGGACACCTCCCACCAGCCCAGGTTGCTCCAAGCCCCGTCCAACCTGGCCTTGAACCCCTCCAGGGATGGGGCAGCCACAGCTTCTCTGGGCAACCTGGGCCAGGGGCTCACCACCCTCACAGTGATAAATTTCTTCCTGATACCTAAATCTCCCCTCTTCCAGTTTGAAGCCATTACTCTTCATCCTATCACTACATGTCCTTCTAAGAAGTCCCTCTCCAGCCTTTCTTGTAGGCCCCCTTCAGCTACTGGAAGGCTGCTCTGAGGTCTTCCTGGAGCCTTCTCTTCCCCAGGCTGAACACCCCCAACTCTGTCCTCCCAGCAGAGGGGCTCCAGCCCTATTTAGCAATGTTCTCTCAGGTTTCTGAAGCCACCATGCCAAAAAGTTTGAGCATCCCTATCTCGCAGCTCTGAGACAATTTGTCTTCGTGGGAAGAGGTGTCTCTGTACGCCGGTAATTACCCCAGCATCAACCTAAATCCAGGTGGATCATCGTGTGCCTGCAAGCTTATTTTTAGAGCAAGTTGCACAGGAATATTGCATGTGCAGGGGGTTAGACCTGAGAAGCTGGAGAGGTGTTAGCCAACCCCCACAATTCTGTGGTACGTGTAAATGGGGAAACTAAACTAATAGTTTTCATGTAGATCCATCCTTGTGCTTTTCATTCTGTCCCCCATTCTCTCTCCTTATTTTTGAAAGGTGGACTTTTAAAAGCCTTTTATAATAGTTTTAAAGACGTACTACTCTCGCTGGATTTAAACACCATGGCTGGCAGAGGGAGGGTTAGAAGGCAGTTGTTTAATTGGTGTTTTACGTGGTAGACTATTAAATTGTGAATTCAGTGAGGTTCCTGCTTTGCTGCTCTTTTTCTACAGAGCAGCAGTGGTGCACTCACACGGTACTTCTAAAAATAAGAGTGTGTGGCGTGAAAGTATTGCTTGAAGCAAGGCTCTGATCTGCAGTAACGGCAGAGCTACGCTAATTTGTACCTCTGAATATAGACAGCTGTAAAATAAGATTTACTTAAGAGTTGCAAAACACAGTATGAAGACCTATTTTAACTGAATCTGTTGAACTTCCTGAACAGTAAGTTGAGTTAAAATCAGGTTTAATAAATGAGTGGCTGTAATGGTCAGACCAAAAGTTTGCCTTACCCCTGGCACAAGGCTAGATAACGCCCAGTCCTGGGTGCTCAGCAAAGCCTGTAAGAACAGGGCAAACACTGGATATCTCCCCAGTACATAATTGCAAATATCCCCGCTGTGTGTTTCAGGCATTCTATATACCTTTTGTGTCCCATCTTTTCCGCTCAAAGAGACCGTCTAGGCACGTTAAAGCCTTAATGGCCCATTTGGCTAGACAAACTGCCGGCCTGAGCTGTGTCCCCTGCAGTGTCACATACCTGGAGGCTGGGTAGCCTTTGCGAACTGGGGTGCTTTTTTGAGTTCAGTTCCCAGTGAACAAATGTCCTTATTTATAAATTGTCACCTTTTTGTTTGTTTTATTCCTTTTTTTTTTTTCTGGCATCTCTGTCCAATCCTGTCCTGTGCTACTTAAGGCATGAGCAAATACCAAATACCGTCTTTTAAATTGTTTGCTGGATAGTAAACCATTATCCCTCCCCGGCGAAGTTATCGTCCTCACCGATCTGTTGACAGGCTGCTTGTTCAGTATCTCTCATTCGCTTCAGGTGAAATTGGTTGGGATAACATGGACCTAGCTGTAACTTCACGCTTGATCTAGCCCGAATAGTTTTACTGAAAGTGATGTGGGGAGTTCTCACAGGCACTTCTGTGCCCGCAGGACTCTGCAGGAGCTTGTCCCTGGCAGGGAGACAGGGCACGCACGGGTTAGCTTTCCACTGACATACCTGCATTCAGAAAAATACAGCTCTCTGGCTCCAGGGTAGCATGAACGAGGGCAATGAGAGATTTCTCTCCATTTTAGGTCATCTACAAACATCTATAGGACTATCGGTTACTGTTTAACTCCAACTCTGCGTGCTCTTCATACATAAGGGCTGACTCTGCCGTCATTTAGAAAATGAAGTTTCTTTTCTGACTTGTCGGTATCTTTTTGGTGTGGCGTGATTACTATTTGGCTGTCATTTCTCTGACTTGTGAAGCTGTCTCCAGTGTACGCAGTTTTATATCCCATTAACTCACTCTTCCTCGTGCTCATCATATTGCACTGCAATCATCTGTCCTCTTCTCTGCCCCCTAATGCTGTTGGATCTCTCTCTTTTAATACTGTTTCCTAAAAACCTTCTTCCTATGAAATGCCACTGTGTGAGACTTATTTTCTTGGCTACAGTGATCTCAGTAAGTGATCTTGAACAAGGAAATTATAATTTAATTTTTTTTCGAGATATGTATTCGATAGCCTCAGCTTTTCAGAGCCTGACTGCCTCCTACTTTACCTAAAATGTTATTTATTTTTTTTAATAGGATATGTGTGAACATACTGTTTCCAGTGCTGTACAACAGTGCTCGCTCTTTAACTGGGGGGGGGTCGGGGGGAGGAAGAGCTGGAAATAGCACTGCAAATGAAGTTTCCTGTGAGTTGCATCATTGAAAGCACAAGGGTTAATATTTTTCTCCAGATGTTAATCTGTTTCCTGCTTTTATTTTAATGTGTGCATATAAAAAGATTTTGGTTTCTTTGTCCCTTTGCACTTGAACTAGAAACTGTAATCTATTTGTGGTGCATACTAGAAAAGTATCTTTTTTGGTACGTTTGGTTTAACAGTTTCTCTGTAGAGAAAGAAAAAACAGATCAAGACATCCTTCCAGTGAAATATAAAAATGAGAGGACCACAGTATCTGAACATAGCGTTGTCTCTGCTAATAGGAACAAAGATGACAAAACAGATTGAATGGTCCCTTAGTCCCTCTGTTTTGGAGAGAGCAAGGGAAAGCAGGTAGGCGGAGGGGAATAATCTGCAAATAAATGGCTGGGAATGATATTTGCATTTCTCCTTGCAAGGAGTTGGTAACAGTTCTAATAAGGATGGATTAGAAACAGGTTTTCTTAACCTGAAATGAGTAGCGTGCTTAAATTTCATTGCTGATGATGATTTCTATACAAAGATTTCTGTTTTACAGCTGTTTTTAAAAACTTAGAGGGCATCTTGAGATCAAAGCAAATATATGTTCTCTTTATTAGGTAAACTTGGCTTTGGTGGAACATATGCATTACATCCCTGCGCTTTCTGCAGGAATTCTTGTCCTAGCAAAGGCAGGCAGCCTTTAGATTGTGCGGTTAGACCTGAAATGTGGAAAACCAGGGTTGTATCTCAGCGGTTAATGGTGGTCTGATTCTCAGTCCTCTTTCCTTATCTCCTAAGTAACTTATGAAAGGGAAGATCTCTCCTGAGGTGCTGTACTTATCTGTTTCCTAGTTGAAATCTTCTGTACTGTGCTTCATGCGGAGGTTTTGTCACACCTCCTTTTTTTTGTGTTCCGCATAACCTGGGTTCCCCACTGGTGTGCTGAAGGACTACCTTGGGCTACCTTTCACTTCTTAGGGCCTGGACCTGAAGACGTTTATATAGATACTTGAACCTGATGTGACGGATCACGGTCTCGCAGTTGGGGCTTTAAGACTGCAAGTGGTTTGCAGGAAGGGGATGGTCTGTCTTTCGTGCTTCTTTGTCACTGAGAACAAGGCAGCCCTCACTCTAGGTAATGGGCTGCTGATAAATGCCTTCTGTTCGTTCATATTTATTCTCTGATTAGCTTCCTCTCGTCCCCCATTCCCACCCTGCTGCGTATGAAAACAGGCCGTCAATATTGGCATCTTTTATCAAATTTTTAGGGTGGTTTTTTTTCAATGTGCCAGTTCTGAGAATCTACATGTTGTCTAACAATCTCAAGTTTTGCCAGGGCCGAAGATCTCCCTTTCACAGTGAGAAGCTTGCAGGCGTGAACCCCGATGATCCAGTTTGGGGCAACGACTGAAGAACCTAGACTTGTGTGGTGTTGGAAGGGCTGCGGCTGCTTGTATTCAGACATCTCTTTGAGATTCATATATTCCAGTTCTTTCTTGCTTTGTATCCCACTTCTGACCTGTCCTGTGTCTCCAGCTGGTTGGTGGTTTCTGAGCTCTTACGCGAGCTGTTGCTTTTGCACTTGATGGGATTTGTCTAATCAACCCTGGGTATAACTTAGCCCTTGGTGTGCTGTTACTTTAAAGCACTGATAAAAATACTGGTAAAATGGGGAGGGAGGCAAGGCAAAAATCTGAAAAGCTGCTAGATCTTAAAGATTAATCAGCCTGGTTTAAATAGCAAGCAAAGCTACAAGCGCTCTCTTCTACACAGCGTGTTTTCTCCCATTCTGCGCTGGCAAAGTTGTTTCTCCAGGGGAATATTTCAAGCTCCGTAAGACTGTGTTCTTCTATTAGCGTCAGGACACAGGCTAAGATTATTTGTGTGAATACGTAGACAGTTACATTACCTGGGGTTACTTTCATGCTTTCTCGCTCGGTGGAATTGCGGCCTCGTATTGCTCGATTGCTTATCTATTACTCTGTTTATACATATCTGTATTTACAAACTCATACCAGGGAACTCTTGGGCATGAGCTTCCAGCCTAAGCCAAAGAGAAGCCAGTGTAAATGATAGGGACTTCCTAGCCTGTGTAGATGATAAAACCAGTCCTATTTGTAAATATTATGCAGAATATACAATAGTACTCTCACGAGAGGGGTGGGGTACAGTCAGACCCAAGGTTGCTATGGTTATTTAGTTGGTTAGAGGTTTGTTGTTTGTTTTTTTTTTAATTTGAAGAGTGTATTTGTCCGTGCCTGTGAACGGCTTCCTGCACCCTTATAACACACAAAAAACTCTTTCAGTTTTGCTACAAGGGAAGAAGTGATATGAGCAACCTGAAAGATGGGGGCACTTCCTAAAACAGATCAAGCCCTGACACGGTCAGTCTTTGTTCATAGACCTGTTTTCTATTGTCACCCGCTCATCCTCTCTCCTCTCCTCTGACGGGGGTTTTCACCTCTTCTGCTGTGCTGCTTTGACTGCTTGTGTAAGTAGGCTCAAAAAAGTTCTGTAAAACTGTGGTGGGGGCAGAGGGAGGACGGATACAGGTAGAAATGATAATTTATGCTTTTACTATTTCTCCTCTTTTCCAGATTGATTACCAGTTGTGCTTACAAAGCACCACTTACAGCACAGCTCAAAAACCGAGGAGGTCTCATTTAAGTCTGTATCAAACAGTGAGTTTCCGTATTGGTGTTAGTGACTTGCTGACTCTTCGTTGTCTATAAGGTATTAGAAGGGGACCCCTGAAATAATTGCAGCAAAATTAAATGTTCTGGACTCTACTTACAGGCATGTTTTCGAGTGCTGTCGGTGCTCACTGGCATTGTCTGAGAAGTATAAGCTGAAGGGACGTAGGTTTTTTATCAGTATTTTCAATTAAGAAAATGTTTTAGTGAAAAGGTTAGCGGTTTTATAATTCTGTCACTTCCACCTATCTTAGTGTTTGTGGGATACAGGGTGGCCCATGGAGTTTTTTCAAAAAAGTTGGACTTTTTTAAGGTTAGGAAATGTGATCTTCTTTGGCCTTGGGGAAAGGGAGGCACGTCGTGTGTAGCACTCGGGTTGCACAGCACATCCTAGGTGGTTAACAGACCTCTTTGTGCATCCTACTGCATTGGACTATCTGTAAAGTTGATGTGTTTCACCACCATCTGGGGTTGTACTGAGAATTAGTAGTTTTCAGTGTGCTCTGGTGATGGAAATTATATCTATGTGTGACTTAACTGAAAATGTGTATTCATTTATTGAATAGCTGATACCAGATCAGAGTTATCATTTATGGGGACACCAGCAGCTTTTTTAATCTCACCCCAGCAAAAGCAGAGGGAGATGGGCAAGAGGGCAGGCATGGATCAAGCAGAGCAGGTAGACATTGATCTGAACAGATGGAAGCTGGACAGTAATGGGAGTATATTGGGAGGACTGGACGTGGTCCGTCATAGGCAGTGGGGCCTGGGTAATAGTGCTCCAGCAGCCAGAAACCGTGGCAGGGTGAAACAGCAGAGGTGATCAGCAGTGAATGGAGAGGTGGGATGGTGACTGGGGGTTTATTAGGAAGGATTTTGCTCATGAGAGGGGCTTAACTCCTGATTCATCAAAGAGTGGTTACTAGATCGCCTGGCAAGCAAGAGAAAATGCGGAAAAACAAGAAGTTGTGTTTTCTAGCACACGCTGTCCTGTTGCTTCCCTAGTCATCATTTTTTGTGGACAATTTTTTTTCTTTTTGCTGGACTACCTGCTCTGACTCACAGATCCAGGCAGTTGAGGGAAAATAAGACTCTTGCTCTTATTTGGAACAACTTGGAAAGGCAATAGCCTAAAAGGCAACAGCAATAATGCAGACTAAACCATACTTAAAACAAGTCTGTATCCATCACTTTGATATACTGAAATCCCAATCTGCTGATTTGATGTCAGGATGATGTATTACGACCTTTTTTATTATTTATTTTAAGGTTTAGTTGCAGACTTTATAAAAACATAAAGTGTGTCTGGCTCTGGTTGTAAGGTTTATTGAATGGCTGGGAGAAGCTTTTAGATTGGGAGCACCAAGTGGTGGTTTGTTTTCGTATTTATATACCCAGAAATGCATTTGTATGTACATACAATTTGTGTTTGTTTATGTGTGTAATTTACAACGGGTAAAACTACAACCAGGTATAAATCTCATTTAGTTACAGGCGTGGTTGTGGTTAGAGGTCAATTTGTGGGTGTTGCCTTGCTGTGCTTAAAGGAGTTCCTACATGTGGAGAGACAAATTTAAGCTGATAGGGAGCTAATTTAAGATTAAATGGCATAAGACACTCGAAGTGACACTCGGGTTCTGCAGATTTATTTAAATTGCTCTGAGATGTGGTTTAATCCTTACCTGTGTAAGACCGTAGGATCTGCTGCTTCATATTTAGTCAGGTATAGGTGGGAAGGTTGTACATTACTGCTCTTTTGTTTTAAAATAAAACTCTCTGGAACAGCTGTTTGGCCGAAGTTCAAGTTGTTCGTCCACTTTCTGTTTGCCAGTGTGGCTGCTGGACAGATTTGGCGCTCAAGGTGTCTGTTGGCTTGGTAGCGTTGACAGCTTATTTTGATGTCTTCAATAGGTCTGACATGAAATATCATCTTCCTCATTGGGACTAAAACCATCCCTGCTTCTTGTCAGCGAGTAAATCTACTTGTAAGTTTTGACCTGTTCCGGCAGGGGATTTGGACTAGGTGATCTCCAGAGGTCCCTTCCAAGCCCCATCATTCTGTGACATTGCTTCTGCTGCTCTCTACAGTGGGAGTGACCAACTTTTGCCTGCTCGAAGTACAGTTTAGTAGTTCGTAAGCAACTTACTACACCTGTTTGAGCATTTTCTTTATATCCTGTGTGATACAAAGCCAATAGCCAAAGCTTCTTCAAGTTTGCATTTTTAGAAAGTGGAAGAAAAGGTGGTTTGTTTTTAGTTTGTGTGCCTTTTCCTAAAGGATGGGTGAATGTGTGTGTGAATGTTAAACATGTGAAATTCATGCAAACTGTTGGTCTGAACAGCCAAATCTGGTCCAGAGGCTTTAAATCTAGCCAGCTCAAACCACAGGTAGCACTCCTTCCTCCAAATACAGGCAGGACCTTGGACTTGAGTGGTGTCCCTTGGCTCCTGCTTGTAGAAGTGCAGTGGTGGCAATGCTTTCTAGCTAGCTTATCGCTGTGTGTCCACAAAGACTGGCTTTAGCCTCTTAGAAGATGGAGAGAAGTTTCTCCAGGGAGCAACTAGTAGGATCTGCAATTAGGCTCCTGTTTTGAATTGCCTGTAGAGGACTTCTCTCTCCATCAACTTGAAAAGGAGAGACAAAGGAAACTGTTCTCTTGTCTCTGCTCTTACTAATGGGCTGAGAGAGTTGGGGGTGTTCAGCCTGGAGAAGACAAGGCTCCGGGGAGACCTTATAATGGCCTTCCAGTACCTAAAGGGCCTACAGGAGAGATGGGAGGGACTCTTTATGAGGGGGTGTAGCAATAGGACAAGGGATAATGGTTTTAAACTGAAAGAGGGGAGATTTAGATGAGATATGAGGGAGAAATTGTTTGGTGTGAGGGTGGTGAGCCCCTGGCCCAGGTTGCCCAGAGAAGCTGTGGCTGCCCCATCCCTGGAGGGGTTCAAGGCCAGGTTGGCCGGGGCTTGGAGCAACCTGGGCTGGTGGGAGGTGTCCCTGCCCAGGGCAGGGGGCTGGAACGGGATGATCAGTTGGAAAGGACAGAAGGTCACTTCCAACCCAAACCATTCTGTGATTCTATGATAACCCGCCCAGAACAGGCGCTGGCTAAACTGCCCAAATGCCTCTGCTCTTCCTGTTGTCTTCTCCCAGAATTTCCTTTGCTCCGCTTCCCTTAGCGGCTCAGAGCAGGAATAGGACAGCCTCCTAGATAGGTGAAAGATCCATTAGAGACATCCCAGAAGTTCTCTTAGCCCCGAGAAGTGCGTTGTATAGACACTGTGTTAACTTAAATATGGCTTCAGAGGGTGGGTGGTTGTATGTATCGATCATCAAAGTTAACGCTGCAGCAAGTGGATCGATTTAAATCAAAGTGGTTTAAATAGCAGGCAGGAACCTTTGGTTTGAATAACTGATCTTTAGTTTTGTTTTGCTCATGTATTTCTTAGGTTCTGCTGATAACTTCATAGTTTTCTGGCAGGTGTCAAGAAGTAACCTAGGCAATTACATTACTTCCTACACATTTATTACATGCCAAATTAGAAAATAGTTAATTCTCAGCATATTTCCCAGCTGATTCTTATTTACAAATAATGTCAAGCTACATTTGGATGGAAACTGGAATTCAGTTGAAAGTGTGGGTTTACTCGATGTTATGGCTGTGTTACACTTGTGTCAAAATACAGTTTTTCTTTTAAAATACACGTATTAAATACAGTGACTCTTGTCTGGATAAGGTAAATTTCACTAAATTTCTGGTTACCTTGTCCTTCAAAAACATAAAGCTGGCAGAGCTCATCGACTTACCTTATTCTTATTCCTCATTTAAAGCGAGAAACTGTTTTTCCTGCTTTCTGAATTCCCAACTGATTTCTCAACTTTGAAAGCAGTAGTCATTGAACTGAGCTAAATAAGCAAAGTAAAAAGAAAATATTTGTTCCTTTGTTCTTGCAGACAAGGATAGTGCTTGAAAGATGGGTTGGCACTTAATCAGACACTAGTTCCCAGTGCTTACTAAGTGACTTCCACCAGTTCACTGCCTTGATATTCTCTTTCCCTTGGAAAATTTTTGCAAAATATGCATCTTACTCATTTGGCTCACTTAAATTATTTTAAATTGGAAAGTAATTTTAAAGCTTTTTATTTTTAATCTGCATGACTCTGCAGTGTTGCAGATGCACCTTTGCGTGCGGGTGTTGCAGCTGTGTTTGGGAAACGAAGGGGATGTGTAACGGCAGACCCAGCCCCGTCAAATATCCTGGAGCGGAATGCGGGATGGAGAGGGTACTCTCCAATCTCTTCTGCTGCCTGGGGATCTTGTGCACGCACAGAGCAGCACTACGGGCTCTGCTCTGGGGCTTCCCATCCCCAATTTGGCCCCTCACCCATGATCAGCCCTTCAGTGGTACATGGGGCTGGGGACAAGGAACGAAGTGATGCTGTCCGGGAGCTGCCATGTCCCCTGCTGGAGGCTACGATCAAAGTGCTTTCCAGCTTTGAGTCCAGTCTAGGGGCTTTTCCTTCGGGGGAGGGGGGGGAAACCCTACTCCTGAAGAGTGTATATTCATCACCTGCAAGTCTGGACTCAGAAAAGAAGTGACCGTAAGTAATGTGCTTAAAATCATAGACTCATAGAATTGCCTGGGTTGGGGGGGACCTTTCAGATCAGTGAGTCCAACCATCAACCCAACTGTGACAAAAACCATCACTAAACTGTATCTCCAAGCACTATGTCTACCCATCTTCTAAATACCTCAAGGGATGACGATTCCACCGCTTCCCTGGGCAGCCTGTTCCAATGCTTAATAACACTTCCAGTGTAAAAAATTTTCCTAATATCCAGTCTAAGCCTCCCCTGCTGCAAAAATGAGCTCTCCTCTTAAGAGGATGTCTATGTGAAGTCCTTCAGCTGTTTAAATGATGGGATTTGGTTTGGCTTTTTTGTTGTACCTGCCCCTAAGTTTTTAGGATGAGTCTCTGGAAGATTGTTGGAAAGGAGCTACCTAAATGGCTTCTGTTGAAGGATATACATTCAGGGGAGGATGCTTGCTGTGTAACAGGGCTCTCTTGCTGGCTATTTTGAGCTTGTTTATCTTTTTTGATAATGCTTGCCCTGGCATCGTTCATAGCACTCCTTTAACTTTTAAAGGCTTTAAATGCAAGTTAAACATAGACCATCTACTTCTACTAAATCCCTCTTCCAAGCTCACGTGAGACATTAAAGATGGCAGCAGCATGTCCTTTTACTGACAAAGCAGTGGGCCTTGAGCCGGATGGCAGAGCCGCAGTCTGTAGACGCTAAAATTGGAATTAGTGCGTAAAGAATAAGAAATGGTTTGAACTCCACTGAAGGCAAGACGGGAAAGTCGCCCTGCAATCGCTAGAGCAGGAGCTCACTTTGCAAAATGAGCATTCTCAACAGATGCAACTTCTGTGCGGTAGTTAAAAATAAATTGTGAGGAGTTAAAAAAAAAAAAAAGTTGGGAAACAAATCTGGGCATCAGTTTATGGCAACTCGAGTTTTCTGAGTGTGTTGGGGAATGAATTGCTGAGATCTTGAGGCAGAAAATGTCTATATGCAGCCATAATAGCTTATTTGTCTCTCCTTTTGGGATATTAACTTTTCCTATTGCTTCGGTCTGGACTGTTTGCTCTCCTGAAATGAGCTAAACTCCGTCTGCTTTTTAAAAATGAGAAAAATGATGCTTTGCTACATACAGGGGTTTTGAGTAGGGTTTTTCTTTGCTGGTTTGTCCAGCTAGGGCTTTTTAGGACTCAGCATAATAATCTACTATTTTATAAAGTTTGCCTTTATTGTTCCATCTTGGAACAAATAAATGCCTTTATGATCTGAGTTTTGTCATGTAAAAATACTGTATTTTCCTATTGCGTGTTTTGTTTTCTTTACTAAGAAGTGATAAATGCATAGATTATAAATCACAGAATCACAGAATGGTTTGGGTTGGAAGGGACATTAAAGATCATCTAGTTCCAGCCCCCTGCCCTGGGCAGGGACAAATGCATAGATTTAGTTAAAACTCTCTTTTGGTTTTTATTCCTTCCCTCTTAGTTTGAAGTCAAAAGCATAAAGCTACTTAGGACCGATACCTTCCTGGTTTTTTTAGTAACAGATTCCTTTTTCCATCTTTTTTGTGTGTGTGTGTATGTGTTGGAGATACCATTTAAGCTCTGATCCTGAAAATGCTGAAGTATGCTAGTAATCCTGCTAAATCCACTTTGAATCTCCCAAGTGGAAAAGCTCACACAGTCAGGTTCATGCGTTCTCTAACCAAGAACTTTGCAGAATGGTAACTTTATATGAGAAGTTGCAGCACTGCTTAATCTTTAAAGTACCATAAGACTTTAAAATGTATTGTAATTGGATCAAAATGACCGTGATACAGTTATTAGCTTTGTGCTGTTGCCTTAAAATGTTTGCATTTTAAAAAAAACCTGCTTGGTACTTGAGACAATCCTGCTTGGTACTTGAGACAATCTTGCTTTTGTGTATAATAATAAAAAAAAAAAAGGTAAAAGCACTCAATGTTTACTCTTCATTTTTGAGAACTGTAGTTTGTGTAAAATGTTGTGCATGCAAAGCATCCACTATATTCTTAGTAGCAGGTTCCTGTGCTGTCACAACATGCTTGATAATAATTGAAATTTAAGTTGTGTGATCCTGACATGCTAAGTTTCCTTTACGCACTTGCCCCCTTTTCCAGCATTTGCTTTCCCTGTTGTCCCTTGAATTAGAGGATGCAGGAGAGGTGAAACAATGGAGTGAAGAGTTGGTATTTTGAAGGGTGGTTTATGAGAGGATTTGAACAGTATCAGAGTCACCTGAAAGTTTAGGTAAAGAGTCTGAGCGTTGAGGAAAGTCACAGTTTATGCAGAAAACAGCGATGCAGGCCAGGGAGAACTGGTAGGAGACTCTCGTTTGTCCTTAGCACAAGAAGGACATGGACCTGTTGGAATGGGTCCAGCAGCAGGCCATGAAGATGCTCCAAGGGCTGGAGCCCCTCTGCTGGGAGGACAGGCTGAGAGAGCTGGGGGGGTTCAGCCTGGAGGAGAGAAGGCTCCGCGGAGACCTTCCAGCCCCTGCCAGTCCCTCAAGGGGCTCCAGGAAAGCTGGGGAGGGACTCTGGAGCAGGGAGGGGAGCCATGGGATGAGGGGGAATGGTTACGGTTAGGTTTTAAACTGAAAGAGGGGAGATTGAGATGAGATATTGGGAAGAAATTTTTCACTGTGAGGGTGGTGAGCCCCTGGCCCAGGTTGCCCAGAGAAGCTGTGGCTGCCCCATCCCTGGAGGGGTTCAAGGCCAGGTTGGCCGGGGCTTGGAGCAACCTGGGCTGGTGGGAGGTGTCCCTGCCCAGGGCAGGGGGTTGGAACTGGATGATCTTTAAGGTCCCTTCCAACCTGAACCATTCTATGATTCCAGCCTTCACAAGCACAAAGATTGGTAGGTTCTCGCTAATGTTTTCGTTGCCTTTAGAAAAGGCAGTTTTTCTTTAATGAAGGAGAGCCTACACTATGTTAATCCCCGCTTTGGTCCAATGATCAATGCGGGAAACAGCATGCTGTGAAAATTTACCACTGTAGATCAATAGCCCCTGGCTACCCAACTGTATTAACGATAATTGATGGGCTGAGGGGATCTTGTAAACACTTGTTTGTCCCATCAGCATGTTTGCTTGTTTGTTAGTAAGGGTATCTACAGAGCCACTGTCAGCTGTAATATATTTCTAGTTTTGCTTGGGATTACTGCAGAATGTGCATTCGTTTGTCTTTTAAACCACTTCAGCATCCCGAATATGATTAGACATCAGTTATGGAAATACATTAGTTGATGGTGAATTTTATAAATTTTTAAATAAGAACACAAAAGCCTTATTTATGCTGGGTAAATTGAGATTTAGAGAAATATCCAGCTAACTTTGGCCCCTAGATGACATTTTAAGGGATAAACGATCAAGGTTATGCAAATGAGTGAATTGATCAAAACTGGTGATTTGAATCACTTTGATTTACATCAGCAAGAGGGAAGCTTTGATTTAAATCATTGATTTTAATCTTGTTTTGGGGTTGTACTTTCATTATTTTCCTAAAAACAGGTTGATTTTCATTGGCTGGTAAGTATTTGAAGCATGTTTATTTGCAAACAAGTATAGCTCTTAAATTAATTTCTTAATTTCTTTCTTTGGGCAGGAGGGGGAATGCTTAACTGGTAGGGTAAGCAGGGCAGGAACATGTCCTTAAGCAGGTACATAACTTAACAAATCCTCATTTAAATTCTTTAACATTTACGTTTTCTAGAAGTGGCAAATAAGCTTGATGTAGGTGAGGATTGGAACGGAATGTAAAAACTCAGTGTTTTGAGATTTGTTGTTAAATGTAGCTATCTTAAAAAGACAGCTTTTGTCTTTTAAATAAAAAAATGTCAAAAAGGTCTCATAAATGTTTTACGTTTTAAAACTGTTTCATTAAACAAAGAAAGCATTATCTGCAGTTAATGAACTGAACTGCTTCTGGATACCATGTCCTTAAAGGTTTGAGAGCTGGCAGATCTTATTCTCTTACCTCGTTTATTATTCACAGATTAGAAGAGGAAAACAAGCTTTCCTGCTTCACTTTTTTTTTTTTTAAATTTTTAAACTCCCAGTTGGTTATTCAGCTTTTGAATGAACAAGTCATTGATTTGAATTGGATGAATAAACTAAAAGGAACAAAATATTTCTTATATGTGCAAAAGAGGGCAAAGCGGTTTAGCTCTTGAGACTCTCCTTCCAGGTGCTTCTGCTGTACCGTACAGGAGTTGCATTTATTTCCCTCCCTTCCTCGCCTCCCCAGAAGAATAAATAACTATTTTACATGAAATGTTATAGTAAGCTTATGCTTTGGAATAGTTATTCAAAATTTTAGTAGAACTTTTTAAAAAGTAACCTAAAAATGTAATTCCAAAATATTTTTTTACTCTTCTCTTATGAAATCTAATATGAATGCAAATAATTTCCTAGCATTTTTTTTTTTTTGATTGTGAATGCAATCTAGGGTTGGTAATCAAGGTGGAAGAAATATACTAAGCTCGTTTTCAGCATGGAATACATATTGGCTTTCTTTTTTTTTGTTTTTTATTTCTTCGCAAAAGGAATTTAACAGCAGATTTTTTTTTTATTAGTATTTTTAGCATAGAAAGTGGGTGTCTCGCAGACAAGTTCAAGTGGTTTGGTCACTGTTTAAACTCGCAAAGCTAACGAGGCAGGCAGACGCAGTTCTGTTTTCCTGTGATTAAAAACAAAAGTCGTTCACAGTTTTATTTTTTTGTTCCTAGACCACAAGCCTTGTTGAAGCTGTAGAGCAATTATAATGAAGATTGAATGAGAACAGACAAGAGACACTGGTCTGTTTAGATTTTCGGTTACATTTATTTTATTAAAATTGATGGGATGATGACAGTTTAGTCTCAGCTGTAAAGAGCACCTTAAATCCTTCAGTAATTAACTATTTGCTTATTGCTCTAGGTTCTCAGGCACTGCATAAATGTTTACCGTTAGGAAGAAAAGCAACAGTTTTGGGTGAAGCTGATGATACTGTCCCATCTCCCTCAACACTATCAAACCTGTGATACTTCTTACAGCACAGTGTTCGTGCTCTGCTGAAAACTATGTCAGTGTTTGGCTGGAAGATGCTGCAGGGCCTCTCCCTTTCCCAGGAAAAATAAAATAGAATTAATTCTCCAGAATGTGCTTTTCTACTTTTGTACCGCCTTAAAACAAATGCCTCGCCGTGTTGATTTACCGGCACTCTGCTGTTGCATTTGCTGTACTGTAAATCAGGGCGAAAAGTGAGGTCCCAACGTTTTGTCACTCTCAGTTTCACTGGAATTCTGTATTGTCGGGTCGTTCATTTGCTGCCATTTGTGTTCCTCCGTGATGCTATGATAAATAGCTTTACCTTCTGTCACTTAAGTGACTGCTGCTGGAAATGACAAAGCAATACCTTTACCAGGCTCATTCAGATCTTTAAGCTCTGTTTAATAAGTGAGAAAATACTTACTTTTTTCTGATGAGGGAAAATAGCCTTTATATGCATGCCAAGTACTGTCGCTGTTCAGATCTGTAAAACTGGAAGGAGGAAGTCATGGTACATATGACCTTATGGTAAGCTACAGATGTCTGTTACATCCTTGGGTGCTTTACGTCCCACATCATAGATTAGATTTTTAATTCTCTGTCTCAAAAAACCTTTGCTCGTATCTGAATACAGAGCACAAGTTGGTGGCTGATGCAACGTCCTGAGCCAGTTTATAAGTATTGGAACATCCATTTAGGAATAAAAACAATGGTGAGACAGAATAGAAATATGAAAAGGTAAAGAGAAATTAAGTGGTAACTGCTATTTACCCATATTCATAATACAGAAAGTGCTAGACGTAAAATGAAATGGAAAAGGGATCCTTCAGGATATGTGCCAGCCTTGATTAAAGTTGGAGGAATTCTTGCCCGTTGCTGTGGAACACCTGATACTGTTACATATCTGGTCCCTCAGAAATGTGGTTATAGGAGTAGACATACAGATTGTGGTCTTTGATTACTGTTAATCAGCCATCAGAGAGGCAGTTCCTGACCAGCTGTAGGACGTTCTTTCCCTTGCTCAGTTGGAGAGACAAACAAAACCGGGACGGGAATGTGGGGCAGGAGCAGGAGTGGAAACAAGAAGTTGTGAGGGAAAAGTAGAAGCCGAAAATGCAGCAGTAAAAGGATGGAGAGGTGAGTTGTGAGAGGATTTTTACAGCAGAAGGAAAGGGCAAGGATGTTTAAAGCGAAACCTTTAATAACCCACCCACTAGCCTAGAGTTGTTCAAACCCGATGTGAAAGTTTTTTGTAAGGAAATGAGGAATAAGCTGGTTTTTGTGTCGGCTGCGGGGAGTACAAGAAATAGCCGACCTAATTTTCAGCAAAACGTTGGTGTTAGGAAAATAATTTCTAACTGCGTTGGCCTTCTGGAATAACTCACTTGGGGAGGCTTAATATTCTGGTTGCTCTTCCCTGAGTTGCTGAAGGCTTTTCCTGCCAGTAAGTTCATCTCAATGCAGCAACAGTTATCTGTAAAGTCTAAGTGATCCTGCAATAAAAGGGCCTTCTTAATCAAAGATGGTGAAGTCGGAGACAGTCAGTGCTTTCAGCGTTGGCATCCTGTTCTGCTAAGGCAATCCCACGTAGGAGGAAGACAGACACAAAAAGTGATTTGGCTGCAATGCAGCAAAACAAATTCTGGCCAAATTGTGGACTTGGAGTTAATGGGTACACAGTGTTACTCTGCGAGTCTCTAATGCTGACTGGAAATCGTGGCGAGTTTGTAGTCTGTTAACTACTTAAGGCTGTTTTGTTATTTCAAGTTTGGCTTCCGCTGGTGAGAAATGGGGCAGTTCCATGCCTTATATTTCAAAACTACAAACATTTTAAGAATATGAAAGGTAAATCTTACTGGCTTGCTTTAGAGCAGCTGTGAGGCTGCGATCTAATGCATTTATATGCGTGCGTGTGTCATCCCTCCTTCTCCCCCGGCCAACTGGATGTTGACTTATGGTGTCAGTTTTCTCCTTGTAGATGTTGAGCGAGTCTTTTCTGATGTACCGAGTTTTACAATACATTCACGCGCTCTGGCTTGTGGAATGGCCGTACATAAATTGTGCCCAGGACGTTTAAGAACATAATATCCCTGCAGGGTCAGACTGTCGGTCAGACTAGCCCAGTAGCCAGTCTCTGATTACAGTAAAAACACTCCTTGCAGAAACTTGGCTTTTATCTTGCAGTTGAAGAAGTGGCAGAAGACACGCTCAGGGTTTCAGCTTCATATATGATGACTGACAAAGTTCAGGCCATCAGGCGTCCCTTCTCCGCCCTTGCCCAAATCTCTGTTACCAGTTTTCCCCATAAGCCTGCTTTACTTGGCCCGGTTTCTGCAGCTCATCTGTGCAGCTCGTCTCAACAAGGCCACTTGCTGGTTCGTGACTGGTCAGTCTCAGTCATAGGTAAGAATGGCTCCAAATTCTCTTTTTACAGGTTAAGAGAGTTTTTTAGACCAATCCTATTTGGTTTTTTGCCATGAACTTTATATTCCCAAGTGTTGGGCATGAACAATCTTTTGAAATAAATGGATGCTGTTATTTACAGCATCAAATATACAAAAAACCCCCTGTTATTAAATCAGGTTTTCGTAAAGTGAAGGGGTAGATTCTGTCTTAAGGGTATAAGATGTATTTATTCATTCCACATTTCTCAGCTTTTCTTTTTCCACTGTTCTTTCTATCAACTGACTCCAGGAACCAGAGCTTAAAGAAGAGCAAATGCTAACAGCTGTGCTAAGGAGAGTGGGAGAATGGCTAAGATTTTTACTTTCTGATTTGGATTCTAAAAAAAGTCCTAAAAGAAGAGACTGTTAAAGTTATCCTGCTATTTTTTTCTATTTTTTCCAAATCCTTAAATGGGAAGTGCAGGGAATCAGCCATCATTCTCTAGTCATTAACCTTCTCCAGTGACCCAGGCAGTTCACCGTATGCATCGTACTTCTCTTGTAGAGCTCATTATGGGTAGTCCAAGCACCTTAATGCCAGCAAGGGGGGACAGGGTAAAACCATCCCCTTCAGATTTTGGAATGGGGTTGGTGGCCTGTGTTTGAAAGGTTTAGCTGTGTCGCTGTTGATGGAGGGGCAGGATGATTTCTACTGGAATAGTAATATTGCATAGAGGACAGTGTCAACATGGTGAGGCATTACTTACTTCTATATACTTCTTTCCCTGTTTCTGTAGGAATAGCAATAAGAGCATCTTTATGTTGCTGTAGAGAGATGAGGGAGGAAATTAGATCAGTTTAAGTAATACAATATTGTAATTTTCTAGAGTGGAAAGGCCCAGGTTTGAGGCTTAGGTAATATTGGGTCGTAACGTCTCCCACTCCGTTGGCTTGCTAAGATCCTGAAAGGATTTTGTGTGCGCTCTGAATGAGTGACATCTTGGAGTCACACCATGCACACTCTGTCGTGATAATTCACCAAGCGCACTGTTGCGTTCCGTCCCCCACCCCCCCATGCCCACCCCCCAAGATTTCACTTTTAAAATAACTGTTTTAAGATACCTTGCCCATTTGATAACTGGCATCTTCTTATAGAGACATATCGTCCCTTCTGATTCTCTTTAGCTAGAGACAGTAGATATTTTTAATACAAGGTGAATCTGGGAAGATCCATCTATTTTGGCTACTAGACGAGACAGAACTCGTAACCAGTGCATGCAGTGATCTTGTGCTCACTTACATCCTAAAAAAAAAAGCATTAGATACTTGTTTAGAAAGGTGGAAATGGAGGGAGGGATGTAGTTTATGGTCTCCAAGCGCCTTGAAAGACTGCTGTCCTGTTTTGTTCTCTAGAGGATCTTGCAGCAGTCTTACTGCTGTAAGTTTTGAATGTCGTCCAGGAGTTCTTTAAATTATGACTAACCTCAGTCATGAGAATTTAGTGGTGTTTTCAATGGTAAGTCATATTTAAACAGGGGTTAAACTGGCTTAACAAATAGTATCCTTGTGTGGCTGGGGAGAGAGATTTATATAACAGATAAATGCGCCAGTACATTATCAACTGGATGCAAAGAATCATAAAGATCTAAGTAATAAATGAAGCTAAGAGTACCCCTTTATCTAAGTCAGTATTTTGGATAATATTCATAGAACTAACTAAAAAGAAAGAAATTCATCCTACAGTCTCCTGTGCTTGGCAGCAGAATTGTTAGTCAGCAGGAATGTGCAGAACTTTGTGAAAAATTGTTTTTTAGATAATTGCCTGTTGCAGACCGTCTAGAGGAACTCACATTTTATTTTTGGCATATTGCATTAAACAGTAGCTTTTACATTTTAGGACTGATGTGTTGATTTATATATCCTCCAGTCCTCTGGTGGCCGTCCAGTTTCCAAACTTGGATACTTCTGTTGAGTAACTAGAGTCAAAATTTTCAGTTCTCAGGTAGGAAGAGAAGCTTTCCAAGGTAGTACCAATCCAGGGCACAGGAAAATGGTAAGATGATGAGTGTGATAGGTCTAAAAGCATGCATAGGAAAGGCTGTATGCTCATTCCCATCTGGATTTCGGTGTGTATACCTGTGAATTGGTTGATTATCCCTCTAAGCAACGTCCATGCACTTACGGAATGCCAGGAAACTTATCTAAAAGCTCAGAATCAAAATGCAAGTAATGTGTGAATTATAAAGCTTTGGGTTTTCTGTCATTGCCCTAAAAATGGGAAGCTTGTAGCATGGGCAATAGGGGTAAATGAAACAGTAGCTTATTGCTGGTATTGTCGGTTGTTAGTGTCACCGCTACACAGGAGATATTGCACGGATCTTTCTGAATTATAACTGTTAGAAACTTGTTAGCAGTCTGTGTTGCAGCGGGACGTACCGGGAAAGTGTGGTTCCCACCTGTGGTGATGCAGCCTTGAAGCAGGTTTTGGGAGGATGCTGCCGGCTCATCTGTGGTACCACAGCGGCCGGCAACAGAAGGGGTAGAAGCACGCATCCACACCACAGAAAGTCTTACGGCTTTTTTTTTTTAATTGGCAACCATTGTAACTTTAATTCATATCTGAATTACACATGTGTGTAAAACCGCCAGGGTCCTGGGTTTCTCTCCAGCAGCTGCTTCTCTTTTTTTTGAGTGGGATGAGGTTAATGGACACTGTATCGTTTATTTGGCTTCAAAATAAAATGTGTATGTGTGTATAAAAATATATAAATATAAAAACCCCTCCGGAGGTCTGAATGGTAAATTGTTAAGAATCTTCCGTGATCTTTGAAAATACAGGGTATAGCATGGAGACAGAGCAACAGAAAGCCACGTCTAGAAATGATGAAAGTCAGGGCTGGAATAATTCTTCAGATGGTTTCTGTTCGTGGTGTTATCGCTGTACAGCAGAGTGGTCTGCAGCTTTGAAGGCAAGTCAGCCTTGCTCTGAGACGATCTCTTTTGAAGTGCTGTTTGAGCTGTAGGTACCTGACCCGTTTGGACAGGAGCGAGTGGGTACCTTGAGAGACTGCATGAAAGGGCAGAGAGCTCTGCTCGGGAAAACAGCTCCAAGAAAACGCTTGTGCAAAAAGGGTTTAGAAAATAGCTGTCTCGTGGCTGGGAAGCGTTTTGGTTAGGGGTGAGTTTGTGGGGTTTTCTGAGATTTCTGTAGATTGTCAGTCCAGCAGATAATACAGATTCACACAAGCCCTGGATGTGGCACTGGTTAGTTTGGGGAGCAAGGGGAAATTGCTCAACAGCCCGTAGATGTTACAGAACAGCTCAGCGCTCTGGAAAATATGAAATGCCCGAAGGTGAGGAATAAATGAATGTTTTGCTAGCTGTCATCTTGGCCACTTTCCTGCTGCTTCCCCTCGCACCAGACTGGACCCTGTGTTAAAGCAAAGCACAAATGTCGCTTGGTTCAAAACCAGCTATGATGGATAATCCGTTTTCTGCTTGTTTCTGGAAGTGGAAAAACTCCATGGATCAATCAGCTACGAGAATAAATTGATGGCAACTCTGCCTGTCTTCAGTACAGATGATTTGTTCTAATTCTTCCCATCCCTTTGCCTTCCGTCTCTCACAGTTAGCAAGTTCCCTGTAGAAATTGCCTTCGTTCAGTTGCATTACATTTGAAAACAGAAAGTTTTCAGAGAAGTTAGCAAGTGAAAACAGGGTAGGTAATGGTGGCCGTAACTGTAGCCTTTGCTGCCAACGACAGCTATAATTATATATGGGGCACATACATTCTAGGAGATGCTTCCCATTTAAACCACACTGGTTTCAGCATAGACCAAATTTAGGATCTAAGCGCGGTGACCATAGCACTCGCTGTATCTCTAATTCCATCTTCTGCCATCTACTGTCTTTCGCAAATGCTCAGTGAGACTTTTTTTTCCTAGTTGTTCTATGGAACAGCTTTGATTTTTCACACTTTGTGGTTATTTTAAGCTTCAGAAAACAATAAGAATGTACTTTTCTTTTTTCCCCCCCCTCTTTCCTCTGTGCTTTTATGAAAGCAGAATCTGTGTAGATAAAGCACAGTTGATCTGTTAGGGATTACTGTTTCTCGGTTATTCTTTTGCTCTTGCATATCATGCCTTTATGTAGAAGAATATTTAAAGGTGCCGTGTAGAACAGCGAGATGAAAGCTTCTTTGTGCATTGAAGAATTCTGGTGTCACAGGAGTCCACCTGTTCTCCTGTAACTTTTTTTTTTTTTTTTTTTAAAATGAAGTTTATTTAAAGTGAATTTCAGTGCTCATAAAAGCTGCTGGGTTTTGACAGCCTTAAAGATTGAAAGGCTGTCCCCACAGGTGGTGGCAGCAGCACTGTGGCCTGGTATTCAGAGCACAGGAGTAGGAATCAGAAGATCCACATTCTGTTCTCATCTTTATAGCGGGTGACCTTGAGCCAAGTAGCGTGTTGCTGAGGCTCAGTTCTCTGTGGAGAATTTTACCCCAGCTCATGAGGACACTGTAAAGATTTGCTACTCTCTTAGGAAAGAAAAGACAAGGATAAAAACTTCTTGCATCGTCATCAAGCAACAGACCTCATCCCCAGTCTGCCAGCAGTGAGAATAATTGGCAGTTTTCAGGAGAAGATATTACCCAACAGCCTGTTAAAAGTCTCAGAATAAGTGGAAGTTCTTTTGTCCATGCAAAATTCTCTAAGAGGAGCTAACCAAACCAAACTGGTTTCATGCAGGTCCAAAAAGACTCTTTCTGTTGGTGTGTCCTACATGAAATGTTAGTAATTTTTGCTGAGACTTGAGCCGGATCAATCTGGAGGTCCAACTGATGTAGCATTGTGTGTCAAGTCGCGGTCAGTATTGGACAATTAATGCACCTATCCAGCTTGCAAAGCTATTCCTCTGATTAAGTGCAAGAGGAGTTTTCTTTTTGACCCTTTCAGGCTATCAGCTTAATTCCCAGAAGCTTCAGATTTAATTACCCATATCATTACCACAACATGCATAGCTGCAGATTTTATTAATGACCATAAAATTATTGAATTCTCTTTAAAATGAATGCAGATTCCCAGCCAGGAGGTCCTTTCACACATTAGCTCTAGCGCAAGTGAATCCCACAGGTTGGGGCAGCACCTTCCATGTCCTTCTGTCAAATGCCGAGCCTCGCTCATCCCTCTTTCTGCACCCGATTTCCTCCTGATTTACCAACCACTAGTAACGCTCTTCTGCAGTCCTGTCACCAGACTCGGCTATTCTTGCCTCTAAAATGATAGCTGAGCCCATTTTTACCCGTTTAGCATCAGACTGACCTTTACACCTCTCTCTTTCAGGCTCCTTCCGCTCACTGCGTTGCTTTTGTTCTTATCCCTAAAATGTTCTTTAATCCATTTCAATTTCTTTTCCCTGCGCGATGCTTTATGAGTTTGTAAATCAGTCTGAGTGGTACAAAATCAAATGCTTTCCTGAGATCCTGATAAGTTACGTCCACTGTTTCACTCTTGTCTAACCTAACGATTTGGTCGTATAATAAAAAGGATTTCAGCAGATTTGTCAGGCATGACCTTCCTTTTATGAATCTGTACTGGATGTCCTCTACTAAATTATGCATTTCCAAATGTTCTGCAATTTTGGCTTTTATCAACACTTCCAATACATTCCCACAGCTGAAGCCGGATTTCCTGCTCTAAGAGAATTCAGCAGAACTCTGCCACAGCCCAACAAAATTCATCAGTTTTTCAGAATTCTCCATAATAAAACTTCTCTCTTTTCTACTTTTTGTCCTCATCTTACTGGATTCTTGACGTTGGAATGAGTATTGTTTTATATAGCTCTGAGAGTACTGTGCTGTCAGGAAATAGCCGTCTCGCCATTCATAGTTCAGCAGGTTTGCATGTCACATGTGGACTGAGTTGCTGGGCCTCAGCCCAGTCGCAGGTGGGCGGATGCAGCCTGGTAGCTCATGGTTGCGATTTGGTTCCAAGCTTCCTAAATAATTTCATTTGAGACTGGAGGCCACTTCACCTCTCTGTGCATCTGTTGATTTTTCTGGCCTGCTTCCTAAAGAGTGTTTTACATTGCAGGCTTGCTCTCTGCTTCTGTCTGAATGTGTATGTGCGAGGGGGGGAGGGAAACTCCAAATCCTTCAAGTGTTCTTGCTTAAAGCCCTTACGCTTGTGCTTATGCCCGCTTTGAACATATAGCTTGCCACTTGGGCCATGCTTCCAAATACGGATTTCTCTTGGAGGTATGTTCTGACCCACCTACTTTGCACTGCAGATATATTTAGCAAAGTTTTGCCGTAAGAGTCCTACGGTGCTGTCCCAAAGCTGTCATCTGCTCTTCAGCCTACCTCTTTCCCAGTTACCTTCCATGCGTCAAAAGCCGCCTGCCAAAGTCCTGCGTCTGTGGTCAAGGCTTTCTGCTGCTTTTTTGGTGGCAGGTAGAGCACAGAAGCTGAACAGCCCTGTCCTCCCCCTGCGCTGCTGGCTGGGCAGCGCAGCTCGACTAAACTTGGCTTAATTCCTCCCTGTCTGCAGCAAGGATCATGGGTTCTAGGAGAAGCCCCCAAAGTTATGCGTGAGACCAGCAGAATTGGAGACTTCCACAATCAAAGCCTCAAAGTAGGGGGGGATGTTTTTGGTTTTTTATGGATAATACACAAGTGGGTATGTAATCCTTGCCCCCAAGCCTGGCTCATACAAGGCAAAGGTGCTGCTCAGCCCGGTTGGGTTGAGAGCAGCACAGGAGGCTCCTGCAGTCGGATCCGATGCCGGAGGAGACCATCTGGGGATGGGTATGTCTTAAGACCACAGGGAATGCACCTTTTTTGGCCTGAACCCAGCCTAGAGCAAAAGTAGCACTAGAATACTGATTGGGTACGTGTCTGCCCGGTATCTGCTGTTTATTGCAGGAGGAAATTACCAAGTTGTAGAGATACTTAAGTTACGACAAAATTACGGACGACATGGCATTTAATGGGCTGGCTTTTCTTTAGAAAGCCAGATTCTGCCTCCCTCCTCCAGTCTTCCTGTTAGATGTCATCCAAGATGGATTCCAAGTGCAGAAAAAAAATTAAATAAATAAAGCAAGCAAACCTGCACCGAGTGAATCATTCCTACTAAATTTAAACCACTTATTATGGGGAGGGAGGGAAAAAAAAAAAAAAAAAAAAAAACCAAGAAAAAAACCACCCCTTGGATTACAGGTTTAGCAAGCGTGAGCACATATTTCAGCATGTATTGCTGTATTTGTAATTGCCAAACTACTGATTTCTTGGAACTCCGCTATTAGCATTGTTAAGCAGTGTTCCAGACAGTCACTCCTATAAATCCCTGTTCATATGTTAAGCAGGAGAAGGCCTTTGCGAGAATAATACTGAGCTGGCGAGCGATCTCCCACCTGGGGCGCGCTGTCTAGGCTGGAGGGACAGATAGCGGGAGGAACTGTGCCTGCTCTTGGGATGTCCTCCTTGGGCGTCCAGGTGATGTTTGCTTCAATGATAGTGCCACTTCTGATAGGTGTTCGGGAATTATTTATTTGTACGTACACGTAAGAGAGTAGATGAGGTTTCTGTACAGAGTACACTTGTAGCAGTAAGGCCTGTAGTTTACCGATCTCTTCCTCTCCTTCATATGCCGTTATCATGGAATTCAGGCAATGAGCAACCACATGAAAAACACCTCAGACAAACACATGGCCTTCTCCTGGACAGATATTGTTCTTTTTCAAGCATGCTGTTCCACATAATGAAGCCTTTTGAACTCTGAAATTGTGAAAGTATATTGCTAAGTGCCCCCTTTTTAAATTTTATTTTCATAACACCAATAAAACCAGAATGTTTTCATCACTGCTAGTCGTCGTGTCTGTGTCTTCTAAACTAGTCAGTGGGTAGAAACAAGATGGAGTCTCCTGGGAATAAACCTGCCAGGGTACAGCTTTACCTCGGACAAAGAAGATTCCCCTCTTCCTCTCGCATCTGCTGAACCATGTACCTCTGCAGGGGTGAGGGAACCCCACGGCTTTTCTGGCAAAGCATGCTAAAAAGAAAACTTGGATCAGACTGTTTGCTTGACATAGATAATACCTTTAGAGTTGGAACTGATGAACACCTGGGTCATCAGAGAGGAAGAAGAGGGGAGAGCAGAAAAGGAGGGTAGAGCCACAGGCCAATATTTTTAAGGGCAACCAGTTGACAAGGGCCTGGGATGGAGAGGGGCACGGAGACTTGTTTGATCTGCTGCGGGGGCGAGGATGCATCTGCCAGATCCCAGCCCAGTTCCAGCATTGCTGGTGAACCCGTGGATTCTCTGATAGCTAATCCTACTCTGAAGTGGACAACAGATGGGTGCCCTACGACTGTCCCTCAAACCTCCCTTCAGTCATAAGGCAGAGGGCAGACGTGAGCGAGACTGCCATGCTTATGGTCTCCTTTTATGGCACAATGTTATGCAAGCTTGTTTGGGGCTGGAAAAGGGTTGCATGCTTATTTTACTACAAATAACTGAGAACTTGCAGAGCTTTTCAGAACACCGTTTAATGTTTTGTAAAGTTCCTAACTGGTTTACTGTTTGTGCAGCGTGTTATCAGATTACTGTTTGGGAAAAGGGGATAGTGATCTTAAATCCAAAACCTGTTTTTAAAAAGATGATACTTCTCTTAAATTTTATGCAATACAGTTGCTATTGTGAAGTGATACCACATTTCTCTCAATACTTTTATGTTCCCTACAGCAATGCAAAAATAAAGGATCGTAAGGCATTACTTATTTCTCTTCTGTGCTTGCTCCTGGTGCTAGTCATGCCAGGTACACTACTGGTTTCTTTTCTTAAATCAGCAACTGGGTGTAGGTTCTTCAGCTGAATATGCATCTCTCTTGCATTTGGGCATCTTCCATTGGGCACCTTGATATTTGCACAGGATTGGGGAGTAGCAGTTTTCTGTCCTGCCAAAGGGTTTGCGGTACTCCTGTCTTGAATGAATATCCCTCTGTCAAGTGACCTGATGGCAAGTACAGTTTCTGAATTCTGCTAAGGAAGGTTTGGTGGCATCTACTAAAGTGCGTAGGGGTTCCCTGGAGAGTCATGGATGAAGGAAGGTCTCTGCCTATCCAGGCCGATGAGTGGTCCCTTTTCTTGGGGCTGTTCTACATTTTTGCAGTACCTCCCATTTTTGTGCTCTTGAACTTGCCTGTCACTGGCCGTGACCTGCTTAGCAACTGAGTGTTAGTCTTCATGTTGGACGTCTGTGTGCTCCTTGGGATGAGCGAGCTGCGGGTCTGAGTGGAATTGACAGCTGAAGAGGAAGGCCTGTTATTAAAAGGCTATACTCACTTTAGGTACGCTATCTAAACCTGCAAGATCAAAAGCCAGGCTCTGTAAGTGCTGATTCTAGTAGCCTTCATTAGTGGTTCTCTAGACATTGAGAAAACTAGTATGTTTTCTGATGTTTGTTTGTCCAGTTATTAGCACGCTGAGATTAGATTTTTCAAAGCTTTATGGATGAGATGGATGTTCTGGAGGCACTGCTGACCATCTTGGACCTGCAGGATGCTGCGCTTCTGGTGCTGGTTTTCCTTCAGTTGGGTACCTCTTGCTACGTGTGGTGTGCAGGGCAACTCTGGCAGGTTCTCCTCCAACATGAGTGAGCTCCCCACTGAGATCTGGAAGCCATAATAGCGATAGTTTCTTTTGTTCCCAGTGTGCACTGTTGGGCATAGTGTTCTTGGTCTGCATCCTGGTGCACCCAAGTTGCAGTCAAACTGGGTGCCAAAACCGATACTCGGTGCTAGCTGGACTAGGGAGATGGCAAACCTGGGGCACTTCAGGAGGTCAAGTTCTTCCATGGCATACTGCATAGTGATTCATTTGAGCGGTTCCATTTGGTGGGAAATTTAACTAAGGGCATTATTACGGTCATAACCACACAGGTATGGACTGCACGTGAGCATACCTCCATAGACTTAGTAGGCAGAGATCCTCACATCTAACGATATTCTGCAATAGAGGTGTACTCACAGCATGCAGACATTATACTTGGCAACGTAGAATCTCGTTTCAGTTGGCATATCCAGTGCTACTGTGTCACTGTATTCCTAGCAGAAGACTGTCAAGGTAATTAGTGTTAATTGGGATCTTTTTTGAATGAGCCTCTCATTTATTGTATGTTTGGCCCAGGCTTAGACTCGAGGATTTGGCAATCTCCCATCTGCAGCTTTGTCCAGATGAACGTATATGCCTTATGGTGTACATATACACAGAGTTCAAGGTATAATCCCTGCCGTTGGCATGTAGGTGCTTTAAATCTTCATGCTGCTTTAGGGTACGTCTTGTCCATTGTGGCTCTGTAGGAATTTGCTGGGATGGGATGGCTCCTTCAGCTCTCTGCTTTTCCGTGTTGTCTTCATGACAGCTTCTACTGTGTTCTAATGCAGCATCAGACATTTCGAACTGAACCCCCCGACTGAGAGTCACCATCTCCTTAAATTCTCTCTCACGTGTGAATGACCATTTTGCTCTTCCTCAACTGTTTCAGTGCTCAAACTGATGTATGTGGGTTACGATAACCTATTTGATCATTACGGAAGTGGTCTTTGTAGCAGCCGTTAGCTATCGCTGCCAGCCATGAGTCCGCGTGCATTGCTGCCAGTCTTCTGCTGTCGAGATTCACTTGTAATTTTAGCCAGAAAAGTTAATTCTTGTCTGGCCTTTGGTTCTAGGCAAGTTTTTAGATGTGATTGGAGGGGACAAAGTACTGAAATTCAGGAGGTACAACTGCATAGGTGCTTGGTACGTTGAGACCTGAAGCTCGTTTGTAAGCAGTGTTGAATATTTAACCTGGGGTTCTCTGCCGGAACGTGTCTACAGGTGTATCTTGGTGACAGCATTGGATTTTCCAGCTGTCGTTAAGGGCAAAGCAATACTAAATTATGTCCTTTTACTGGGACTGCATTGCTTTTTGTCTGTCTCTGGGACTTCTGGAGTAACTTGGGGTCCTTTCCAGTGAAACGCAGATGAACTTTTCTGCCGTTCTGGAAGCCTCAGGTGGGTTTGGGAAACTTTGTGATTTTGTGACCTCAGTCTTTGTAGAGCGGATCGGTTGCTCATCCGCCTGAGACGGGAGCCTGGCCTCCTGCTCGCGCTCTAGGCAATGCCACTAAATTTGGGTAAGGAGGTTTCTCTTGTGTGGGGTTGGAGAGGGAAAAGGAAAGAGAAACAATGTTGACTGCACTCCTTCACTAATTGTTGTGTGGAGATCTACCGCAGGGCATGTTGTGGAAACAATGATTTACTTGCTTTCTTTTTTAAGTGTACCAACTGTGGCTTTGTCATAAGACTGAGGCATGTGTTTTCTAAAGGGGAAAAGCCTTGTTTTGGTGGTTTCCCTTCAGTTAAAAGAGTTCTGAGGAAGAAGAGGATCCCATCAAAAATTTTTGCTGTAGGCTTGGCAAAAAGCTACTCTGTTCCCTCACCGTAATCCCAAAATGCGGCTTTCCTGCTGGGTTGTAGTGTAAAGGGTTTGGTAAACCAACACAGTTGCGGTAAGACTGAAAACAGCTTTGGTTGGAGGTAATTTCTGAGCAGTTTCTTCAAGACTTCTTGTTTGTGAAAAGTATGCTTCCTTGCTCCCTCTGATCTCCTTCGATTCGCTGGCACAGGTTTCCCAGAGAGGTGGTGGAGTCTCCAACCTTGGAGATACTCCAAAGCTGCGTGGACATGGTCTAGGGCAAACAGCTCTGGGAGGCAGGAGGTTGGACAAAATGACCTCCAGAGGTCACTTCCAACCTCAGCCGTTCTTTGAGTCTGTGATTAGAAGGTCACAGCCTGTCCCTTAAGATAAGATCTCTGCCATGACAGTTCCTGCCTTGTTACCTTGCAACTGAGCCAGCGTGCTCCTTGCAAACATCAGTTCAGGGTAACCCAGATGCTGCAGCAAACGCAGCCACAGCTTTGCTTCTTGCTTGTTTAGCAATGATTCTTGACAAGAACATATTACCCACCTTCTTGAGGGTCTGCACAAGACCATGCTCAAGGTAGAGATCAATGTACTAACTTAAAATAGTGATATTTAAATAAATGGGAGCCTGGAGACTTAAGAACCGACTCTTCTCTTTGCATTGCAGTACAATGGCAGCGTGAAACTGGTGGCTGCACATCGCCAAGCCACGGTGTGTGCTCAGGAGGTGGCAGTTCTTAGAGAAGGTTCTTAACCTTGCTTTCCAGGGCACAAATATAACACATCCGCAAGTCATATGGCAGAGCGGTTGGTTTTGTTATTTTATTTTTTATTTTTTTTTCCTAATAGGCCTATTTTGGGAAAATGGGCTAGAGAGTCCTAGATTAGCTTTAGTATTTTGGACACTAGTCCTACTTTTGTACAGGCACCCAGATGAATTTATCTTTACGTTTTGATACGAATGCAGCACCTGGAGTTTTAAAAGCATGGGGTAAACAACAGCCTCTCTGAACATCTCTCAAGAGTAAAGGGCTCTAAGCTGGGAAGGTAAGGCTTACCAGGAGCTGCTCTCCGGAATCATAGAATCATTTAGGTTGGAAAAGACCCTTGGGATCATCGAGTCCAACCATCAACCCCACTCTACAAAGTTCTCCCCTACACCATATCCCTCAACACCACATCTAAACGAGTCTTAAACACATTCAGGGATGGTGACTCCACCACCTCCCTGGGCAGCCTATTTCAGTGTCTGACCACTCTTTCTGTCAAGAATTTTTTCCTAATGTCCAGCCTAAACCTCCCCTGCTGCAGCTTGAACCCATTCCCTCTTGTTCTATCGCTAATTACCTGGGAGAAGAGACCAGCACCAGCCTCTCTGCAATGGCCTTTCAAGTAGTTGTAGAGAGTGATGAGGTCTCCCCTCAGCCTCCTCTTCCTCAAACTAAACAGTCCCAGCTCCTTCAATCGCTCCTCATCAGATTTATTCTCCAGGCCCTTCACCAGCTTCGTTGCCCTCCTCTGCCCTCGCTCCAGCACCTCGAGATCTCTCTCGTATTGAGGTGCCCAGAACTGGACACAATACTCAAGGTGTGGCCTCACTAGGCTGAGTACAGGGGGACAATCACCTCCCTCCTTCTGCTGGTCACACCATTTCTAATACAAGCCAGGATGCCATTGGCCCTCTTGGCCACCTGGGCACACTGCTGGCTCATGTTCAGCCGCTTGTCAATTAGAACCCCCAGGTCCTTTTCTGCCGGGCAGCTCTCCAGCCACACTGCCCCAAGCCCGGAGCGATGCATGGGGTTGTTGTGGCCCAAGTCAGACACTGTTGTGGAATCTGCAGTCAGACACATTAAAAGTAGAAATCAAGTACAAATTTGTAATGGAGAGGGTGGTAAACCACTGGAATGAGCTAGAATGGATGGATCCTTGGGCTCTTGATGTTTTTGAGGTGAGGTATCTTCTGGACATAAGTTAAACCAGTAACAGGTTTGTTTTACTTTATGCTGGCCTCAGTGCAGAGAAGGTGACGCAGATGGAAGGTAAAAGCCCCTGTTCACAGACACGTGTATGCGCACGTGTGCACACACGCAGAGTCCAGCCAGAAGACCTGACGATTCCTACAGACCTTACGCTGTACGTCATTTAGGTAAAGGACATAATTTGAAATTTCCTGTTACTTCTAGGAGAGGATTGGCTTGTAATTATGCATGAGGTTGGGAATCTACCTTTATTGCGGATTCAGCAGTGGTAGAACTTCATTCTCAGGGCTGAATTTGCTCGTTTTCTTCTCCATCCGATGCACCAGGTATATCAGCAAGCTGAGACTTGGTTCTGCATTTCAGTAGCTGTTTCAGTAATAGCCCTATTGTCGTCGTGGGGCCGATGTCCTCAGGCGGATCCCAAGTTCAGCCACTGATCCTATCCTCTGTGGCTTTAAGCCAAGAATTTACCCCCTCTGTTCATGTTTTACTTTGACGAAATGGTGATATTTCTCTTCCCCAAGGACAAAAGCTTTTAATTCGTTATTTGTAAAGCCCTTTTTATGAACTGACCAAGGAAGGTATTAGTGAAATACAAAGTGGCGGCATTATTTTTTACTATGTGACTCATTCAGAAATTAAAAGGGAAAATGAATTTCTCTTCCAAGTAAGTGATATCAGCCTCATCTTTACCAGGTGACTTCCTCCTTGCTTCTGCGGGGCGTTGTGGATCCGGGCGAACTATACTTCAAAACATTTAATTGCATACAGTGAGAAATGAAGAAAACTGAAGTGGATCCCAAGAATGTATTAAAAATCTGAACTAAAATGAAAATGATTTCATGTCAAGTGAGACAAATGCAGAGTTGATACTCCAGTGCTTCACACTTCCACTTGTCCTTGGCACTGAGAAAATGAGATTTTTAATATCTAAAAAACAGATTGCCATGAAGACTCATCCATTGTAAATTTAAGCTGCCTTTATAGCAACTTAAGCTGGGGACAGGGTTGTTCATTACATCTGATTCTACAACTGTGGCCATGATTTCCATATTAATATTGAATTTTTTTTTATTGTCTGTACCAGAAATAGGAACAGGAGCTGGTAGCGTTTTCCCCGTGTTAGCAGATAATTTATTTAATGAATAATGGAAAAAGGGCAAAGGTTTGTGAGTTCTTACTTGCATATCGACTATAGATTGTGGTGACACCTGCTGCTGTGATCAAACCTGGTTTGGTGCTTTGGTTTATGCTAAAAGGAGACCGAGGGAAAGAGGGATATTGTTTCATGATTTCAGAATCATGATTTGTTGGTGGCGGAAGTTACGTTGTTCGGGACTGAACTTTTTTGGCTAAAATTACAGGCGAGGGGTTGCTTGTTTCCCGTCTGATGTGGCCTTAAATTACAAGAGCATTTGAGCAACCTTTACATGGGGGGAGGGGGGCGGGGAAGGTATTTCTGTGCCATTGAACTTTAGACCAACGTTGAGTCAAAGAGTATTTGTAACCCTTTTCAACGGCCGCCGTTCTGCTCTGGCATCAGACGTGGGAAGCGCTGGTTTCCCTTCCTTTCTCCGTAACTGCATTTGCATCCACAAGTCCAACAACCAAGGCAGACCTGAGGATTCCCCCCCGCTCGCTGCGTGGCCCCGTCTGTGACAGTTTGCCGTTGCGTTCAGACTGTAATCGTGCTGCCTCAAGCTTTAATGTAGCAAAAACTGAGAATTCCTCTTGCTTTCTCATGAGCTCTTTCCTGTTTATTTCTGCTGAAATGGTGTCATCCTCTGTCTGTGCTCACAGATCTGGAGTCTCTTGGAGAAGTTCCTTCTCCCTCCTCTGTTCACATCCCAAATTTGGGCTAGATCCTAATGGCTCTTCATTTATAACATCTGAGGTCTGTTCCGTTTTTTTTTTTTCTCTTCCATTAGTATCACTAATATCATTGTCCTGCCTTTGTCATCTCACACCTGAGTTACTGCAGCTTTTTCTTTGGCTCTTTATATCTCATCTTCTTGTGTTCCAGTTTTAATTCTGTGTTTCACGATGATGGAAGATGATCTTTTCTTTCATTTGTGGGTTTGTTCTTTGCCTCTTCCACACTCCGCACCCTGGAAGCAAATCTTTCTCTGAGGAATCCAGTTCTCTATCATTAGCCTCTCTGACCTTCAGAAAGTTTGTATATATTTAAGTCTTAATTTGTTACTCTTTGGAAAACAAAACAGCTCTCTGTATTAAACTCAAAATTTGGCAATAAGTCAACAGCATGATCTCATATTTTTTGTGACTGCTTCAGGGAAAATGTTTTAAATGCAGTTAAGAGATTTAACAGAGAAGTGTTTTGGTGTAGAACTATCTTTAAAAGGTTTTGGGTGGCTGATTGCAAGGGACTTATGTGTTTTTCTTTGCCATCCATCAGTACTTTGGTGTCAGGATTTCTCTCCCAGGCCACAGTACGTGACCTGTGGTCTGCTGGGACCACTCATCTTGTCTGTGACCTTGCTCTTGGCGACCTTTCCTGGAGAGGAAGAATGCAACTCGAGACCTAGATGTGGGCCAAATGAATTGTTTTGGAAATGGCAGCAGCCAGCTCTCAGCAGTTCCCTCCCCGAAAACACCCAGCACTTTCCTTTGCCACATCGGGGTGGGAGCAATCACGGGGCAGGCTTAAAGCCTGGGAAAGCTGGTGGCCAGAAGCTGACTGCTGCTACTTCTGGAAAAGCTCGTTCAGGCCAGCCTTTTGCCCTGAGAATTCCTAAGGTTTCCAGGAAGGAAGGAAAGGCGGGTGGGGAGAGCCACAGAAAGGATGGTATATTCTGTCTGTGCCCAGTGGACTCCATCGGGAATAGCTGCAGTTCTTCCCCAAAGCCTATAGCAGGTGTGGTAGAGGAAGGGTCATGCTGTAGCGTCTGGACCACTCTTAACCATGGAGAAGAGCCAAGACGTGTCTGTCCACAAGGCTTGGTTGCTAATATTACAGGCATCTCTTTATGGAGCAGAGAAAATCATCCCATGCAAATCCCGTTGCCGCCCTGCCCCCTTGGTTTCTGTTCCAGTTCACATAACGCCCATAGCCTGAAGTCTAAATACTCTCTCTTCGTTCTTTCTCCACCCGCCTGGATATAATATCCTGCCTTTCTCTTTCCCGTTGGTTCATAGTTTGACTTTTTAAGCACTTTCAGTCTGTGTTAGTTTGTGGGGAAAGACATCAGCAGTGATAGCTGAAGAAAATTCTGTTAGGTCATTCCTTCTCAGAACATAGTACCTGTCTTCTAAGCTCTTTGCGGATGTTAGCCAAATAATCCTTTTAATAGCTTTTGTGAGTTAAAAGGGTAGGTAACTGTCATAAGGCTAAATGATTGCATAGATTAATTTACTTGTGGGCAAAAGAAATCAATTGTAATTTAAATTTTTGTCTCTGGACTGATTACTCTACCAGACATCAACCTTCTGCTTAGGAATCTACCATGTGCGTGGAAGTGTGTGTCTGTGATTATATATGGGTCTGGATTAGTTACAGATTATCCAGAGTAATGTGACTGAACATACCCAGGTTTTAACCTATGGGCACGCACGAGCTCGGAATACTCAGCCGATGGGCCTTGTTTAGGTCTGTAAAGTATCCATTTATAACTTGAGTCGTTCATAATTCATGGGCTGTTTGGATGTAAAAGATTATTTGTCAGACTTTAAGACCATGGGTCGGTTGCAAACCATGTCAAAGCTCCCACTGAAGGCAAAAAGAAGAAAGAGGGTGAGGCTTTAACGATCCATTTAAAAAATAAAAACTGAAAGATGATATAAGAAAATTGAGTGGTTCCAGGGAGCATTTTTCTTAACCGTGGTTATATTTAGTGATTGGTGTACATTCTACTGCCTTTTAGCAGGGGGACAGATTGGGTGACCGAGAAGCATCCTGAAGGGGCCTGTCTGTGTTGTTTTTTAACGAGAAGTGATTTGGTGCTACTGCCTGGTGAAGCTGCCTAAGGTTGCCCTCTGTAAGCCGGTTGTATGATTGTAAGCCAGATAGCAAGAAGTCGGAATCTATTTGCCTTTCACAGAAATCTCTCATGGTTTTGTATATTTTAATTGTGTCTTACAGAATGGTGAATAACACTGAAGACCCTCAAGAGGCTTTATAACGTCCCATCCCCATGTAAAGTATGCTCAGAACTTTTCCAGTAGTGTAAGTACAAGCTAAAAAAAAAAATGCAGAAAAATGTAATGTTTGGTGGGGTTTTTTTTCTGTTAAGTTGTCTAAAAATAGCAGAGAAATGGTTACAATGATTCTCAGCACTTGCCTAAACTGGGGAGTTCTACTGGTTTGGTATCTGCTAGATATTTAAACCAGGGAACAGTTGCATTTAATTCCTCAGTTGGTCTGGCTGATAAGTTCTTTCTACTTCTACTTTCCTGTCACTGAAACAAAAGGAAAATCACGCAGTTCTTAGAAACTCAGCCTTGATCGGAGAAAGGGTATTGTTAAGAGAGAGATCTCCGTCCATCTACTGAACACAGTAGGGGGATACCAGCGCTGTGCAAGAGTTTAGCACCACTACGGGCTCGGTGGAAGGGGATGAGCAGACCGTTAATGTAGTATTACATAGCAAAGGCAGAAAACCTAGGGCGCCTAACCTAGCGTTGGAATTGGATGTGTTGGTCCAAGCAACCGCCGCTGTATCTTGAATCCCAGTACGAATTGAAGTTGCCTAAATCTCATTCTTGAATTTGAGCCTGTGAGTTGCTTCTTCGAAATGACTTCTGTCATGAATCTTCAACGTAATTGGTATCCATGCTGTTTCTTCAATAAATAAGCAAATGAATTCAAAGTTTGAAGCTTGTCAGGCTGAAAGGGGAGGCTCGACCTGTACTGTGCTGCCATCCGTCTCTCTCCCTGGCCGGTCCCATATCGCTGTTCCCCATACCTCTTTTTACAGGCAGGACCAAATGCTTGTCCACTGGCAATCAGATTCTTGAGATACTTTGACCTCTTGACTTCTGATTGTACCTCCTGTCAGACTGAGTTGGAAAGAGAAATCCTGCCTGCAGAATAGGTAGCAAGAAGCTGGGCTGCTGTGAATGCAGTCCCATTTTTCCCGGATAGATTATTTCAAGGAAGAAACTGATTCATCTAGCACATGGACAGTCATAGTGCGACTGGCAGCGCAGTCACAGAGGGGGTCACAGCAAACAATAACGACTACCAGGGGTTTTGTGTTGGGAACTAAACTACCAATGTATTTCAAAATGAATTCTTGATACGATCATTAATTCATTCCTTTCTGCTGCTGGTGGTTTAGTCTGCTGTTCAGAACTAGTCGTTTAATTTGTAGCCAGTCCTCTGAGCCACCTCCTCTTCTTTCTTTTGGCTGGAAATATGTTGGATTTCAGTATTAAAATCACCACTTGAAATTGTAAAGATATAGTTCACAGCAGGAAAGGAGTCTGGAGGTAAGGCCACGCTGCCCTGTGCATCTTTGTTATACTGGTAATTCAGAGTTCGCAGAGGGATCTCAGAGCTCCTTGTGCTTTGTGTGAGCACAAGGACAGTCTGGCAGCTGTAACTTTTAATCAGACTTTTAACATAAATTTCCAAACTGTGAATTATATAGTTTTAATTTCCTGTGCTTTAGTTAGATTTCAGTCATGTTCTGCCCCTGTACAGTTTTGGTTGGGTATCGGGGTGTTCTGTCGCTTTCTGGAATCGTTGTGGCACATTGATTTGCCCTGTTAATCAGCTGCCACCCTCCATCAGAGTAGTAGCAGCTTGCTCGATTTATTCCACTATATGTGCAGTTAATACGGTCATCGAGAATGCAATATAAGTATAGGTGAATAATTTTTGACTGAGTGAAAGCTGGGGTGAACCTATTTGGAGGGGATTAGAGAGTATTAAATTAGAGGAAACGGTCCAGGATGACCCATTTAGGTATAAATTTTCCAGATTAAACCATAGATACCTTCTTAAAAGGATAAGTAAGCATCGTGGTTTCAGAAGGGGAAAGAAAAAAAGAGAGTCTTAAAAAAAAAAAAAAAGTTTAAACTTAAATGCTGAGTAAGAAAGATTAGAATTGAACAGTCTAAAACCAACCATGGTTAGGGAGTAGTTTGGTTACCCCCACCACGCGGCAGCAGCCGCTGTCAGAAGAGCACAGCAGGCAGCTGGCTGCAGTTACCATTCCACCTTCCTAATTTTTGTCCACGCTTGGATGAGAGTCAATACTGGAGAGGAATTTGAGGCATGGTGTGAACACAAGACTCTCGATTTTGGTCTCACAAGAATTAGTCACTTATCTGAAACAAAGTCCTTCTGTAACCAGTGCAAGTACATCTCTACTGGGTTCTCCATAAATATAATGGGAATAATTACTTGTATTCCACAGGCTCACGGCAGTATTGATTAATTAATATGTGTTAATGGTGAGATATGATCATCAGTATTTGTGTTGCACGTTTCAAACTGTATCTCAAGGTGTGATCTGATAGAATTAGACAGTTTCAACATCGTCACTTCAAGTTTACCTGAATTGTCAGGCCGGTGCTTATGAGTCTAACGGCCAGCAATGACAGAGCTGTCTTGGGAGTGAGTAAAAGCCTGCTGAGTGGAAAGAAAATCTGTGAGTAATGCAGATGAAAAAAGACTAGATTGAAGCCTTGTCATCATTTAGGAGAAACAACAGAAAGAAAGGAAGTAGTAGATGAGCGATACCAGAGTCAGCACACATTGAAGAACAGACAGTGGAGTTACAGTGGTTTAGAGAGTCACCACGCGGCTCAGCTGTGTTAACTGTCCAGCTTCCTTGAAATGTGACACAAAACACGTTAATTAAACTTGGGTGAAAGAGGACTCAGCTAATTTGCTCTTTTTGTCTTCAGTGACAAGGTATCGTGTAAATAGTTGGTGGCTGTAGGAATGTTCAGTTGGCATTTTAAGCTTCCTTAACTGAAACAACGTCTTGTCTGAGCCCGGAGCTTTGCTTTAGGATAAACCAGATGAGTTAATTCATGATTTCACAGGCAGCTAAACCACTCTGAAAGCGACTGAAAAGAAATCTGTGATTCTGTGATTCGTTGCATGTGTGCATCTTATGTCTGCTTCTGCTTTTGGACAAATTGGTTTGTCCCTGTCTGTTGGGTTGGTAATAGCAGTCATCAGAGCCTTCTCGAAGCTAATTCGGCTCGCTAACCCAGCACAAACTAGCTATGGGTGGGCTGATTGATTGATTTTCCCGCTGGGTTAGTGAACTGAACTGGTCAGCGGAGATTTCCACCAAGTCCTGGAGCTGTGCAGAAGGGCAGGTCGTAGGTTGGTTCACCCTCTCTCACGCGTCTGCAGCGTCAGGACTTGCGTCTCTAGGTGTTCTCCTCACGCTCTGAGGGGGACACAGAAAGATACGGACTTGCCCTAAGAATACAGCCTGGGTCTTCTCTGTGTCACGCAAGAGGAAATTTCCCTAGTTCAGGTCTGGGCTACACAGAGAGATGTGTGTTGCTTTAAGAGCATTAATTGGGACGTGTGTTTCTCTTCAAAATGCTTTTAAATAAAATAAAAATCTAATGTGGAACCAACTGTGGCCAAAAGCCCATGGTTTTGCCAGTATCATTTATATTCTTCAAGGAGCTGCTGTTATCTGTTCCTGAGTTGTTCTCCAAGTATAATCTCTGTCTTCACTAAAACCGTGTGCTGGTAAAACTACACTTGCAAACTGTTTTCTAGTGGAAAAAAAAATTGCTTTATAGTTAAGCACAAAGTTAGCAGTAGGAAAGTTTCAGTTACTTGCTGGGTTTTAATTTTAGTTTTCTGAACTAACAAATTCCTCTTTTAAGAAAGTGTGTTGATTATTACTGCTGGCGATAGATCCTGAGGGAGAACGAAGGTGCCTGAACTACTTCAGAACGTCTCCTTTTCTTTACATGTGGAAGAGAGGTGGTGGAAATCCTGGTGATGCCATTCCTTGAAACTTGTCCTACACCTTGTCATATCTGATGCTATAGATGGACCCTGTGGGATGGCTGTATGTGTGGTGAGAAAATGCTCAAAATTTGACCAGGCACTTGGTCTGCCTTCTGGCAGAATGCCTGTGTGACTTTGAACAAGTCATTTTGTCTTGTCTGAAGGCCAGTCCTCTTCTGTGAGCTCCGGGTCTCAAAAATTAGCGTAGTTTTACTTCCCTCCTCAGAGGGTTATTCTATAGACAGATGTGTTTCAAGTGTCTAGATATTCCCGCTAGCAGAATTCATAGAATCACAGAATGGTTTGGGTCAGAAGGGACCTTAAGGATCATCCAGTGCCACCCTCTGCCCTGGGCAGGGACACCTCCCACCAGCCCAGGTTGCTCCAAGCCCCGGCCAACCTGGCCTAGAACCCCTCCAGGGATGGGGCAGCCACAGCTTCTCTGGGCAACCTGGGCCAGGGGCTCACCAGCTTCATAAGGTAGAATTTCTTCTGTATTTTTAACCTAAATCTCCCCTCTTCCAGTGTAAAACCGTTCCCCCTCGTCCCATGGCTCCCCTCCCTGCTCCAGAGTCCCTCCCCAGCTTTCCTGGAGCCCCTTGAGGGACTGGCAGGGGCTGGAAGGTCTCCGTGGAGCCTTCTCTTCTCCAGGCTGAACCCCCCCAGCTCTCTCAGCCTGTCCTCCCAGCAGAGGGGCTCCAGCCCTCCCAGCATCTCCGGGGCCTCCTCTGGCCCCGCTCCAACAGCTCCGTGTCCTTCCTGTGCCGAGGGTTCCGGAGCTGGACACAGTACTAGAATTAATAGAGAAAAATTCTGAGATTCTGTCTGCATTTTAATAAAGGATTGGTCAGATTCTGAAGTGAACTGGAGGAGGCAGCGGACAGCAGTGTATCTACCTCTTGTAACCCTGACAGCTGAAAATACGTGACTTGCCAGTCTGGTGTCTAGGTTAGGGCCACGTCTCGGTTTTATTGCCACAGTGACTCTGTTTCTTCACGCGGGTTAAAGACAGTATTTCGGTGTGTGGGTGAGATTTGCTTGGCTGTGTAACTCAAGCGCACGAGTCCTGCCCTCATTCTGTTACAGGGCTTATATATCCAAAGTTTAGCCTTCGTCTCCCGAATCCAAGAGCTTCTCCTTTGCTCTTGGCACAGGTTTGGGCTTTGGGCCCTGGTTCAGCACTCAGCTGCCATTACAGCTTTTCTCTCTGTTCGTTAGTCCTTCTGATCCTTCATTCTGCCCTTGAATCCAGCCTCAGAGTTTGAATTCCTGCCTCGTTGCCGCAGAACTGCAACAATAGTAGGAAACCCAGATTTTAGAAGTAGGGAAGATTAGGGTTAGACAGATAAGGTGTCAGTGTGAATCAGTCTGTGCCTTGAGTAGAATTCAGAAGTACCTGGCTCCCAGCCCTGTGCTTAGTCAGAGGTCAGTCCCTTTTGTAAGACTTGGATTATGACAATAATTGGCATTTATATTATATTTTTGCCTTGTAAGATCGATCTCAAGTTCTCTCTCTTTCCCAAAGATGTAAAGTGGATACTGTAAAGCGGAGTAAGTTACTCACCCAAGTGGAATCAGTGGCAAAACCGCTAGGGTTTGCTTATTCCCAGTGTGCTGGTACCCAGTAAAGATCTTTTATCAGCAGTGAAGAATTTCAGAGACTGAGTGGAAAAACAGCTTGTGTACAACAAGTGAATCTGGGTTTGGGGCTCTTTAACCAGCTGAGAAACTTGAAGCCTTCCAAAGAAATGATATGTTGATATTCTGCTCTCAGCTTGCCTTCTATAATTTGTGTAGCGGTGAGTATTTGATTACGTTGGATTTATTTTCAGAAGTTTCAGGCTGCTCTTATTAACTGTCACCATTTTGATCGAAAGCGTATGGCAGCGTTCTGCATTCATAAGACAGTGTTTTGCATTCATAAACAGAACCGGTGACGTTTAACCTCGATAGATCAGCTTGTAGTCTGATTTCACTCCTTGCTGCAGCGCGAGGCTTTCGTTTCCCTGGGATGAGAGCAGTCATTACAAGCATTACATTTTGTTTGTGAATCAGGATGAATGGGAGTAGAGTCCTCTTTGAAAATCAGAACTAAGAGATGCAACTGCAGGAGATAATTATGCTAACGTATGGGTAAGGATGGCTCTGTGTTCGTTGACATGATGAGCACTCGAGGCCTGATTTTTTTTTTTTCTTCTCTCTCTTGAAAACTGGTACAACTCCACGGAAAATACTGGAGTTGCAACTGATGAGCATAAGTGTCGGCTCAGATGAGTCAGATCCTTAATCCTCTGTTGCGCCCCAGAATTCATAGCATCAACTACTGTTTTGAAGGCAGCTTTGCTTAATATGGTGCAAAGCTTTGGGCGTTTCTGAAATATTTAAATTGGCTGTGAATAAAAGGAGATGCACTTTTTCAATACGAACAGAAAAGGCCAAAGCTTGAATTTCAGAAGACTAGATAGCGTTATGCCCTAAATGTCCCAATTTTGTTTCAACAGTGCCTTAGAGCTGCAGTTGATGGGTCACAGTCTTTGGCTCTGAAGGTGTGTGCACGGCGTGCACCGTTTACTTTGTGATATACGTCAACCGCTCTGTTTGTGGACCAGCTATAGCTCAGAATGAAAAGTCCCTGTCGAGCTTCTCGTAAGAACCAGCTGCATCCTTTGGGGTGGGTAACAGCGGGGTGAGGTGTAGAAAAGGAAGGAGGAGTAAACAAAGCTTTACTTGGGTCCTTGGATCTCATAAAAACGTATGCAGAGAGAAACAAGCTTGCCTAATATAAAGTATGGTTTAAAAATTAACAGACTGGGCAGCTGGAAGTGGAGTTTCTTTGTAGTCACTGGTTCTGATAGAAAGCATCCGGAGCTGTAGTTCATGAGAATTAGGTTGCTGAATATCAGGCCAGTTGATAAGCAGATTATATTGCCCTTGGAAATAGCCATGCCATCCTTAATATCCATTTTTGCTTGCTGTCTGGCTCAGAGACCGTGTGTAGAAGGGAAACGTAGCAGCCCAGTGACACCAAACAAGGAGCCTTACCCCGGTGCGCCGTCTGGGGACTGGGCACGGCTGCCCTCTCTGCTTTTTATGTTTTTAATAGCTGGAGGACATCCATCTCCGCAGTTGTTCAGATAGCAGTTCTCACTAGTGCTATAGGCACATACAGGCAGGAAAAAAATCTGGCAGGCTAAGGAGTTCAAGCAGTGAGAAAGTGTGTAAAACGCTTGTTTAGTTAACTAGTTGTAGAAAGTAATTTTTTTGCTCTATGCTTTGGGATAACCTACTTCAGCTGAAAAGCCACAACTTAACCTTGTGATTTTGCTCTTCCGATTAAAGGGCAAGATTGTGTTCAGTGACACAAGAAAGCACGTGTTATGTTGTAAAAAAATGATGGTGCTACAGAAGATAAGATTACAAATTCTGGAGATACTGTTAACAGGACAGTGTATTGCCGTCAGGGTCCTACCCGGGACCAGCAGCATGTGCCATGTGTCAAAGACGGGTAGAAGTTGGCATCTCTCCCCATCCTCTTTGCCACGGTTGATGTGACTTTATCAGAATCATTCTTAAACCAATTTCCAGACTTCGGATCCTGTTCTGAACACTTTGGCTCTAGCCCACATCCATATAGTGCAGATTATATCAAATATAGGTCTTATATTAAAAAAACGCAACTAGTTTTGGAAGTCTTGAGCCTTGTAGAGCTTATTAGATAAAGCCGTGAATTTTAATGGAAATTTGGGGAAGGACCTCTGCAGAAGAGGTTCTGTTCTCTTCAGTGATGCTAGAGTACTTCCTACTCATGCACACTGAGTAGAAGAGTGGAAAAAATGATTTCTTGTGATCATTAAAGAGTCCAGAGCCATTTTCTCAAGTGTTAGAGGTGTTAAGGCTGGTGTCTGGCCTTATTCCCAAATGGGTAATTGAATTGCTTTGAACTTCTGCAAGTTCAATTGGACATGGGCTTAGCTCATAGCTGTTTTTATGGGATTATTCCGCTGTGTTCCATCACCTAGAAAGTTAGTGCCGGGTAAATGATTCTTGTATCTGTGTGGGCTTGGGCTATGACAGTAGGTGAGAAAACCTTGCTGCGTTTTTCCTTAGTGTTCTCCATGAGATGGAGGAAGACAAGGGAAGAGGACACCTCGCTATTTGGCCACGTACACCCACTCAAGATCAGTATTTTCCAAGTGGGGGGGGAGCCCCATATGTAAAGGGTGAAATTCATACAAAAAAAAGAGACTAAATGAGTCTTGGTGGTATGGTAAGGAAAGGTAACGGTATTGAGAGAAATTACGCTCCTCAACAGCCTTCACTCCAGAAAGTGCCGTTATAAGGGAGAAAGAGTGATGCTGCATCTGGCGGGCTGAGTCCTGCTGGATATTTTATATCTGTGCATTTGGGAGTGAAAATAGTCTTTTTTTTTATTTATTTAGCTCCTTATAGTTCTGCTTTCAATCTGATATTCAGGGACCTCAGGTTCCTTTTGGGTGAGCCACGAAAGATAAGCATGAAGTTTTAATGCTTTATAGATACCAAGAGGCAGTAAGTGGAATTGGGCCATCTTCCTTGGGGTGTGACTGCCAACCTAATGTAAGAAACATAAATAAGTTTGATATTTAAGCTACCGTTTTTCTGTCAGGATTTGAAAAAAAGAACTTGATTTATTTTAAGGACAGGATTCAGTTGTTAAAAAAAAAAAAAAGGCGAATTTTAGTTTTGAGCTTAATTAGTACTTTGCGGAGGTCTTGCTTTCAAAATCTGGGGGAGAAAAATGCGTGGCAATCCCCTTGGTTGGCGCTTTTCTTCCCCCAAATATCTCCCCAAGGAAACGTGACAGCCCCTTGTACCTGGTGAGAGTTTAGCTAACCGATCGGAAGATAAGGCATGCGATCATAAGCTAAGATCTGCTATTGTTGAGGGTATTTTGCTACACTGGCAGCAGAGTTTGCCAAAGTTTGACCACAGCAAAGCAGTCGGTCCCCGGTCTTTTTGTTCTCAGGCAAAGTATTTGCTCTCTCTCTTTTCTCCTGCACCCCCCCGGTCATTCTGCTTGTCCTGTCTTATTGGACTTCTTGTTACTTTTGCAGTTGATTGTATTTCACGAGGCAAAAGAGGGGGGAAGCAAATTGAATTACAGCTAGCCAGAGGAGTTCAGGAGGATAAGAGGCTCTTACAGCAATATGGGGGGGATGAAGTAGTGGAGAATATCCATTAATTAATGAGGTGAATGAAATTATGATGATTCTAAAATGGTTGATTGACTTAACTGCTTTTTAAATTGATCTTTAAACAGGGTAAGTTTATTAAAATATTTTAAAAAGGGAAAGTAACTGAAGCCCTGCTAGAATAACAGTTCTAAATAATGTTACTGTAGTTATTCATTAAAAAGCAGTAAATAGTTGGCGATGTTGGAACGTGTTCAATAATACCGCGTTTTGCAATATTTGTTTTGGGTTTTTAATGGAAAATTCCCGGTTCCTGCAGTTGTTTTTAGTACATAAAACTCACTCAGAAGCGTTGTTTCTAGATCTCATGGTTGTGTAGAAAAGCACAGGAAAATGTGAATAGGCGTTCAAAATGAAGACGACCAATAAGAAGTATGTCAGATGCAGTATATGCTGTGGATGTAAGTACAAGCAAGGCAGTTTTTACATCTCTCTGTGGCATTAGCGAGAGCAGCAGTGAGATACTGTATCCGATTTTGGTGCTCTTATCTTTTTAAGCGTTGAAAAATTATAGGGAAGTTGTCTGAAAGGGTTGGAGGGCTAGAAGAATACTTTGCATGGACGGACAGACAGCTCATTGATTCTAGCTGGGTGTTTTTTTTTTTTTGTTTTTGGTGGGTTTTTTTTCAAATTGCCAACATTTTTCCAGTGCTTGTGTTAAACACAGTATAACGGATTTAATTTGACAGTAGGTTTGCTGCTCTCAGATGACTTCGTGCAAGCCTTTTAGAACCAGTCCACAGATTCACAGGACTCTGTAGAACACGAGTTGGAAGTCCCTGAGTATCTGTATTCTTACGGCAGAGGATGGCCTTGTCCAGCAGCCCTTGCATCCCTGTGCAATTGAAATTACTACACACGCACAGCGGATCCCCGCTGCATCAAAGTGGGACAAATTGGAGGTCAGATCACTTTCCCACATACAGCCGCGTACGACAGAAGGTCAACCGTTTCTCTTGCATCTAAGAACACTGCAGTTCATTATGTGTAATTCACTAGTAATTCACTAAAGGATACTTAGAATTCGCTACAGGATTATGCCTAATTCACTAAAGGATATTAATTTGGCCTGAGAACCTAGATCTAGAAGCTGAGCCCTGACATATTAGACAAATTAGGGATCACACCCGAATTTTAAAGAGAATGACTGGCCGTGGCAACAAACTGCTGCAGGAAATAGTAAGTTCTGTGTTGCTTGGTATTTTTGAAGCCATCTAGAAAGTCATGCTTTTGTCAGATGTGAATTTTTTGGTTCACGAGGCTAGAAGGACAAAAGTTTTGAACTAGGTAATCTAAAGTATGTTTTGGTATTAAACATCAAAGAGTCAATAAAGTAGGAATACTGAGTAGAGGTAACTCTGGGTGGAGGTTCTGGTTCATTACATTCTCCAGTTTGACAAAGTACTTGAGCACATGAAACTTGGTGTTGACAGGTAAATGACCCAGGAAATGGTGATGTTAGAAATACAGGTAAGAAATGACAAAAATGAGTTTATCGCTAAGAAACGGCAAGCTGGCTTATCTAGTGCAAACCATCTCAAGGCCAAACGTTTAAGAGATTTTTCTACTTGAAAACCACGTTACTCGGAGCTGATGTGTGGGGCGCTCAGGCAGTACGGGAGTTTGTGGTGCGAGTCAGTAAGTCAGTGGGATGCTTTATCTTCTCACAGGGCCTGGAGAAGAGGGTTGAGTGGCTCTGCCGCCCCCAACGCGGAGGCCAAACCTAGAACACGGTGTCTGTTTCCAAATGCTCCTTGTCAAGCTCTGAACGTCTCAGTCTGAGATGTGACTTCCAAATTTTAGTTGTTACAATTCCAGTCAGTTGCTAGTCTACTGCTGCGTTGGCTGCTGTGCCCTCCTTTTAGTAGAATAATCTGGGTGCTTGTCTTTTAAAATTTAAAATGGCTTGTACGTTTTCAGTAATCAATTGTCCAAAGGACAGCACATTCTTGTCGGACCGAAGCACTTATATGGCCGTAGTCCGTCTGTCTCCTCACATAGTCATTTTCTTGGATGGGAGTCATCCCCTTGCGTTGTCCTCCTGCTTTTCCCACACACACACTCTTGAAACAATGAAAAGGGCTCAATATTTGCTTGATGAGGCCAAAGATAGGATCTTCTTCTCATTTATGTGTTTTCAAGGCTACAAATGCCGTTTTTTGTGGATTCATGCATCCTGGCTTTGTAGCACCATGTCTGTGCAGCTACACTCTAGCTACAGCTCCACTAAACAAGCCAGTTCTCGGTGCTGTTCTTCAGCCCCGGGACCACTTGGCCACATCCATGCTCCCAGACACTCTTAGCCTTGAGACTGAGTTCCATGCAAATTCTTGAAAAAGGAAAAAAATCTGTGAATTGGTCACAATCACTGAATCACAGAATGGTTCAGGTTGGAAGGGACCTTAAAGATCATGTAGTTCCAACCCCCTGCCCTGGGCAGGGACACCTCCCACCAGACCAGGTTGCTCAAAGCCTCATCCAGCCTGGCCTTGAACCCCTCCAGGGATGGGGCATTGACAACTTCCCTGGGCAACCTCTTCCAGTGCCTCACCACCCTCACAGTAAATAATTTCTTCCTCATATCCAACCTAAATCTCCCCTCTTTCAGTTTGAGGCCGTTACCCCATGTCCTATCATTACGCTCCCTGATCCAGAGTCCCTCCCCATCCTTCCTGTAGGCCCCCTTTAGGGACTGGAAGGCCACTATAAGGTCTCCCTGGAGCCTTCTCTTCTCCAGGCTGAGCAACCCCAACTCTCTCAGCCTGTCCTCCCAGCAGAGGGGCTCCAGCCCTCTGATCATCTTTGTGGCCCTCTGCTGGACCCGTTCCAACAGGTCCATGTCCTTCTTGTGCTGAGGACTCCAGAGCTGGGCGCAGTACTCCAGGTGGGGTCTCACTAGAGCAGAGTAGAGGGGCAGAATCGCCTCCCTTGACCTGCTGGCCACGCTTCAAGTGCCCTGGTTGGCCAAAACTGCGCCAAAGACAGTTACAGTGATTTAATAATGCTGCAGACAACGGTGTGTAGGTGCTACGGTGCCTCTTCCTGGGCACTATTCAGTTTACTAGTATTGGCGTGGCTGTACCTTCTGACTCGAGGATAGACCTGTTCCCATGGCCCAGGTCAGGTCTGTGTTGTAAGATGTTACTCCCCTGAAGAGATTCTGTTGCTACAACACCAAAACCTATGGGCTTGGTTTAGTTTACTCTGATTCATGTATCTGAAAAAAGACTAAACACAGCAATTGGAAAAGTTCTGTCACTCTGTGGCTTCTGTCGGGGACTTCTCTGTGCCAGTGCAGACATGGAAATGAGGAGTGATCTTCAAAATTTGTGGAGAGGAATAGGCAGCCTTGTCCCTGGAAGGTCTAGCAGAATTGTGACAGCCGTCATCCCTCTCTTGGTTTTCAGAGGGTCCTTGGAATTCTTACTTGACTTTCCTGAGGCTGCTATTTGTCTGCTCTCACTTGTAGGGGTTGAACATTAGCTCTGTCATGTCTCCTGTAGTTTGAGTGATCTCTTCACCCTGCTCTCCTGCAGGAATTGTAATAAACCCTGGACTCGTAAGAACATTCACAAGAAGGATGGAAAATGCCTTGATCTCCTTGCCAAATTCTGTCTGCCCTCCATCTGCCATCCCTTCTTCTCATGTTCATGAGTTTTGAAGGAGGTGATCTTGTCATTTGTATGCCATTTGGATCTGTACTGAGGAGATTTAGGAAGGAAAGACATTAAGGGAGCATATTGGGATATTTTAAGTTTTTTTTTCAGTTCTGTTTCTGGGCTTTGTAGCAAAAACGTAGGATGTTCATTGTTCTGGTACACTGGGAAGTTTAGGAGTTAAAAATGCTTTTGATGAGCCGCCATGATGATTGAGTTGCATGAGAAGCCTGCCTTTGGAGGGGAAGAGGCTGTAGACTTATTTCTTTAAATGAAAGCTCCGTAGTAATTGGATGTGCTGCACTTCCCTTGTTAGGGCAGGCGATCTGTGACAACATTCCAGGTTCAAGAGTTACTAACTTCAGAAATCGAGCTTCAGAAATGGGACTTCAGTCAAATCAACTTTGGTCCTACAGGCCACTAGAATTTCCGCTACGTGTGTTTTTTATCTTCTTTTTTTCAAGGTAGCAACAAAAAGTTGAGGCAACTTGAACTCTTCAAACTTAAGATTCGAAAGAGTTGTGATTCATAAATCTCACTTCGTAACTGGTTAAAACTTCTCCAGAAAAACTTAACCTCTGGCCTTGACCTAACAGTTTTGGAATATGGAATTTCTGGCTGGTGGATATATAGCAGTAGCAAAATTTTGTCTGAAATCCAGTTGCAGCCTTAATTACTGAGCAACCACTGTCTCTCTGGAGCAGCGGTTTATGAAAAGCGAAAGGGTGGTAAGTGCAGGTTTATTGTAGAAGGCGTAGGGAATGCCAGTAGAAGAGAGAAATGCTATTTGAGCACTTCAAAGAAAATAAGCCCTTCTGGCAAGTAGTGAGACTTGCATTCGTGGGAGGTTGCCTGCTGAGCTTGTTTGGAGGTGGACCGTTGGGCTGCCATCTCTGTCGTGTGTGACTTAGAGTTGGACCAGAATTGATCTTTCCTGCATGTAAGCTACTTTCCATGTAGCACAGAGAACTATGGAACTGAAGTATTTGCTTTTACATTTTACCTTGTTTTTAGTCTGCTGGAAACCATGTCTCACTACACCGACGAACCAAGATTTACCATAGAGCAGATAGACCTGCTTCAGCGCCTGAGACGTACAGGAATGACCAGACATGAAATCCTCCACGCGCTGGAAACCTTGGATCGTCTTGATCAAGAGCATAGTGACAAATTTGGAAGAAGGTCTAGCTACGGAGGTGGTTCCTACAGCAACAGTACCAACAATGTCCCAGCATCTTCCTCTACAGCCACAGCTTCAACACAGACCCAGCATTCTGGGATGTCCCCATCACCGAGCAACAGTTACGACACCTCCCCACAGCCTTGCACTACTAATCAGAACGGGAGGGAGAGTAACGAGAGGTTGTCTGCGTTCAATGGGAAAATGTCACCTACCCGCTACCCACTTGCAAACAGCTTGGCTCAAAGGTCGTACAGTTTTGAAGCTTCTGAAGAGGACTTGGACATTGATGACAAAGTGGAAGAACTGATGAGGTTAGTAGAAGTCCTTGTAAAAAGTTCGGAAATTCAGTGTGAGAAGTCCCTCAGGAGAAATCTGCACGCTGGAGCACTGCTCTAGCAGTGCTAGGTCTTCCCAAGAAAGTGGGAGCTGCGTTAGACAGCTCTTCCCCGACTAGTTCCCTAACGGTCACTGTCTCACGTCTCTCACCTGCCTCTTAGTCATGTGCTGATAACCCCTGGCCTTGTGCGGGTATCCCACAGGCTGGTTTACTGTTGAAATATTTTTTCCCGTGCTGTACCGGAAATAGAAATTCATGTCTGTACGTTAAATTTCCACCCTACTCTCATTCAGAAGACTTCCGCGTGTCACTTCACGTGATGACTCCTCCGCTGCATACCAGTTGTATTTCCTTCCATGTGCAGGGGGAGCAGGGAATCTGCGTGGTTAATGCTTTCCCCTGGGATCTGCAGAGCACGTATGTTCTCTGTTTGTAGTTTGTGGCAGGGGCTGAGTCTCTCTGGGATTTGCACAGGCTGCAGACTGGCACAGGAAAATACAAACAATGAAGAAGAAGCAAAAGTCTTCGGTGAGAGGCCGTTGGGTGGTTGGTTTTTTTTTTTCTGGACTGACCTTCCTTTACTTTTAGCTGCTTCCTTTTCAGCAGTATAGCAAAGATTAAAGGAGGGGATTATAGCGCTGAGGATGAAGGTCAGAGTCAGTGGGCTTGATAGCAAAAAGAAATAAAAGGAAAGGCCAAATGTCTCAAAACAGTTGTGGTCATAATGTTGGAATGTCTGTTTTTCCCCAAAATTGCAACATTTACGAAGTACCTCTGAGAGAACTAGAGGGTCCGTCAGCTCCAGGATGAAAATATGTTTGAAGGAGTTTGGGGATTTAGGTCGGGGTAAAGGTGTGGCTTTTGGGGGACAGGGTTAGAGATGAGCGGTAAGAAAAACCAATCGGCCTCTCTTACTGTCGGCTGCAAGATAATGGAATAATGCAGGAAGGTGGTGAGCGTAGCAGTACGCAGGAGTTGCCATTGCTGAAGTTTAGTCATTCCTTTGAGTTTTGGGTTCCTGTGCAATAAGTCTTATTTAAACTGAAACTACTGTTATTTGTAGGCATGTGGAGGATGAGTGGTGGGTACAGAAATAACGAGCCCACAACACAGCATTTATTTTGCATTTACATTTGCAAGCTTGAATCTGCCTTGAATGTTGCTGGGGCACGAGGGGAGAAGGGGAAGGGAAATTACCAAATAATAAAGCCTAATAAATCCTGGTGTTAATTGTCTGCTCTTCTTGGGAAGGGAGGGAGGAAGAGGAGGGAGAAGTATATTTGCTGCGTATCACAGTTCCTGTGTAACCTCCAAATTATTTACTTCTTAGCACAGTTTTAGTCCCTTCTGAACTATCTTTGCACACCTTGAAAAAAATCGTACAAAGGCTGTAAATAACGGGCACTTGTTCATTCAGTGCAAGCTGTGGACTAAAAGGTAGGGGTGGGGGGATGCAGGTTGCAAAATCTTCTCTCCTTTGGGTCTTTTCCTTGAGAGGTCGGAGAAGGTTTGTGTATGTATATTCATTTGTGTAGCTAACCATGCAGACCCTGCTATCCTTTATTTTTTATTTTTTGTGCCTCATTTTTATGACTGAGGTTTTTATGCTGGTATGAGAGATTTATTCATCCCTGTGTAATGAAACTTTGTACATTCCATATGGCAGAGCTGCACCTAATATGAATTATACAGGACATGAGTCATCCATTCTGCTGCTAGGGTACTTTGATCAAACGTGACACTTGTTAAAAGAAGTGTCCACTGGTGAGGCACTTTGACGATTTTAACGCCTGCCTTTCCCACTCCTCGTCCCCTAAATAAAGGAAATAGAGCCATTTTGTATCTTCAAAGTAGACTTTGGTCTGTCCGTCTTTGTGTGTGTTCTTTTGTTTGTGTTTGGTTTTTTTTTGTTTTGGTAGGAGGGACAGCAGCGTGATAAAGGAGGAAATCAAAGCCTTCCTAGCCAATCGGAGAATCTCCCAAGCAGTTGTTGCACAGGTAACAGGTAAGAGCTCGGGGAGTCCTTTCTTCATTTTGGGAAACTGTGTCTAACCGCCTATCTGTGCACGGTGCAGATGTTGGAATATTGCTTGGCTTTCTGCATTGCAGTGCAGATCTGTCAGCTTAGTCATGATAATGTATGCCTTTGATTTAAGACCCATTGTCCCGCACATCATGGAACTTCCCCAGTGAATCACTTTTTCTTTTTTTTTTTTTCTTTTTTTTTTTTTGTGGCTTGCGCTAGCAGATTTTATTTTACAGCATTATAATAAGCCCAAAGTTCTTATCTTAAAATTAAAATAGTTTTCCTTAATTCTTAAACTGTTTGTTGAGTGCGGCAAATAGATGCGTATCTGCATCTCTATGTATGGAGAGAGAGAGAGATAATAGGTATTTAGTTATATTATAAAATGTATATGAAAAGTCAGGAGACACAGCTCTAGCTGGTATCACTACATCCAGGAGTCAGATTATGATAGTTTGAAGGTTTTCAGTCGCTTGCCTTTGAGTCACGATTAATGAAAATCAGATGGGAGGTTGAGGGAATGACCATATCGGCTCAGATTTTACCTAGAAGGAGAAGTAGCTCTCTTTTTGCCCTCTGCCCTGGACCTTCTCTCTTTCACGTTCAGGACAAGTGAACGGACTGCAGTAATACCGCTTCTTCCTTGGGTGTGTTTCCAGAGCTTTACACAAAGAGTGATGAAGTCTTACTGCTACTCCATGGGATGGGATGCTATTAGTTCTCCTTTCCAGGCTCACATTGGTTGTCCGGAACAGCATAGCTGGTAGCGTATTTAGGATGAAGACTTGATGATAAAATACAGATAGCTCAATCCCATGTTATACCCATAACATTTATTCCTTTTCAAATGCAAGCTTGAATAAAGATCTTGAAATAGATCATTTTTAAGGTTCCTTGATGACTAGGAATGCCAAACCAGCAGGAGGGAAGTTGTTCTTTTATGATATTTCTAGTATTTGAAATGTCAGAAGAACCCATCTGTCTGGGAGATGTGGGTTTGCAGACATGCTAGCAGTTGAGGTGGGCAGGCAGAAATGGGTATTTGCGCCATGGCGCCAGGAATTCCTTCCACGTCTCCAGCTCTTCTCTCTGATCTTGAGCAAAATTACTTGTCTTTCCCTGGTTTCAATTTCATCTGTAAATTCATGAGATTAACACTTTGTATAACTCTAGGAATGTTATTAGCCGTATCAGATGCTAGCACTAGTACTTCAAAAATTAAATGCTAAGTCTGGTTGCTTAAATTGTACCTGAACTCTGAAGTTTTGGTAGTTAGTGGGTCAGCACCTACTTTTGTGCAGTCCTTGCCTGAATACAGTCCTGTAATAACCCATCTCTGGATTAACCTCTGTATAACATCCTTCACGTCTACCAGCAAGTCAAACTAGCTTCCCCTTCAAGAGAAGTAGTGCAAAGAGGAAAAAGTTACAGAAAAAGAGTCTTATCCAAAACAAGCCATCATTTTATTAATTTTTTTTGGTCAGTGGGACTACTGCATGCAGGGCCATTGAATCAGAATCGCCACACCGAGTCTAAGACAGAGACTGTATCAGTAAAAAGAACCACTCTAATTATAATTAGCCAGGCATCTCGGTGCATGTCTTGATACCCCAGCAGGCAGACTGCAGCAAACTCAAGACCAGTCTCACACCCATCCTGCTCAACCCTACTGCGTAACGTGGAGAGAGGATCTAGAATGTACACATACAGTGAGCAGGGAAAATATTACTAGATCATAGAACCATAGAATGTGTTGGGTTGGAAGGGACCTTCAAAGGTCATCCAGTCCAAACCCCTGCAGTGCGCAGGGACATCTTCAACCAGATCAGGTTGCTCAGAGCCTCATCCAACCTGGCCTTGGATGTCTCCAGGGATGGGGCCTCCACCACCTCTCTGGGCAACCTGTTCCAGTGTTTCACCACCCTCATTGTGAAGAACTTCTTCCTAATGTCTAATCTAAACCTGCCCTGCTCTAGTTTAAAACCATTGCCGCTCATCCTATCGCTACATGCCCTTGCAAACAGCCCCTCCCTGGCTTTCTTGTAGGCCCCTTCAGGTACTGGAAGGCCGCTATAAGGTCTCCCCGGAGCCTTCTCTTCTCCAGGCTGAACAACTCCAACTTTCTCAGCCTGTCCTCCCAGCAGAGGGGCTCCAGCCCTTGGATCATCTTCGTGGCCCTCCTCTGGACCCGCTCCAACAGGTCCATGTCCCTCTTGTGCTGAGAGTTCCAGAGCTGGACACACAGATCATAGGATCATAGAATCATAGGGTTGGAAGGGACCTCTGGAGATCATCTAGTCCAACACCCAAGATGTCTCTTTCTAGCCTGTCAGTGGGACAGAATGAAGACTGAACTAATGACACTGTGGTAATATCTTATTTTCGAGCTAAATCAATGGGAAACCAAGTACATCTAAAGGTTAAATGGCTATGTTGTTTTGCAGCTGACCCAGTAGTGTTTCCATGGGCATTTCAAATAAGAAAGTGATATTTTGCACATGATGCCGTTTCTCAAGCAGAGATAGCTGCAAGGCTTGTGCTGCGCTGTGTCGCACCAGCCGTTTCCTCCTGCTCCCCTTCGCAGTGGAGCTGTGTCATCCTCCATATGCCTGGTGGGAAGGTCTCCGGGAGCCGATTCATTTTAAATATAACCCGTAGCCTTGTGTATGCAGATGCGCGGTACTTCTGTGCCACTATTAAGTACATAGTTATGGCTTATCTGAAAGGAATAGTAAATCTCAAAGAGATGTTTGAGGACCAGATCAAAGAGTGTGCTCAGGACTACCGGGGAGAAACATCAGCTTCTTTTCAAGAGCACAGGATGGTGAAGAGTGACTGAAAATAGCTCGGGACAGAGATCCAGAGCAGAAAGCTTGTGTCCCAGCGCTCTCACTTCCAGAGTTGTCTTCAGCCTGATGAGTGCTAGTTGACTTGTGTATTCTTCAGATGTCTCCAACATCCCTTCCCATTCAGCTGTGAAACAGTCTCCTAAGGAAGGCCTGGAAACCAAATGGTGTCATCTTGGTATTTACAGACTTAGTCTTACTGGTAAAGCTGTTCTGTAAATAATTCGGTAAACAAGAGGAAAAATAGGTAAATAAAATCCAGAGTGGTCAGTAGCAGATGGTGTAGGGGAGGACCGTAGGCATGAAGTGATGTCTTTTCAGAATGCTGGTCAGCCTCCAGTGATCTGTATCTCAGGGTCCTCTTTATTATGTTGCACATCGAGATGGAACCCTGTTCTGGCCAACAAAGAGGCTGTGAAAGAGCGTGAAAGGGGGCAATTCTGCAAGAAGAGATCAGCAACCCCCAGAGGCTGGTGTGCCTGCAGCCTCCATCACCCTTTGTTGTGATAGGAACATAGCAAGCTGTTTCTGGAGGCTGCAGTGCAGATGTTGGGCATGCTTGACTTGCCCGTGCCTTGGCTACCACCCTGCATCAGCTGAAGTCATTTGTTTAGCACTTGAAATAAATGCAGAATAGCGTGGCCTCAGCTTTTAACGTTCATCTCGTCTGCCCCAGGAAGAGAGGCAAGACAGACATGAAAAATTTATGGCTGGCTCTGTCCAGAAAGGAGAGTAGTTCGGCTTGGCTACCCATGCTGTCCACTTACTCCTTGCAATCTCTACCAAGTTCTTCACTACTCAAAAAAATTGTGCGTGTAATGGGAGGGGAGAATGGCATGGAGAGAGGAAAGCAGTAATGGTGCATCCGAACAGTGATATTACACCTTTAGCTAGGAACCTAAAGCTTTGCTTCCTTTTCTTCGTTACGGCCAGGTTCAAAGTTGCCCAAATTGGACGTACAAGTGATGAACTTTATCTAAAGCAATGTATTTGCATGTCTTCAAGTTGCGGGTCTTGGATTTGCTCATCAGAGGGTGTAGTGTTTCCCTGGTGCTTACGACCATATCTGTCCCCAGTCTTTATTCTGTGCTGTTCTCTCCCTGGTGCAGGAACCTCCGCTGCAACGTCTGCCCCTTCAAACTTCCGTTTGACATTATTTCGCTAATTCTTCGAGCCGCTTGGGATTTCATTCAAAAATGTCTTTCTCCTTTTTCTCAGCTTAGTTTTAATATTGCAACTCACTTAGAGAACACACATTCCTGCATCAGCTACGGCCCTTGCCTTGCATTTACAGGCTCTGCAACAGTAAAGGGCTTTTCCTTTTGTTCTTCCTGTGCTGCAGCGCGAGGGGATGGGAAGCGATGGAGAGGGAGGTTATGTGTGAGGGGGACACAAAGCTGAAGGTTAAAGTCAGCTGTTGCGGTAGAACAAATTTTTAGGCTCTCTAGGTCTTTATAAAATTACCAGAAACTTTAAAAGTCATTTAGCTAATGAATCTGACAGGGAAAATTAAACCTGGAAGACACTGTACAGGGCTGCCCCGTGTACTGAGAGAGGAGGGCAGGTTGGAAAATAGTAACAGAATATTTAGTGGTGACTTGAAAATAAAGGAATGATTGATAAGAGGCAAAAACCTAGCATAACACTTATTAGTGCTGGTCCTAAATACAGGAGCTGCTTTTTATAGAAACTTTTTTAATGGTGTCTGTAATAAGATAAACAAGAAGCACTTGGGTTGGGCTCTGTATAAATAATCTCCTACTGATAAGAAAAATGACAGTATAAACAGCAGCTAATAATAGTTCCTGCTGAATTTCCTATCTTGTTATTTGAAGCTGCTTTTAACATAGCTGCGGCTTACTCGGGGGTAGGTATTTAGCCCTACATGTGGCAGGTGAGATGCCAAATCTTTATCAACAATAATTTGAAGTCGTGTGCTGCAATTTGCTTTAATTGCCACCAGAATTGTATCTGGATACCAAGTCAGTTATGATCAGGACGCAAAGGATGAAGAGATAAATGTAAACTTATTAAGAGATGCTGTCTCTTAGCTTCCAAATCTAGATGGAGGGCAAGGGAAATGTTTCCAGAAACTAATGTCTTTCTGTTCTGTGCTACAGTAAAGGAGAGAGGGAGGAGTATGCATAGATGAGCCCTTTGCAGCCAGACTAAATGCCTTGATGGATGATGCCTCTGCGAGGTTTGGAACTATTACCTCTTCCATTTTTTTACGCGTAAGGAGCGAAGGAACAAAAAGAATTTACTTTTCTGAGGTCACAGTGGAGGCAGTCTGTGGCAGAGCAGGAATCTGAGTTCAGATATCTCCGTTCCTAGACTAGTACCATAAAAACTAAACTACCATTAAAAAAAAAGGCAACAACAATAAAATGCAGAGGCCTTTTTTTAAAAAAAAAAAAAACAAACAAAAAAACCAAAAAAAAACCCCAGAAAAACAAACCACCATAAAAAATAGAGCTTTCCAGCGTGCAGTTCTGATAACCTTCCCAGTTATTCTGCTTGTGCAATTCAGGCCTCTCCCTGTCTTAATTGATATGAGATCTTCAGGCCTTCGCTTTACAATATGCGAAACACACACAGCGTCTAGCACGGTGGAGGGCAGCCTTGAAGCACTGCTGTAACATAAATAAAATCCCTTAAGGTTTCAAACCTACACACAGGGATGCTGAGCAAATGCAAATACAAACAAAGGGAAACTTAACTAGTTCCATTGTGAAGAGAATTCAGAAAATTACTCAATTACTGATCATCTGCAATGGCAAGAAACTGGAGTTTGAAAAACATTTTCCTTCCTTTTTTTTTTTTTTATAATACTCGTGACAGCACAGGGAAAGATTTGTTTTTCTATGATTTTGATCTTTGCAGGTTTTCTGTAAACAAGCTTTGCTAATCCCCTAAATTGATAGCTGTCCTTTGCAAGCACGTATTATGTGAATCTAGGACTTTGCTTACAAACTGGAGAATTAAAAGACAGTCAGATACTTTCTTCTCCAAATCTGACGTATTCCAGGTGCTTCTAAAACTCTCGCCTGAAAGAAACATTAAAGAAATGCAAAGTAGAGTCGCTGAACAAATCTATATATGAAGGTGAAAACCAGTTACCAAAGACTTGATGAATAACAGTTTTGAGGGTTATGAGCAGATTTGTGCTGCAGATACCAGTTGCCTTCTCTTGATGATGCATTTTGCCGTTTCTTTTATGTATTTGAAAGGGAAACTTTTTCCCCAAATAAATTATGTACGAGAGAGTGGGGCCGGCCAGAAGAGCATGAATGTACTATCATCTCCTTTTTGTTTATAATTAGGAAGTGTGACCTGCTATGGGAAGGAGTGACGTGTGACACGAGAAGTCAGCATCGGAATTGCTTTAGTCCTTTGTGATTGCCGCTTTTTTTTTCTTCAGTATTTTCCGTGAGAAAACTAGTCGCGCTCATTACAATGTGTTCGTGTCCCTGCCGATGCTGAGCCCAGAGGATGGCAGTCTTCCTTGAGGTCTGTGGTTCAGTCTGAGAGTGAATTTCCTCAAGGCAGCTGGAGTTTCAGTACTCTGGAGAACATATTTCATTAATCTGCTTCTGGCAGCAGGATGATTTCTTTTTTCCTGCCAGTGCAATTTCCTAAAGTAGCGTGATTACAGACAATGTGACAGGATGGTACTGGTGGTAGTACTAGTCGTTGTCCCTATGAGTCAACTGTATAAAACCCACTTGAGATGCAAGAAACTCTGACATGACAATTTGGTTTGGTTTTTTTTTTTTCATTGAAAGGAGTGAAGGATGAGTTTGTGATTAAAACACTGTACTGGGATCTAGGAGATCCTGGATCGGTTCTTCTGGTACCGACTTTGCATGTGACCTTGAATCAGTCAGGCTTATGGAATACACAGTTTTGGGGCCTCTAAATGGAGATGATACGCAGATGAAAGATATAAAATATCTTAAAAAGAGGAGGAGAGGTATAGGAAGAGGAAACCTTTAAGAAGCTCAACTGTTACAACAGATCTCAAATAATGAGAGAAGATAATAAAAACCAGAAAAGAGTGATGGGAAGTGGGACATAAAGAGTCTTCTAGGGGTCATCTGCTGTATTCCTATGACCAAAAGCAAGATCAGCTGCCTAAGCCATACCTGACACATTGTCTGGCTTTCCAGCACTGCTAGAGAAGTCATAGAATCATGGAATTCATAGAATTGTCTAGGTTGGAAGGGACCTTTCAGATCATTGAGTCCAACCATCAACCTAGCTCTGACAAAAACCACCACTAACCCATGTCCCTCAGCTCCAGGGATGGCAACTCCACCACTGCCCTGGGCAGCCTCTTCCGATGCTTGACAACCATTTCAGTGTAAAAAATTTTTCCTAATATGCATCCTAAACCTCCCCTGGCACAATGTGAGGATATTTCTTCTTGTCCTATTACTTGTTAGTGTGGAGAAGAGCCCGACCCCCCCTGGCTACCCCCTCCTTTCAGGGAGCTGTAGAGAGCGAGAAGGTCTCCCCTCAGCCCCCTCTTCTCCAGGCTGAACACCCCCAGCTCCCTCAGCCGCTCCTCACCAGACTTGTGCTCCAGACCCCTCACCAGCTCCGTTGCCCTTCTCTGGACACGCTCCAGCCCCTCAAGGTCTTTCTTGGCGTGAGGGGCCCAAACCTGGGCACAGCCCTCGAGGTGGGGCCTCCCCAGTGCCCAGTCCAGGGGGATGGTCACTGCCCCACTCCTGCTGGCCACGCTAGTGCTGACACAGGCCAGGATGCTGGTGGCCTCCTTGGCCACCTGGGCACACTGCTGGCTCATATTCAGCCTTTTGTTGACCAACACCCCCACGTCCTTTTCTGCCAGGCAGCTCTCCAGCCACTCTGCCCCCAGCCTGGAGCGTTCATGGGGTTGTTGTGACCCAAGGGCAGGACCCGGCACTTGACCTAGTTGAACCTCACACCGTTGGCCTCGGCCCATCGATCCAGCCTGTGCAGATCCCTCTGCAAAGCCTTTCTACCCTCAAGCAGGTCAACACTCCCAACTAACTTGGTGATGTCTGTGAACTTACTGAGGGTGCACTCAATCCCCTCCTCCAGGTCATTGAAAAAGACATTAGGAAGAAGTTCTTTACACTGAGGGTGGTGAGACACCGACCCAGGTTGCCCAGAGAGGTGGTGGAGGCCCCATCCCTGGAGACATCCAAGGCCAGGCTTGATGAGGCTCTGAGCAGCCTGATCTAGTTGAAGATGTCCCTGCTCACTGCAGGAGGTTGGACTAGATGACCTTTAAAGGTCCCTTCCAACCCAACACATTCTATGATTCCACATTAGAGTCTCCTAGCCAAAGAGCAAAACAGGCTGTGGGCTTTGTGCTAATGCAAAAAATGCTATGGAGACTGCAGTGCCGTTCGTGAGATGCTGGAGTCAAACAATGATGTGCTGAGAATTTATAGTAGAATCTGTACATCTCAGTGTGCTTTACAGAGCTCCATTTTGCAGAAGCAACTTCATAAACTGTGAGGAGTCGCAATGAGTCAAATGTGGACACGGCAATACACAGCTTGAATCCTTTGGCTCCTGCTCCTTTGTTTGTCTCCGGCACATTGTCTGAAGTGGGTGACATCTGTACCGCTTTATGGCAGTATCAGGCAGCCACTTGAGCAGAATTTGGATTTTCCACTATACGACTCTTGTGGAAGATACTTAATCTCTATTTATAATTTTTATCTAATAATGCTTTGCATTTATATCTTGTGTTGTTATCCAAACACTCAACAAACACTAATTCACTGCAATAAGTGTAAGTGGACTGTAGTAAACAAGTAAATTAATGGTGCTGTTACCCGTTGATTAATAGGAGCCATGCAGCCAAAAGTAGTGAGACACATTTATGTCCCATAGCACCGTGTTAAAGAAATGGCTTTTATAAATCATAATGGTAGATGAGAAGCTGCAAATTCTGAAAACTTGGTCTTTTCACTGACAATCGGGTGTCTAGATTGCATGATTTCAATTGGACTGAAGCCTTGTTTTGGGCTGGAGAGTTTTCTCAACTTAGATTGATTTCTGTTGGTATGAGCTTGTGTGCTTCCCCAGTTACTTGATTTAAATTGGCAGAATCTGCTAAGGTTTGTGTTCTGGTTGAGTAATTCCACTTTCCTAGTAGCATAAACGCAATTATATATTCCAATGTGAGTCCTGGGGACAGTCAACTCCTGGCTGCCCCGGCTGTTTGAACTCTTCCAGTTGTGGGGCGAAGGAGTCTCTGGGAACGGGCTTTAAGAGGATGAATAGATGTACGGGAAACCAAACCGAGCCAGGGTATGTTTTGTGGGCAGAGCTCTGTTGAATAGCAGTAAGCTTCTGTACTCAAAACAAAACACACCGAGCCCTTTCCCCAGGACAATTAAGACTTCGTAGGCTCCGGATTTCTGTATAAGGAAGAACAGTTAAGGGCATAAACCCTGTGATTTTAAAAATCTGGTTGGAGTAAACCCTCCTGAATATGACACCCGAGAGGCAAGTTTAATCATTCTAAAGTTAACTAGCTTCAGTGTTCAACACAAAAAAACCAATAAAATTTAAAAAAAAGCAGTAAACTACAGGGGGTTGTTCTTCATGAGTTAAATATGATTATGAGATCTTATAAAACCGTGCCGCGTCTCAAGAGGGGAGAGGTAGTTTGGTTTCCATGTGAAAACCAGCCTCCTCCCTGCCTCCGCAGGTGGTGGCACAGGTGGTGTTGGCGGTATATTGTTACCCCGAGCACCTCCTAAAACTTGAGCTCTCAGGAGAGTTTAGGTGTTGTTAACCCTTTCTGATAGCTGAAGAGCCTTGTGGAGAGCACAGGGCGTCCTCCTGCCTCCAGTACTGCTTCAGCTATTCAGCAAACTGTATTTATTTTTTTATATATATTTTTAAATGAACCTACAGTTCACCTACTAGTGCACTTTCTAATCTCTTGCCTTATTGGGTTTCTTTCCTTACAGTGACTTATTTTCCCTCTCTGTATTCATCCTTCATTCACTGTAGTGCTTTGTGCTAACTTCTAGGGTTTCTTTCCCCCTTTTACTGTTTTCTTAGAATTCTTGCTTTGAAAACTCTGCAACTTTTTGTCCCTAATCTTGCCTGGGTACCTAGAGCTTGAATCTGGCTTTGCTGACAGACACCAACCCTTTCTGGTTTGTTTTCTGGCCGTTGTTGCAGCTGCTGATGGTTGGCTTGCTCCATTTCTGGGCTGATTTGATCTCTATCACGTAAACCGTTTTGATGTTTATCTCCCTTCTTATTCAAGCATTGAATGATAACGATCTCCTAACTATCATTATTTATATGTAATAGTGGGTAAGGGACTTGTTCCCATTTCACAGATGAAAAAATTTGAGAATCGGGCAAGTGGTGGACAATCAAGGCATCGGTAGATTTGGCTTCCCGGTTTGTGCCCTATTTGCCTGTAGATTGTGCCGATTCCAGGGTGTACTTTGAGTAAGGTGGAGAATAACAACAGGGAGAAGTTAAAGAGGTTAGTGACGGGGGGGACGCCTGAACTCTCTGCTTTTTCTGGGATTGAAACATTTTAAGTTCCTGGGCTTTGTAAGGCAACACCTTTTATCAGTATATAAACAGCTTCAAAATGGTTTAAAAAGAACAAGTTTTCTCTTCCTCTTTCTCTCTTTTTTTTATTTCGTTTTGGTTTTTTACAGGTATCAGTCAGAGCCGGATCTCCCATTGGCTGTTGCAGCAGGGGTCGGACCTCAGTGAACAAAAGAAAAGGGCATTTTACAGATGGTACCAGCTTGAGAAGACAAATCCTGGTAAACAAATACAACCTAAACATCTCCTGCTGTTTTATTTATGGCAAAGAAGCCTTTTGTCACTGTTTTTTATTATCACTGATCATTCGCTTCTTGGTCTGGTGTAGTGTAGAGGTGTTCTCCGACCAGTTTACTTTTTAGGAGGGTAGGAACAAATCTGCACTTTGCAGCAAATGATCCAGAGCTGACTCATCTGTCCAGCTCCTCGCTCGTGGTTACTTGCCCTGTCCCCTCGCCGCTAGCCAACGCTGGGAATCAGGAGCGATCGGTGAAGTTGTCTCAGCTAACGTGAAATATATGCTGAGGCTCTCCAGAATGAACAAACAGAAAACATTAATAATGGCTGCATAATAGAAAGTTGCAGCAAAAAATGCGCAGTTTGGTGGAGAGGAGCTTTGGGTTAACTTCAGAGGGTTTTGGGTGGGATCTCAAGCTCCTGGATGGGATGTTGATAGTTACAGTGGTAAGCTGGAGATGTGTCTCTCAAATCCCACCTGCTTCTCCAAATCTCAAAATAGATCTTAAATATAAAAAAAGAAGTAAAGCTCCTCATTATCTCTAACTAACCAGCAATCTTCAAAATCACCGTCGAATTAATTTCCTTGCATTGTTCTTCTCCACTGATTTTGTTTGGCCACAGTTCTTTTTTTCCCTTTAGTGGTTTTATTGTAAAGATCAAAATATTTACGTTTGATTTCCTTTAAACAATGGCATGATTAAATTAACTGTGTAATTGTTTTAAGGAATTTAAGACTCAAGCTCTCTAATGTGAACTTGGCTTCAATATTCGGAGTTCTATTAAGAAAAATTCCAGTGAAAACAGATCCTCAAAACTTCTGCTTTGTGCGTAAGCTGAAAATCAAGAGGCTCCGGCTGTCAGTTGGCCTGAGAATACTTCAGCTTAAAGTTGGGTGGGTTCAGAGCCACAGCTGAGCCTGGCCTTGCTGTTAAGCATCTAGAAAATGGCTTTAAAGAATGAAAGTGGGAAGGGTTGTGAGGTGCTGGCAAGCTGCAGGGATGGCCAAGAAGCCTGGATTTTGCAGTGGCTGGGATTGCGATGCTGAGGGTCAGCAAAATTACTGCATGCGACCGTTGAGCGTCAGCTGCTTTGAAAGCCTCCTGGGTTGTACCCTACGAAGTAACTCTCAGCCATTTCATTGGATGGAAGGTATTGCCTCCAAAACAGTGGAGAGAACTAGAGGTTTTTTGGAAGGTGTATTTTGGAAAAAAACCCCAAAAGTTCTCTCCTAACGATGAAAGCTGCTGTGGGGATCTTTCCTATATGGCCTTGCATCTTTTCTCCCCAGTAGCGTTTGGAGCAGTTTAAGAAATAGTGTTCTGTGCTGGGATAAGCGAAACCGTCTCAAACTCTAGCACTAAAATAATTACTTCTTCCTCTTAACCTTCTTTCTTTCCCCATATCCACAAGCTCACATCTTGTTTGTCCTTTTGCTCTTGAGAAGTGTCTAAGGAAGGAAGACTTGCAACACTGAAGGTTATGGCTTAAATTGAAGTGAATCAACATTAACCCCTACTTTTCTGCTGCGCTGTCTTGCTGAGCTCTTGCCCACTTTTCTTTATACGCACACGGAAAAATTGCTCAAAGAGTGGTTGTTTGAGTGTAACCTTTCTTAGAATCATAGAATTGCCTGGGTTGGAAGGGATCTTTCAGATCATCGAGTCCAACCATCCCTAAACCATATCTTTGAGCACTATGCCTACCCATCTCCTAAATACCTCCAGGGATGGTGCCTCAACCACTGCCCTGGGCAGCCTGTTCCAATGCTTAATAACCCTTTCAGTGTAACAATTTTTCCTAATATCCATCCTAAACCTCCCCTGGCGCAACTTGAGGCCGTTTCCTCTTGTCCCATCACCTGTTCCTTCAGAGAAGAGACACACCCCCCCTGGCTGCACCCTCCTTCCAGGGAGTTGTAGAGAGTGAGAAGGTCTCCCCTCAACCTCTTTAAATAAAGAGATACTATGCAGCATTTTTAAGAAATGTAAAAGGCACAATGGCTCCTCTGTCTGTGCCAAGGGACTGTTTGGATGTACTTAAATTCCCTTTAGAACCAAACAACGATTCGTTTCTTTTTAGAGACTAAGGTAAAGGGGAACCCTGAGTTTTCCTGTGGCTGTTGGAAAAGTCTACTGGAGGAAAATGTGGTTGGTTTTGTTTATTGTAGGATAATCTTGCAGGCTTTGAATTATTGCCATCTTCTCTATTGCAGGTCAGACCAGCTAGCCACGAGATAATTAACATGCATATGTGCAAGTGTATACAGTGTCTTAAGGAAGGTACCAACCTTGTCCAAAGCACCCTGGGTTTAAATTACTGTCATAAAACCAATTTGGAGCCTAAGCTTTGGATACTACGTAGAGTATCCTGTGATTACTAGACTCAACTAGCTGTTCTGCTGCCTTCTTTAGAGTCAGAAAATGAGGAAGTCAGTAGAGCTTCCCGCCGTGTGCCCAAAGAAGTGACACTGTCACTGTACTCTAAAAGATTGTCCTCCTTTGAAGAAACTTAAGAGATTGAATCATAGAATGTTCATCGTTGGAAAGGACCTTTGAGATCATCGAGTCCAACCATACACACAAAAAAACCCAAACCAAAACAAAAAACCCCCTACAATCTCTGTCACTAAAGCATGCCCTGAAGTGCCACATCTAGACGTTCCTTAAATACCTCCAGGGATGGTGACTCAGCACCTCCCTGGGCAGGCTGTTCCAGTGCCTGACCACTCTTCCAGTAAAGTAATTCCTCCTGATATCTAACCTAAACCTCCCCTGCCGCAGCTTCAGCCCATTTCCTCTGGTCCTGTCATTATTCCCCTGGGAGAAGAGGCCAACCCCCACCTCTCTGCACCCTCCTTTCAGGGAGTTGTAGAGGGCAATGAGGTCTCCCCTCAGCCTCCTCTTCTCCAGGCTAAACATGCCCAGCTCCCTCAGCCTCTCCTCATATGACTTGGACTGGCATGTGTTTTTTTCTATTTGCTCACTTACTAGGAAGTCACACCTGGCTTTCTATTCTCACATATCCCATCTTTTCCAGTTCCAACTGCTGGGAATAAAATCTCAATCCTTCTCCTTTGAGTGCTAGAGCCAGGTCTCTCTGTGCAGAAGCACCTCCGTGTTTGAGTTACCGATGGGCAAGGTGAGGTCTTTGGGAACTTTTAGCTCCCCCAGTTCTTTAATTCCTTATTTTAGAAAACTGGATCTTCAGAGTAAGTCCATTTTCTGACTGAATTTGTTTTTGTAGTAATGGAAATAAAACTTTCGCTTAAAATTGAAACAGTTTTGAAGGACTAGGACACCAGATATGACGAGTTTATGAACTGTTAAAGAAAGAATAGTTGTTTCATGTGGAAAGGACTGGATATCACTTGGCAGACCCGTAGCCTTTCCCTGGCTCCTCTTAGCAAATCATCTCAGCTTTGCACCTCACTTTCCCGTCTCCTAGACGAGACCGTTTGCTGCGCATGCTTCGCCTGTAAGGTCCTCGCAGCAGGGACTGTCCTTTACCGTGCTTATATACTGCACCCAGCCGGGAGTTTCTAATAATACAGGGCACCAAAAATGACTTATAAATACATCAAAAGAGATTTTCTTTTCAAATGTATAATGGCGCTATATAACGCTTTAGATCATCCAGAAGCAGTCCTGCATCTGCTAACCAAACAACTTTGTGTTGTGGAGCCTTAGGGCAGTTTTGAGACATCGCTGCTGTGGAGACGTTGCTGGATGTTGCTCCTGTACAGAAGGGACTCAGCAACTCCATCGCGTTCGTTATTTGCCAGCTTGCTTTGACCTCTTGAATATGCTGTTTGTTATTTACTTGCTTTTGATTGCTGGTTGGCACGGGCAGTTGCTGTATTTCTCCTCTCTTTGGTGGTGGGTGTTCAGGCAACGGCAGACTGCAACGTCGCAGAAGAGACTTTGAGTCTCATGGATCAGAAAAAGCCCCACGCTTTTCCTACTGTACGCAATAATCTTGCTCACAAATTTCTCGATCGACGTTTTCCTGGTAGGAGCGATGTTGGAGTTGATGGCACCGCTGCGAATTCCAGTGTACTGGTGATTGTAAATTTTTCTGGAAACAGTTGCCAATTAGGGTGAAAGGCAGTTTTCTGTTGAAGGGGAGAAGTCAATGCTAAACGCTAGTGTTTGAAGGGTCTTTAATCCAATTAATAGGGATGCTTTTCATTTAGATCGGGCTTTTTTTTTTTTTTGGACAGGCACCACATCTCTTGTGTTTTGTGGAGGACTGAGAGCATTTTGGCAGTAGATAAATAGTATATGTTTCAGAAGCCAGTATATGAGCGCATAGAGTCCTGTAATGTTCTGATTATTTCTTCAGAGCCCGTGTTTTTTAAATAAATAAATAAATTTTCTTTTTACATTGGTAGTTGTTAGCCTGATTAGTTTGGCTGGCACTGGGTCTTGGGCAATGTGGAAAGTTTGTTGTGGAGTAACTTTAGTGTGTCTTTTGCCTCTGTGTGCTGCAAACTGAAGCTGGCACCTAGAAATGATGTGTTGGGGGTACAGATGGATGCAGACTGCTTCCATTTAGGCTCGGTATTTATTTCTGCAGGTCTTCTGTAATAGGAAGGCAGCAGTGGTCACCTTGGAGAAAACCATGTGCTCTTCCTCCTTGAACAAAAGGGGAAAAGAAAGGTAGCTGTTATCAAGAGGTAGCATCTCTTGTGTTATTCCCGTAGCAGTTCTTATTTAGCTATAAAAGAAAAGCCTACCACAAAAAAAAAAAAAACCCAACCCAAAACAGGGACTGGATAGCCCCATGAGATTTGCAGTGGAAACGTATTGTTGGTGATTTACTGTTTTGCAGAGCTGCAGAGAAAATAGTCCCTGCTCTGGTCCTTTCCATCCAAGCACTGAGCTCTGTAGGGAACCTTTTGCTGCGCAGGCGGCTGATTCCAGTCCAGCCTGGCGCGGCCGTAACTGAAAGGTGTTTATCCTGTGATCTCAGGTCAGTCTGGCTAAAAATAAAGTGTGACAGCTGTTCTTACCGGTATAATATATGATAGGGACTTGCTGCAAAGACTTTTTACTAAATGGTTTCTTGGAGCCAGGAGATGGCCTGAGGCTTGCTCCAACCGTCGCGCGCATTGCCCCGGCATGGCAGGGCTTCTCTGAGACACGTGATGTGGATCAGCAATTCCCATGTGACGCTTTTAAGAGCAAGACTCTTTCTTCTGGGATGCGCTAAAAAGGCGGCAGGCTTTTGCCACAAGGAATTTGGAGTATAGAGACAGAGCTGCGTTCCTGTTGGAAGAGCATCGCTCTTGCCTCCTCTTCCCCCAAAAGCCACCTGCAGCATCCCCAGAGTCATACCCCGCAGCTGAGAAAACGCTGGCCTGCACAAAGGAAATACGGTATTGTTGCAAAAGGTGCTCAGCACTGGCAGGTAGCGAGAGACGCCGCTTTTCATTTTTCTCTGCGAAAGGAGTTCTTCCCAGACGGTTCACCTCTACACCCCTTACAGATGTCTTGCTTTTTGATGCATATACTAAGATGAAAATCTCATACTGCATTTGCTCCGCTCATTCTGCTCCAGAGAGGAGTTTCACTTCTTAAAAGCTGTTTGAGGGGTTTGTAAAAAGAATCTGACCTAGTAACTAGGATGTAACTTATTAAGTTGTAAAGAGGTGGAGGTGGCGAGAAGATGGCAATGACGCCTTGGAACAGCAGAATAAACGGGATCCCCAAGTGCTCACTTAATTGAGGGGAATGGAGAAAAGCTCAATAATGACCTTATCAAATGTGGCAGCAGTGCGTATGTCCACCCCTACTGCCCCCCATCCATCCAAGCGCACCTTGGGCCTCCGTATGCATTCAGATGCTTCATCTTCATGTGTGTGCAAAACCAGCGGTGGGTACGTACTTGTAATTCTCGGCATATGTCTCCCTTATCTGCTGCTGATGTTGATGTTACCCCATAGAAAAGAGAAATAGGTGAATTATCTAGCAAGGCTACTAAAATGAAAAAAAGCATCTTATATTCAGTAAGCGAACATACCAGTAGCAGGAGGAAATTTATGCTTTAAATGCAGATTTTTTTAATTTTTTTTTTTTTCAACCTTTGTCTGAAAAATCTCGGGCAAATGTAATGGAAATATTCTGCATCTCTTACCTTGATGTTAGGCATCACTGATGTTTCTGTACTCTCCCTGTGAAATGAAATCCTCAGGAAGGGAAGGAATATTGCTAAGACAATGCGGGGAAAGCTAATTTCTTGTCCCGTTCCCCCCTGCCTCTTTTTAAAATTTTTATAATTTTTCTTTCAAGTTTGTTAGTTTTTTGAAGTGTATTTAAAACCTAGCAACTTGATACCGACCCAGACCCCTAAACCGTGCAAGTACTAGCAAGAATGGATAAGGAAGTATCCTTGAAATAGCCTCCCAATAAATCGGCGATACGGGAAGTATTTCCTATGTTGATAAAACTAAGCGTTGTGTGTAGGCTCGTTAGCTGGGAATTAGTAGGAGTCCCCGTCCGTTGTGCATGCAAGGCAGAGACTGCGGGCTTCGCTTCTTAGGGACATCTCCTGGGTAAAATTTTGTCATTGTTTTGGGCTCCACTACCTAACACAGATACAAGCCCCTGGCAGTAAGGAAAATATCCATGTCTGGAAAGGAACACAGCCAAATGCATAAATAGCCAATTTCTTGCTTTTTAACTGTAGGAATTTGTTTATTGGTTAAACTCGAAGTTCCCTTAACCCTTTTACTCTGTTTTAAATTAAACAAGCAGTGTTGTTTCACCAACACAGTATGTTTTCATTATTAAATCCTAACCATTCTGAGCAAGCCTGTGTACCCAGAGGGATTTGCTGTCTCAGCCCTGCTTTTACGTGTGCCCAATACTGTATTCCTGCTGCGAGCCGAGCTGCCTGCTTCTCTTCCCTCTATCCAGGCTGGTTCAGTGCCTGAATTCCAGTTGAACTCAGTATGCATATGGGATATAGGTGGTGATTTATCTTTTCATATGACTGGGTTTTTTTATGTTTTGCACACAAGAACAGTTATTTCTCCCCTCCAGGGGAAGTCACTGAGCACAAAGCTGTCCTTCAGAACATACCCTCTTTTACGTGCTCATGTCCTACACCAGCTTCCATCCTCAGCAAGGGATACACGAAAGATCGGTCTCCCAGCGTGTCTTGATTTATCTTGATTTATTAACTGAGAGGCTGTTGTGGAAAGAATCGGGGATAAGTTTCAAAGGGCCTTTCCTGAAGGCATGGTGCCAAGTCCTGTCTCTTGCTTGATGCTTTCCAGCTCAGGCTTCTTGAAGGGAGAAATATATCCATAGAAGGGGGACAGAAGAGGAGAGGTGCGATGTTAATCTGCTTTCAGTGACTTTTTCAGGCAACCCGGCACTCGGGAGCCCATGTTTGCGCAGGTCACAGGGTGTGTTTCTATCGGTGGAGCTATTTCAAGTGTTTACTCAGCTCTTTGGACATGTTGAAATACCTTTGGTATAAATTTACGTTTTGCTTTCTGAGACTGGCTGTACAATTAAATAGAAACCTGTTATTTCCCATTGTGTGGCAGAAGAGGTAGCGGCGCAAACTAAAGAAATCCCAGCCGGGGCATAGCTCACCCTTTCTGTAAGACTGTTTTCCTCTTGATGAAGACAGGACGGCTTTTCCTAAGTGACTCTCAGCTCAGTTCTGTCTCCCTTAGATTTCCATGGTCACCTGGTACCTCTCTGGCGTGGAGGTTGGGGATGGGAACTCGAGCTGGCTTTGTGTATCTTTAAGGTGTCTTTGTTTGATAATGCTTTACTTTTTTTAGTTTGAATGGTTTCAATCATCTGTCTTGTCTTTTTTTCATGAGCAGGAGTGAGAAAATGGGCATGACTTTTAATCCACTAGGAAACACAGTATTTATTATTCTTAGGGGCTACGTTAAGCATGAGACCCGCTCCTATCCCAATAGAAGAGCCAGAATGGAGACAGACGCCTCCCCCAGTCACAGCTACCTCTGGGACCTTCAGACTACGGCGAGGCAGTCGGTTCACGTGGAGAAAGGAGTGCCTGGCTGTTATGGAAAGGTATGTCGCTTTGGGGTTACGGAGATGGGCATTTTAAAGCCAATACAAGTATCCTTTTTCCTGCTCTGGTGAACGCCAGCTCAATTTTCATGGATGTGCTTTAGCATCAGGCAAGTTAATAACAGTGTAATCATTTGATTCTCAACGATAGAGTAGGAGGAGCTATTTCACCCCTTTTGTTGTTTAAAAAGGTGTTACACTCCTCTGGACAATATCTCATTTTCTGTAGCCCCTGAGACATCTTGTCGTTGGTGCTGTCTGACAGCATTGGTGTTCTCCTCTTCCTTTACTTTCCCAAAAACCTTTCCGTCTAGCCTAACCCAGGCTCTGTCTTCGTGGGGGTCTGCACGCTCTTTACATTCTGCATTTCTCCTTTCCCAATTTACGGATTTGTCCTCATAGTCTATCATGTTATTTTACAGTTGATAACTGGCATTTCGGCAGCACTATAATTGTTCAGGATGTAGAACTTTGCCTAACAAGCAGTAGATTTCCGTGTCCAAAAAGTCTCTTACAACCCTTTTACATGAGCTGGGAACAGTACAGAGCAAAGTGGATCTTTCAAATACATATGCAGAGTGGCAGGTGATCATTAGAGCTCCCAGCTCCTCAGTCCTGCGGAGACGAAGCACGCTCTGAGCCCGGTCCCCTGGCTGCCTGGCTGCTTTGCCTTTCCCTCTGCGTACAGTAATGTCTCTTTTGTGGGTAATATTGTATAACAGAAAAGGGCTAGTGAGCTCAGCCGTAGTTTAGGGATGAATGCTTGGCTCTGTTCAGAGCTAAATGGCTGGGAGGAGTTTTCCTCCCTCCGAGAGCGTGAGGAACCTCCCTGCCATGACAGCACCAGATGCGACTGTGTGCGCTACATTCCCCTCTGGTTTGCACCTCCTTTGAGTCCTCGGCCAGCCGGTTTTTAGGATGTGCTTTTGCTCTTTCTGTAATGCTTCTCTCTCTTTCCTCTTGCTTGGACGAGGGTCTTTGGAACTGATTAGGAGCAGGAGAGTGTCTCCTTTTGCCTAAGAGCTAAGACCAAAACACTGAGCTCTCTCGGGGACCCAAGCCTTTTTACACACAAGATGGACATACTTCTGTGTGGCCACAGGCTATCGGAGGGTCTTTGCAGAGCCGAGAGCCATAACTAAGTGTTTGTGTCCATGTTCTGTCTTGGCACTGCACTGACATTTGCAGCTTTGTCTGAATGTAAAAGTTTGAAACCTTTTTTATTTTTTTGCTAGACCGAACTAATGCAAAGTTCTGAAATGTGGTAGTACAGGGGACTCCGGTTTTCTGGTGTCCCACTCCGCACAGGCCGTGTGACATGCAGTATAGGGTCTTTAGCACTTTAAAATGCTTGTATGACTGTCCCGACTGCAGCGTGTGGAATGCCAATGCCATCTCCTTATTAACTCTCTGTGTGTGAAGTATTTAGTTGCTCTGAAGTAGAATTAGAGCTCTTTGGGCGTGGGTGGGTTTCTTCTTGGTTTCTCTCTGGCCTAAAGTGCGATAACGGCTGTTATTTGCTGTTTGACTCAAGATAGTGCCTTGGACCCCTTTGTGGTGGGTGCCGTGGGAACACCAAGCAGGAGGAGAAAGCTAAGCAAGGAGTCGCTGCCCTTTCCTCCTCCAGAGCCCTCCTAACGCCAGGCTCTGCTGTGACACTTCAAGAAGTCGGACAACCTGTACTAGTTTGGGATGTGTCTGTTAAACATGCGGGAATTTGGTTTTGCATGTGTAAAGAAGCAAGATGGTGTTGACATTGGAAGTCATCCAGTTGTGTGCGCGGATACGTAGTCACTTGATCTCATTTTTCATTACCTTTTTTCTTCTTTGTCGTTCTTGGTTTTGTTTGCTGTGTCTTGTCTCGTGCTCTGCAAGGTCTTTGCTGTTGGGGTTTTCTCCTTATTCTGCTGGTAGATGGGGACTTCTGCCACACTGCCTCAATCCTGGCTTTAATATTAATTTGCAAAGCTCTTGCTGGGTCACCGCAAGCACTAAATTTCTCAGCCTTGTGTGTGGCTACTGGAAAGTATGGCCGAGGAGTTTCACTTGAGGCAAGAACACAGTAAACTCAAGCGGTGGTAAAAGCTTTGTATGACAATAAAACTACACCCTAAAGCAAGTTGGGAATATGGTTGTTTAACTGTTATGCTGTAATAGGCCTAGTTGAGCTGTAAGAATGAGCTGGTTTATGTGACAAGTTTTGAAAGGATGGGAGGAAAAGACCCTCTTGGGAGCCCGAGGAAGAAGCCAACTAATTTCACGTACAAGTCACCGGATTCTTCCAGGCTTGTCCGTAATATGTCTCATAACATGAAGGTAACCAGACTCCGGCTGTCTGGCCCAAGCAGATCAGGTTCGCTTGATGCTGTAGGGTCAGGAATTAAGCATTTGGCCCACTAAAATGGTATTTGGCATCGCATGTACTCTGGTGCTGTTTAGCTGCTAATTTGCATTTTCCTCTGAAGGATTAAGTTTTGACTGTGCGTGGAGGCGTCCTACTCAGTTTAATGGACTATTTTCCTTAACTAAATGCAAGTATCGTTGCGTTGTGTTTGTACGTCCTGCAGTATCTTGATGCGCCGTTGGGGTATACAGGGATTTAGGCACCTGGTTTTGAGCTTTTCATTTGGGAAGCTGAGGAAAGTGCTTGTTCATCTTGGCTTCTAGCTATCCAGGAATGAGAAACAGAGATGCGGAAGACAATTCCATTTCAGTAATGCAACTCAGGAGGCCTGTATGCACCTTTCTGGCTGCAAAAGAGGAGCCTTCTGCAATTAGACCCAACTTTGTCAATTTAGTTAAATGTCTGAAGATGAGAGGGCTGAATCTAGACCCTAATGGAAACTCTTTTGTAGGTAATGCAGAGCTACTTCCTCCTATAAACTTCTGAAACGTTGCTGCAAAGCTGTACGAACATTTTTTGGGGTGAGGATCAAAGTCTTGGGCTGCTGTATCAGTTAATTGTGGTACGTGCTTTTGACTTGGATTCAGTTGGTAAGAAATTGCAGTTGCTAAAAGTCGGTTTGTCAAACCAGCTGAGAGCACTTCAAGGAAAGAATCTGAATTTGATTGCAAAAAATTAGAGAGATTTGCTTCTAGGAGCAGGCTCTCCAACCGAAAACGTGCAGCACTGGTCAGGATTTGGCCCATGAACTGAATGAGGAGGGGGAGGGTTGGAAGTTTCTCTTTTTTTAAAAGATGCAAATCAACAAAAATTCCAGTGCAATTAATTGTTATATTGGTACCAACCTGATATAATTAAAATTAGAGTTAGGGCCAGCACATATACTCGAATGTCTGATGTACATAAGTGTCTGTATACAGGGTATGTGTATTAAAGAAACTAATTGGTTTATAGTGGATTTCCAGAATGCCGCTTGCGGTTTCTGTAATTCAATTCTCCAGTCTTTACTGCTTTTTTGGAAATCCTCCCAGGGTAGTTTATTAGTCGCTAGGCTTAGATTTCGGACGATAGATTCAGGTCTCTTTCTCCCTCTCTCCTTTCCATTTTTTTTTTTCTTTTAAATATCTCTCCGAATATTTATGCTCTGAAGGTTAAGAGGAGCAATAGTTCCAGAAAGTAAAGTTCTATATTTAACTGCAGACTAGGTGTGGTTCAGACAACTGCAGTGCAAGCTCCCTCTCGCTGCTGTGCTGGTGATATCAACCTTGACCTGTTCTCTTCTGGAGCCTCCTGCTCCTGAAATATGCTGAGTCCTGCGCGCGGTGCTGCTGTCGTGTGGTTAACCCTCCTTCGGGAACGGGGCTAAGACTACAGTCGGCCTTTTTGTGAAAACCTGAGGTTCAACTTGAAAGTCTGTTTCTGGTTCAGTTTCGCGTTCTTCCTTACGTCTTGTCCCAAAGATAATTTTTTTTTCTTCTTTTCTCTGCTTTACTACTTCTTTTCAAGCCCTCTCTTTAGAAGTACAAAATTGAAAATTCCCTTAGGGTTTTCTCTTTTTTAATGAAGCTGTGTTGTCTTGTCTGTCTGTCTTTTTTTTCTTCCTTTTTTTTTTTCTTTCTTTTTTTTTTTTTCAAGTGATGAGTCCTTCTCCTCTAATCATACGTTGGAGTTGAGGTTTGTCTTCTTTTTCAGACAAAAAACCCATCTAAGATTGGCAGCAGAATCAATGACTATATACCCGTTTTAAGGCACTTTTGTTGAGTGCCATTAAAGACTTGGGGGGGGGGGGGAGTTGAGTGTTGTTTTTTAAGCATATGCTTTATCCAAAGATTAAATTAAAATAACTGTAAATTCTGCGCTAAACAAAATGAATAATTCATCAGTTGAAAGTATTTCACTTTGTCTGGGGAGCAGGGACTTTGCTTTCTGGTTGAGGCTTATTTGGTTTGATTTTATTGGTCTGGGTTTTTATTTTGACACTTGTCTGTGCTCCTGAAGCATCCTTTTGTAAAGATGCATTTAGATTAAAGAGGATGAGATGATATAGATCCCGATTATCCCCATTCCGTAGATTGCAAAACAGAGTCAGGTGTTTCACTTGGCTTCGTGATCCAAGGCAACTTTATTCATAAGAGAAATGGGTTTAGATTTCCCAAGATACCGCGGGTATCGTTTCATGATATAGCTGAGCCGAATTAACAGTTTGTCACCATCTCATCCTTAGGTGTTATCCTGCCTCATCGCCCGTCTCAATTCCTCCTCCTCAGTTTCTCTGCTCCTGCCACCCTGCCTTGTGCCAGATACGTTTCTTGTCTGATTGAAATACCAGCCAATTCAGCTTGGTTCAGAAAAAAAAGAAATCCTTTTTATTTCCCCTTGCGTTTTACTGAATTGGTTCAGCTGGCCGTGCAATGAGGCTGTGCCAGAACTGGCCCAGGGCAAGTGACAGGAGAGCACAGGGAAGGGGAAGCTTAACAAAAAGATGTATGAATTTTCCACGGTGCTCTCTTGGTCCGCTCGGTTTTGTTCCGATTTTGTTTGGTTTGAGCTGGATGAGTTCCTGGTTTGGTTAAAAGTGCGGTCACGCTGACAGTTGTGTTGGCATCATGGAAGAGGTGTCCTTTGATTTTTGCCAGGGAGCAGCAACGTGTTACTGTGGCATCACTGCCAAACTGGTCTAACTTGACCAGGTTCTATTCTTTTTCCCCCTTCAAAGTGGACCCAAGCGGGCGAGGAAAGTCATCTCCGTGCCCAAACCAGTCCCTGTTGCTTACGCTGTAGAAGGTGTAGCATCGCCTGCCCTCCTGAAGAAGCACCTTCTGCAGTGGTCCCAGCGCCGGGCTGGGCCAGCGGAGCCCTGGGCATGGTTCTGCCCCTGAGCGATATCGGTCCTGACATGCGTTATTAGAAATTCTTCCGATTGTGAAAGCGCTATTACTGCAGCTCTCCTGAGCGCTGGGGCTTCCACGGCTTCCCTGGGGAAAATGAGAGCTCTATTAGCTGCTGAAATTCAGTTAGGAAATTTTCTTAGTTAATTTCATCCCATTACTCTTAGTTATGTCTTCTAGCAGAACCTTAATACCGGCCCCATAGGGGATCTAAGTTTCCTGTGCAAGGCTTTGGAGGAGATTTAAGTTTTGGATTCATTGCGTTTCTCCCTTTTCAAGCTGACAACAGAGCAGGAAGTAATGTCTTTTGGCCTCTTCCATTAGGCTCGTACATTGTTAGAAACAGAACATCAGTTTCTCATCAATATAACGATGTCCACCGGTTGGCTCGGGAATGCTGCTCGTCTTCCTCGGGTTTGTTCGGCGGGCTGCTGAGAGGTGAGGAGTGCTGAGAGTAACGCTCTGCTGTCCCTGCGACCCTCGGGTGGCATTGAACCTTTCGGTGACTCACCGTTCTCAACCGTGAAATATCTCCTACCTGCTTGGGAGACTGAGCCAAACCAAAGAAAGGATGAGCAAAGTGCTAAAAGCCTGTGACTCTGGGGTTACCGAGGAAGATTTGTGTTAGGCATTAGGAAAAACTTCTAACTTTAGGAATAGTTGAGCACTAAGCAGGTTATCTACAGAAATTATGGAACATTTCTCAGGAGCAAATTAGCTAGAAACTGTCAGGGTGGTTCTGATATACCTGATCTTAATGCAGAGGGAAACGTCAGGGGACTTCTTTACATTATTTTCCAGCTCCTTCTATTCTATCACACGGTGTGTGTTAGTCAGCAGCTTGCAGTGGGAGGTTCAACTTCATTAAGTCCTTTGAGACGTCGGAAGGGAGTGGTTTTTCGGGATCGGTTGTCTGCTGTTCATGCTTGTGAAATGCTTTGAGATCTGCGAGTGCAGGCACTTTGCACAAAGGCATTCGGGAAAGTTCACTTGACAATTTAGACGCAGGCAAGATGTTTTTATTGTCTGAAAGTTCAAACGGTTTGGCTCAGGGTCATTGCTGTATGTCTTCATAAAATGCAAGAGCAGCCATTTTATGCTTGCCACACAGTATCTTTCTTTTTTTGCATGAGATCAGGCTACGTTCCCTCTTAGACATGCATAATATGCAAGCTTCCTATTCTAATCAGCGGTAAGCAAATCCCAGTTGTGCGGCAGATTGCATGCAGTAAAATACAATGCTGGGATGTCTGTCCAGAGCACTTGCCAGACTCGGGTCTCTTCAAGGATCCAGCACCTAATGAGTTATTTTTCTTTTTCGGGGAGCTCAGGTGCTTTTTGTATCATTGTGTTCTCTCTCTCTTTTTTTGTTTTTTTTTTTTTTATTTGGGTTTGTTTTTTTTTTTAATAAGAAAAACAGATCTGTGGGAGGGGCAGCTCCTTGCAGCAGACTCCAGATAAAATTTTTGTATCTGACAAGGTCAAAATAACTGAAATCAACATTTGCAAAAGGAGCCTTGTCAGTCTGACCTGCCACAGCACCGTCTGGTGCACTAAACCCATATTTTAAGAATGAGAATTCTTCTCTGGTCCAGATCCTCTCCTGCATTTCTCCAGGAGCAGTGGAGGTACTCCAGCAGTGTCCCTGCTCACGAAGGTGAGATGCAGGATCTCATCCTGAGTCTTCTCGTAGCATCAAAGCAATTGTCGTACAAATGGGATTGGAAATCTCTCTAAGTGCCCAGATGCTTTCAGTGAAGCTGTAAAAAGGCATGGCTGCTGCTTACTGTGCAGGCTAATGTAATTTTCGCTGGCTCCAGTAGCACCAGTGCATGGGAGGGATTCAGAAGACCAATTTTAGCTCTTAACTTCTCATTTGCTTTTAAGAACGTCAGCTGGCTCCTTCTGGGGTGACCCAACCCACAGACCCCATACTTCGGAGCATGCCCCTGAATGCTTATACGCGTGACATCCAGCTGCCCTGCGCGCCCTCGCAGTGATTTCCTGCGGCCATCCCCAGCGTGTGAAGCTGTGCTGGGGCATTGCATATGGAGAGGAGGAGGTATAGAGACAACCTCGATTCAGCCTGAGTTCCTGCTAGGAAAACATGAGTGTGACATGGCAGGTCTGAAAAGCAAGTCCAACCTGGCCTTGAACCCCTCCAGGGATGGGGCAGCCACAGCTTCTCTGGGCAACCTGGGCCAGGGGCTCACCACCTTCACACCAAAGAATTTCTTCACAATATCTCATCTCAGTCTCCCCTCTTTCAGTTTAAAACCCTTCCCCCTTGTCCCGTGGCTCCCCTCCCTGCTCCAGAGTCCCTCTCCATCTCTCCTACAGGCCCCCTTTAGGGACTGGAAGGCCGCTATAAAGTCTCTCCGGAGCCTTCTCTTCTCCAGGCTGAACCCCCCCAGCTCTTTCAGTCTGTCCTCCCAGCAGAGGGGCTCCAGCCCTTGGATCGTCTCCGCGGCTCTCCTGATGATGGTCACATGATGATGATACTTGTCATTCTTTCTACCTGTCCTCTCCAGTCTGTGACTGGTTCACCCATGGCTAGCAACCATGTGGCTGTGGACGAAAGCTCCTATCTCCTATCCTGTGTTTTTGTTAAATTCTGCCGTTGCAGCTGTGGGCATTCTTTCTATTCACATAAATATGTAATTCGTTCTAAATTTTGCTAAGGTCTTCAGGGTACTTCAGGAGAACTAATTATACCTGGTTTCATTTTATATGCTAAGAAGCGTTTAAAAAGTTGGAGGTCCCTTTTGCCCGAGTATCATGAGAAAGAATAAGCAAGAACGTTGCATTTACCTTCCTGTGATCACTCATCGTATATACTACTATCAGTGTGCCGCTTATTTATCTCCTCTCTGAACTAAACTGTCCTTCTCTTATCTCTTCTCAGATGGTAAGTCTTCCCTTGCCTCAAATAACACTCATTGTCACTCTCCTCTGGACCTTTTCTATTTCTGCATGCAATTTTAAGTGACCCAGGGTGGGTGAGCAGGGACGGGAGCAGAGCTAATTTCCATATTTCCAAGGTGAATATTCCAGCTTATCCAGGCAGCTGAATCCGACCCCTGTTGTTCTCTGACCTCCAGCCTCACATCTGGGTTTTGCTGATCACTCTTGTGTATTCGTTGAGAGCGTGTTTTCTTTGAGTAGCCCACAGCGATATGTGTGTCTTTTTCCCGAACAGTCACAACTGCCGTAGAACCAGTCGTGTCTGTGAGGAGTCTGAATTTGTTCTTTTCCGTGTGCATCACCCTGCTTTTTGCAAAGATAGCAAATGAAGTTCAGTCGTGGGAGTGTTTAGATATTTTTGAAATTCACGGCAATTACCCGCTTTATTTGTATCCAATATAAATAATTCACTTTACAGAGGATTATTTAATGGAAGTGTTAACGCCAATCGTTTTGGGTCACAGCGTCTCTGCGCCAAGGCTTTACGGTCGTGTTGAGACCCAGATGCTGCTTGTTGGAAGGACCGTGTAAAAGTACAAGTCTTTGAGCGTCTGTCCTTTGTTTCGGTGGCCAGTCCAGCCCAAACCACGACACTGTGCCAGCACTAGACTTTCTCTAATCCTTCACGGTATTCTTCTTCCTATGACTGTTTGAAGTACGCAGGATTGAATAGTAACAAAAAGCTCAGAGTAATTAGCTGCATCATTATTTTCTTGCCTGTTAACTTGGCTTCAGGAGACAGGGAAAGTCATGGCAGAGTTGTCACAGAAACTGTGTGAACGGGCACGGTCAGTCTACATTTTGTGTAACTATTTTATAATGACTATTCACTGTGGGCTGTCTGGAGCAAAATTTCTTGATGATATTACGACCCATGTAAAGGTGATGTGTCTTTGGTTGTGTTCTGGTGCAAGGGTAGAAGTTCCACTCTGCTGTCTCTGTGCCTGTGAAGGAGCTCGAGACACTGCTGGGGAGTCTCCTCGCTCTTCGGGAGCAGACTCCTGGGAAGTTTAGCAGATGAGGCAGTGGCAGACGGCTCCCTGGGCAATGACAAACACAAGTGACAATAAAGCTGTGGTCTTGCCCCCTTTGGCTCTTTTGCAGCCTGCTTAAAGTCCTGAGAAAGAACTAGACAGCCCTGACCTGCCAAGGAGGGTTGCTCCAGGTCCCAGTTCAGCTAAAAGGGATAGTCATCGCTCGCAGTGAGATTTACCCGACCTGGATGTAATACTATGGAATAAACCCACTGAAGTGAATTAGAAAATTAACTTCTTGAGCGATCTCGGAAGGAGTTAGTAATCGGGTTGGCACCTTGTCACCCCTTGCTGTGATGAAGCCAGCTGTCGGCACGGAGCGCGCGTGAGCACCATCCACCTCAAAGCACTCGTGGATTTGCCGGTTTCTGGTTTCTAGGAGTATGCAAAGTGTTCCCGCTGACTCGCACTGCAGCGACGCTCTGAACAGAGCCCAAACCTGCCTCGGTGAAAGGAGGTTCTCTGCCATCTAGGAACAGATGTGAGGTCTTTATACAAGTAATAAACAGAGTAATTACAAAGAGAAGTGAGGGAGCAAAATTCCGAAGTAAAACCCTTAAGTATGTTGCATCATGTATTTATGGGCTCTCGGTCAGACTGTGGAGCGCTTTAAACAGACTAAAAAGAATGCTTTATCAGAGAACCATATGGGCTTTAACCACAAAAGTCACTACCACATCCTAGATTCTTTTTTATCCTTTTTTTTTTTATTTATTTTTTTTTTTTTTACTCCCGGACAGCACAATTGACCTTTTTTTGTTTGATTTTCCTTCGGAACATGCATACGTTTTAATTTGTTTTGAATTCTGTGCTGTTTGTGAGGAACTCTGTCAACAGCCTAGGAGACATGGACCTGTTCCAAAGAGCTTTTTTAATATGATTTCCTTATAAAGAAAAAAAAGAATGAGAAAATAAGGTACATAAGTACAAAACATATAGAAAAAGGCATTTGATTTGTTGCTTATTATGTACATAGGCTGGCGCTCTTTCAGTTTCTAAATGCTCCTTGATATTCTCTTAAGCAGAGGAGCGTTGGTCTGGGACTTCCAGTTTCATGTCCAGCTTCTCTTTTTGCAGTCAACCTTTATTATATCCTTTTCAGAATCTGATTAAATTCTCTATCTTAGGAGCAGGTAGAGCCAAGTGTACAGAAGCCTGTCGGGAGACGGCTACCCAGCAGGCTGGAAATCTAAATTCCCAAGATTATTTGTGACCTGTATGTACCCATCCATCTTGGATCAATGTTATAATTTAGCTAAAATAAATCCTTACTTCCATCTCTTGTCTCCAGTGTTGGTCCCCTTCATGTATTTTATGGTAAACCGCCTCCTCATCTCAGCCTTGAGGTTTGGGCAGGCAAAACGTGCTGTATCTCTTCCAAGGTAGGCTTCCCGTTCCTCTGCCATCCTGTGGTTGCTCTCTGAGCTGCTCAGTTCTAAATTCATCTTGAATGCGGGAGACCAGGATTGTACGTAGTCCAGGTGAGGGCTCATGCAGGTGTTTTAATGCTTTTCTTTCTGGATTGGCAATAGCCGGCATCCTCAGCCGTATCGGGCCTTGCCTTTTTGGTGGTTTTGTCGCGTTGTGTCTTTTGGTCACCGTGAATTAAGAGACAACGATCTTTCCAGCTGATGATCTTTTTGTGTATATGAGAAGTTGTTGTTCCCAAAGTGGCTGACCCTGCATAGTGCGCTGCTAAATGTCTTTTTAGTTCTTGCCCTTAGGATTGTCTGTTACTTTTTATGGTACTCCAATTCCCTGTACTGACGTGGCTTCTAACTTTGTCATCAGCAGATCTCGTTACCATGTTGAGCCTTTGTGTCAAGATCTTGAAGAGTTTTCGTTCTTAAGATACGCCGAAGATGATGCTTGAGGAATATCACTGATAGCCATCTTCCAAACCATTATTTTAAATTTTCAGCCCAGTTCTTAGTTATATGTTTCCTTTCTACCCTATCTCATAATTATACTAATCTTTGTCTTTTCCAAAATTATGGATAATTTCCCATTTGTGACTTTATCAAATGCTTTACTGAAGTCCAAAAATGATAAGAGCAATTTATTTTTCTAGACAGAGGACGTAGAGTCAACAACTCCTCAGCTGCTTTTAGAGCATTACTACCAGTACTGTTTAAGTCACGCCTGCTAAAGAGCCGGCCCCAAGGGAACTTGGCTCTTCTGAGCTAGAGTTTAAGAGGAAGCACACGGCAAAAGCCATGGCTCATGATAGGGAGCAGAAATCCAGGAATAAGGAGCCATGGATTGATTCCACAGCTCTGCATCTGGTTTCTTGTGTTTGTATCTCTTAACTTTGCTGTTCTATCTGTAGCTTCTTCGAAGAATATTAAAGAATAAGATTAAAGAACACAACTTCAGAATACTTTTAGGAGCTTTATGATCTGGTTCTAGAAAGTGCTCTTGAAATACAAAACATGGTGGGTGTTTTTTAATGAAGTAATACTTTTGAATCCTTGGAGCTTATTATTTCCAAGGTAACTGTTTGCAATCCTATAGGCAAAAAAGAATTATAAAAAGTTGGATAATAAACTCAGCTATTTCCTTTCCCCATGGATGGTGAATAGTCATTGGATAATCCGTAGCAAATAAATAAAAAGATGTTGCTGCTGCCAGACGTGAGTAATACTCTTCAAGGGTTCACGAAGCTACCTCATTGCTTAAAACTTTCCTTAAACCTTCTTTGCTGTGATGTACAAAAAAACCTCATGAAGCTGGGCTTGGCACCATAGGAGCTTCATCAGCCAGCGTGCTGGCCTGTGGTGATTCGTTATGCCTTGTTCTCATTTGCTTATATCCATCTGTTGCTTCGTATTTAGGTTGCAAGGCAGAGAATAGATTGATATTAAAAAAAAATTACCTTTTTGTGCTTTGTGTCCATACAGCACTTAATACGATAATAATTCTGGTCCAGATCGTGGAGGTACCGGGCATTAGGAAAAATATATGTACTGAGCATAAAATCAGAAGCCTCTTGACTTTAGGCGCTGGACATCCTGCAAGAATTGGCCTTATCTTGTCTTTTGGTCCTGTAGGATCCTTTCATTAGTTTAATTAGTTCTTATTTCCTGAAAACGCAGCAGCAATGGTGGCTGGCTGTGCGCTTCTAAGCTGAGCTGACCTGGGCCTGGTCCAGTACTGAAATTGGAAACAAAAACTCGCAGATCTTTGAGGGGAAATGCTAGTGATTATGTTGGAAGTTGTCAGCTTGTACTAAGCTGTATCACAAATCTCGTGTTTGGTATTTTTCCTCTCCTGGAGGCTTAGGACAAAGCGAGACTTGAAGCTTCATAGCCCGAAGGACTATAAAATTTTGAAAAACATGACCTTACCGAGGCTAAACTAATAACAACTTGAGGGACCTTGCTGCTAACACTTGACATTCTGCGCGTACGGTTTTGGTGATCCAGCGCTGAGCTTCCCAGCAAAGCACAATTTTGAGGCAAGGCTAGGCTATTCTTCTAGAAATACCTTAGTTTAGAAGAGCTGAAAACTGAGGTCTGACTCTGATGAGTTTATTATTTTCTTCAAGAGAGCAGAGAATGATGTTTTGGGTTGAATAATGTAAAATCCAGTTCGTACATTTTGCTATTTATTTGCGTTGCTGGATAAAGCCTTGGAATCCATGTTGTCTTGCACGTAGTATCTCTAATAACCGCAGCGGTGATTACAGTACAGCTCGCTGAAAGGGGACTCACCGGGCAGGAGAACAGCCCTCACCAGTGGGTGGGCTCTTAGTGATTTCTGCAGGGTCTCATCCCTTCTTGGAAACCTTCCGTCCATGGACTGACCCTGGCTTAGCTTTGCTTGCTTTGTGGGAACTAGATCATCCACGGGATGTAACGTAAACAGCTCTTCCCCTGTAGAAAGTTAAAAAATGCAGATGAGATGTTTGTTTCTCAGTTGTCTTCATAAAGGTCTTGTTTATCAGTCGGTTAAGTCCAGAGGATTTAATGTACATAAATATCCCCGTAGTGTGTAGGTCTCAATTTAAATATGGCAAGTAAATAAAGGAGAACGAGGGATACTATTATTCACGCGTAGATGCCTTGTTAGCAAGAGCTTTGAAGGTGCTGTATGCTCGCACCAACCCGTTGTTGAAATATTACAGAACAATTCTCACTTTATCATGTTACCTGCTGGCTTCAAAAAATTTCCGTCTTTCCCCCCCCCCCCCCCCCTTTTATTTCGTGAACAATTTAGTTAACTGTGTTGGTTTTGCGAGTCTGCGATGCCATTAAGTTTAAGGATAGTCATAAAACTTTAGCCGTTGTCTGCTGTCAGCGTCTTCAAGGTGCCTTAAGCAGAAAGTACCTGTGTGTTTCACATTGCGAAAAACTGCAAATCTTTCTACTCAGAAGAGACCTGTTGTGTAATTTCAAAAATACTCTTATCACCAAATCCAATTACAAGGAAGAGTAAATCGCCACCTCCGATGTCTTAACTATGCTTTTTTTAATTGTTAATTATCTCAACAGTAGGGTGCTATAGATTAGCAGGCATAGATTATCTTTTGCAAGTATGAGGCTTTCAGAGCTATTATCAATTAATTCTGTTTTTAAACAAATTTTAGGATAATATTAATAGCTTGATAGGATTGTGTTGGTGCTTGGGACTGCTGTCAAAATACTGAGAAAATTATTTTTAAAAAATTAGAAACTCGATGATGTTATAGCAGCTCTGAAGGTCATACAGTTTTACGTGCTCCAGCGCAAGGTGTATTTTTGGCATTTTAATCTACATTGCAGAGTAGATTCCTGCTAAGAAACATCAGTAAAATGACTGTCTCAGAGTTTAGGCGCTGATTTGTAAAACCAGAATAGAGTGTCAGCTTTATTATGGGAGTCTTTTAATGTGTACTGAAATGACTGTACGATTTATGTACACAAACACGTACTGAAATGTGAAATAATTAAAATTCCTTTATCCTTGGTGCTTTAAGTGATCTAGTTCTGTTACCTGACCTAAAAGCTCTCAAAAGCAAAAGGACTTTCGAGAGGAGATATTGCTTTATTCGATGTCAGGTGCTAGGTGGAAATCCACAAATCTAGCACACCTTACTGGGGATGTTCACCCGTTATTTATACAAAACAGATTCTCATAATTCTTTCTGCCTACCTGATACATAACTCCACCTGGTCTTACATATTCATGAGGGTGACCGAATAGCCTTTTTGCACACGCGTAGTAAATTTTGCTGCGTCGGCAAAACACTTCTGCGCAGGTGTGAGCTCCTTGGTGGTCATTCGGGTAAGGAGACCCTTCCTCGCATTATCCTTTTAAGATACTGAGTCATCTCGGGACAGTAAAAGTTCACTCCAAGTTTGCCAACTTCTTGAGGAGGATGAGGATGTTCCTTGAAGTAGCCACAACTCTTTCTTAATTGACATAGGAGTACATACTTTGACGTATAAAAGAACCTTGAAGTGATTAACTGATGCTTGTTATCCCATCCTTAGTGATTAACTATTTCTGGCTGTCTCCTCGTTATCATTATTTATAACATCTGCTGAGGGAGAACTGTTTTCTACAACCTCTGTTGGCACAGTGAGAAGGTTAGTAAGAAGCAAACAACATTTTAGTGAGCATATGGTTATAAACAAAGCAGAGGCCTGTCTTTGGTAACAGTTCTGTTGAGATTTCTCCTCCAGGCTTGCACTCTCCGTGAAAAGAAGTACAAGAATGAAACATCTCTTGCAGTGATGTTACTCTCACAGACTTTAAAACTGTTCTCTCCTTAGAGTATGGCAATACCCTGGGGTTGAAAGCTCAAGCTAGGAACGAGATGCAGGTTTTTAAAGAATGAGGATTCTTACGGTTTGGTTCCAAAGCTTATTCAAAGTTATGATAGATTCTACATTGGATAAAATCCCAAATTTTTACGTTGGGACTGGCTATCTCTGTAGGTCAAACAGAAGATCTGGGCTTCTTGCCGAAATTGCTGAGAAACCTCTGGTCAGCGCTGCAGAAGAGGTCGAGCTGGAGTCCTGTGGTGGTTTCTTCAGTCCGTTAAATCCATAGACCTGTGAAAGCCCCTAGATAAATGATAGTGCTGTAGGGAAGACAGCAGAGAGCCATAGCCATCGCATTCATCAGTGTTATTTTCTGAGTTTGGGATTTTTTTTAAATTTGTCGTTTGCCTGGATGGAAGGTGCAGTTGAGCTGAGGCTGCAGGAATGCCTAGATTGGCATCCAGAGGGCTGCGCTTCTCGTCCTTGGCTGATCTCAAATGCAAACGTTCCTCACCAGGTGCTTCCTGGAGCAGCTAAACTGGTGGCTGTTTTGCAGTCCTGGGGGAAAGAGAAGATGGTGTCTTCAGTGTAATTCTCGGCTGCATCAGAGTTTATCTCTGGAGAGGATATCTTTGAGCTTTAATTTTGCAGTCTAGAATAGAAATGAATTTACTGTATGTTGCAGGGGGAACTGTTTAGGTGACATGCATGCCGTTATTATAGAATCTGTAGAAATATCAGTAGATAAAATGGATGGTGTCATCTGTTGACCTCGCTGAGAATGGCATTAGCGATATTCTTGGCCAGTATTTACTGGGAAATAAACTAGTCATTACACTTTCTGATGAGATTATGCTTTGAATGTCACTTCTCTGACAGTCTGTCTCATGCCACGCAGAGATAAGATCTCAGGCGCAGATGACAGACCAACTTCAGAAATATTTCCATTGATTTGACAGCCTGGATAATAGTTCTGTTAAAAGCCGCAGAGACTGAAACAATGACCTCTTGCCACTGGGTGATACTCCGTTGATAAATATACTAATGAGAGATAAAGTGGGTAACTATATTCGAGTGTTTTATGTAACTTGTCGGTGGAAAGCAGAGGTACCGTTCGAAGGGAAACTAGATAGGGAGCTGAAATTACAGGCAGTCTTATCGAAGGCAGAAGAGCAGCTTGCACTCTCGTGTATTTTGAGACACCAGAGGGTTTGGCAGGGAGCTCGGTCCCTGGTGGCAGCGAGATCTTCTGTTCATCAACAGGGGTCAGATGGGAGCTGAGGAAAATGGGCAGGGTGTGGGTTTTTTTTGGTTGTTTTTTTTTTTTCGTCCCTGTGCCGGTCGCCGAGCCCATCACTCGGGCTTTGCTTTTAGCATCGCTTGGAGAGGACGCGCGTGAGCTGCCATTGAAGGAGCCGGTCCCCAGCTGTGTGGTTCAGCCGTCTCCTGCCCGCCTCCCTTGGCTGCGCAACCACTGCTCTTGGCATGGCTGGAAAGCTGGACCAGAGAAGCAGTCGCGGGAAAAAAACCTTCCCGCAAAAAGGGAACGAAGGAGAGGATAGGACCGTTCCTTTCCGTCTGTGTTGAAATTGAGATAAGCTGGAGCGCAGCCGGAGTCTCGGGCAGGCTGGTACTTGGTGGAGGAGTCGGAGCTCCCAGAAGTGCAGGAGGTTCCACTCGCAGGTGCTTCCCGCAGTGATGGAAGTGGGAATCCAGAGACACAGAGTTAAATGAAGGAGGGAACTTGCAGCACGTCCGCTGTTTTCAATAAATATCCATCTGTGTACTCTTCCCTCCCGTTAATTGCAAGGTAAATTATCCTTCTTTCATTGAGGTTACCCTGATGCACACGTACCTGAATTACCTCACCTCGAGTGCGTGTAATTCTGCTGTAACAGCTGACCCGCGGTGAATTGTTACCCTGCCACGCATTTGAGCCTCTCTGCTTTGAATCACATCCACGCTTTGGAGCTCTAACTGTTATGTCATGCTGTAAACTAAGCCTTTCCCCAGCCCGGGGTCTTCTGAGCCACGCTGGGGTTTTATCGGTTGGTGTCTGACATCCAGCCCTCTGAAAAAGCACCGAACCTGCCCGTCCTTCTGCTGCTCCATTGCTTGGGTCGTTTCAGACACTTCCCTGGCAGCTGCAAAGCTGATATGAAGCAGCAAAACTTCCGCTGTGGATTATCAGGAACGCTACCGGGGCATTGCTTAATGCATCTGATATCTCAGCCTGGATAACAGGAGCCATACAGCCGAGCAAATAAAAAAAAAAAAAACAAAAAACAAAAAAAACAAGATTGGCAGCTATTGCAGGAATTCAGATAGGGGCACCTTGGTAAAGAGTGGGGGGGAGTGTGTTTACTTCCATTACAGAGCCCGGTGCTGAGATGGATTCTCTCTCCGTCATTGTCCTAAGCACATTATCCCTGAAAGAAAGAGGGTTTCTCTGAATCTGCAATTTTTCTAGGCTTCAGTGTTATTGAAATGAAACTGCTTCAAGGATATCTACATTCTTTACCATCATATGGATTCTCATCTCATGTAAATTATTTGGCCACTTTTCATTTTAATCCTCCACTGTCATTTTCGACAAAAGAGATCATTTGGTTTCTTCATTGAAGGTATTCAGCTGACAGCTGCCCTTTGTCTAGAAAGCAGTGTGCCTTTGCAGGATTTACTTCTGCCTGCTCTTTTTCTTCTTTTTTTTTTTTTTTCCCCCTTTTAAGTTCATATCGCTTCATATTTTTCATCTGTAGTTTTCAGGAACTTTTCAGATTGTGAAGAGACTGTGGTTTGTAGCTGTGAAGGGAAATTCAGGCATCCCTCGTTCACTCCCTTTCCTTTAGCAAGGGTATACCTGACAGATAAGTAACAAAACTGGAGGCAGATTAATTCGTTTCCTGCTTGCAAGAAGAACCATAGTCAAAAAATTCACAGTTTGTTGACAACTTCTATGTGAGCAAACCAAACCAGACAGTGATGAAGTGTTGAATTTTTTACCATGGCTTCCCTGTCTTGAAAACTTGGTTATTCTCACCTACTTTCCAGAAATATTGGGAGGCTTTAAATGCTGTGCTTTGTGTCATGGTGTATCACCCACAAGTCCCATTAAGACCTTGAAATAAGTGATGGGAACGAAATATGAATGTGTTGGTAGAGTGTGTATACAGAGGATTTGGAGGCTGAGGATGAAAATCAGATCTTACAGCTGAGGATGTATGGTTTTGAGACCTTTTTCTTTAAGATGGAAAACTCCTGAGCGTGATCTCTTCCCTGATAAAACCAGCTGACGGTCTCTGTCAAAGGTTAAAAGCACAATATGGTGATGGAGAAGAATATTGTCAGGAGAAGTTGAGGAGAAGATACCGTTTTGGGGAGGAAGAGTTGAGGGTTGGACAAGTTCATAGGCAGCTTGAACGTGTGGGGGAAGGAGGAGGCACAACGTTAACGTGGATAAGGAATGAGCCAGCAGGTGGAAGGAGAGGTAGGTACTAAAATTACCGTGCCAACGACAGAAACCAAATTTAACTACTCAGGCAGTTCCCTTCCCGCTCCCCTCTGGTACCCGCTTAGCTTTGTCATCTCCGTGAAAACGTCTTATTTACCAGGAGAGCTGCCTGAAAACTTCTCAAATTTTTAGTGTTTTATGGAAAAACAGGGTTTCAGGATGGAAAGAATTTTAGATTTTCAAGTGGGAATGACTTTTCTTGTAGAAACATTCAGACGTTTACATTAAAAGGTAAGAAATTTGTGTTTGAATTGAACGATGTTTCAGAATGACGAAAAATACATTTTGATCCAATCAGATGAAAATGTTTTTAGCTTATTCAGTTGTAAAACGTGTTAAGATAAATCACTGTTTCAGTTTTGAGTTTTTTTTCTAAATCACAAAACCGATTCGACTGCACAAAGAAAACTTTCTTGTTTGCCAGAAGAGCTGTCTCATTCATTGTCCAGTTCTGGAAGTTTGCTCCATCATGGGGAGATTTCCTGTTATCCTTGGGAATTGTAAACTTGAGCCTAAGTTTTGTTGTTACTAGAAGGTGTGAGCTTTTTCGTCTGAGCCAGCAAAAGCGCATGGCAGTCAGTGCGTTGCTAAAAGGATAGCATTTAGCTACGTGCCAAGAGAAGGGTCACTGATGGCTCTTGTGTTGTTATTTCTTCATTAATTGGTGTCTCAGAGTCTTCCATCAACATAGAAACAGGCAGTTTAAGTATTCACCGTTACTTAATTTTATATCTTTTGTTGTTTCGTCCATAAAGTTCGGCATCATCTAGCAGTTTTGTGACCACAGATGATCTAGATCCATAATACCGCATGATATCAGGGTTTCGCCGTCTGGTTTTAGTACATCCCCATGTAGATCCATCGGGTTTCCTAATTTTATGGGGTTTCTTTTGTAGTGTTTGTTCTTGACTTTTGACAAGTAGCTATAAACAAAATAACGTTCAGAAAAAGGAGTCCATAAAATAGCTGTTATGGCTACCGAAATTTGCTGAGTTAATTTTTGTACATCTGATGGTGACCTGGATTCCTGACTAGGGCTCCAAGTCATATGATGTACTCATGTAAATAATAGTACAGCAGTTTTCAGCTGTGGTGTCTTGATGGTCCTTTATCTCATGGCATTTAAAAGAAGAAATAGTTCTTGCCTCTGGGCGGAGAGGGGAGTGCTCTATTTTGTAGGTGGGAGAGCTGAGACATGGTCATGGGGCAGTTAGACTGGGATCCTGAGCTTCTGCTTCCGTCACGAGCTACTAGAAAAACCATTTTCTTGTCTGTGTGTCAAGCTCTCCATTCTCCAAAAAGGCTTTGTACAGAACACGACCCCTTTGAAAATAGAAATTTGCAAGTTAAGATAGATATTGCAAGTTAAAATGATATAATAATAGAAGATGGTATGTCTGGAAGAGGAAAGAATGTATTTTAAGAAATACCATCCCCGGAGACTTGGGGGTACTGCTGAAAGCAGGGGAAAAGAAAATTTGCTGATAATTCAGGGAGCGTTCCTGCTAATGCCAGTGCCAGAGTTGACAGTGCTACGTATTTGAAGTTTCCCAGAAAGTAAGTGTAAACAGGTGTCACAGAATCACGGAATGGGTTGGGTTGGGAGAGACATCAAAGGTCATCTAGTTCCAGCCCCGTCCCACGGGTGTCCTCCTCCTCAGGCCTAACGGCAAATATCTCAGATGTTTTTCAGAGTAGGTTCGAGCCTCGTGGGAGCTGTGGGTTATGGTCAGTCTCTCTGCATTTACTTCGTAAGAGCAGCTCAGAGGTCCAGGGAAGACGTAGTGGATGTTTACATGTAAATGCGATTGCCTCCAAAGCCCAAACTGGTAGTACAGCCCTTCATTCGGTGAGGATGGAGCTATTCCTGTGGTTTCATTTGCTCTCTAAGGTAGCAAATCAAGTGGGAGTACATTAACAGCGCAACTTGCTGTGCTAATGGGGGATTCCTCTTAGTCCGTGAGCGGCAACTTGGAAATGGGACTCCGGTTGTGGGCATAGCCGCGACCGTAAATAACACTGTGGACAATGGGATGAAGGAGTAGTACCTAAAATTCAATCTGAATGTTCAAAATTGGTATTTACAGTGAATTGAAATAAACTGGAAGTGAAGTAGCGAGGGAGATCTGCATTAGTACCGCTTATTCAAGGAAAGGTTGGACAGAAACAGTTGTATGGAACGAAATCCAGGTTTCCACAGAAAGTGGCTGTGCTGGGGCTGATCCACCGGAGGAGAAATAAGACCATGGAAAATAATAATTACCTAAACATGCCTGAATCTCCTTCTACCAAATGCTCTACAATCTAATTTTCAAATACAGAGCAGCTGTCTAACAGCTGAACCTGCTGCTGATCAAAGTTGATCAAAGAAATCTTAGGATTATATATTCCGGACAATCTACAGAAAAAAAATGTAGTAGTCCCTGCTTATGGCATGCTTATCAGAGTCCATTGAAGTAAACAGGACTTTTTGTTGTTTTTAATGCAAATCTGATAAGCTCCGTGGAATGTAAATCAGTTCATTAAAATTTGTAAAGCACTTAAATGAAGTAAAAGAGAAAAAACAGTTTAACTTTTATAGGATGTTTACTGCATATAAAGTACAATAAAATCAGAATTATTCAGAAAAAAATACTGTTAAAAATATGGTACGCGCAATATGTTGTTCTGGGGAAGATTTAAAATTTTTAAATTGTGATTTAAAGAAACAAGCTAGTCTGGCTCTAGAAATCTTACCGTATTACCGTGTAATTTTGTCTGTACAGTCTTCATACCGTATCTGTCTGATGTACGCAATATTTGTGTGTGTGTTTGTGTGTCATATGTATACAAGGATGTGTGTGTGTGTGTGTATTAACCTAGGGATCAAAATGAACATTCAACAGCTCCTTCATTTGTAGGACGCTGCCGAAGCTGGGGTTATGTCAGGAAAAATATAAGTAAATGATAATAAAAAAGGCAGCAGCGTGGGCTACGATGTCTTCTGACATGACGCTTCACTTGACAGTCTTAACTCTGATGTTCGTGGCAGTGCCTGCTTTGTTGCATCTCCTACTACAATATTCCGAATGCTGAGGTGGCTGTGCCAATGCTGAGATAATATTCATTTATCGGAGGCGGTTGGGAAGTTTTATCCACTCTCCGTGGGTACGAGCGCATGCCGATATTACCTTAGGCATATGCAGATTTGCATCAAATGTACGGCGTCTGTTTTACCTCTGTAAGAGTGATGCATAAACTAGTAGTCGACACCTTTTAGTGAAACTGCTTTGGAGCATTCATGCTCCGATTTCTGAAAAAAACTTTTTTTTTTTTTTTTTTCCTCTCTCCCCTTGCAGTTACTTCAATGAGAATCAGTATCCGGACGAGGCAAAGAGAGAAGAAATTGCAAACGCCTGTAATGCAGTTATACAGAAGCCAGGTGAGGAGCTGATCACGGGGTCCTTTCCAAAGGCGACTGCGATTACATTTCAACACCTCCTGCTAAATTCAGCAGATGTCATTTTACGCCTATTGCTAACAAGTGTAGTGCTCTCACCTAGTCGTAGGTTTCTTCTTGAGCATTCTATAACTCGTGTTGTGCAGGGCTGCCATACTTGGATGAACACGAAGTCAATGCCGTTTTCAAACCTCAGTGCCGATGTCTGCAACTTGAACTCCCACCGTGTGAGATACGGAGTACAAGTTGTGCATCTGAACACTTCATTTTTGCAGCTTTGTAAATGGCCTTGCGAAGAAAATAAACACGTCTGCAAGGTTTTCATTCTTTACGTTCAGTTATTTCAAAGTACTTATACAAGCACTCAGTGCTGATGCCAAAATTTTATTACACTCCATAAAAGTGTGTTTTGCTGGTTCCTTTTTACAGATGGGAAATCTTTGGTTCGCAGACTAAGACTTGCTGGAGATTGCTGGAGGTCCTCAGAGGAGGAGGGAGCACAGCTTTTCTGTCCTTCAGTTTTCTTTACGCGACAGGGGTCTCGCACTAGAGTCTGTGTATTAACAGAGGATCTTGTACTTGGGTCAACAAGGGGCATTTTCTCTGTTCCTGGAGAAGTCATCCTTGGGAGAGAAGCGTGAATATTCAGTGCAGTGTTAGTGGACGCGCCTGCCTTTGCTTAGTTTTGCTAACCAAACATTTACAGAGTTTTCAGAACTTGTATTTTGGATATATTTAGGTATATTTATGTAACCGGAATAAAAATTAATGCCAAAGAAAGCTAAGGCCTGACTCCTGAACGTCGGCACACGGGATAGCACAGAATCATAGAGCGGTTCATGCTGGAAGTGACCTCTGGAGATCATCTGGTCGGGCAGGACCAGCTTAGATTAGGTTGTTCAGGGCTTTACCTCGTTCCATGTTGAATATCTCTGAAAGCAGAGGTTTCCCCACCCCTCGGCCGCTGTTGAACACTCTCATGGCAAAGTACTTTTTTCTTAATACCTAGTAAAAATTTCCCTTGTTGCAACTTTTATGTGTTGCCTCTTGTCTTTTCGTTGTGGAAGCAGAATGATCTAGCGCGTAGATCACCGAGGAGGTTCGGATCTTATTCCTGTCTGTGCTGCTGGTTGGTGTAGCAACTTTGAACAAACTCCTTAAACACCATATCTCAGGGTCCGTAAAATATTGTGAGTGGTGCTGATGCAAAGCATTAGGAAACGGCGTAGCTAGCTATCTCCAGATTTTCTTTCTTTCCCTTGTCTCGTCTCTCCTTACTTAAATTTGCAGATTCCTGCAATTACATGGATGTTTTGTATGTTAAATAAATAAACTTTGAGAAACATCCCCTTGTAACCTGCAGAGGACTGAGGATGCAGCTCCACTGAACAGGGTCAAGGCCAGCTGAAGAGGTTTCCACGCCGTCCCTGACGTGCTGAATCCCTCCAGTCTCCCCTCTTTTACGGAGGTGATCAGGAGAAGGGATTGTCTCCTCTAGCTGGCCGGTGGCTGTTGGGATTTTATTTGTTGGTTTAAGTGTAAAAATGCAGTGATGTGGTTTCCAGCATCCCACCCCTTCTCCCAAAAGATCACAAGTGTCCTGGCATTACCGAGAGGGTGTGAGTAGTGTGGCGGGAGCACCGTCGCAGCTGGCGGTGGAGAGGAAGGGAAGCGGGTTGGAGGGGACGGCACAAAATGTCTTCATTCATTTTGCTGCGGAAGAAAAGACGTCATTGAACTGTATCCCCACGGCCCATAGTAAGAGAGCTAGCCCAAGGGTATGCGATTTGTGGCAGGGCTGCGAATTGAATTTGAGGGTTTTTTTTGAATCTCAGTTTTGTGCCTGAACTAGAAAAGCAGCCCTCTATTCTCCCACGGCTCTGGTTTTGGTTGATTGAAGCTGCAAAGAAATTCCTCTACTTCGGATTTTTAAAAAAGAAGAAAGGCTACTTTGTTTTTAGAGAGATATTTGGCATTTATTACCATAGCATCTGGGCGCAGTACTTTGATTCGCATGAAATTCACTTTATTCTCAGTTATAGTAACTTTTCAGTGCTGTCAATATTTCAGGGGTTTATCACGTGTGAAGGTCTTGTGCCTACCTCTGGGCCCCGGCGAGTAACAATGCTGTATTTATTTTTTTTCTCTTTTACTTTCATAGGAAAAAAGTTATCGGATTTGGAGCGAGTCACCTCCCTTAAAGTGTACAATTGGTTTGCCAACAGAAGAAAGGAAATCAAGAGAAGAGCCAATATCGGTAATGTATCAGAGAGCCCGCGTCCAAGGGTTAGCTCGTACACTTGCTGCGGAGAGATGGAAAATACGTAAGATTGTATTAATCAAAATACTAGAGGTTCTGACGTTCTTAATAGAAATGTGGAGCAGGTTTTAAAATTTGTCTCTTGCTGTTCTAGATTTTTCCTAAAATACGGGTAGAATTTAATTGATGAAATTCCATCATCGATGCAGGAAAAATGATGCAGTTAGGAAATTTTACTGGAAGATCAGTTTTTAAAACCAAAGTGAGAGTTCTGTTGGCGGCAGGAGGATCGTATTTCCCTATGCTCGGGCTCCTTTGAGTATCCAAAATAAAATCGAAAATAAAACCTCAAAATATCTGCATTGGAAATAAGGGAATCTGAGACGATTGCCCGTTCCCAACCTCAGCATACTGTTTAAATGAGAAGTGGCCGTTGTGAAGAGCTTTTATCTGGTTGTAAGTTTCCTTGTGGCTGTGTTCCACTGAAACGTGCCTGTTTTTTCAGCCAAAACCCGGGGTGTCTTTTTTACTGCCATCCCTGAGCCCCCGCCCGGGGATCCCAGAGCCCACAGGAGTTGTTTTGCATCTCAGACACAGCCACTAGGACCAAAGGTTCCGCAAGACAAGCGCTAGCTCCGGTTACGGCTTTGGTCCTTAGTGCTTTCTGAGGGGTTTCACAGTGACAAGCGGCTGGAACGAAGGAATAATTTTTCTTGATGATCGGGATAAAACAGAAGTCACTTCAGAGTCAGCCCAGCAGGTTCTTTGCTTGAGTAGCTGATCGTAAGGAAATTAGAAGTGGCTCTGAACTTGGAAGGCGTAGACCTTCTAATAAGAATAAACAGAAGACGTTCTAATGAGAATGAGCTTGCATTAGCGGCCAGGACTCAACAAACTTCTGCAGTACATGCAGAATTTTACACGTTTACTTCCGCGTCCTACGCGGGATTACGTTTGCAATATATAGGCGAACAGAGATCCGTACCTGCTTGTTAACCGGTATTTGTGCAAATGTCAAGTATCATGCCCTTTTGCTGACTGCTGCTTTTTGCCACATTTGTGAATAAGAAAAACATTTCTTTTTACAGCCTTTGGCGTGTTATTGAAATTTAACCTAGTTTTATTTTTTTAAAAAATGAAACCTGTTGAAGGGTGGGGGGAACGAAGTAAAGTCAGTCCAAGGTGGGTGGAGTTACAGCTGTAATGTTGGAAGGACATTAAAAAGAACAAATGGATCCTACTGGAAGATGAAGATATGTGTGTTTTTAAATCCCTTAAATGCTTTAAAAAATTCCTCCATCTATTTTCAGACATTCCCTGCCCCCCTCAAGTCCTGCCAGTCCAAACTGTGTGGGAAGATCCACAGGGAATGCCTTTGCCACTCCAGTGCATTAGAAAATAAGATAATTTCTAATAGGACTGGCTGGAAAATAAGGATTCTTCCTCACAAACAAACCTGTTAGTCGGCAGGGAAGGATTTCAGGCAAACCAGTGTCTGTACCTGTGCTACCTTCCCAGATACTGGAGAATGGAGAGGAAGAGGCTAAGAACTAACTCTGTTCTTCAAATTATTCTAACTTGTTGGGGGAAAAAAAAAATAGTTACTTTTAATTACTCTAATGCATCAGATAAATTAGGGATCCATTTGCTTTTTTCGAAGAAGCAGCAATCCTGGAGAGCCATGGAATAGATGTACAGAGTCCGGGAGGTCATTCCAACAGTGACGACGTTGATGGCAATGACTACTCGGAGCAGGTAAGCGTCGGGGCTGAGCCGTGTGGCCCCAGCAGGGAGAGTTCTCGCGACACGTGAAGAGAACCCTCTGCCTCTCGCAAGTCGGATGTCTCTTGTTTTCCTCTTGCTTTTATGTAATTGTAATGGGGAAAGGGGAAGAGCCCAGCTCCCCTCTTTGAATGTGTTGAGCAACCAGCGTTCACCCACATGGATTTATTGTCATACAACAGGACACTTGGCAAGTACGCAATGGGGAGGAGGAGGGAAGATGTTCAGAGGGAGGCAGAGAAGCAGAGAAGGTAGAAGAAGACAGGAGGATCTGCTCCAAACAAGCAAGTTACACCATTCACGCCACACGCAATGTATGAAAAATGTTAGGAGAGTGTTAACTCACCCAGTGCACCATGCATAACTTGCGCTCTCCTTACCCCTGGCACCGTCCTAGTTATCCACCCTCCAGAAAGGACGTACAGGTCTTTAACAGTTGCTCCTATTTGTCAGGCACCAACATGCTTCCCTGCAAAACTAGGCATGTGTGTTCCTCTTGCACCTATTACTTCTTTCTGCGAGAAATGTCTCCGTTATAGCCTGCGCCGCCGCTGCTGCGCGTTGCTTATCTGGCGCCCAGACAAGTGCAGCGGCGAGCCCCTGCCCACTACACTTTATAATCCCTTTTGCCAAACTTGCCCAGCAAGATGCTGAGCACCCTCCTGTAAGGTGCTGAGCTCCCTCTGTTTGCCTGGGGGAGCACCTTTCAGGAGCGTCTCAGGATCCGTCCCTAAGACACTGACAGACAAAGGGTGAAGGGTGGGGGGGAAAGGATTTGATTAAATCAAAGTCTGACATTTATTTGGCCCTCCCCGTACCTTTTCCGTATTGTTCTGAAACTATGTGCCACTATTTGGATTGTTTACATATTATCTGTCTTTTTTTTTTTTTTTCTTTTTGCATTTTAACTCTTGCCTATTCTCTATTTTCCTTGGTTATTTTTAACCCTTGACAGCAACTTCTTTTTTAAATTCTCTAGCAAAAGAATACCCCTTCCCGCACTCTGAGCCCTCACCTACCCTAAAGTTGGTGACCCTTCCTTCACACACCTTCCTGACAGGTATTGCATCCCCTTCCCAATTTTCCTTCAGGTGTCAGTGTTGGCCAACCCCCCCCCCCACCCCCAGCCCAGGGCTGTGTGTGCTTGGCGCCAGTGGACTTGAAACGGTTCACTCACTTGGTTCTGGGTTTGATATGAGCTGTGCTCTGCGCTACACCCAAACAGCTGGGGTGGGCAGATCGCTTTTAATTGACTCGTTTGGGAGAAGTAGGTAGGTCTCCCTCTACAAAAGCTGCTGGTGGAGTGTCCTGGAATGAGTCCCCAGCAGACTTGGCTGCGGCCCAGTACGACAGATATCTGGCAGAGGCATTCCCAGCCGCTCCGCTTCTGACGGGCATTAAGGCCCTTTTTATAGGTCATCACCAGCAGATTTGGTGGAACCAACTTTGCTAGCCCTAGATGATGAGAGGCTGCTCTGTGACTGTTATAAAATGTTTTGAAACTGCTGCCGAGCACAGATAATTCCTTGTCAGGCAGATACAGGACCTGAATACTGAGATGAAGTCTTATGTAGGCTCCCAAACTATGTTTTTCTTCTGTGGGTTGTCCAAAATACTTTGAAAAGAGAAATGAATCGGTTATTAAAATTTCAAGATCCTTGTTTAGAGTCCTTAAAAATTACATTTCTCAGTAACCTAGCTGGGCTCCTCGACGAAGTGTAATTAGGCATTAGCAGCGAAGCGGATTAAATGGCAAGCTCTCCTGATGACCATTTAACATCCCTTAGCTGTTAAAACCATAAATTCTGTTTTCCACAGTGACACTTAAGCTCCAGTAAACTTTAAAACACAAAGTTCATCCAAGTACTAATGAAGTGACTAAATCTCCACAAATCAGAACTTTGTAAATTTTACTGTGCTCAAAAAGTACTGAGAGGACCTTAGAGTGTGTGCACATCACAGTGTTTGCCCTAGGTTTGTTGTAAGTGAATGCGTTCCTTTAAACAACCTCAGAATTTTACCAGATCCTGGCTTTTCTGTTCCCCTCAGCATTTGCCACCTGTCAGTTTAATTTAAAAATGCGTGATACACATTTTTAAAATCCTAAATTTCGCAAGTTCATCACTGAAAGGCTGTTGGAAGATTGATAAATGTTTATCATTTCCTTTCTGTAAATTAAAAAAATTAAAATCGTAAAAAATCGCAAGATCACAGTGTGGTAACTCTTAGTACCCCGTTTTAAAGAGGGGGAAAACGCCGTGATTTTGCCCAATGTCCCAGAAGAATTTATTTGACAGATGGGATATTTAGATGTTTAGGGAATATTGCTGGTTTCTCCTTCCTCTCATTTAAAACCAGGCCCTATTTCTGATGCTGACTGATAAACATGCACAGCTCGCTGTAAAATTTCTGCTAGAATTGTCAGACTCCTGGGTCTGCCGTCGTGTGGCCGTTAGGCACCTGGAGAAGGCAGCCCTGGCCGTATATTGATTTTAGAAGTTTCTCTGTATCAGTTTTGGTTGCCAACCGTCACAGCCGTCAGCACAGTGGTCCTCTTACAGCTGAGAGCCTTTAGAAGATAGACACCAAGCGATCTAGGGCGTGCGGTTCAGTGGGCTGGAGAGCCTGGCAGCGTGTTCACCTGGGTATTTGAATGATGGTAATTCCAGCCCCCTGAAATGAAGTCGTCGTGCTGATTTTCGTAACAGTCTGGGAGGTTTCCAGCGTCTTTCTCCCTACACCTGCCTGAATTCACTGTCTTCGCAGGACACTGGCTCTCAGACGAAGGGTTAGTCCGGGTCTGTATCCTATTTCTGAGTGAGGTCAATAGTAGTATTTAAGGGAAAAGTATTTTTAAAGAACAGGACAATTATAGAATGTTTTTATTACAGTAGCCTCCAGCTTTTTGAAGTTAGCAGTTTTGAGAGGTTTCCTGAGCCGGGCACTGTATCCGCTTTCATTTATGATAGTTCCTGGGAGACCAATTTTCCCTGAATTTGTCTAACGACCACCACACTCCCCCTTTAAAGCCATTTTTTCTTTTGTCCGATCTAAAAATCAGTACAATTGAACTGCGATAAGCAAAGCAGTGCTTCATGTTGCTGCTTTGGAATATGTTATCATTCCTGTGAGGGCCCTTGCCTATTAGATCACGAGAAGCCACGAACAGTTGTTCTCGATTTACTGATTATTTGTAATAAACATTTACCATATCAACCATCAGCCATTTCTTTTCCAAACTGAAGAACCAGACTCTATTTAGCCTCTCCTCGTAAGGAAGCCGCCCCGTGCCTCTCCTCCCCGGGTTGCTGTTCGCTCTACCTTTTCTAGTTCTTTATGGGGTGGCTGGAACTGTGTGTTCAAAATCTAAGCATGAATTTATGCAGGGCATATTGATTCCTGGCTTAGTTTGGTTTTCTGACATACCTTGCGTATCGCTTTTATCTTTATAATTTAATATTTTCCTCAAAATACCCCCCCACCCCCTTCAAATTCCTCTCTCGACAAATTGGGTACGCCACTCCGTGGCCTGTTTACCTTTGTCTGCACAGTGAGGGAAATCAGTCCTAAACCAATTTTGTAAATTCCTTTCACTTTCTACCCCTGTAATGAACATGCGATTTGCTGCCCTTAGTCCGTTACTTTAACACACTAATTTTATCCGCTGGTTTTCTACTTCTGGAGTAACGATGCTTCTCTCTTCTCCCTTCCGCATGCGCAGGATGACAGCACTAGCCATAGTGACCATCAAGACCCCATTTCATTAGCCGTGGAAATGGCAGCGGTAAACCACACCATCTTGGCATTGGCCCGGCAAGGAGCCAACGAGATCAAGACAGAGGCTCTAGACGACGACTGATACAAAGAAAGGGGAGGGTCAAAGCAAGAAGTAACTTAGTTTTAGACGTAGCACCTTAGCAGACTTTCCTCGGTCCTTAATATGTGTTCTTACAGTATAACTTTGCAGTTTCTTGTACGTCAGTTAGCTGTTAGGGTCTTGTTCTGTGAAGATGGCATGGTGCCCTCAGCCTTTGCATATACTCTCTCAGTATTAATTCCCAATAAATAATCAATCAACCAACCAACCTCCCTCTCCCAGCCCCAGTGGCTAGACAAATCTTGCTGCTCTGTCTTAGCATTCAAAGTGCTTCCAGGTATTTTAGACAGCCCTCAATTACAAGTCTTAGGCTACACTTAAAATCTTGGATACCCTTAGAGATCGTGTTAAAAAAAACCCCAACTAGTCTGTACGCTTTTCCTTCTCTAAGACTGAAAGGATGCAAGCTGAGGTAGTGGCACAGGGTCGATGGACACCAGATCGGGAGTATCAACAGAGAGTAAAAAGAACACTAGAAACCCCACTTCAGCATGGGAATAAATGATTTCCAGCTGCAATAAGCCGTGCCTCACTGGTCATACAGTGACTTGATATACTTTTGGGTGCTGTGCTGAGAATGTCCATTGGAAACACATTCACATATTTCGGTTGATGTTCACATATTCAACACAGACATCCTCTACTCTCACGAGCTGCGTGGCTTAGTGGATAAGTACTGCCTTCTGCCTCTGGGACCATGAGTGAAGCCCAGCCTGGGATCATATGAAAAATGAGCTGAATGTCTAATGGACAACAGTCCGCTTCTCAAAAACCACTATTCATTACTTGGCATGGCTAGCAGTGCCTGCTCAGGAGAGGTCTAGACTCTATTGATCTGTCACTAACGGTTTCACCTCTTATTCTCCCTCTCGCCTTTTCTGTCCCCACCCTACTCCCCTCCCCACTTTGCCACTTCCAAAAGCAATGTTTTCCAGGAAGGTTATTAAGGTCATAAAATGGGTGAGTGGATTTTTACACATCCGTGTAACTCATGCCTACGTCCTGACTAGCCCGAAAGGTTATTGGAGAACTTTTGCAGCTGACCTTTGCTAGATAATCATCATAGCGTAAATATTCTCCTAAATAACGAACTTTTGTGTTTGTTTAAAGGCAGGAGGATCTCTTACCTGAGAAACGGGGTGTGAATGTTTTGTGTTCTCTTTACTCTGTCCTTGTTAAGATGTGAGAAAGCTATACTGCTACGAGCAATTTAATTAATAATTGGAAGCCATACTGATAATGGATGTGGTAATATTTGTAAAGCAAACCTACTTTAAGTAGCAGAAACTAATGGAATTGTTTTCCTTGATCATATGTAGCACTTTTGTTACTTTTTTCTTAAAGATATTTATATTTGATAAGTCTTTTTTTTATCATTTGAGAATTCAAAATACCAAACGGCAAACTTGCATTACAGAGTCACCCTGCGATCACCTTGTCATCTAGTATCTAAATGATGAACTGTGTGTGCATCTAAGAAAATTACATCTGCTGGCATTGTGTGGAAATGATCTCCTGGCATCCTGATAAAATGATATGTTGCTGCCGGTAAGAGGAAACATTTCGATGGAAACAGCACGGGAAGTGTTAGAGACGGGCAGGACTGTGTTACATTAAAAATAAAAATTAAAAACCTATGTAAATTTTTGTATAGAGCGGTATAAAAATTTGCATAGTGTTTCCTCAACATTCCATTTTTTTCTCTTCCCCGTTTGTGTGGGAATAGCTTCAAAAGGGGAAACCGGCTCAATCTGAAGGATGGGTTTCCCTTTTCTCCCCTCCGCTTCCAAAGGCGGAGGGAATGAAGGGAAGCTGCTGTTACTTGGCTTGTTCTCGTCCCTTCCCTGCGCCTAGCTATCAGGTAGCAGTGTGAACTCCTAAAATGTGGCTCCGCAGCAAGTTTTTAGCCCGCCTAAACCCCTTCAAAGGCGTAGGCTAACTAGACCATCTTTACATCTTGGGAAAATTGCTTAGGTAAGTGCGGAGGAGATTTTGTGCTTTCAGAGGGCACAGAGTTGGCACCTCTTTGTCTCTGTAACTTTGAAGATATATAGGTAGGGCTTGGCCTCGTCTTTCATTTATGGATTTCATTGGAAAATTTATGTGCTTTCCTTAGATACAGATCACTGAAGCAGAATGAAGCCGCCTTTTTTTCTGTTTTATCGCATTTCTTGAGTAGGCAAATTCATAAGTAGCATCAGGGCAGACTCAGGAACGAAAGGAATTGGATCCGTGACCATTGCAGTTTTTTTCTTAATGTGTGTATGAATGTTTTGGTACTAAGGGGTGAAAGGACGGGGAGAGCTTTTATTTCTATTTTTGCACAGCAGAATGATCGAGCAAACTATAGCCTTAGTGGAATTTTACCTGCTTATTCATACTACAGTCACACACCAAGCTGACAGGCAACATCCACGATTTATAGTAAGGAGATTTTAATAATCGATGGCCTCTTTACGTTGGGATTGCCACCACCATTTGTTCTGGCTGTTTCATTTTAAAAAGAACAGACTCAAACTGTTGGACAGCTGCAATTTTAAAAGAAATATTGCTTACTATACCATCTTAAAGAAAAAAAAAAGTCATTGTTTCAAGTGTCGCCTTTTTTAAAGCAATAGGGAAGAATAAAAATAGTTGTAGAACTTCTGTATCCTGATTATAGGTTCACGTGATGCAGGATCAAAGTAACGCCACTAAAATTGTATGTCTGTACCATCTAATGTAGAATAATCTGGCGTTAATTCTGTTTGTTGCTGTCAGGTAGCTGCTGGTCTCATCATGCACCAGCATCCTGTCTGAAGGTTAAACGGTTAAACCCCTTGTGAACAACTGGAGATGGGCAGGTCCTCCTTGTCTGTAGCTTCCTGGTAGACACCAGTTTTCTGCTTTCCCACATCATCTTCTCACCAGAGAAAATATTTAACAAATGACTTAACTGGGAAATCAGACGCTTAGTTCCATGGTGTCAGTTTTTTGGGTTGCCCGTGTCTCTCTTGGCATTCTTTGACCATTGAGAGGTACGAGGGAAAAGTAAAGACTTCAGCTGTTATCAGGATGCTCTCGGCAGCCTGTTTCCTTCATTCTGAAAGTTCATAATGAACAGTTTGCAGCTGGCTATTAACTTTTTGGTTTCACATGAATTAGCGAAAATGGAACAGGCGCTGGTGTGATGATACCAAGAGAAGCGTACGTGATCTAGAGTAAGTGGAAGAATTGGTGGAGAGTGTGTCCTGGAATTTAGCCTTCGTTCCAGGGTGTTTTACGCAATATGGGAGTTGTCGTTGTCTTTCTGTCTCTGGATTTTCTTGAAAATTAATTTTTGTAGCATTGCAATTCAGTTGCAGTTTGTTGTAGCCAACCTGGAATTACTGCAATTGGTTCTTGTATGGGCTCCCTTGAAGTGGATCTGGTGGCAGACTGGATCTACCTTTTTGTTCTGTGAATAGAGAAGTTATTTAAGATGCTCCTCATCTGTGGTGGACACAGATTGCTTTTAACTTTGTAGAGTAAGTTCTGGCTGTTATTTTGTCACTCATAAGTCCTTATACTTGAGTTGTTGTCTCTTACCGTCTTCTTAAAAGAACAATTTCTACCTCCACTTCTTTTTTGGGTAATTTGGATTTTTTTGTTGCCTTTGGTTTTTCTAAATTCCCCCACCTTTTACTGGAAGTATGAGATCCAGATGTTTGCAAAAGCGTTTTGAGATTATAAAAACGTCAACATAGCAATGAGTAGACATGCTATCCGTTGATGCTCTAGCATTATAGAGATGTCTTCTAAATACTCCATAAATACGCTTATTGTTATAGTGTAATCCCATTACTCATGCGTTGGATGTGAACAATTCAGTCGTGAGTCAGCAGTGCACCCTTGCAGTCATTAAGGAATCTCGTTAGGAAGAGCCTTCAGCAGGTCAAGGCAAACGATTAGTCCTGTCTGTTCATCACCTGTGGGACCGTGTCTGGAGCACTGCATGCGGTGTGGGCAGGAGCGGGTCCATCGTAGGGTGCTGAGATGAGAGGGTTGGAGCACACGTCACGCGGTGAGAGTCAGCGAGAGCTGGGTCTTTTCAGACTGGCTCTGGGGGCGTCTTACACTTTGTTCTTCAGCTGTCTTAATGGGTGGGTTTAGAGAAGACAGAGCCAGGCTCTTCTCAGAAGTGTATAGCAGAAAGGTGAGGGACAGCGGGCTCAAGTTGTATTAAAGAAAATCCCAGATGAATATAAAGAGAACTATTTTCATACTCAGAGTGGTAGAACAGTGGCTCAGAAAGGCAGTGGAAACTCCATCCTTGGGGATATTTAAAACTCAACTGGAACAAGGTAGAGGGTGGATACAAGACCTCCAGAGGTCTCTTCTGACCTAAGTTATTCCATAATTCTGTACCGACCTGCTCAGGTTGAGGCGTTTCCTAGTTCTGATCTATACATTTTGACTTGTTTAAAGAAATTCTCTTAATTTGTTGTTGGCTTTTTTTTTTCTGTTTTGTTATTCATAAAAAGTTGTCTTTCCAATTCTCCTAATAGAGGGGAACTTTATTTGCAGGGTCTGGCTCCAGGTTCCAATCAAGCCATAAGTAATAACTTTAATTAATTATTTGCTCTGTTTACACAGTTCTTCAGGGATATTCGAATTATTCTGTTTGTTTCATTGCCTAACATCAATCTGGTAAGTTTTCCATGTTTTCATTTGTGCTGTAGATCAGTTTTTGCCTTCGTTTGTGAGGGTTTATCGTTGTCTTGCTGCTGTGAGTGCAGGCGAAAAATTTCACATAGCTGGACGTATTAGAGGAAAAACTGTAGTTAACTTCAACTCACTGGTGACTGCTGTGATAAGCTAGAAATTTATGGTTCAGTAAGTCAGTAATTGGTGATCGTCAGAAACTGAAAGGGTATGACTGGGAAAGAGTCACGTTATGGTCGCTTGGATCCTCCTTTTCTTTCCTTAAGAAAGTTTGTTCTCGGCCACTGCTAGGAAAAAAATCCCCATCCTTCACTAGGCAGACTTTAGGTCTGATTTGGATGTTATTTTAAAGAGAAATTGCCATGGTGTCTGTCAACATGGGCTGGCATGGGGTCAGTTGGACTCCCAAGTGTTAATTTCTGCCTTCAAGGTGTGTAAGAACATGGAGAGGAGGTCACCAAGGTTTTGAGTTTCCCGATGTGGTATAAAAATTTGCCTTCACAATGAGATGCTGCTTGTAAAGAAGTAAAATGAAAGCACCGTTCTGGCCTTCCCCCAGAGCAGTTTGAGTCGCTGAGACACGTGGTAGTTGTAACTGCATTTCGTAAGGAAACAGCTCTTCATTTTTAATATAGGTAAAACCAGACAAATTAGTATAAGAGTTTTCAAAACTCCAGATTGCTGCCCCTAAAGCACTTAATGCAGGGTGTTGTTTCCCTGTGTGTAATCTTAAATCAAATGCAAAGCTGGATTCACACCTTTCTCTGCAAATTACTGAGATTCAGCGTGAGATTTTGCCTGTAGTACTGAGAGCTCTGCGTGTTTATTAGAAGATTTGTTTTCCCCCTTTATCGCTGGAATTCTCTTCTTTCAGATAATAATTTTCTTAGCAGAAGGTTTATGTTCCTCCTCCCACCCAGCTACATCATTGTGCAGCCCTCATTCCCCAGTGTTTATTAAGTTCTTTCAAGTTCATTGGATAATTACCAGCAAATTCGAGAGGTTTTTTGGTCAAAATAAACTTTGCTTTTATTTTAGACACGGCTTCCCACCCAAGTAGCTCTTGCACTCTTTGAACTCCTTCAACTTGATAATATTATTTTGATCAAAGTCTTAAGCTTGCAGGCAATAATCTTGAGTTTGGTGTAGCTTTTATCATTTGGCAGGAATTTTCGTTGGCAGGATTGGTCTTGAAAACTGTGTTATCTGCCAGTGACCTAACGTGTTCGTTCTTATTAGACAGCTGAAGGTTTGTGTGTGTGTGTGTGTGTGTGTGTGTGTGTGTGTGTGTGTGTGTGTGTGTGTGTTAATAGCAGTAGTCAGGGTTGTATCGTGGTCCCGGCTAATTTAACCGAGTTTTGTGGAGTCAGGCGTTTTCACTGTGATTTCTTGGAAGGGAAAGTTGTTGGCCTGACCCAAAGGTACCTCGCGGTTCCCGAGAAGAGTTGCGGAGACATTTCAAAATAAAACATTCCCCCTTGGGCTTTTTTGTAGCTGGGATATTTACTCAGGATATTGAATCAGTTATCGGCCAGCAGGTATTTGGCAAGCTGAAAAGCATAGCTGTAAAACCTTCATTTTAGCGTCTATTACTGTTGTCTAGTTTATGGGGTTTAAACTGTCCGACTAAAGATGTTGCACGTTAATGAAAAAAAAGAGGCATTCTAGAGATGGCAGCTATAAATTAGAATTCAAAATACACAAAAATTATTTTTCTCCTTTGTGAGAGATGCGTTATAACTAGAAAAGTGGACTTGGTCGGTTTGAGGACTGTCAGTAAGATGGCAGCATTTTGAGGTTGGTTTTTGTCCAACAAATATAAATAAAGTTAAAGAAACGCAGGCAATCTCAGTAGCACCAGTGAAACAGATGTGGGGAGAAAAACGTCTGAAGAGTTGTTCATTGCTAACCTCGGCCTTAGGTTTTGGTACTTAAAAATAGCCTAGAATTGTTTGTTCGTGCCTGTTTTCGCGTAGGCGTCCATTGAAAGGGGGTGGTGCTGTAGCTAAGACGGTGTCGGTGCAATTACAACGATCAGTACAAGCTGCTCTCTGGTTTTGTTAGAAGGTCCTTCTGTCGCACTCTCTTTATGAAAATCCCTATCGTACTTTAGCTTGAGCTTGCTGGAAGAAGTAAACAAATACGTTTTGCTCTTTCGAGATCCCGAGATCCGCTCTGTGATGCCCGCGACGGGCTTATCAGTGTGGGATCCAGGCGATACTATTGACGGCTTGTGTCACGGAGATGGAAAAAGGATTTGCCATTTGGGGTGTGGGGATTTTAAATATTTAAAAAAATTAAAATATTTTAAATGCCCCTTTTAATCGGGCTGATGAAGAAAACCAACTAATTGGTTTGATTGCTGCAGTGTGGTGCTCTTTCCCCGTTCTTCCCAGTAAGCTTTGGAGTGCTCTGGCCAACAGCTTGAAGCGCGAGTGAGCTAAAACCGTTGAACTGGAGTGAACCGCGTAATGGGCCTTTGATGTTTCTGTATGTACAGTGCATCTCTCTCTCAGATGGCTTGGCAGAGCCTCTCTCTGCCATTTATTCCCTCTCTTCCCCTCCCCTGTTCAATGGAAGCGGGTGTATTCTGCTGATCAAAACACCCAGCACACTTCTGCTAAATCCTTTCAAACTGCAGCCCGGGGTAATTGGGATGGGTAGGATAAATGCAGAAGAGTATGGCAGTAAAAGCGATGGCAGTTCTTTTGAATGACTGGGTGTCCTCCTGACATGTAATTAGCTGCTTTAGAAAGATGTGGATTGGCATGGTCATAATTAAAAGGATTTCTGTCTTTTCTGTGATTGAAAACAGAAGATCTTCCGCCCCCTAATTCTCTTTAATACCAGTGTTATTAGTGACACTTGGAACACAGCTACTCCGTAAACTTAAATAATGACCCGTTCCTAATGGTAACTTAGAACAGCAGGGACTGAACCCGGGGTTAGTTTTCTATGCAAAGCTGCTTCTCTTCCTTTTATGTTTCCCCCGCTCCCGTTCATGTACGTATTGCTTCCCAGTGAGTTTTGGAAACAAAAAGGACATTTAGTTCTGTGTGACAGCATGTTTATGGGTCACCCAGGGTTCTGGTTTAGCTCTTTTGGGTTTGTTTTAGAGTTGTAGTGTTGCGGAGCCGTGGTCCAGGACTCCGCTGAACTCCAATCCTGTGTTTTCAGCCTGCCCGCAGGCGGAGGGCACCGATGGCACCGTTGTCCTCCGGTTCCCAAAGCAGGGAATGTCACCAGCTCTTCTGCTCCGCGGTGGCTCGGTTTGGAAGCCTTATCAGCAGTCGTTGCCAAGTATATAGCGGTATTGTCCTCAAGCTGTCTGCTCTATCCTGGAGATCGCGGTAGAGTGGTACGAGTTAACTCACCTTTTCCTTAAGAAATCTCAAAATAGCCTGCAAACGGCTCCCTGGCCGGACGGCGTGCTTGCCACGCACGACAGGAGAGGATACGCGGTGGTGACCTAAAATAACATCCTAATCTTTTGCTGATGCGTTGCTGGATTCTGACGAAAGCATCTGTCATAGGGTGTTACGTGCCTTTTTATTCTGTGGTTTTGTGAGGAACGTTATCTGTTGACCAGTCTTGAGCGCTGCAGCGCCTGTGCTCCATTTTTGCCTTTAAGCTTCTCGACCATATTTTTCCATAGTGCTGTTCTCCTGCTGTCGTCACTTATCAGACAGGTTTCTGGAGATTTTTGGTATGCAAAGATGCGTATAGAGACTCCTAGTCAAATTTAGAAAAGTTAGCAAGTTCCTAACTCCAACAGATTTGCGAAAGAAGCTGGGAACTTCATTTCCTGAGGCTCTCATTTAAATCCTCTGTTATTTTTCAGATTCTTTGTACTGAAATACTTGTGTAAATCTCACCCAGCGTCACTGTGGTTCAGGACAGGCCTGTGGGTCTTGGGTGCTTTGGTTCTTCCAGCACGGTTACCGCTGGTGGTACACTCACAGTAGCAATGGCAGCAACTTCTTTTCTAGGACGTGCATTTTTAGACTTTAACTTGCTGCTGTCCCTGGCCTCAATTCTGCTTCCCGTCCTCCTCTCCCCACCCCTTCTCCTTAACTAATTAAAGTCTTCCATGTTATGGCAAGATGGCATATGTAGCTTAAATAACCCACCTCTGTAATTAAGAGGTTGACTTTAGCCTTCTGAGATATATTTTACATCATTTGAGATTTAAAAATACATTTTACTTTACAAAGTTTTATCTGTCAAATCGCTCAAGGAGGGCAAAGAGATAATGAAAGTAAATTATTAATTAATATCTCTCACCCAATTTATTCCATTAAGAATATGAAGCATATATTCCATTCCTCAAAGCACGTTTGACTTTGGATATATTTTTTTTTTTTTAAAGGTCTGCCTGCTGATAAAGTTGCTGCTATCTCTTTTTGACAGGACTGTAGGGCCAGGACTGAAAATATCCTTCAGGAGCTCACCAGAGCCAGAAACTCGGAATATCAACTCACTGACCGGTTTTTCCTATCCCAGAGTTCAAGCCGTTTCATTTGTGCCCTGTGGCAAGTGAGCAGATCTTATCAAGACCAAAATGACTCAGATTCTCCCTTGACACGTTCAGGCTGTTCTTCTGTGCCAAAGGTTTGGGATCATTTCGGAGAGGGAAGCAGCAGCAGGAGCATCTCGCCTTTCCGCGGGGTGGATAGAGTGGTCTGAGTTTAGGTGGAGCTGCGTTGGATGCAGAATGGCAAAGAGGAAATTCGATGTGTTGCTGGGAAAGACTGAGCGTATCTCACAAACTGTGTAACGACGACTTGAGGAGGGCAAACATCTTGGGTGCTTTGTTAATTAGATAGTTGAAGCAGTTTTTTAAGTGCTCCGAAATCTCCATTGTATATTCCTTTGTGCCAGCGTGTCTTCGTGGCACACCGTATATAGCGTTACAAAGTTTGTTTAGGAGTTGTTATTGGAATTTGAGACGTGCTTTTTTTGGGTTTGTGGCCGAGGTAATTGCCTGTCAGTTTAGCTAAACATTCACATCTCGGCACGCGGCTGCTCGCTGGGCAGTAACGGTTGAATTCTGCAACTCTTCCTTCCTTTAGGGCTCTCTTAAGGCACAGTCCTCTCTCCCCAGGTGCTTGGAGAAGACAAATGCTACTGAGATGAGGGAATAGCTCCGCTCATTTGCAGAGCTTAGCAGAGTTAACATCAGTGGAGAATGTGCCCCTAGATTTCAACAATACACACTTAGCGCTGGGACTCGTAGCAGAGCACGAACGGAACAGTCCTGGGGTTGCATTGCCAGGAATTCAGTTCACTGACGTAGGCTTGAAAATTAGGCATCTGGTTAGGAGTAAAGAGTCGGTGCAGTATCCGTGGACATTAAGAAGGTATTTCTAAATGTGTTGAGAAAAAAAATAAGATTATTCCATTTATGTTTATAAATCCATGGGATACAACTGGTAAAATTTGTAAAGGGTTATGTGGAGAAAGCAGACACTTTCAATTAGGGGATTTATTATTATTTTTTTTTTTTTTGCATTTGGAAGGGCAGGATGGTTCCTTCATCCCGTTGGATGAGGTGGGTAGAACAGGGAGTTTGCGTCGGGATTGTGGGAGGCCAGGTAATATTCAGGGTCTCCTTGTAGGTGATAGACTGGTCCCTTCTGGCCTTAATTGTAAAACTATGATTCCAAAGAGGTAGCCTTCTCTTTTAGCGTTATAACCTGTTCGTAGTATTTAATGATTTATAGAGGTTTGAGTACTAGAGGGGTTCTCTGCAGTAAGAACTTCTTTTAAAAGTATGACTCTCCATCAGAGAACATATTGTGCCTTATGTCTCTAAACCACCTGAAGTTCCGGTTATGTATGATAAATATCTTTTTACACTTTGTACTTCTGCCATAATGGGAATCAAACAAATGCAGTTTTGATAACAGGTGGCTTCTGTGTGCCGCCGTATTACTTAGATTTGCTCCAGTATCTTACAGATTCGATCTCTCGGTTCTGCTGCCGCGGCGATGCGTACTTTCCTGCCAGTCAGTGTTGAGCAGCTAAAGTAGCTCTGGAACAGCGTTATTCTGTACAACTCTTCTTTTTGTTTCTTATTTGAAAATAAACCAGAAAAGCCCTAACCAAAAGCCCAGGTCAGTCTAAATTTCTAATCCTAAATTCGCTGTTGCTTTTCATTACATCAGACGTTCGGGCACGTGAATCCCAGTCGTCAAGGGTACCTTGCAATGATTTTTACTGTTACCCAAGAACATTCAACAGGAAAATCGTTCACCACGAATAAAACGTGATCAGTCGGGATCATTTCCCCTAGCTGCAGTGCCTCAAGCAACTGCTTTTTTTACAAATACTTTCAGCAATTGCCAGGGTGCTTCACAAAATACCGCAGCCAGCAGAAGTCCTCTCGCTAACCTGCTGTCTCCTCTTATTTCCTACGCTGAGCCTGTATTTCCTTGAAGGAATTCCAGACCCGCGTTTTGAGCTGTGCCTCCTCCGGCTGCTCTCAGCCATTCCCTTTCTTCTGAAGTCGATTCTTGTTGGTACCGAATTTGACACACGTTATTTTCCCACACTTCAGTTCTTCTCGTAGAGGTAATTTCTTTTCTCTTTCATCCAAGCTCCTTCGCACCCTGGTGATCCTGTTTTACCTGGTTTACCAGTGGCTTTCTCATGCTGAAGTGCTCTGACCTAAACCTGTCGTTCTTACGGTCTCTAAATAAGGAACGCGTGTTATTTCCATCCTAATAAAAAGTGATCCAGTGTAATGCTGAAGATTTGCTTCAGTCTTATGAAATCTTCCAAGCTTTCTGCTAGCCAATAGACGTAGCTGTTTTCCAGCGTGGTTAGTTAGCAGCCCTCCTCCCTTCCTTCATTTCAGTTTTGACACTTAGATTAGCAAATCAGGGAATTTTTAACTTTTAAGTATAATAGGTTTTTTTTATTAATACTTGGACTGTCTTTTTTACTGGGAAGACTGGTGGTGGGCTGTGCATTCAGCGGACGCTCAGCAATGTTCTTGCAAGAATGAAGGTGTCTCTGAGATACGGCAGTGCTTCTGAACGGCCTGATTTGACGTTTCTTGCACACGGTTATAGCGCTCAGGTTGATCTGTTCTCTTTAGTTCGTCGTCGTTTGCCGCCTCTCCCGCTCCTGTTGGACTCCCTTGCTGCTCTCCGTGCCCTTGCTTCCCTTTCGCACTCTTCGGTGACTCTTAATTTTGTCCTTCCCTGCTTCCTCTCATTTCTCCTTCTCCTTTTGCTCTACAGGCACTTTATTACCTTCACGCCTTCGAGCAGCGTATTTATGGTTAGTCATTTTTAATTCCTTTAATACTACTTTAGTCCAAGTCAAGAGGCGTTCACCTTTCCATTTGCCTATTAGACGGGGCTGTATCAGTTGCTTACTTGAAGCCCAAATAGATATTGTCCACAGTGGAGTATCGATATGGACAATGTTGTCTACTCTGATCATTAAAAAAAAAAAAAAAATCAGCTCACAAATTCAGTCAATTTACAGCAGGTTCTTAACTGGCAACCTCCCGTGTGGAATAAGGTAGTTCCAAGGTGTTGGACCGTGGTTAACGGAGCGGGACAAGGTAGTAGCATTTTTATTTTTTTTTCTTTCATTTTATTTTGTCGTGCTGGAAGCTGTCTTCAGTGGTGCCATCGTTTTTCTCGGTCAGCGTGCCGCTGCCTGCGTTGTTAATGTGAGGGTTTGGGGCAGGGTGCGGGGATTTGCGTTACCGAAGGAGCCTGTGCACCCGTCCCCTGGTCACGTCATTCACCCGGCATTTGGGATCACTTTTTGCAGCCGGAGTAGCTTTTTCTTATCATTCTTTAAGTTGTTTTAGATTTGAAGATGATTGGAAAAACTTGCAATTACTTTTCCAAATGAAAACTGATCATGAAATCAGAGTTTGGATTTTGAGCTTCCCGTCTTTCAGTGGTATCCACTGAATCTTCTCTTTGGGCTTCTGCGTAAGTTTGGATGTCATCTTCAGACTTGTGCTGAGCTGAACCTTGTGACTCGTTTCTAGTTGCCGTGGGGTCGGAGCCCTGTTTGTTCATCCGAGAGGGACACGTTTTCCGTTTCATCACCCGTTGCAACAGAGGCTCGAAAGCAAAAAAAAAAAAAAAAACAACAAAAAACCAACAGAAACCCTTTTGCCTCGCTCTTGCCTCTAGCCTTGCCGTGAGTAACGTCCTTCCCAATCTCGTCAAGAGCCGACCCTCCTTCATTTGCTGCCAGAGTCGTTCTCCGGGGCTTCGGGCAGCGCTTCTCGCACCGGTGCGAGCGCTGGGCACGCTGCCGCCGGCGTGATCCGGGGGAGCACCGTGTCCCTCTGGAAGCCAGATGTCAGATCCGATACGATAAAGCCGTATCATCGTGCCACAGACCCACCGCTAAGACAGGCTTTTACCTTAAAGGTAATACAGGAATAACAAATTTAAACCCGATTTAGTTCAATAGCAGTTCTATCAAAGGGTGACAAATAAAACTCAGTTGTGTCCATGGGGAGCACTATTTTCTTGACAGATCGCCTCGGCCGTCTCCCTCGTGGTCTTTGTGATCTTCCCAAGGCTGATGAAAGCCCGGGAAGTGTGAAATATGTGCAGTACTTTTTTTTTTTTTTTTTTTTTTTAAATTTTCATTTTATTTTTCTTAGCATCAATTTAAAAAGTGCCTAAGTGAGTAACGGGACTCCAGAGCGAGCTGGAGGAATAGGATTAGACCTCATTTCCCTCTTAAGAAAAAAAGAGCCCTCCCTGCAGCCCCTCCGCGCCTACGGCTCCGCTGGGAGGCCGGAGCCCTGCAAAAATCCAGCTGGAAAGAAATCTCCGCTCCTTCCTCACGCCGCCCCCCGCGGGTTTCAGGCTCTTGGTGGGGATCTTCCTAACGAATCTCATTTCTCAGCCAAACCTTCACCACCTCCCAGGGGGGTGGACGGTAGAGACGGGGTGCGGGGGGGAAGCTTGGATAGAATTCAGTAGGAAACTGCCTCTGGGATTGCAGGTACAAATACCTTCCTGCATTGAACGTGCACCCCTGGATAGGCGCACGCCCGAGGTCTGGGTAGAAAAAGCTAAAATGCATATTTAATCACCCCTTTTTGGAATCCCAGAGGCAGTTTCTTCCCATATTCTTCATTATTTCTAGGCTTATAGTAGTGGCACCTGCTAAACGTTTTGTCAAAGGAATTTGTAACTATTGGCAGGTGGTTATAATTTTGTAACCAGACAGGGGGAATTTTATGCGGGTTAAAAAGAAAAAGAGAGATATCGATGCTAGTTTAAAAAAATTGCGTTAAAGGAGAATTTCTTCTGACCGTAGTAAAAGGAAATAACAGAAAACTATTAAGATGTATTAGCACCGCGTACGGATTCAGAAAATGAAAGCAGTCCATACGTAGATGTTTTATTTTTCATTAGTAACAAAATGTTGTTTTCACTCTGACAACTTAATAACCTATGAGAGGGGAAAGCCTAGGAAATTACCATTGGCAAGAAAAGCTGGGAGGACAGCTCTTTCGCAGAGAACAGAAATTTAGCTTGGAGGATGTTGATGGGTGTTGATATAAGCAATGATCAAATGGGAATCTATTGCTGGGGTACTAATGAAAATAAAGTGTTTGTGGAGCCTGTGATACACACGGACCGTTCGCCGCTGCGCCGTCGCCCTGCTCTAGAGATGCCTTCTTTAACAGTGATTTATTTCTTTTTTTTACCCCTAAACCAAGTGATTGTCAATAACAGTGGTTGTAATTGAAAAAAGATTAATGCAGTAGTGAGCGTTGCCAACCTAGACGTGAAAAGACAGTGGAACAGTATCAGAGGCGCAAAAAAAAAAACCAAAACAAAAAAGAAAAAAAAAATATGAAGTAAAACACCCCACCCCTCCCCAAAGGCAAACCCTCGGCGAAGCCACCGGGGGGTGGCGATTTCTTTCATTTAGAAGTTTCGTGCGTCTTAATTTTGTTCCGCTGCGGCGTTGCCTCGGGGCCGGGGGGGTGTCGCAGGGACGCCGCGTCCCCGGGCAGGGCTGGGTGGCATGCGCGCCGGGACGGATGGCCGTCGCGTCTTCGCGCGATACAAGACGAGCCGCGTCCCCTCTCGCCGGCGGGTTCTCGCGCGTCTCTCCCTTCCTCCGCCGGCATCTTCCCGCTCGCGTCTTCGTTTCCCCCGCCATGTGCCCCCCATGAAAACGGCACCTGTGTCTCATCTGCTGTAGGTGTTCTGCCTACCTCAAGAGGTAAACGTGGTATCCTGGAGTCGTACGTCCACACTCTCTTCTTCTTTTTTTACATGAGCACTAGCGCGCGCACACACACACACACACTGGAATGTATATTCTCCTCCCCACGCCCCCCCCCTCGCCTCCCAAATAACCTCTTGACCCGATCCTTGCTGTAGCCACCACCGACTCCTCTTGCAAATTGGATGCTGCTTTAAATGTGAAAACAAATGTTCAAGAAGCTATAAAAACCTGAATGAAAGCTAAAGCTGAATTTATAAAGCCTTGTTGCATATGAGCCAAAAGTGCAAAAAGCTCTATATAATGAACTAACCTGCCACTCATATAAATATAAATATATATAAATATATTAAAATCAGACTGTTCTACAAAATTGTGTATTTGTATTTTTGTGTACGTACAATTTTCTGCTAAGCAGAAGGAGGATGTAGTATAGGATGATGTGAGAAGAGATTTTGTTTAATCATATTTCTTTGTTACTTATTTTTGTTAACATCCAGATGCCTGTCTTTGTCTTCTGTGTATGACACTGTTCGAAAGGTGCAGTATCTCTCTCCCGCCCGCGCGGTCGACCTCTTCCGCCGTGAAAGAGTCGGGGGATGCCACCCGTCGTCCCCCAGCCCCGCAGGCACGCCTGGGCCTTGATCTTAACAAGGGCTGCGCGTTCAGCTGCAAGACTATCTGTTTCACGCTGGCATTCCGCGGGCGCGTTGCGGCGTTGCTCCTGATGGTGGTGTCAGACGTTCACGCGCTGGGTGGTTGCTTTCCACACGGGTGTTCTCCAGCCGCGCTCTCTACACCATCCGCCCTCTGTAGTATCTCCGTTCAGGGCCTCAGCCTGAAGTCTTTTGGGGAGGATAGTAACGAAGTAGCGCAGGTGAGGAGAGAGGGGGAACAGATCCTTGTGTTAAAGTTACTTCGGGAGGAAGAGCAGCCGGGGAAGCAGTACCCGGTATCACAGGGGAGGGAGTCTCAGGTAACGCCACCACGGAGGAAGACGAAGGTGCCGCGGGAAGCTCGTGTTGCCCACAGCTGCCCACATGCTGCCAAAGCGTATTTTGGCTTTCAGGAAGGCAAGTTGGCAGGGGAACGGGTTGTAACCTTCCCTGGGCCACCAGACGCATCCTTCCATCCCAGGAGTTGCGTGCGAGCCGTGCCCATCTCCGGTGGCTTTGCGACAGTTCGGTCCATTGGTGTAAGAGCAGTCGTTTGAGGAGGTCCATCTTCTTGAGGCTTGATACCCTTGCAGTAAAGATACTGATTTAAGAAGAATATTCTAAAATCTTCTCCAAATCACTGCATTTATCTGCAAGATGCCGAGTGGCTCTGCTCTCCATCATTTGCCACGAGGAGAAAAGTAATGGTGGTTCTCCCTTGGTGCCGTTGGGAATCGTTAGTTACGCACTGCGGAGGTGGGAACTACCCAGGGAAAGAGGGGAGGCAAAGGAGAACTAGATAAACCAGGGTGGAGTGGACAAACCAACGCAAAGCTTTGGGCGGGAGGTGGTGGACGTTCACCTTCCAGTTCCACCGCAGGTTTGCTGCAGACCCTTGAGGCGAACGGGTCCTTCCGCGCGCCTCGGTGTGCCCTTCCCCGAAAGGCAGGCGGGAGTTAACGCCCGTCACATCTTCCTCCGGCGGCAGGTACGGCGAGAGAGAGTGAGGTATCAACTTCTTCCCTTGTGTCCTCTGCGCTCTTTCTTTTTCCCTTTTTTCTTTTTCTTTCTTTTTTTTTTTTTTTTTTCTAAATTTGATTTCTAGCATTGTTTGAACTGAATTTTGGCCCAGGGAGAGCGATACTGCATCTTTACATGTAGGGCTCATATTTATAACAATGTGTAATGACTGTAGCAAAAGTCCTTGTTTCTATATGTGAATGGACAGAGAAACAAGTGCTCTATTGTATTGATTAAAATAGTTAAAATGAGTCCTGTATCATTGTATCTCCTATTCTGGATTAGTGCCTTTTGGACAGTAGACTGTTCTGTAATTAAAATGTAGTATAACTGCTTTTTTGTACAGTTTTGTTTTAATAAAACTTTTTTTTAATTTGTGTTTATTTTAGTATTGTACCTATTAGAAAATAAAAATGTATAACTCAACAACGATGCAGTTCTTCTCTAGTCCTTTTTGTGCAAAGCCATCTGGGTGCGAAAGCCCGAGAGAGGCCTTGGGCACACGCAAGACCTAAAACGTGTCTTCAGAACTTCCCGAGTGTAGAAAAACAAGGAAGACGTCGGTCTCTGTGTCAGCCTGGCTTTGTGAGGACGGTCTCTGGGTGGTACGTTGGAAGTGGTGGCATCACTTCTTGGAGTTTGAGCCATGGGCTGATACTGGAGGCCTCTGGGGAGGTCTTTCACAGAATCATGAATTGGTTTGGGTTGGAAGGGACCTTAAAGATCACCCAGTGGCACCCCCTGCCCTGGGCAGGGACACCTCCCACCAGCCCAGGTTGCTCCAAGCCCCGGCCAACCTGGCCTTGAACCCCTCCAGGGATGGGGCAGCCACAGCTTCTCTGGGCAACCTGGGCCAGGGGCTCACCCCCCTCACACCAAAGAATTTCTTCCCAATATCTCGTCTAAATCTCCCCTCTTGCAGTGTAAAACCCTTCCCCCTCATCCTATCACTACATGTCCTTGTAAAAAGTCCCTCCCCAGCTTTCTTGTAGGCCCCCTTCAGATACTGGGAGGGGCTGGAAGGTCTCCCCAGAGCCTTCTCCAGGCTGAACAACCCCTTTCCACTACAAGTTGATCCTAAGAGTAGAGTTTTACCCGCTTTGAGTGCGGTTGTGCTTGTCACGAGTGCCCGTACTGGTTGTACAGTAACGTCATGGCCAGGGAGAAGGTGCAAACAAGGCAAAAAGCTGCACTTCCCGTAGGAAACCTCCCTGTCCAGGAGCCTCGAGAAGGACCATCCGAGTCCCAGCCCAACGCAGAAGGTCTGTTGCTGGAGTTGTTGAAGGTCTGCAGGGAGCAGACTTTGGGGCCGTTTGGTAATAAAACCAAAAAGAAGTTGAAGTAACGAGTATGGGCGTGAGTCCGAGAAGCCAAAGGCAGGAGGACGCGTTGGCTGCCCTCTCATCCCAGCCTGGTCGGGCTCCGCATCGCGGGTGTCCCCAGACAGGGTCTGCGGGTGGGTGGGGAAGAGCTGCATAAAACCAGGGGAAGGAGTTTCGGCAGCTGGGGTGTGTGAATTTGCCAGGTGGCAGAAAAGTCACAGAAATGGATTGAGTTATTGAAACGGTGTCCGGGTTCTGCAACATGGTGAAAATCTGTATGGGCCGCTGTGGTTTGAGGCTGATGGTGGGGGTTTGCTCAGGATGGACCCCCACCACGACAAGGGCTGGGGCAACTCTGGGTGCGTTGGCGCTGTGGGGGATGAAGAACGCGCCCTGGGGGTGGGAGCACCTTCCAAACCGGTCCTTGTGCCTCTCAGACATCATGGGGAGGGGGAAAAACCATCCGACCCCCTCCATCACCAGCTGCCAGAAGTGCCGAGCTCGCTGAGGGTGGTTTCTCTGCTGGAGGGAGCAGGCTGGGGACAGGGGACCAAACCTCCAGGGGACGCGGGGCTGTCACCACCCTCCTGGCCCTGCCGCCTCCTGGCTTCCCCAGCGAAACCGTAAAACAAGGGCCGTGCCGGAAATCAGCGTTGTCCCAACAGCCGGGATTGAAGGCTGAGCCCCCAGAGCTGTCGGCTTTCCACCCTTTTTTCCTCATTGGGTTTTGTTTCTTCGCACGTTAATCCCCAACACGCTTCAGTCCGTTCTGAGTCCCAGAATCCTGTGGGGCGACCCACGGGACCAGCTCAGCCGCTGCGGAGGGTCCATAACACTGACAGCCATCGGGGCCAGCGTCCCCCGGCTCTTTTTTTGGAGAGGAGAGGGGGATGTGAAGGGACCCACAAGCAGAGGCGGCAGCGGCGGAGACGGGGCCTTTCCCAGTGTCACCGGGAGCCCCTTCCTGGGAGAGCGGCCCCTGCTGCTGCCCTGGGCAGAGGATGAAGGACAAAGTCTTCTCCCTGCAACACAGGTGAAAACCAGGAATGCAGAAAAGCCCAGTTTGTAGATATTTTTTAAAAAAAGAAACACCCACCAAAGGTCTGTGCTTTGCAAAAAAACTCCATTTCCAGCCCATTTTGTGCCAATTTTTTTCCCCCTGGGGAACCAGATGATCAGGGCACATCCTTAAAAAAAAAATAACAACAACAACAACAAAAAAAAAACACCCCAAAAAACCAACCCCACACTCATCACACGTCGGTGTCCAGAGGTGAGTAAGAATTCCCTTTAACGATCTGCCCAGCTCATGGCAGAGCATCTCCCTGCATCGGCCCCGGAGATGCTGGGGGGGCTGGAGCCCCTCTGCTGGGAGGACAGGCTGAGAGAGCTGGGGGGGTTCAGCCTGGAGAAGAGAAGGCTCCGCGGAGACCTTCCAGCCCCTGCCAGTCCCTCAAGGGGCTCCAGGAAAGCTGGGGAGGGACTCTGGAGCAGGGAGGGGAGCCATGGGACGAGGGGGAAAGGTTTTAAACTAAAAGAGCGTGGATTTAGATGAGATTATAAGGAAGAAATTCTTTGGTGTGAGGGGGGTGAGCCCCTGGCCCAGGTTGCCCAGAGAAGCTGTGGCTGCCCCATCCCTGGAGGGGTTCAAGGCCAGGTTGGCCGGGGCTTGGAGCAACCTGGTCTGGTGGGAGGTGTCCCTGCCCAGGGCAGGGGGTGGCACTGGGTGGCCTTTAAGGTCCCTTCCCACCCAAACCAGTCTGGGATTCTATGGCTCAGCCGGGATGAAGAAAGAAGTCCCTGTGTCCCCCATCCTGTACCTGCATTTGCCTCCCTCCCCCGGCCGAAAGCCCTTGTCTCTGTTGCCTTCACTTGCCTGTTGTGGCAAAGGGCTTGAAGCCAAGGGAGGACGGTGACAATGGTATTAATTCGAAGGAAAGCAGGGGGAAAAGGTGTGCTTTTTGGTTTGGTTTGTTTTTAGGGTTTTGTTTTTTGTTTTTTTGGGGTTTTTTTTTTTGTGTGTGGTGGTGTTTGGTTTTTTTCTTTCCCCTGCTCGGTTTGATCGGTGCCTTTTAAAACCGGCTTTGGCTGGAGAACAGAAAGCGGCGCGTGTTGGGGTGCGGGGAAGGTGTTACAACCACCTTCCGGGAAGAGCGAGGTTTGAACAAAGTAACGGCACTTCAAAAGGCTCCTCTGTTTCAGCAAAAGATTTTTTTTTTTTTTTCAGAAGGTAAAACATTAAAGGGAAGGGGGTTTAAAAAAAAAAAAAAAAAAGCCGCTGTATTTTCGTGCAGCGATTGCAAGACAACACCGATAAAAATATCCTTTGCTAAATGACTTTCAGCAGGGATTGTGGAATCAACTCAGTGTTTGTTGCTTTAAAAAAACACACCACAAAATAAAACAAAACCCTCCAAAAAAAATCCGTGTCAAACCCTGCCAGTTGTTTTCAACACGAAGCTGTATTTTCAAGAAAAGTGTTGCTAAAGAGAAAGAGTGACTGGGGGAGGGGGATTCGAGGCCGTCTGCCTGCCCCGAGACACGGGCTGGGTGCGAGGCCTTTTTGGCCACAGCCGGGGGGGGGTGATACGAGGGCGGACGTTTTCCACCCTCGCTGGATCCGTTCTGGGTAGGGGATGTGGAGCAGGGCCCGGCCCAGCTGCCAGACACGGGCTCCTGCCTGTGGGCAAGGCCGGCGCAGCACAAGAGGCTCCATTAAACCCCTGCCAGTCCCTCAAGGGGCTCCAGGAAAGCTGGGGAGGGACTCTGGAGCAAGGAGGGGAGCCATGGGACGAGGGGGAAGGGTTTTACACTGGAAGAGGGGAGATTGGGATGAGATATTGGGAAGAAATCCTTTGCTGTGAGGGTGGTGAGCCCCTGGCCCAGGTTGCCCAGAGAAGCTGTGGCTGCCCCATCCCTGGAGGGGTTCAAGGCCAGGTTGGCCGGGGCTTGGAGCAACCTGGGCTGGTGGGAGGTGTCCCTGCCCAGGGCAGGGGGTGGCACTGGGTGGGCTTTAAGGTCCTTTCCTTTAACCATTCCATGATTCTACAGTTCTTAATCCGGACACCTGATCATAAAATAATTTCTTCAGCTTTACATCTTCAGTCTCTTTGTGAATTCACAACCAGGACAGAGGGGCTCTGGCAGCAGCCGTTGTCCCTTTCCCCTCATGTCTGGCTGCCGCAAACCACCCCTGAGCTTGTTGGAGCAGCCCAGCTCCTCCTCCATTGCTTGCTGCATCTGTGCCATTTGGGGAAATGGGACAACCCCAGGCTGTGATCGCATTAAGGTGAGTGTTAGCACCGAGTTCAGTCTGATCTGGTTTTCCACAAGCAACAAGCCCCCTCCCAGCTCCCTCTTCACTAACCAAGCCGTGGATTTTTAAGCAGTTTCCCTGCCCCATCCCAGCCATGTCCACCTTCCCTGCCCCAGCTCAGCCGGTGTTTGCAGCCCGCGGGGAACAGAGGAATGGAAAACCCCTGGAGCGACTCAGGGCAGGGCCGGCAGCAACAACCCCTGGTCTGGGCTGACGCCCACCAGCCGGAGAGCACGGGGGAGCTCAACCAGACCTCCACCAGCTTGTATTTAGCACAATGTTAGGGAAAACGAGTATTAAATAAAGCTTCCCCCTGCGGACCCACGGTCTGCGACAAGGACTCCCACACCTGAATGGCTGCAGGCACGGGGCTACTTGCCCGAGCATCAAAGAGGAGGGAGGATGGAGGGAAGGTAAAGCCCAGGGTTTCCGCTTGTTGATGGGAAAGTCCCTAAATTGCAGGAAACAGGGCAAAAGTCTCACCTGAACCAGGTCTCAGCGCCCCGGAGCGATGTGACTCCACGGGAGGGCTGTGACTGCACCTAAACCTTCCGGGGAGACGACCTGGATTAACGAAGCGCAGACTGACCGGCTCTAACGACGACGTTTATTTAGGTACTGCAGGCTGCATTGCATCTATAATACAATATTACAGTCATTTAGTATTGTACAGAAATAATTAAAAACTTTACAGCTCATTACAAAGTATCTTTGGATTTTAGCTCATTTAAAGTACACCGACGGACGCGCAGTCCCCCGGTGCCGGCAGCCGCTCTTTATATACAGACCCACTACATCTACAGGAACCAACGGAGGGAGGAGCTGGGAAGGGCTCTCCCGGGACACGGCGGAGGTCGGCAGCGGTGGAAGAGTTGTCGGCTGCCCTGAGGATGCCGGGGACGTGCCAGGGGGGGAGCGACACCGGGGACAAGGACGTCTCGAGGGAGGCGGGAAGGCGCCGGTTCACACCCCGCCGGTTGTTGCTCGGAGCGCGGCTCCGCCATCGGCTTCAAAATGGGTTTGGCAGGGGAAAGCGAGGGGGAGAGCGGCCGCCTTCCCCTGCCGAACAAAAGCACCGCTCCTCTTGAGCGGGTCAGGCCGCTGAAGGGGAAATGTCTTTTAAGGCATCCCTCCCGCCCGGCGCCAGGCTTCTCCTCCCTCTCCCGGGATCTCAGCAGCCCCACGCCACATCCCCGTTCTCTCTCCGCCGCGGCGTTGGGGTGCCGGCGGCAGGACCAGGCCGAGCCGGGCTGTGCCAGGAGGCTCCGCCACCACTGAACCCATCCCAGCCCGGCCAAGAGCAGCAGCCGAGATCCCTCGGGGGTGGAAAACACAACGGGGGGTTTGGGAAGAGGTCGGAGAGCGCAGGAACCAAAGCAAATATGGATAAAGGAGATCTAGGAACAAGACACTTACTGGTGACCCCCAGCTCTCGAGTGTTTTGTAGTGTGAGCAGTCTGCACCTTTACTTCTCCCTTTCCTACGAGCCGGGCATTCCAGAGGCCGGGGCGAGATCCAGCCCCGGCTCCGTCAGCCGCTGCCCCAGGGATAAGGCACCGCGGAAACGGAACTTCTTGTGCAAAGACCTGGCAGTACCAGTGTAAGGACAACACAAGCACCAGCACAGAAAAGACTCCTCAACAGCTCCACCACGGCACAAACGGGTCCGTCCAACACCCAAGCTCGTTTCGCACAGGTTTTCATCACCAAAAGAGAGGAACGAGGCGGGTTTCTTGGTTCGTAGGAGGGCAAAGAGGTGTTGCCCATCCAGCAGCGGGGAGCTTCCACCTCAGCTCTCGCCTTAAGGGCTTGGGCAGGATCCCACGCAGAACTCCACTCTTATCAGCTTCCCTCAACTAAACTACATCGTTAAACAGGAAAGAGCCAAGGCGCTCGGGCTGAAAAGGTGTTATTTTGGACATAGAGATCAAACACCGCGAGAGAGCTGAACGTCAGAGAAAAAAAAAAGGCTTGGCTTGGTTTGGTTTGAGAAAACCCCAAATAGTCCCTCCAAAAAATATCATCCTCTCGTCTGGCTCGGAGCGAAGGACCGCAGGGCTCAGAGTCCCACATCCCATGCGGAGGTCGGGAGCTGTGGACACGGGGTCGGACGCGAAGGTTTCCTACCCACCAACACAATTCTTCTACCCCCAGAATCCGAGACCCAGCCACGGTTCGAGGGTACGGAAAGCGAGCTCGTCCCACCGAGCAGCCGCAGGAGAGGAGACACTCGCCACACGTTACAGTTCCTGCCATAAATATTCTTCTTCCCTGGATAAAGTGCATGAAAATCTTGGAAAATATGCATAGCTACTAGTGCGCCAGCCTGAGTTGCTGGGCGGTTCCAGTTAAGAGCACCTCCTCCTTTACGCTGAGCGTAGAGTTCTTCTAATATTATCAATTAAAAAAAAATATATATATATTTACCTTAATTATGATTTTAAACGGTTTTCTGGTTAGTTGGCTTAGCTGGTGCAGAGTAACAGATGGCTTTGAGGAGAGGGATGTGCACTCACTGGGCTAAAATCTTGGAAAATCTCTTTAGAAGAACCCCCCCCGTGGCCAGGAAAGCCGGGCTGAGCGGGCGGGAGTTGCAGTCCCCTAGGAACGTCCTCACGGCCCGGTTGGGTTCGTTTAGCTTTCCAGAGCTCACGCTACAACCCGGGCGATGCGGTTGGGGCGGCTTCATTTTTGGGGCGGGTGTCAGGGTGGGATCGGAGGAGAGGTTCAGTTTCAAAAGTCAAACGAGATGGTAAAACCCAAGAGAGCTACGAGTAAAATCCTCCCGCCACCGAAGTCCACCAGGCGCGCCGAGAACGGAGCCGCTTCGTCACGCTCACCATCCCCTGATGTTTCAAACCACACCAGCCGTATTGAAGACGTTTGCTTCCAGGACAGTTTGTCCTAGAGGAGGCAGGGAGTACGTTCTCTTCAACCGGCGTTTCACACCCCTCTGAACAGGCACGGCGCGGCTTCGGAAGAGGACGGAGGGCGGGTGGAAGGGGAAATTCACCCCGTATCGGTCGGCTGCAGCCTCCGACCGCCTGCTCCAGACGGGCAAACACCAAAATGCATCCTCACGCGGGCAGAGCTGCAGTACAAATCCGGCCAGAGGAGTTTACAGTGGGTAGAACAAATAGGGAACCACAAACCCAACCGCTTCTGCTTGACCCGTTCACTCCCGCGACTTTGCTCCCTTTACATTGGTCCCGCAGAATTCCAGCTTTCAGAGACAGCGGTGCGAGAGAAGAGGCTCCAAAAGGACTTGGGCAGGTTCTTCCCTTCACGTCTCCCCCAAAAGGGGCCACCGAGCAAACAGCAAGAAGTTTTAAAGATCTCCCTAAATCCGGTAAGTGAAATGCTGAGACTGACAACCCCAAGGAGCGGTCAGGGGGCTGTTTCACACCAGCTGACTTTCTGCAGCGCAGCAGAACAAAGTGCAATTAGAAAAAAAAAAAATGGTAAAAACGGATTTTAGAAAACTTACAAGGCGGTTTGAGAGGCATCATGTTAATTAGCGGGTCTTTCATCGGCAAGACTCGTCACACTCCAAAACGAAACGTCGCTTTCTTGCACGAGTCGCGTCTATAGAACCAGTTACAATTTTAAAACCCAGGATTTTCGCGTCTGAATTCTTTATTACCGAATTTCTCCCATCGTCTTGGCTTGAAAGGACAGGAGCTTCGTGCAAAGGAAAAGGAGGAAAAACTGTACACTAAAAATACCTTTAAAAGCTGGTCTGTACATTTTATATTAAGATTTGTTTAAGAAAATGTAGGAAACACTGGAAGTAGTTACACAAAGCCGAAAGGATACACGAATCCCTGGCAGTACTATGCATGCTGCCTGGTAACCCATCCCACTTATTTCTGCTACAGATTAGTTTCTATTTTAATTTTAGTCCTTCTGCATAAATGATATTAATTACAGTAAATCAGCATAATTATCTCCTTCGCTAAGCATCCCTCTCTCCTTTGACGACAATGTATCTTTCCCTTGGACCTCTGAACCAGATGGCTAAGGCACTTCGATACCCACGTGCAGCACGGGCAGCGGCGACTAGATACGTATTAAAGTTTCATCGTTAATTTAGCATCCCAAATATTCCCCACGTAGATAAACCGTCTATTGCTCAAGCTGGCCAACGCCCCCCCGTGATGACTAAACAAGATACAAACAGCTCAGAGTATAAAAGTCCGTGGCCTTTCTTGATTTGTTAGGAAATGAGTGTGCGCACGTCGACACGCGCACGCCTACGGACACACACCCCTACAGTATCATTTGTGCCACAGGCGGTTAAAAACTAGCCAGGGTTACCAAAAATAAAATCAAGTTTTCGAAAAGCCAGCCCGAACCTCCCACTTTTCAAGGGAGAGATCAGTTTGGGGGATGACTCTTCGGCCGGGTTCGCTTTCCCTGGGACGGTTTAGCCGGCGACGGAGGCACCTCCTCTTTGGATGGACGCTCGGGATGGTGCTAGCGGAGCTCCCCTGTGCAACGTCAGGCGGTGGATGATTGTAAAGCGCAAACATTTCATATTTTAAAATAATAAATAAAAATAAATAGACTGGATTAACCCCGTTACAAGGGCAGCGACCCTCTGCTTTGCATAGCTGGTAAAAATCCCAGTGTCTCCCAAGGCCGTGTGGGAACAGCGCGGCACGCAAGCGCTGATCTCTCTGCAAAACCCCCCGGGCCCAGAGGGCAGAAGAAAGCCCTGCCACTATGGGGCAAGTGAGAGAGGGGATCCTGCCATGGTGAGAGCGCACGTTAAATAGATCACAGACAGCAAATTCACTCAACTCCTCCCTTTCCTGAAAAAAAAAGGGATCAAAATTATTCCAGAGCGGGTCATGGGCCTCCTCCTCTTCCCAACAAATCAGCTAGAAAGACTGTGCTGACTTCCACAGGAGGAGAGAGGGACAACAGGACAGCACTGGTTCTGTTTATTTTTTAAATAAAGTGGGTTTGGGGGTTCTTTATTTCCAAATAAAGTTTTACGTTGGCTTCTCCGCCTGTCTGGAATCATTATAACCTTGCCCTTTCACCATGTGTTACGCGATACGGACACAGCTCTTAGGAAATCCGAAAAGAACTGTTATTTCGGGGAGGGTTTTTTTTAAGACTTGCGGGTCACACCGAGAGAAGCAGCGGTGCGTGGGTAGTATTTTGTAGCTATCGGAAAGCCATGCCATAATTTGAACAATTTACGCGTCTCTCCCTTCTCCGAAAGCTGGAAGAGAGCAGAGCTTACACCCACCCACCGCCACGAGCTTTCGCCGGCTGCCATCAGTCATACCCTGAAGCGTCACAATTTGTAACAGGAAACGAAGGACGTAGATCCAGCACCGTGACAAGGCAAAGAATTAACGTGTCAATCACCCAAAGCAGAGAAGAAACCCCCTTCATTAGTGTTTGCCACAAAGTAGAAGTTCCCGTGGTTGGTATAGCTTCCCGAAGGTAGAAGACCTGCTCCCCTGGCTGCGTTGGGCGGCGTTTGCTGCGGTGGGTAAGGGCTGTCTCAGTTTGCCCAGGATTTCCTGTTCTCCGCGTTTTTCTGGCTCTTCTCCGGTCGTAGCGTGGATCCTCCTTCTGATTTCACCAGGGCTGTGAGGGAAGCCAGGTTGGAGGCTGAGCCGGAGAAGTTGCCGCTCCTCCTGTTCTCAGCGGCGGCACCTCCTTGCAACCTTAACCCGGCGCTCCGCCGTCGCGCTGGTCCCGTGGCCTTCTTAACTCTGCCCGGTTTCACCAGCAATCCGTAGCCCGGGTTGCATCTGAAATACTGCTTCCCTCCAATCGACCCATCGTTCTTACCTTTGACAAGAAGAGAAAGAAAGATGGTAGGCAAAATGGCTTCTACTGTGTGCATATGGGGTGCTACTGGGAGGACACTGGAAGAAGAAAATCCAGTCCAGAAAATCCACTGGAAGAAGAAGAACCTCGAGGGAGGTCATCCTCCCCCTCTGCTCTGCCCTGGGGAGGCCACATCTGGAGCACGGGGTCCGGTTCTGGGCTCCCCGGTTCAAGAAGGACAGGGAACTGCTGGGGAGGGGACAGCAAAGGGCTACCGAGATGCTGAGGGGACTGGAACATCTCTCTTACGAAGAAAGGCTGAGGGATTTGGGTCTCTTCAGTCTGGAAAAAAGACGACTGAGGGGGGATCTTATCAACACTTATAAATACTGAAAGGGGGGTGTCAGGAGGATGGGGCCAGGCTCTTCTCAGTGGTGCCCGGGGACAGGACAAGGGGTAACGGGCACAAACTTGACCATGGGAAGTTCCATCTCAACATGAGGAGGAACTTCTTTGCTGTGAGGGTGGCAGAGCCCTGGCACAGGCTGCCCAGAGAGGTGGGGGAGTCTCCGTCTCTGGAGACATTCCAACCCCGCCTGGACGCGTTCCTGTGCCACCTGCTCTGGGTGACCCTGCTCTGGCTGGGGCTTGGACGGGATGATCTCCAGAGGGCCCTGCCAACCCCCACCATTCTGTGAAAATGCTGCGATGGAAGATGACTGTTCCCTATAAATACACTGTGAAGGTGAGCACCCAGGAGGAGTACTATCAGGAAGGAAGGAAAAAAACATTTAAAAGAGCTTTTGGTTTTCTGAGTCTTAGAGTCTGAAGCTGAGAGGAGTTACTGTTTCCATGCCATAAAACCTTCACAGAACAGAAAGAGTGAATTCTTTATGCTGAAGTTATTGAGATCTTCCTATTTCTCCCTTTAGAGCATTTTAAAAATCACACGAACGCTGTTCTGGGTACCAGGACACAGACTGCTCCCATCTGTAAAGGGAACACCAAAAGATCCAAGAGTTTTTCAAATGACATGAAGTCACTCCTTTTCTTTCATGTGGGTTTCCGGCTCTCTACCACCATTAGTTGGGTCCGATCCACCCTCACGTGGCCAAGGACTTGGACTTCTACCCCTGTTTGTAGTCTGACAAAGATACCAGTTTGTGACCCTATTTCCCAAGTGAAGCTCCAGATGTGCTAGAAGCCAGTTATGCTCCCAACAAATCAGGGACTTAATCCTTGTGGAAACAGAAAGGAAAAAAAGAATCCAGTAACATCAGCAGTTGAGTCCTCAACAGACCAAAAATCTCGTAGCCATTCGGCTCTCCCACAGCCAGTGAAGCTGACGCTTACCACGTTATCTGCAAACAGCTTAACAGAATTACCGCTCTGGACTAGAGCAGCCAGACAGGGAGGGACGGTGACTTTCCAAAATGGAAATGAATCTGCAAATATATATATATTTTAAATAAGGCGTGAATTCAGGACTGAGAATCGAGTCTACAACTTTCAAAGGGATTAGAGCTACACTTTGCCTTCCAGGATGGCAAACTCCAGAGAGTTTCCTGAAACCAGCTGAAAACACACCGTCCGGTTTAGCTTTTATGAGCACACCACGCGCGGGGAAAATAACCGCTCATTTAATGGGAGCCCTGCATCCTTGACGCAGCGTTTATCTTGGTGAAGGGCTCCAAATCCCAGGGAAGCGTGCAGCGGAGACGAGCGTGGGCAACTCCCTGGGACGTGCTGATTCACCAGACGGAGCCTGCACTGCAGGCTCGGAATGCTACAGCTTGGTTAAAAGGATTTAAATAAGGAGCTTTACGTGCCCTTGGTAAACCAAACCCTCTTACTATCAAAGGCAGCGGTATCTGCTGCTTGTCTCTTGAATTTTCCACTAGCACGCCCTGCCTTCCCCCAGTCCTGCCTGCTCCTGGAGAAAATGAGTGCCATGAAAGTGGATGTGAACCTGCGGAGGAAAGGAGTTCTGGAGCCTGGGGCTCCAGCAGAGAACAAACGCCAGCCATCACCTTTCCTCTCCCTCACTTTAAGGGGCCTGTGCTGAAGCCACTGGTTTTCTGCATCACGCTACAATGGCACGTGTGAACAAGAGCCTCCCCAGGAACAGCACTCCAGTTTCCAAAAAGTATGTATTAGAGCCTAAATTCTGGGAAGTCTACACTCGGACAGGTATGAGTCAGACTGGAATGATAAATGAGAAGCTGAAAGAAACCTTCAATCATCTGTATGTGCTGGTGGTCAACGTATGATTATTTCCTGCTGGCTTTCACACGTATAGGTATATATCAGACATATGCCGGGAGGGCTGGAGCCCAGGGCAGGGGGTGGAACGAGATTATCTTTAAGGTCCCTTCCAACCCGAACCATTCTGTGATTCTATACATACAGACACGCACAGTCTTTTGCAATTTTACAGCTTATTTTAAAACAGCTTGTGAGAGACTCTTCAACTTATTTAGCCTAAATGTTCCTTTGCTTATTTGGATCCCCCAACTCCTGTTGCGCTTCAGACACCCTGACCCTCGGAGCAGGAGCCCAGCAGAGATCTCTTGGGATACCAGGCCTGCCTCCTACATCTATATAATTACTGAGCTGCTTTGTAAAAACAATCTTGATTCCTACCTCCCTTGTAAGAAGCCAATGAAATAACTGAAAAGGGACAGAATCCTGTCAGAGGTCAGTGAGACCAGGTTGACAAAGGCAGACTGGAAAAAGATTACAAGCAGGGAAAGATCTTTTGGATCTTCCTTCTCAAAACGCACCCAGTAATGGTCAATGAAACCCCCTCATCAAAAAGGGACATTAAAACGAACACTGCAAACTCTGACATGCCGTCTGCCTTACACCCGGACTAGATGATATGTTACCTGAAGGTAAATCCAGCTCGACACCAACCCATGTTCCTTCTTGAAAGTCTGTGGGCCCAATATATCTAACGGTGCCAGTCTTATTTGCGCCAACTGTGACATATTCTCCCTCTTTCAGCCACTCAGGAATTTCATTGGCATCTTCGGAGTCAGAAGTCACCTCCAGTTTTTCTTCTGCCAACTCTGATCCATTATGGTTCAGTCCACGGGCGGTGGATGTGCTCTTTTCTCCTTCTTGCTGCTCTTCAGTGTTTAGCGAACACATGGGATCTGTCCCCAGCATGCTTGTGAAGGACTTCAGCTCTGACGTCTTGACTTTCTGGATTTTGAAGGGGGGGGCTGCAACACCGAGCTGGGACAATTGGTCGGGATGAATCTGTGGTTTGGGAAACCCCAGTTCTGAAGTCCCAGAAGCCATTTCTTTTTCCCTAGGTTGTCCTGCTGACTCCACAGATTGTGTGGATAACAACTCCTTCTTTGGAGCGGAGGTAGAAAGAGAGATTTTTGCATCAGTGGCCACAGAGGCATTGTCCGCCTGCTCACTTTGAGTCACGGGAGATGTGCAAGATTTTGATTTCAAAGCGTCATTTCCATTCACTTCAGTGCTGTTTTTAGGTCTTGCGTGAGCGCTTTGAAGGCTGAAGGCGGGCAGACTCTCTCTCTTGGTACTGAGACAGCTGTCTGAAGAGCTGTCCGAGTGCCCTGGCATGTCAGAAGAAGAGACCTGAGCCACAGCGGGAGCTGGGAAGTCACTCACTGCAGGCATTTGACCTCCTGGTTGAGCTACAGCATCACTTCCCACTGCAAGGGCTTCAGAGAGGGTGGCTGTGGAGACGCTGTGAGAGAAATACCCACTGGAGGCTTCACTCAGAGGACTCGGAGGTCCTTCCTGGGAGTCCTGCGCCTGCGTGTCTCCTGTGTGCTGCTGCAAAGGCACTTCAGGGGTCTTTTCCGGACTCCTGTCCACCTCAGATGTCTGCACCGCAGTTTCGAATGGCTGTTTCCCTACTTCCTCTTGATTAATCTGAAACAGAAGAGGACAGGGAACGTGGAGCTCTGCTATCTGAAATATCTGGGCTAAAAGGACAGATACAAGGCTTCTGGGAAGTACTAAGGCCTCCAGCTTATCTAAATCCCCGTGTAGCTGCAACGTCCGAAAGATGCAGGCTGATCCCAAGTCAGCTTTGCAAACCCGGTAGGATTGTCAGCTCATTTCTTCCATTAATAAGAAAAGTGTCGACTAAAAGAAATACGTTCCCCAATATTTACTGAAAAATTATTTATATTACAGGAATGGTCATTTGCTGTTTGAATAGCAGGATTTATATGAAATGTGAAACAGCCATGATCTATAAGTCTCTCTCAGTTACTTGGCTTAACTCTCAGGATTGATAAATCACGCCTCTCCACCTAAACTGTCATTTATGTCCCCGTTTCCAAATGCCATTCCCACCTCAATGCCACCAGCACCACACACTTTCAGAGTATGAAATTAACTGCACCTCATGAGATTAACAGCCCATTTTAGTGATGTATTTCTTGGCTGTAAAGTTTACTAAATCTGATAGATCAATATCTTTTGCCAGCACATGTACTCTAAAAGATTAGGATGTCTCTAAATCTCTTTGGGAGGGAGGGAGGAGGCTGAAGGAGGGGGGGGGGGGGAAATGTAGTTGGAGGATGGCAGATTTGTACATACCCTGTCTTAACTCTCAGCTGTACATTTTTGTTTACTGTTCAAAATTTTGTGGTTTATCCCATCCAGTGGTTAAGTGTCCCAAACTACAGGATTTTCACCTTATTCTGAAGTACCTTTTCCACTGGAAACGTAGGCGGCATTTGAAGAAAGAGGGATTTGGTTGAATTACAGGAATTTCAGAACCAAAGGCTAGCTTGCTATTGCTAAGTGAAATGTAATACGGAAAACTTATTTGAAATATTCCTGCGGATTAGAGACGTATTTTTAGCTTTTCTATGGGGAGGATGGTGTACACGTGGACTCTGGAGCTCTGCTCTTTCTTTGGGTTTTCCCTTTTAAGCGTTCAGATTAACACCCATTTTGCTAAGACAATAAAAGCCCAGTGGGAGCAGGCTGATTTGCTATTCATAAGACAGAAGTTCTGCTGAACTGTGGGAGATCATAGGGTCTATTTTCTCTCCAGCTTAGCAAGAGCCTTTTTTTCACGCCGATATAATGAATTGGCTTGAAATGTAAAATTGAGAATTAAGCTCAACACTCAGAATAACAGAGAAGTTCTGTTTATAGAAAGCATCAGAGCCCAGCAATTTGCCTTTTAAAGCAGCAAAACAGCTAAATTTGAGCTAGTTAACCGCTAATGCAATCATATGGTTAAGCGGGCTTTTAAATATTAAAATGTAACCAGCAATGTAAGGGGAGATTTTACCCAAACTTAAGAAAACAAAGCAACCTACACTGCATTTAGTTGTCTCTCAGTGAAGCAACAGAAGTGCAACAGGCTTTCAGCGGCGAACCCAGCAGCTGGTTTTGCCCCCTCTGGTTTCCAGGCATGTGATGATGAAAATGGTACCATCGCATCCCGGGATGCGCTTACCTGTTTTATCTTTGCAGCACTGGCATCAATACTGGCAGACTGAACCATAATTCGCGGGACAGCCTGCAGGAATGAAAAAAAAACAACCCCAGCGCGTCATTCACTTTAAGGATTCAGTATTGTCAAACTGGTAAAGAGTACAACTTACATTCGAAATTTTGGAATCACAAACCTTTGCTGCGAAAGGATGCAGCATTGCTATTTTATTGCATTCTGACGACATACGCTGAAGGGGTAAAAACCGTAACCAAGGCATCCCTCAATTTTAACACAGAAGCAGCTACAAGTATAAATTCATAGCGTACAGAATTTTCTTTTGTACAGTCGGTCAAAGACCACTGAGGAAACAGATAACAAAGAGAACCGAGGTCGCACTGGCCTGGCTAGTGAAATCCTCAGCTTCAGTCCATCTCCAAAACTCTTTCTCCATCTCCAGCATCTTAATTCAATTTAGATTTTAGCATTATTTGCTTTAAGTCAAAAAAGAAGCCAGAAACAAGATCCGTGCACCCTCTTTTCAGAGAGGGCATCACCACTGCCTGCTAGAGTGAGGAGTACACGGGCCATTTGCTAATCACAAGAGACTGGTCCTGTGCCAAAAGAACCACTTCTGTGGTTCAACAGTATCTTCTCTTTTACAGCGTGCGGCTCGACATGAAGGCATCGACAATAAATGTCCCTCGCTTGCTCCGTATTCAGGTTTTTATGTTAAAGATTTGAAATAATCACTCTCCTAAGACTGCAAGAGCAAATTGTGATGCTTGACTATAAATCTTAGGCTAAGCTGTCAACTCGGGCTGTCATGCACTGTTGACACAGGACGGAAAGGGACCACCAGTTCCATGGAGAACCTGTGCAAAGGGAAGCATGAAGAAAAGGAGAGAGCAGAAAAAGGCAGAAACATCTCTCTTTAGCACTGTTAAATAACATACTGCAAGCGGAGGTTCACACTTTCAGGGAGAGAGCCCTTTAAGGGCGACATATTACACTATTTGGGAACAGTCTGTTTTTTCCTTTTCTTTTTTTTTTCTCCAAGGGATTTGAGAACTCCTTCTGTAGAGATATGCAGGCCGTGCTCATCTCCGAGACAGCTATCTCCAGAATTCGACAATCTGTTTAAAGAACTGAAACTTTCTAGTTGAAGAGTAAGGAACGCTTCTCTTCATAGAATCACAGGGTTGGCAGGGCCCTCTGGAGATCATCCCGTCCCACCCCCAGCCAGAGCAGGGTCACCCAGAGCAGGTGGCACAGGAACGCGTCCAGGCGGGGTTGGAATGTCTCCAGAGACGGAGACTCCCCCACCTCTCTGGGCAGCCTGTGCCAGGGCTCTGCCACCCTCACAGCAAAGTTGTTCCCCCTCTTGCACCCCTTCTGTGTACAGAAAAGCAGGAATATGACTGATCTTGTCCCAGAAAGAAACAAACGTGGGAGAAAAGAACAGCTATTTTTTATACAGAGATTGCCAGGCACTAAATAAAAACACAGTTGTTCAAGGTAAAAAATAAAAAGAGAAAAGATGGACAAAAATTCCAACAGTGGATCAAAATAATGTTTTATAAGACATTAAAGCTTCAGTTCAATAAAAGCAAGCAGGAGGGGAGGGGTTTGCGCGTCATTAAACCTGCTAATTGAAAGCACCCCACGGAAGCGGGGTTCAGAGCAAACTGGCTCTAGTTCGGCACACAAGGTATTGGCATTTTGAGCTCCTTACGAGGACGTGCTCTGGGGCTCCAGGAAGCAGACGGTGACCCGAATCAGAACAAATCAATGAAGCCTAAAAATAAACACAGCTTCAGGGCTCATGATCCAGTGGTTTTCAGACACCTCGTACTCCAGAACTTCAGCTTCCTTTGGAATAAAGTGTCAATCTTCTAAGACAAAAGTATTAACCTGAAAACAACTGTAGTACTGACTTGTGACCAAGTCCAGAGGTAGCTTAGAGCAATGAGGTGCCTGAGTGCTCTGACCCGTCCTAAGTGTTAACTCCGCCACGTGTTTCACTTTAGTGAAGACTAGAGAGGACAGGGATTCGCTTTCTTAGGAGAAAACCCTGCGAATTTTACATTTAATAGAAGCTTATCACGGTGTTAAAGGGAGCGGAGTATTTGGCAGAACGCTTATTCTCTCCTCTTCAACCACCTCTGAACCATGGGTTGGTCCATCTAGGGAGTGCAAAGCCAAGCTATTAAATATCACCTTCTAATGAAAAAAATATCGGTGATCACAAGGCGTTAGGGCTAATCCCTAGGCAGGCACTTACACAACACTTTAAACCTTTTGCAGAGGTGCAGCTGAACCTCAGTGAGAAGCCAAGGCTCTTGAATTCAAATTATCCTAGTTAAATATCTCCACGGTCCAAAGCACTGCATTTTGGCATCTCAGAAAGGTTGCACAAAGCAAAAGCGCCGTCCTTGTTGCTTCCACGCTACTGTTTGTGATCTGATACAGCAGGGGAAACAGCCTTTTTCAGCAGATCTTGTATCAGGAGCTAAAGCCAGCTCCAGGCTCTCACACTGGCACCGTACCACAACTTGATCTTTTTGCCCCATTTCCTCCCAGTACACGTGCCAGCTCTGGGAAGCGCTCTGAGGTCTAGCATTATTATCCAGAGAAAAGCACTCAGAATTAGAGTAAGTATTTAAAGATATTTCTCAGTTCCTTTGATTTCCTTTTCTCTCTTTAAAGCAAATACACGTAGGGAAGTGTTTGTTGGGGTTTTTTATCTCTCAAAAACCTTCAGTCTCACAGCCTGTAAATCCATGAAATCTAAAAATCCAGTGGATACCAAACAGCGAAAGAAAGAAACCCGTTACACTTTAATCATTCCTCATCAAGTTCTTCTCCCGAAAGGATGACGAATCTCAAAACTACAATAACTTTGCCAAGCAACGTTTAGAAAAACAGGGATGGGGGGAAAAAAAAAAAAGCAATTACGAGAAGTGGCACTTGCCCAACTTTGGTGTCGACAAGAAACAGATGGGCAGAAACACCCTCGCTGGGGTAGCAAGGGTACCAAAACAAATCTTTGTTATGAAATGTAGTCAAGTTACTTGGGGGGGGGGAGGGCGGGCGATACTGAAAACAATGTGTTTGACTATCTGCGAAGACATTTACTGGATGAAAAATATTTCTGAATCGAGAGCCAAATTCTGTCATTAAACATTTGTAGATAGCGGCTGCTAAACTAGACATATATATTTACCCAATGGCAAAACATGACCCTTTTACAGTGATAATTTTTGGCACAATTTCTTCAAGCAAGCTGACAAAATACGGAGTAAGAGAGAACATGAAAGCGATTTACTTTAAAGCATCTTTGAATCTTTGTAGAACAAAAATTGTCTTTTTCCTAAGAGCTGCTACTCTCTGCAGTGAGTTTATAAGGATTTCCAAGAGTTTGTATTCTCTGGTCAGACGCGAGGTCAGTTTGCACGTACTTTGAGGCGACCCAAAGCCATGTAGCTACTAGTGATTAGAGTAATCCGGAGACCAGCCTGGTACGTTGGTGAGCTTGAACAGGAAAAGCAAATGTGCATCTCACCCCACTTACAGAAGCATCAAAATTAATCCTAAGCAAACGCTTTTTCATACGGTATGTTACATATCTGTAATGGCGACCTCTTCAATGAGCTCAGAAAGACACAGCTGGTATTTCCATGTCATTAAACATTTCGTAAAATGCCTTTGACAGTGGTGACTGATGACTTCAGAACAAAGCTTTCCGACTTCATGTCACCAGTTGAAAATCCTTCAACGTTAACGCCCAATATGCAGAAGATCGGTGGCAGTTAACAAAACAGACTGGGCCAGCGTGCACAAGAATCATAGAATGTGTTGGGTTGGAAGGGACCTCTAAAGGCCATCCAGTCCAACCCCCCCACAGTGAGCAGGGACATCTTCAACTAGATCAGGTTGCTCAGAGCCTCATCCAGCCTGGCCTTGGATGTCTCCAGGGATGGGGCCTCCACCACCTCTCTGGGCAACCTGGGCCAGCGTCTCACCACCCTCAGTGTAAAGAACTTCTTCCTAATGTCCAATCTAAACCTGCCCTGCTCTAGTTTAATCCTAGAATCATCCTCCAAGCTCCAGAAAGGGTCTAGCCAAGGTTATCGCTGACGCAATCCTCAAAGGGCATTATCAGAAAACGTGAACCGCTCTTGTCTGTGCGTTGCCATCCGCAGAGAGGAGCGACAGAGCTCAAGGACTGTCACGATGACAGTGTAATGTTCACATCACCATTTAAAAGCAGCTACTGGACACTTCTGCAGCAGGGCATGACAGTCACTTCATTACACGTAGATTTAAATCAGTTTCGAGCACTCGGGATAAAATACTTTCACAAGACACACACAGCAACGCAGTAAGAATTCTGAAGCTCCTGTACATAGCCCAAAAAGTTGAATCTATTTTAAAAAGGTCCCCCCAACAATATTCCTCTCTGCCCTCGATTTTAAAATCATTTTGAAGTCATTAATCGTTCAAATAAAAAAATCTCCTGCATTCCAAAGGGAGATCTGAAACCCAGTACAAGTTTGTTGGTTTTTTGGCATGTGTTTATTTTCTTCTCTGTGCATTTAAATATTAACCCAAACAAAAGCCTCTTATTCCACCTTCCATATGCGGAACATTTCAGCCTGTAATAATACTTGTGAATTCCATATTTCTAATATACCGTATGCAAAATTAACCATACCATTTTCTCTGCCGTTAAATTACTTCATTCCTAGGGCCGGGCAGATTAAAAGGGTAATTCATAACCATTTTCAAGTTAGTTCATCAAGAAGTTGCAGTGGTTTTCTCTAAGAACTTTAAAAGCCAGTTTTCCATACGCATTCTCATTAAAAACTATTTGTATGAGGATGATAGCAAAAACCGGACTCAGAAAGAAATCAAAACACTAACAACTCAAGCACAAGAACTAGGCACATATGAGCTCAGCTGGCCGCAGAGGATCTGTTGAGCTATGCTGATTATAGCGTCCAAACGATTCTTGATTTGAAACTCTGAAAAAAGCCTTCGAGATTTTAAAGAAGGTTCTCTGAGGCCACATTATTTACATTTGATTAAGGAATGTCAGTTCTAGCAATTATACTGTGCCCCATGCACATCCATGAAACTGTTATTTTTTAATGCACTGCCAGAAGAAGGCTTTTGTCTATTTAGATAGCTTTTCATTAACCGCATTTCATTATTTTTTAAGATTAATTACTGCATCAGAAGGTGAAAGAGAAAAAATTGAGAGCTGCCCTCTCCTTGTGTCACATGTCTGCGGTTCTATACCACAAACCCAAAATTCATTACACTGGCATATCGAAATTCCCATAGTTTATTTTTTTTTTTAACGTAGCTGTGACTCGAGATCTCTCATTTAAGCCACGTGCTAACAAAAAGACATCCGAGCATCCAACAAGGTTCTTGAGTACGAAGGTGATCAAAATCCGCTTACCAAACGCACATTGGTCAGAGGAATGTGCTTCTGCCGCAGCAATGTCAAAAAAAACTGGAACTGAAATTTAATATGTACATTTTTAACGTCAGCACCCAACGATGCCCTAAAATGTAATTACACGGGCAGTTCCTGGAGATCAACAGGGTCATAAGGTAAAGAACAGAAATTCTGCTTGGTGCACACTGTGAAAGCCTCAGCATCTTAATAAAAACAACAAGCTTCAAGAGCACGTACGTAATATAATTAAGCACAGATAGATGAAACACTGATTCTCCATCCACCTGCATATTTCACACGCGTATTTTAAACTTTTCCCCACCAGCAACGTTTGGTAAGGCTTTAAATCTTGCACGCTGCCGTAATAAGCTTTTTAAAGAATAGACTAGGAGAATAAAAAAAGCAATTCCAGCAGTCCGAAAATGTTTAAGTTGTTGGGTTTTTTTTATTTACAGACTACTAGCAATTAATTTAAAGGCATCAGATAATGGAGAAAATAGGCATTTTCTAACTTAAAAGTATATAAACAGCTTCATCAGAAACCAATCTTTTAGGTACATAAACAGCTTCATCGGAAGCCGTTCTGCTAGTTACATAAAGAATCCTATTATGCCAAATTAATTCAATCTAACTAATTAGAGAGCAGGAAGTTCTTTCAATTATTTTATGTGCTGTCTGAGAAACACACTTGAATACGAGAGCAGATTTCATTAATTGCGGTTCATTATTCTCCAGATTAGTTACTAAACTTGCATCAGAAGGTCAAAGACAGCAATTTTGTTAGCTGCCACCCTGGCTGGAATGTCTCTGCATTTCTGAAACTCAGGCAACCCCTGACCACAAACAAAACCAGCATTTTGTTAAGATAACTTTTGTACGCGCTCGCTTACTTTCAGGTTGACGCCAGCCTGAGCAACGGCGTACGACTGAAATCACAAGCTGCTAAAATAATAAAAAGGTATTTTCAGAACTCCATCTTCTGTTTACTCGCACAGCATCAGAGATGCGGTACCGCATCCGCTCGGGGAGCTGCTTGGTCACGATGAACTTAACTTCAGCTATAAACTTGGAAAAAGGTTAAGTACAGCTCCCTTGGAAACGATGCTCAAAAGCACTAAAATCAAGTTAACCGTAAGACCCTGCTTACAAGGTGCAACAAAACAAATCTCATGCTTGCTGCAGAGATTTACGGCCACCTAACCCTGATAATTTAACTATAACATACTGGAGATGTAATACGACAGCAGGGCCAGCCGTCTAGTTCACGATGGTTCACCAGCATTTTTCCAGAACGGGTTTTAATGACATTAGAGAATTAAGTACTCTCAAATAACGTAACAGATATGCACTGAAAAGGGAGCTTGACAAGAACTTTGGAAATTCTCTTTCACTGTAGTTGTTTGACGAACCAGGAGAAACTAATGAACTGATCTACTTCGCTTTTTAGTATTTATGGTCAAAAACCTGTTATTACGTATCTGCTTGTTTGCTTTTAGCCAGGAAAGGATGAGTTAGATCTTTCCATTTGCTTTGTAAAGCATTCCTTTAGTCATTTCTACTCCTGAACCCAGCTCTCCCAAGTTGTTGTTTACGGCAACAGAAGTCCATCAGTTCCCAGTTAGGGGTCAGATTCCTTTGCAATTACAGCCAAGAAACCCTTTTGGCTTTGCCTTTTCGTAGTTTACCACCTACTCTCACCTCGCACGTTCGTTTATGTCCCCTGCCACGGTGCATCCGAGTTTTATTCTCCCACAGAACTGAGATGCATCGTTCTGCATTACCCGGGACTCAGAAATAATCATTTTTTGTGTCCTCTCCATTGCGCGGTTTACTGCAGTTCTGCAGGAATTACTGCCCCGCTGTCCTGCTCCGGCGGGTTAGCGATAAGGTGTTAAATCCGATTGCCAAGCACTGACCCCCCCACAGCAGCCCCGTCACCCTCCCAGTCCAACAGCCATTCATCACCGCCACCAGTAAAATTCTTCTGCCCACATTTGCATCGTGATAAAGAAACAGCAAGAAAGCTGACGAGACACGACATTTATGATGTTCAAGCCAGTCTCGCTACAACGGCAGGTATTTAGCGGGAGCGAAGGAGCTCTCCGTCCTTACCGACAGAGCTGTGAAGAATATCTATAAACCTCTCAAACCAGTGAGGCGGATTTGTAATACAATTGACTTGTTCTAACTAAAAGTAGTGAATAATTTTAAGATTTCGTTTTATCGCACAGATGCAGCGGTCATGGAAAAACTGAAGTTGCTCTCCAATGCAACCGAGCATTGCAACGTCACACGCTCCTGTTTATATATTAGATATAGTATTATATATTAGCTATATTATATAATATTTATATATTATTATATATTATATTTATATATTAGTTTATATACAAAGCAGAGAGAGCATTTTCCCCTCCTGTTAAAAGCTCTAGCTATCATGATCTGACTACTTGAGTTTGCATAGTAATCCACAGTATAAATTAAGATCTCTTTAAATAGATGTCTTTGTAGTTTAAAAACTGACTTCAAGACAAATAATGCACGGCTGATCTTGAACAGTGGGAAGGAGTGGGAACAGGTGGTTAGACTAGAGGCAGGAAATTAGGCCCCGCTCCTAATCTCAGCTCTCATTGATTCACTAAGAATTCAAGAAGTTGTGAAAGGCTCTCACTGCAATTGTAAAGAGCACCTATTTGCATCTTTCGATACCCGAACGCCTTTAAAGAAAGCCACTGTCTTCATTTTAATTCTCTAGATTTCGTAGAGGAGTAAGTTTACACGATTCCAGTCTCAACACTAAGGCTGCTGCAAGCAAAGGGCAACATGAAAACGTAAAGCATTAAATTAGATAAGATATGGGAGTAAAATTTGCTCCTTTTATTACTTGGTAGAGAATAAAACCAGAGTCAAGTTAAAAATATTTTAAATCTGCCTTATTTTCATTTGGGCTATGTCTGTGGTAAGTTACTTTTTGCTCTATTTGTTTATTTAATATTTCACTGTACTTCTACAATGACAGCTCAACTCCCTGTTGTCCTGGGACATTCTTGTAACAGCAGGTTTAGTTGTAGCAAACAGCGGAACAGAATGGCTGGATCCAACCACAAAAAATAGTTGCTTGGGGATTTTAGGGTCTGTTTTGCTTTGAGAAAAATATCCTGTAAAACATTTGTCTGCATGTCAAGAGGTGAGGAAAGGTCTAAGTTAACAGGTGACATGCTTCCAGAACCCCAGGTGACCGAACAAGATGACAGTGGAGTTAGTTGGATGAAGCACGGACAGAATGGACTTTGGCAAACTTTAACAAGCGTGATCTGGCTCCAGATTTATCTTCAAAACAGTTTGTTAAATCTTCCAGACTTACACTATAGAGGACTACTCCTTTATAAACAAACTACAGCCTCTCAAATAAAGGAGATCATCTTATTTATATGGGATTCTGTATGTCATCGGTTTTCTTGAAAAGACAGTAGCTTTTTCTAGTCTGCTTGACCAAGCAATTAACTGCTCAGAGCAGAGAAGCCACATCTGGAGCAAGTGGAATTTTGCAGCACAGGATCCGGAAAAAAAAAAAAAAAAAAGAAAATCAAATGCTTCTCTGACACGAGGAATAGATACGGGAATGAACAAAAGCAACTGTCCAAAGTGCCCAGCAGAAGATGGTAAAAGGTGACACGAGCTGGGGCGAGGGGTGGGAGGGAATGGTATACGAAATAACGAATTAAAACCAGAATTACATTTTCCTCTTGGCAATACACAAACAACCCTAAGTGCACTTCATAAATTTTACTATTGTTGCTGCAAGTGGTATTACCATAAATCACGCTGGTAGCGTACTTGGCACTTTTAAAAAGCCGAGTGGGCTGAGTGTATCAATAAGTTTAAACAGCTCCGCTATCTCCGGACAGAACGGAGGGGAAATGCATCATGAGGCTTTACTATGACTAAAAGCTTAGTTCGCGCTGCAACAACATATAAAATAGCACTTTGCCAGCGAGTCTAACAGCACTCACCAATATTACTGCACAGCCGATTTGATTTAATTTTTTACCTGCTGTGCAAGAGGAGAGGTCTGCCTGCCCTTCTTCTCATCTCTGACAGGAAAGAGAGACTTCAGCAGCTTTGGCATCTGCGGCACAAAGGACTTCACAGGATTCAGGTAGGAAGCAGCAAGGCTACCAATGCCTGTTGGAAAAATTAAAAAAATGAAAACAGTTACGCTTTGGGGAATGGAAAAGGAAAAAAAACCCAAACCAACCCAAAACCCTCTAAAAAACATGACAAAACCATTATCGTTTTAGTCTATGATGACATCTTCCAGTGGTCAAAGCATTATCCAAGGAAAAGCATTGAGTGCTTGCTCCTCCCTCGAAAGGGATACATGAATTTGGGTAGGTCTTAATCTGTGGCCTCAGTATACAGAAAGAAAATTTCATCACATGATGTGAAAAAGCCTCTTGTTTGCAATTGGAAATGTAAAATACTTTATAACTTGCAGAAGCGGGAAAAAAAACAAACCCAAGAAGCAAAATTGAAAAAGGATGTCCATATAGCACGTCGTTGCAACACCAGTTATAAACCTTACTAGAAATAAAAGATGAGAAGATCCAAGTTAAAAAGAAGAAAGTTAGGGGCGTTCAACGCTCCTTACTCCTACTGCCATTTTATCTAAACTACTCCCCGCTTGGGTAAACCTAGTTAGACATAGAAACGTCACTACTATGTATCTCTGTACTCTCAGTTATCTATTGGGCACATCTGCTGCAAAATATCCGCCCAATTCCAGTGCTGCTTATTTTCTAAAACATTAGTAGCCCCACTGTCTTTGCTGTTTCACTCACGTAACAGATGGCATGTTCTGAGCTCAGCGAACTTTTGGCTTTAGATAAAGAGACACCGAGATAAAGACTGCATCTTCAGACAACTTTAACCAGGCGGCATTTACCACTCAGCAGAACTAGTACCAGATTTAAAGGAAAGGCTAGTTCGAGTTGCCTAGAGCCTGAGTAGCTTTGCCACAACTGCTAAATGTTCACAGGGAGGAAACAGTTCAGCCTGGAGAAGAGAAGGGAGACCTTATAGCAGCCTTCCAGCACCTACGGGGGCCTACAGGAGAGATGGGGAGGGACTCTGGACGAGGGAAGGGAGTGATAGGATGAGGGGAAATGGTTTTAAACTGAAAGAGGGGAGATTTAGACGAGATATTAGGAAGAAATTATTTGCTGTGAGGGTGGTGAGGCACTGGAACAGGTTGCCCAGGGAAGCTGTCAATGCCCCATCCCTGAAGGTGTTCTGGATGAGGCTTTGAGCAGCCTGGTCTGGTGGGAGGTGTCCCTGCCCACGGCAGGGGGGTGGAACTGGATGATCTTTAAGGTCCCTTCCAACCCAAACCATTCTGTGACTCTGTGAAAACCAGGCTGGATGGGGTGTTGAGCAACCTGGGCTGGTGGGAGGTGTCCCTGCCCAGGGCAGGGGGTGGAACTGGATGATCTTTAAGATCCCTTCCAACCCAAACCATTCTGTGATTCTATGAACTGCATGGACATTGCTCTAGAGGAGAAATTTCTCTGCAGCTCGGAAAGCAGGTTGGCTTTAGGAAAGCCCTTACCTGGATCAGGAGAGTGGTTTTGCTGCCCAGAGCCCGGCAGAGAGGTACGAGATGGACTAATGCCTCTACTGGAATTGGTGACCCCTTGGGATACATCTTGCTGACTCTCCCATCGGCCCTAGGGGAAAAAAAGAAAAAAAAAAAAAAAGTTGTATTTTTCAAAGTCAGCACACCAGCAAGAACACAGCAACACTTCCACACCATACCAGCCCGCACAGCCCCTTTGCAAAGTTCAGAACGCACAGAGCTGAGGAAAGACCCTTCCCCAGAGGCACTTTTAGTTGAGACACCCAGTCCTGCAAAGACAAGCACCCTCAGCTCCCATCAGCATCAAGGCACGTCAAAAGTCTACATTATAGACCTTAAAGCTATGGTATTTCACTCAGTTGCGCAGCTGCGTTTTTGGAAGTTACAACCAAGTGAAAAGTTACAGTCATTGAAAATAAAATAGTCCTGTTTGCCCAGAATTCCTACGTATTTTGCGTATCTGCTCAGAAAGTGGTCACAAGTGATCTTTGGAGTGATACAGTGATCACAAGTGATATAGGAGATCTTAAGGCAATTTAATCACAAATCTGGATATAGAGAGCGTCAGAGAGAAGGGGTGAGGACAGACAGAGCTCTCAACAAGAAAAGAAATAGGATCTTGGATCCCAAGGCTGGATGTTAGTGCCTGGGGTCAGAGAATGGATGAGCTGATCAGATCAGGAGGAAGCAACCGTAGCACTGCAATTTTTCTAACAGCCTGGAAAAGAGTGAGATGGAATACACAACAAGAAGCTGCGGATAACCAGGAGCCAAGAAAAAGATTAAGTAAAGACAGGTTAGAGTTTTGACATGGTTAGTGAAGATGAAACATGACGATTTTCAGACCTGCAAGAGTCTGTGTAGTGTAGATGAGGTAGGAAGAAAGAGTGACCAAGAAAGTGGTGGGCCATCTGCCTACCCAAGGCCCCAGGATTCTCTAGTTGGGTCTTCACATGGATCCCAAGGGAGGTACACAACATTCTGCACGTGGGGTGTGATTTCCCTCCCTTTCACAAAGGTCCACTGTGGGTTTACGTCTTTCATCTCAACTGAAAAGCCAGAAACTGGCTCAATGGCAAAGTCTCTTGGCTAATGGAAAGAATCTCCAAGCCAGTATTTCACACCAGTGCATGACTGCCAAGAACCCACGGGGCCAAAAAGTTTGTTCCTAACTCTGTCATCTCGATACGGAAAAATCTTGTACAGATTTGCCTGCAATGATTACACTAAGTGACTGGCCAGATGGTCTCTCTGCTGAAAGTTTTCTGTGGATACAAGAGAGTATATTGCTTCACCAAAGTGAGCACCACGTTAGGTGTGCAGCGCTGAAATGTCGGCACCGAAATCCACGTGGTTGTCCTGCAAACTTCTGATACGGGCACACTCACTGTCAAAGCTGTTCCTTCACACTGCTAAAGAGTAGGCTCTAATAAAGCCGTATGGTGCTAATTTCCTTAATTTATAGGAGATCTTACGGCGTATCCATTTGGAGAGCCTGGTCTCAAATGCTACAAGGAGTCTTGGTGTCTTGTAGAAAAGTGTTGTCCTACTCAGGCAGCAGAGTGCCCTCAGGACTCCAAGCTTGCAAAGTTGCACCTTTCCAGAAAGAGCGGTTGCAAAGACAGGCTGGTGCAGCCCAAACCGATACGAACTGATGTCTGACCCCGCTTCTGGTAAAGAGTTACGCTGTGGTTGGTGCAATAGCTGTACTTGTCTGGATTACATTGCATCTGCATCTGAATCTTCCTTGTCCTTTTAAAAGGCGTAACAGAAATACTTTCACAAAGAGATGGTCCAGCAAACATACTAGGAAGGAGTCACAAGGGATGGACAGACCCGCTACATCCCAGACCATAAATTTTATGTATTTTTTCTTGGGGGAAGAAGGGGAAATGCGCCTTTTCAAGAAGCTTCACGCTGTTGGATGCAAGGAAATAGTCCGACCTTGAGCGGAAAAATGACAGGCAGCTAAACTAATCTTAACTGTAACTCGAAGTCATGAATGTTTCACAAATAATAAATAAGCCAGGATAGGAGGAATAGATTTCTCCAATGGGTTGAAGGTCACACTGAGAAGCCCAGAGCAAAAATCGTTTCCGTTTGGATCTATAAGTTAGTCCCATAGTAGCTCTCCTGCTTTGAATAGCAAGTAACTTGCGTTTTTGCAGAGCAGCACCCGCCTTCAGACGTCTACCAGCTAACGTCCGAATTATTAGACGTAGAGACAACAGGCGCTGTTTCTGTGAAGTAACATTTGGGATACCTAAAGACTAATGGATGTCTGAGTTGACTGGAGACAGCCATCCCGAATGTCAAAACTGATGCAACCCAGGCTGGGACTAGCAGCAATACCGGCGGTTTGTTTAGTCTTGTATTTTTGAGGACTTTGGTGTTTAAGCCCTTCTTGAAAGCTTCCTGCTCTATCAGCATGGCTGACAGAGCTCTTCTACCCATACCTTAAGCCCCCAACTTAAGCATTATCTTTGACCTGCGACTCATTTATGTCTTACACACGTCAAAAAGTCTGGAAAATTCTTTCCACAAAATGCTTCTATGTCGCGGTCTTTCCTATTCCACTCCCCAGAAACTCTTATTCAGGCTTTTGCTTTCTTGAGTTCCAGCTAGTGCAGGTTTCTTTCAGGTGGCCTTCCCGCATGCACTCTTACCCCCCCTTATATCCACTCAAAATACTGCTTCAGACACTTCCATTTGCAGGAGAAGAGTCAAAACGTGAGAAAAGAGTTCCACGAGTATCCAGAGTATCCAGATGGGGAAAGTATGTCAGTGCAATTCAGTATTTTTCAGATGCACCAGCTCAGTGGTGCCGAAGGAGTTTTAAAAAAAAATAATAAATAGAAGACTATTTGGTGGGAAGTCATCACAAGACTCTCTCTGGAAATACCGTTTGGTTTTCCTGCCTTCGGTCTGGTCTGCAGTCAGCCTGGTAGATGTTGGCATTAGGTTAAGAAAAAGAACTATATAAGAGCACAAAGCATCTGCCGGCTTCTGTTTTGGAGGATGTAGCAAGGCTGGAATAGCATTACTTTTGGATCTTGGGATAACGATCCACTTACGAACGACAAATGGACAAAGGTGACGTCTTAATAATTTTCTATCTATAGGCGAAGCCTAAGTGCTTCTGGAGACCACAGAGACATAACAAACAGAAAGACTATTCCAGGAAAGTTCTCTGGCTCACTAGAACACTGACTCAATGCAGGTACGGAGCAACTGAATCATTTTCTGAATCACGATTTGTTGAGTCAGAAGCGCCCTGCATTGTCCGTCCCAACAAAAATAATTTCAGGCAAGTATCTTACTTTCTAGATCTGTTTGGAGAATGACTAAAAAATCGGGAGCAGGTAAGAAACAGAGCAAAACGTTTTAAAAATACTCATTCTGTACAGACAGAATGGCAAGATGTAGTGACTTTTTCCTTAGGATCTTTAGGAAATTTTTGCTTCAGCCTTTATATTATGGATGAGTACATTTTCTACATAATTTAACTTAATGTTTTGCCAAGTTAAATAAAATGCAGGTCCCAAGAACAGGAATTTGAGGAACTTGAGAAAAGGATTTGTCTGGCTGCATACTTAAAGCATGTTGGGTTTTTAAATAACGCTTGCTTTGGAGGGAGTGGAAAGATCATCCTTTTAGACTGAAGCTCACGTCTGTTAGGGGGAAGAGGAGCCTCCATTCTGAGACGACAGCAAACCATCAAAAAGCAGGAAAATCAGGGCAACAGGTGGAGAAGCATTTGCAAAAGAAAATACTGAAGGCAACTAAAAGGGTCAACTGTCATGTGAAGAATCTGCAGAGGCGAAAGGTTATTCATGAATGATTGATTTTACTAAACTAGATTGAAAGATAACCCACCTCAATCACACAAAAAGAAAAAAAAGTTATAAGAATTATTAACTATATTAACTTGATGAAGTTCCCAAGTTTCGCATATGCATGTTCTACAGCACTCTCGCATGATTGCTTTGTGCATTCACTAACTGAAACACTTGAAGTCTAAGCAACTGGTATTATTTAAATGCTGTGAATCTTTCCTCTATCAAGAAGGGTGGTGAGAGAAAGGAAGGAAGCTTGTAAATCATTTGCCCAGAGGAGCCATCACTTCATGAACATATTTGGTCTCTGCCAAGTGACCAAACAGAGGTCAAGTGACTTAATTTAACAAATCAAAAATAGCCACCGGAAGAATGCATCTCCCTTGATGTATTTTGATACAGAGCTGTTTATAAAGTCTTTTATTTCAAGAATACCCTCTCCTCCTTCTCCTCTGCCTTCCCTTCTTCCACACATCCTCCATGAAAAACACCAGGGAATTTATTTCAGGTCAGCACCAACACACACAAAATCTTTAGAGCAAATATGGGTGATCACTACCTAAGTTATCTGTAGGCTTTACCTGACAACAATTCTTTTCTTGAAGTTGACAGACCATTAAAATGCTGCCACTGGGTAAGAGAAATGAACAGTTCTTGTGTTTTATTATTTTAGCAGTTCAGAAAAGGCTTAGGAAAAGGTGACCATGTAGCACTTAAATCTAAGCACACAGCTGGGACAAAAGGCACTTGTTCTCATGAGCAGCGAGATTATTCAAATTGATCTACACAGTACCAATTGGGTGAAAAAACTCCGGTTCCCAGTAAAACCTGAAGGTTAAGTGGCACAATCGTGTCTTATGTGGTTTTTGGATAGAAGGCTTTTGAGCTACAAACTGCTGGACCTTTGGGAAAGGAAGGATGACTGCCCAAAGACAGAACGGCTATTGTGCTGACGTATTTTAAGAACAACTCATGAAATTTTTCATCGGTATGTGCTTATCGTCTGAAGACCACCTGTAAAAAGTCAGAGGTGCCTTCCATTCTTTGTGCATCTGATTCATCCAGTTTAAGTCCACTGAATTTTCAAACATCCGCTGCAAGCACCCTGGAATGTGAAAATCCAGCTCGGTATCTTATATCACCACTAAGAGACTATACTCCTGCATCACCTGACACGTGCTCATGTGCAGGATGAAATAAAATCCATCTTGCTCTCCCATAACCATATCTGTAGTGATAACAGGAGTAAAAATTGGCTTTTTCTCATTTAAGCAAGCAGATATAACTTCGAGGTGAGACCAAACGCAGTCCTGCAAACCTAATATGAAACATCCGCAAGACTGTCTTCTGAAGTAAATTTAGAAGGCATCTCCTTGCCTTCTCAGCCAGTTAGGTAGCTTCATCTTATGAGTTATTATTACAAAAAATCCCACTGGTGATTTAAATATTTCACACAAATGCATATCTCAGTGTGAGAGTCATCCTGCTCTTTAGAAGCTCCCTGGGGTGTCAATACGCAGAAATATTCTTCAATGTTTTTTTTTCAAAATGTGCCAAACTCACACCTCTGCTCCAGTCCTGGAGAGAAGGGCTCTTCTAGTTCTTCGCGGGGGTGTGACCCATCCACCTTTGTAGTAACAAAGATTCAACTACGGCTGCGAGATGAACCCGGGTCCTAATTCTGGAAACTTCTGATCTGCCTGTTTTAGTTGCACCAACACCATCTTTACGTCTTATTCTAACTTGTTCAATATTCTTGGTTACAGGGGGATGAGTCCTGGCTATTCATAGCGCTGAAGAACGAAGCAGAGCCCACATTCCTAATTTTACCAGCACGAATGGAGCTTTACATAGAGGAGAGAGACTCAAGGGCCCTTTCCACAAAGCTCAAAATCCATGGTAAAGACAGCAGGAATGCAAGGAATAATAATGTTAACATTAGAGAGAAAAATGAAGCAATGGAATAAAAGTTAGGGAGAGGAATATTCTGCGATGTGTCGAGGGCTTCCACTGATACTAAAGTACGCCGGCTTGACAGATTAGTTCTCCACCCAATTCAGGAAGCCGTTACTATCCTGTGACCGATGTTTCTTACGATATAATAAACCACTTGCTTTAGCTTATTATAGTCACTTGTAAACAAAACCAAATTCCTGGTAAAAAAAACCAATTTATGACTGCTGGAGAAGACGACTTTTTCACTAAATTTCTCTGCATGTGACAAAGACATCTAAGTCATCTGAAACTCCGCACGTCAAGCCATTCTCAGACCTTTATGCTAAAATAGATATCACAGGACTGACGTCACCAGTGCGCTTTAGGATGTCTGTGTGCTATAGGAACGTTTAAGCAGTTGTTTAACGTTTCATCATGATTACAAACGCTTTCGTTCGTCTCCCCGTGGAAAACTGAACCAGAGATCCATTTGAAACCAGGAAATCCTAACAGGGGAGTTCACACCCCCCACGTCCTGAGGAACAAGTGCCTTGAAACGAAGCACGCTGCAAGCGAGGAGGGAAGCTACGCGATCTCAGCTCCACGGCGCGGCGGCGGAGTGTTTGTCAGCAGCGACATCAACCGCGGGCAAGAGCTGCAAAACCCCATGCAAACCACTGCCAGTTAACTCCAGGGAACCAAAGCCTGGTACAACTAAGGGGACCAACAAGTCATTCCTCCAAGAGTGTTAATATGACGCTAAGGATAAACATGTTTTCCATTGGCTTGGTATTATTTTAAAATTGTTCCTTCATAGAAATGAAGAGTTGTTAACGCTGAACTATCAGAAGCCATCAAGCCTGAGAGAGATTTGGAAGAAACTCTCAATGTTTATCTCATCTCCAGGCTGATGTACACATGACTGGCACATATTTCCTTCCTTTCATGTCTATCTTTTTTATTTTTTTTTTAAGCTGAGATGGGGCCATTTCTGAAATAACTTCACAAATAACTTCGCCCTGTCCAAAAACCTGTGAGAAATGGCATTAAATACCTATAGCTCTGTAACAAACCGTAAGATGCACCCAAGAAGGAGAAACTTCTCTCATTTGTACCAGTTTCACACTGCATTAATGACAGGCTTTTCAATGGAAAAACACATTTGCCGTGTACTATGCAAATGAGACACCACCAGCAGCATCTTCAAAGCAGGAAGTAAAAGCGTTCAAGTGCGCAAAATGAACTTTATAGTGAGATAAAATTATTATCCCACTCATTAGGTGGACCTAATGCATTACCTCTGCTGGGACCTTTGGACTCTGAAACATGCAATGAGAGAAATTATTGAGGGGAAGGGAGGAGAAAAACAGAAATCATTAAGAACTCCGGTCTTTAATTTTCACTTTAAAAACCTACAACATTGAAACATCCCACAGTTCTCTCCAAACAGAAGTTGCTATAAGCACTTTATCACCTGCACGAATTTTAGCATTCTCTACATGGATGAGATGTAGCAGATTTAGCAACCAATGCTAGAGCACTACATCAAAATTCTATTATTCTGTGCAACTGCATTATGCATTAAAATGCCTTGTCACCACTAGATTCTCCCTTTTAAAATGACTACACGCTTGCTGGGCAGAATATCTATCAGGAGAAGACCTTTCAGTTTATCTAGGATTTGGAAAATAAGTTTCAATTTGATCTTTCACTTTTAAAGAAATACTTTTGATCTATACCGTTGTTTTTAAGGAGTGTAATGGGCTGAATTATCACCCACCACAAGCTTAGGACTGATGGTTTCCCTCTGAAGGTCAGAGACTCTCTTCACAAGCCCCTATTCTGTCCTAGAGGGGGACCTTACATATATACGAACCCAAATTTGGCCCTTACCCAGAAGGTTTGCATCCACCCAGGTGAAAGCTTTGGAAGAGCTCTGAAGCTTCACAGTGAGAGATTTCCCAGTTCTGTAACTGGTATAGTGTAGCGCCCGTGCCTAACTTTTTGCTGCAGAAGATTTCCCAGGAGACCTTCAGATACTCACCCGGTTACTGCTCAGGTTATAGGGAAGTGATAAATCTTGGCGGCTTCCAGAAAGCTGAAACAGTTAATAGAATTATTTCTTAACAAAAACTTAAATAGCTAATAAATAAGCCTCTTGACAAACACAAGGAAGGGTGAAAAAACAGTTTTTCGGTTAAAACAGGACTGAAATCCAAGAGATGAAAGGTGAAATCCCGACTATTGACCTGGAAGGAGCCAAAATTTGACAAGTTTGATTACCCGTTCTATCAAAGGATTTCTCTCCAAATTTTGGACAACAGAATTCTCATCTTTCTTATGCACAACACTTACAAAGTTCAGTAAATACTTGTCATTTGCTTTCAGATCTTCTGAAGACAAAAAAAAAATAATCTTCAACCTGATAGATAAATGAAAAAACGCCCAGTGTTCAGAAAAAAAAAAAAGCAGAAGTTCTTTTTACGTTGCTTTTTCAGATAGTCTGGATTTATGGGGGTGCTTTCAAGCATCCTAGCCTATATGATGAAAGCTTGAATATGTGCAGATTTTGTCTCCTCTTAGCGATTTACATGCTCCCAAATAGCACAGACAAACAGAAGGGTCAAACAGAAGGAAATTTATTGCTACAGTTCATGACTCTGGCATCACAGGGACCTGCCACTGAAAGACCGGACCTGCTGCCCCCGATCTGCTGCAGATGCCAGCGTGGGATACTCACCCGATTCACGTTGGGAGAGCTCAGGCTCCTGCGGCACAGTTTTCCTTTTCCCATTGCCTGCTCTTTTACAGCAACGTCCTGCCAATCACGGAAAAGCAAAACAAAGAAAATACGCACGTTTTGCAAGAATCTAAGCTCCAATCATCCCAGGATAGTGTTGTCTATACCAGAAAAATGTTCTTAAACAGCCTTCTTGCACAGGCTCCTGTCTGTAAAGTCTACTGTAATCTAAAACTTGCACGTAACATGGCTAGGAGCGGATAAACTTTAACAGCTAATATTTCACTGATTGGCACTCACAGGATTTTACAGCTAGTCCTGATTCTAGGAGATGACTGTTACAGACGCAAAGACTAAGACTCCCTTTCCTAGCTGAGCTCCTACTTTAATCCTTTAAACTAATTATATATGACAGGGAACTTGCTTGCAATACTTAGAGTGCATCACATTTCCCCATTAATTTATAGTGGGCAGGCACAGACTCAAGCTTGTTTTGCATAACTTTCTTTTGTGCTTGCATAATTTATATCCAGAAGAACAAATTTCAATAAATGTTTTTCTCTCTTTTCTTTCTCCTGGTAAACATATCAAGTTACAGTACTTAAGATTAACCCAATCAATGCCTTATTTATTGACAGAACGGGTTTGGTTACTTCAAGGTAGAATATGGGCAAAATGACAAGAATTCTCCTAGCAACTTCGGAAACTATTACTAAAGCCGAAGCAAAAGCTAATGCCACGCAACTACTTGTTCTGAACCATAATTAGCAATGCAAAGTCTTACAAACTAACCAAACATCCCATAACAGGGAGGTTTGTCCTCTAGGACAAGAAGAAATGGCCTCAAGTTGCGCCAGGGGAGGTTTAGGTTGGATATTAGGAAAAAATTTTACACTGAAAAGGGTTATCAAGCATTGGAACAGGCTGCCCAGGGCAGTGGGTGAGGCACCATCCCTGGAGGTATTTAAAAGACGGGCAGACGTAGTGCTTAGAGCTGGTTTAGTGATGGGTTTTGTTAGAGTTAGGCTGATGGTTGGACTCGATGATCTGAAAGGTCCCTTCCAACCCAGGCAATTCTACGATTCTACAATAGTGCATTTAATATAAAGCTCCCAGTCCCATCCATCCCCATCGCAGGTGGGTGAGGGAGAACATCTCTTCAAAGAGAGCTACATTTGCTTCTTTGGATGTTTGCCACAGGCACACTTTGTAAGGCTGAGGTGTGCCCCAAATTGGTGGTTTAGGTCTCTTAGCCATTGTACGCGCTTCTGAGAACATTTACATTGCCATACACGGTTCTCAGTAAGCACATTCTCTGCTCTCTGCCACTGCCTTAAAAACAGACCTGGCGCAGACGATCCAAGGTGAGGATGTTCTCCACAGCCATCACACTCCGCAAGTACTTCTCAATATAAGCTTCAGAGTCAGCCGAAGCTGCATCTTCAACGTTTGCTGCCATTCTGGCTAGTGCCTCCCGCTCTTCAACTCCTTGGGCATCCTAGGAAGACAAAAAGAAATGACGTCCTTTTAAAATACAATAAAAATCTCCCACATCAGTCCTGAAGAGAATGCATTTTTAAAACAAGCAGGGAAGATTCAAGGTTGTTTTCCCTCAAGCCCAGGGGCAGATTCAGACGTCTCGTTGGACACCTCTGAATATAAGCCTCGTTACATTGAAGGAACTCGTGCCATGCCAACTGCATGGGTGCTCCTACCACCGTCACAGGCATCTCAAGCTGCACGTGGGTTATTGTTCTTTTGGATTTTGTTTTTGAGAGTCCACAGTGAGACATTGCCATTGATTAGCAAAAAGGCTGCACTCAGATATTTCGTAATTAAAAAGTGCTCCAACACATTTGGGGTGTTACCTATCCTGCGAGGAAAATAAAATTTCAAGTGACTTGCAAGAAAAAAACCAGAGCAGCGCTTGAAATGTTTCAACAGAGCGTGCTAAATACAGCAGAACATAAAAGCAGAGTCAGGCAGCAATCAGACTTCTGGCTCTTCATGTGTTAATGTTTTTACAAGTGCTCTGATAGAGCATCTGTTTGGAAGGAAAGGATTAGCATCTAACTGAGAACACGCTCAGGAATCAAGAGTTGCATAAAGACATTACTTAGAAAATGCGTATTTTTTATTTTTCATATATTCTCATGCTCCCTACGTAAGGCACTTCACCTACCCATCTTTACTCCCCTTTTTCTCTCTCTTTAAAACGTTTCTTCAAGGACCTGAGAAAATAGATGCTCACTCAACAAAACACACAGTGACACTGATAAGACATCGGTTGCCGCGAAGTCACAGCATGTAAAGGAATATGCTTAATCTTCTATAAGAGCCATAGTTTATGCTTGCAGAGGCAAGAGCCAGCATGCTCAAAATAAGGCAAAAATCAGAAAGTTAGAGGCTCTTAGCCAATTTCAGATACTCTGATTTCTTATTCACCTCTGGAATATTTGAGACTATCTCAAAAGTGATACCACAGCCAGGAATAGAACTCCGGTGAGACATTCTTCGGAGGAAACTCTGTGCAAAACCCTGGGGGGAGGCAAAAAAAAAACAAACAAAAAAACATCAGAGGAAAATATTTCTTGCTTTAAGGAAAACATGGTTTAACATATTTCAACTGAAGTAAATATAGTTTACAATGAAAGAAATCCAAACCCTAAAGACTAGGCAATAAATACGTAAGAGTCAAAGATTTTAACTTGGAGAGAAATCATTTGCTTATCTGTATTTTGGATACAGAAAAAGGATTAACTTCATTGCAAGGTGACCACTTAACCAGCACGCAAAGCATTTGCTAGTTCTAGAGGTGGGTTTTTGGGTTTTTTTTTTGTTTTTTTTTTTTTTTTTTTGCTAGAGCCCTAGGTGACTTGTCTTGAATATTGACAAGTACAGGCATTAAATTCTTGACCAAAGAGATCGTTATGAAGAATGATTTAAGGGGGCATGGTCATTGTTTATGCTGACTTGGCGCCTTGCGGGGTTAAGAACCGGACTGTTGAATTAATGCAGAGATGAGTCATTCAAAGATGCTGCTGAGACGAACACCCGGGAAAGGTTATTGACGAGGATTTTTAGAAACCTAGCAAGAAAGCCAAAGCTTCCGTGTCAAATAAAAGCAAAAAACATCATTCACTAAATCTGCAGAAAACAGAACTGATGAAGACTTAACACAACTGTAATTATTGGCACGCTCAATTTATCTATTGAATACACTCTTCCAGTCTACACGACAAAAAATTCACTGTTCCCTTCCCGAGAAAAAGCTTTTGCCTGATGGAAGCACCGAGAACTGTAGTTCTTCTGTTCCTAGCACTAAAAGCAGTTTAGAGTTGGCTACAGGGTTTCTGGGTGTGACCACACCTCTTCAGCTCTTGCTTCAGATTTTAACTACAGATGCGCAAAGAGAATAACAATTCAGGCTTTCTGCTTTGTCATTATCACTGCTCGGGGAAGCTGGATTCCGAGGCAATGCTGAACAAACTCTTCCTCACCATCTTCCTCAAGAATTAAATGTTTTTCAGGACACGATGCTGCAAATGAAATGACAACCTTCTCCTTTCCATTTATCAAACTTCCTGCTCTCACCTGCACATTATTGTACGAGCACAAGCCAACTGGAAAACATAAAAGACCAAGAGTGATTAACTTTAACAAATTACAAAAGGGGACCTCGGCTCCAACTATCGCTAATTTATCTCTAAATATCTGTATGCATGAATAGAAATGGCTAGCAGTAACGTGTGAACACACTGTAAGAGTAGGGAAACACACAAGTTTCTCTTTCTAGCTTTTCCTGTGATTGGGGATAAAGCGCTTAGCAGTTAATACAAATAATACTGATTTCTATGATTCTATGAATCTCCCAGAGATGTCACTGAGCCTTTTAAAAAAAGCTGTATTACCATCCACAATATATAAGATACTATGAAAATTACTTGGCACCTTAAAGTCTCAATGCATGCCAATTCATAGAATCACAGAATGCTTTGGGTGGGAAGGGACCTTAAAGATCATCTAGTTCCACCCCCTGCCCTGGGCAGGGACACCTCCCACCAGCCCAGGTTGCTCCAAGCCCCGGCCAACCTGGCCTTGAACCCCTCCAGGGATGGGGCAGCCACAGCTTCTCTGGGCAGCCTGGGCCAGGGGCTCACCCCCCTCACACCAAAGAATTTCTTCCCAATATCTCATCTCAATCTCCCCTCTTCCAGTGTAAAACCCTTCCCCCTCGTCCCACGGCTCCCCTCCCTGCTCCAGAGTCCCTCCCCAGCTTTCCTGGAGCCCCTTGAGGGACTGGCAGGGGCTGGAAGGTCTCCGCGGAGCCTTCTCTTCTCCAGGCTGAACCCCCCCAGCTCTCTCAGCCTGTCCTCCCAGCAGAGGGGCTCCAGCCCTCCCAGCATCTCCGGGGCCTCCTCTGGCCCCGCTCCAACAGCTCCGTGTCTCTCCTGTGCCGAGGCCCCAGCGCTGGAGGCAGCACTGCAGGGGGGTCTCCCCCGAGCGCAGCAGAGGGGCAGAATCCCCCCCTCGCCCTGCTGCCCACGCTGCTGGGGATGCAGCCCAGGCTGCGGGGGGGTTCTGGGCTGCCAGCGCACGGTGCCGGCTCCTGTGGAGCTTCTCACCCACCAGCACCCCCAAGTCCTTCTCCTCGGGGCTGCTCTCCAGCCATTCTCCTCCCAGCCTGAATTTGTGCTGGGGATTGCCCCGACCCAGGTGCAGGACCTTGCACTTGGCCTTGTTAAGGGAGAGAGAAAGGTGGATACAAGAAAATAGTCATAGTTCGTATTGCACAAATCAGAGCCGTCCCCTCTTCAAGCAGGGATAGACATGGGGCAGAGTGAAAGCATGAAGGATTACAGAAGATATACCTGTCTGCCGTACACATTAACACAAATGCGCTTGCGTAACACTAATTGCATTTCTGCGGGATGGCTGAGCTGGACGGTGGCTCTCACAATAAGGTAAACTCTTTCGTCTGCTGCGGTTCCTTTACTGAGCTGGATACAGTCGTGGACTGTGGAATCCCATGAGGCTTCTGCTTTCACCTGCAAAGGAAAAAAATGTATCCTCTAATAAGCATAATTAGGTGTATAATTAACTGTAATTAATTAAGCATAATTAACAAAAATACATAATACATAAATTTTGAGAGTCAGCTTCTCCATTTCACTCCCTACGAAGAAAAATTCCTGCACTTCAGAAGAGGCCATTTAAAAATCAAGATTAGTTTGCCAAATGAAGACGTTGGGATTAAAAATGCCAACTTGCTCGAACTCTGGAACATTTCCTCTTGAAAAAAAAAGATCTTCGAATACCCAGGATCATTGCAAATAAATCATAAAATATGCAGAACCACAGGATTATTTGGCCTAATTTATTAAGCTAAACCAGAGAGCAACAGAGATTGCAGTGAAAATCTTCCATCACACCCCAGAAACTCTCCCGTCTGTATTTGAGAAATAACTTTGGTGAAACATTTCTAGCAATACAGCAAAAGATGGAATTTATCTTTTTAATTGTTAAAATATAAGTATTACTGAAGATTTAAAGGGTTTATCTTCAAGCCATAAGAAAAACTGCCTGGTAGCCATCTTTCCAGGCTTTAAAAACAAAATGGAACAAAAAAAATCTACCCAAACCATCAGGAGTAAAGCTCCTCTAAAAATATAAGTAAGTTTCAGAGTAAGGAGCACAATTTCAAGGTAAAAAAAAATAAATCAGAGATTCTAAACTTAATAGCAAAAATTATCAACCAACAATTGTAAAGCTGTAAAACTATGAGCTATGTGGCAAAATGGAGTATAAGGAACGTAACGATGCAGAGGTAAATATGTTAATCGTACCAACAGTTACAATTGTTTGGTTTTTCAGCTGGGGGCTTCCGACTTTTAATTTGCTCAGGGGTTTTTTTTTGGTTTTGGTTTTGGTTTTTTTTTTAAACATGAACTCAGAATCTCCAGCTTTTGTAATGCCTGGATTTAGAGGAAGGAAGATCCTTGAGTTTTATTATTTTTCAAATCGCGGTTACACTCCTAGCAATATTCCTTGAAAACACAAAGTCAGTCATATAAGAAACAAGCGTTGTATCCTTCGTATGCTGTCTTTGACGCATTATTTTCACATCTGCCTATATAAAGAGAACAATTAAGACGCCTAAACGACATACTGGTCTCCATCTCTGCTTACCTCACTATCGTGATGCTTCACAATCTGCAGTTCAAAGAACTCCTCCTCCTCTTCTGCAACAAGAGTAGCGTCCCATCCACCCGCTTCTGGGTCATCGAGGTTATCTTGGGAACTGAAGTCATCAGCTAGAAACAAAAGGGAATGCAGAAGGTGAGGAGACACAAAGCAAAACATCCGCCAAGTCCTGAATTTACATTTTCATCACTAACTTCCCGGCTTGGCTACCTACACTCTACCTACAAAAGAAAAGCTCCCCGCATTGTTCCACTTCAAAAAGAATCCCAATTTTATACAGAAAGCGTGCACCAAGGTTTGGGGACACAGACTCAAGTGTGCCGTATAAAGTCCTCTATTGTGCAGGGAATCTCCCCCAGTAGAAAACACCCCCTTCCTTGCCCACAGGTATGTTTTCAGCTCTACTGCTCAACCATACTGAGCACATCGCTCATTTGGCACTAGTTAGGTGTTCTGCTTTTTTAAAAACGAAGATAAGCTGCTGGTTGAGCAAGTGAAAATACAGTACTTTTAGATCATGATTAAACGAATCCTTAATCTGGATTTTGAGAAGAAGCTCAACCCGTTCTGGCTCGAGTCCCTCACCATGAATGAATTATTAACCTGCCCCCCTCTGAGGCCATTTGATGCACCAACGTGCTTTGGGAGGTGAGCAAACCATCAATGTAAACAGCATTGCAGCAAAGACCTCCTCACAGCCGGCAGAATGTCACCACTCTCACCTGATGCTTCTAATCCAAGTGTTAACCCTCTTTTAAACATCTTAACAAGGACTTGTTGAACTCATTAGGCACCGCTGGCTCCCTGGACTACTCTGGGGTTTCCCTCTTTCTTGTCAGATTCTTCTACCAAAGATGGGAAATTGAAGCCAAATACATTGTTCAAACTGGATCTTGTGTTGGGATGCACTGAAACATACGTTGTTTACAGAAACACACAGAATCGCACTCTGTAAAACTAACTTGAGCCTATCATGCCAGGTTTTTTTGATATTCAGACGTGTTGTGGTTTAGGCTGGGCTGGCCGCTAGGACAAGACGTTATTACCAGTGACTTCACATTTTCTTCTAACTCACCGGTAAAGAAATTAGAGGATATAAATCAGTGCTATATCCTTGTGAGACTTCTGAAAAAAATTCCCAACAACAATTTTTTCCTTACGCTGGCTTTTGCTGTTCACTCCCTTAGGTGCACTCATTTTACTATTTCTATTTTACTTATTTTTATTTTTACTTATTTTACTTATGGGATTAGTAAAACCTATGGCTCCTTCCATATATAATGCTGTGCGTTTTGAAACGTTAAACAATACGTTTAAGTGAAAAATGTGCACTCGCCAATTAATCCACCTGCCATTCCAGGCCATTTCTTCATTTTATTAGCTCGCTTAAATTCTATAATGTCATCGCTTGTACAAAGTTTGTTTCAATGTACTCTGTCATTTTAAGAACCACTTACCATTCAAGTCAAGGAAAATAACAGGAATGTGTGTTTCCATACCAGGCACAGGAGTCCTAAAAAGCAAGACGGGGACAATGGCGGCATTTAAAGTACAGCCCATTTACCCAGCACACGTACCTTGCGACACAAGCCCGCAGTACATCACATTCAGTACAACTGCGATTTTAAGCCAGACCACTGATAACCTTGGCAAACAGCTTCATTTTAATTTACTGTTGCAGAATCGGAGAGGTTCAACTAAATTGGCCTTTCTTTTATACCAGCTCTCTTAAAATTATTACATTCTTTGACCTCCGCTTTCAGAAATGTTTTCTCCCTCTGAAATGCTAATAGCAAAATTAAGTTTATTTACTCTGACACCCACATTTATTAAATGCAAACCCCTCTGCATTAGTGATGGCAGCGAAGGCAGCAGAGTGAGAATCACAAAATCCGGTGTCAAAGTTTTTAAACTAACATTCATGCTGCCACACTACACAGTTATTACTCTTGCTTACAAAACACACGTATTTAAGAGTCAAAGCTCCCATTTAAGGCATCTTTCATACCACGGAAGGGGTAACACAGGTGGTGTTTTGGTTTTAAAAAGGAATATTCCGCGGCTCAACACTTTTAAGCTACACAACATTAATAAGGTACTAAAAATGTAACAAGAAGCACAAAAGACTTCGAGACTCCTTGTTGCGATCTTAGCTGTGAAAGAGGGCTATGGCCATCTCATGACGAACTTGGACTTGAACTTCACAGCGAACAAGAGCAGGCTGGAGTCTTACATGATCTATACGTGCCTTAATCACACTAAACATTTCCTCTGGTGCAAACGTGTTCAAACCAGGTTCTTCCTCAAGTAAGTTTCCTGCAGCTCCACTGGTTTCAAACCTAGCCAAACACTTTGACGGGCAAGTTGCCGTGTTTCCAACAAGCATTCGCCATTTTTGTGTTTCAGAAGTACTGGCTTTAACAAACTTCAGCTCAAAACTCCACGACACTCAATTCTATCCATAAATACTGTTAGAGGTTTGCTCAGAAAAAAAATTCAGACAGTTAAAAGCGACTGAAGGCAAGAGGTTTGAAGTGAAACAACTTTGCTTCCTTATCTGCAGTTGTTACTCCCAGCGGCTACAGGACGGCCATCTCAGTCTAGCGTAGTCTACTATTTTTAATGTTTAGAAAATTACACGTAACACTTGCTGACTAAACAGACTTTGCGCTCAAACCAGGAGCGCAACAAAATGCTCCTGTAGATGCAGTTTTATTATGACGGAGCAGCCTTTTAAGTGAATGAACTAGGTAATTAACATATTAGCTAATTTTTTTAAATGGTAAGTGCAATGGTAATAAATATTGATTCCGTTTTTTGAGAAGGTCATAATTACACTCTGATCAATAATAGCATCGTTTACTAAATAGCATTTCTGAATTTCAGATACACAGCCTAATAAAATAATTTTAGCAAGAGGCCTAATTGTAACGACTTTGCTCATACAGTGTACAGAGGGCAGATTAAGGAAAGCAAAAAAATGGCAACAATCCAAGCCAGGAACAGGCCATGCATCATTTTTACATTCGTTCTTGCGTATGGCAATGTATGTTCCTACCACTCCGCTGGAGCTCCAGGGATGCCACTGCCAGCAGAAGGAACCATGACGGCATTCCTTTCTTCAGTGAGCGTTAGCCTCATCTCTAAAAGCTGTGCCTCCCGATCTGCATCATCTTCTGTTTTATCTGGGGAAGCAGGATGTCAGTCAGGACAACGGAAAGCATTTCTTACTCACTGCCTTTATCACGCGTGGATGATCTTATACCATGCATAATAGAGTAAAACCCACTCGACTCAGAAATTCAGCGCACAAAGAAGAAACGCACAGTACACAAGAACGGTGAACAATTTTATATAGGCTTCTCTAACTTTATTTTCACTGAAAGCAAATTACTGGTGAGCTCCAAGAGTCAACTCTCCATTAACTTCCTGTCTAAATTTTACAATACATTAAGATAAGAAGCGTGTGCGCATGTGTCTCAAGCTATCTCTATTGTTACCTTTAATAGTATTTTGCTTACCAGGCTTCCCAACCAGTTTTTGCAATTGCTGATCAAGATACTCCTGACGCTTCGTTAAGGCACACAGCCACTTCCGACGGAGCCTCTCCAAATCCCTATCCTGTAAAGAGGAAAGCAGTCATGTTAAATATCGATCCAGGAAAGCCAAGGTTTCCTATTTGTGACTTACACATTTCCTCAACCCTTCTGCTCATCCTGTATCCAAGAAGCAGATAAGACAGACAGAGCAGACCTCCAAAAAAATCACTTCGCTCTTGTCAGGACGACTTAAACAGAAACTCAGAAGACTTGAGGTTAGAAGGGACCTCCAGAGATTGTAGAGTCCCACCCTGCTCTGTGCCCAAAAGCAGGGTCAACCACGGCAGCTTGCTCAGGGCTATGTCCAGTTGGGATTGGACTATCTCCAAGAATGGAAACTCCACAAAAAAGAAAAAAAAAAAGAAGAAAAAAAAAAAGGTTTCTTATGCAAAGTGGAGACTCATTGCCTCTTGTCCGTTCACTGGATACCACTGAGAAGAGCCTGGCTCTGTTTTCTTTACCCCTTCCCATTTACACACATTGACAACATCCCACCTGAGCCTTTTCTTCTTGAGGCAAACCAACCCCAGTTCTCTTAGCCTTTCTTCTAGTTGTTATTCTGTACCACCCAGCTGAACAAACTTCGCTTTATAGATCTTCTTTGCCCCTGAACTACCCTAAAACTCACTAACCACGACCTTGTGGCAAAGGTGGAAACCCCAGTCCTTATCCATGCCACACCACTCACACGCTATGTTTAGCAGCCTCCTATTAGGAATCCATCCCCACTCCGCATCGTGCCACTGTCCCCAGTTACGGAATGCGCAACTGAGCCTTTAAAAATACGTTTTCTTAAGTGCTCGTGTCCCTTCAAAAAAACCACTTCAGTATCCTTAAGAACATTCTACACTGTTTGTCTCTGGTGTAGAAATGCTCAGAAATGATGAACGATACTTTACACGCAGCATGTTGGGTGCCACAACGATGAGCTATCAGCTCTGGGATGCCTTCAGGCAAGCCTCTTCGATGGCAACGGCAGCTCAGATTCATTCCACATAAAACTATAACAAATACTTTGTCAAGAAAAATGGGTGGATGCAAGACTATAAACCACAGTTGCACTGCTGACCCGCAGAGCCCTAACAAGTATGCCGGAATCTGCCAGAGAGCATTAAACCTAAATCTTTGGTTGCTCACATTATAAAAAAGTTGAGATCTATAATGATGACGATGTGCTTTTGTTAAAGGTATTCAAGAAGATGATGAAAAACATATCACAGATATTGTACTTCATCAGTTCCCCTTGGAGGCTCACGTTACTGTGACGTTACGTCCATTTTTAAAAAAACAGTGTGCTGATTTCAGTAGTTTTATCACTGCCACACACTGTCTTAGGGCTCCAGGAAGAGAATCCCCTTTGCTTGCCCAAGGGTCGATCACTCTGCAGGGTACTCCAGCTCCCACAAGCACAGCACATTTGTAATATGGAATGGCACGAAGCAAGTATTTTGACTGTACCTTCAACACTGCCATGCCTACTCTTGTTTCTAATGAGGACAATCTCAATTTAGCCATAGTTGGGCAAGAAGGAAGATTCCTTCCCCCAAAACACCAAAGATGAAAAACGATTGGATCTTGTTTGAAAATACACATTGAGGCATCTTGTTCTTTGCCTTCCACCTCTCCACTTCACCGTATGGCTTTGTAGCATAACAATCTATGCGATTCTTAAGCTTTTAGTCTCTTCAGAAGTCAGGCTTTCTATCTATCCAACCAGTACAGCAAATGTAATGTGCTGTTCCTCCTCTAATATGTTTCAATCTGAAAACATCTGAGTTTGTAAAAAGAGAGAATTCAAAATTTTTACCTGATAACTGTCCATTTCATCCTCTTCTTCCTAGGCCAAAACATGCAAACACACGTAATTAATTTTTTTTCATAGCAGGAAACACACTGAATGCAACAGATGTAGCTATTTTAAGCAATATTAGCAGCCTTACATAAAAGTCTGAGCTTAGCAACGGTATCATCGTAGAATTAAAACACACTGACATCCCCAAGATTTGCTGCTATCAGCTCATATAGACACAAACTAGAACAATCCAAGAATTACCATGGAAAAATTTCACAGAAACACAGCTACGAGAAGTCTTTATAATTGGAAGCAAGTGGAATACTTAAATTGCCCCAGGAAAGAGAGAGGAGTTATAGTGAAACAACTTGAAACACTTTGATCCTGGGCAGTAAAGAAAAATGTGCTGTTTTACCTGTAAGAGTGAAGTAGGAATGTTACAGCAAGCGCTGAAAAATCAAAGTCTGGCATAAAGGATCCGAGGTAAGCTTGCTGGAGCATTTAGAGGAGAAAAACCATAACCACCTAGGCCAACAGTTGGGGAGTCAGAATAACTCTGTCTCCCACACCAGGAGTTGCGATGCAGACCTTTGACCTTTCGAATTCCGTTAGTTTCTGCTGGGAGACACCACCTTTCATTCACGACAGGCATCACAAGCAGAGCCACTTACAAGGAGCAGAAGCGGAGCTGCCACTCCTGCACAGTGAATGGAAAAGCAATGAGGCCTCCAGCCCTCACCGAGTTACCACTTACCTATTTAAGTAATAACAAGCCACTGGAGTCTACTTTTGTATCTTCATAATGAAAGCAGAAAACTTAGCTAAGCTAAAATTAAAAAGCCATAGAGAAGTTCAACGTCTTTAGAAAATCTTTCACATTCCACTGACAGTGATTTACTTGAGACAGAGAAATGCGATCAAGGGGACTAAAAATCCAGGTGTTCAAGTCAGGAGGCTATTGTAAGGACTAATAAAACATGGTTTTCAATAGCCCTTACCCACGTGGGTTATCAGTGTCAGACACAACCCACTAGTCTCTCTCTCTCAAGTGGAGCTTAAATCTTTCTCCTTGAGAGAACACTGGATTTTGGGGATTGCCAGCTCTGTCAGGTATGGCTGAAATTGGTCAACAGATGAGAAATTCCCTGGGGAAGAGACAGGGTGAGACAAACCAAACGCCCACCTGGGAGTTATTCCCTTATGAAACAGGCTGAACGGGGCATGTGTACGTTGTGGGTGTGTAACAGCTTTCACATAAAGTTTGCAAGAATCGATCATTCTGTCTCAGGAGAGAAGAGTCACTTACGAAACTCGCTCCGTGCAGGAGAAGGACAGAAACAAAAGTTTACTTGCGCTATAGGACGTGGGTATCGGGGGCTGCTGTGATGAAGGGCAGGTAGACTTAAGGCCAAGTGCCGGGTCCTGCATTTCGGTCACAACAACCCCAAGCAACACTACAGGCTTGGGGCAGAGTGGCTGGAAAGCTGCCCGGCAGAAAAGGACCCAGGGGTGCTGGTGGACGGCCAGGGTGACGTGAGCCAGCAGTGTGCCCAGGTGGCCAAGAAGGCCAACAGCATGCTGGCTTGTATCAGGAACAGCGTGGCCAGCAGGAGCAGGGAAGTGATGGTGCCTCTGTACTCGGCACTGGTGAGGCCTCACCTCGAGTGCTGTGTTCAGGTCTGGGCCCCGCTGTACAAGAGGGACATTGAGGTGCTGGAGCGTGTCCAGAGGAGAGCTACCAGGCTGGTGAGGGGTCTGGAGACCAGGGCATATGAGGAGAGGCTGAGGGAGCTGGGCATGTTTAGCCTGGAGAAGAGGAGGCTGAGGGGAGACCTCATTGCCCTCTACAACTCCCTGAAAGGAGGGTGGAGAGAGGTGGGGGTTGGCCTCTTCTCCCAAGGGAATAACGACAGGACCAGAGGAAATGGTCTGAAGCTGCGGCAGGGGAGGTTTAGGTTAGATATTAGGAAGAATTCCTTTACTGAAAGAGTGGTCAGGCACTGGAACAGCCTGCCCAGGGAGGTGCTGAGTCACCATCCCTAGAGGTATTTAAGAAACGTCTAGATGTGGCACTTCAGGGCATGCTCTAGTGACAGAGACTGTAGGGGTTTTTTTGGTGTGTGTATGGTTGGACTCGATGATCTCAAAGGTCCTTTCCAACCACGAAGATTCTATCATTCTAGACAGCTCGCAGGCACAGTCACTACCAGTAGCATAATGGGGAATAAAAGCAATAATCCACCTTGGATGCTGTGGAAAAGTGACATCTCTGCAAAGGTGGAAAAAATTCCTCTTTCTGTGCTCCTGACACGAGGGGTAAGGGATCGCTGAGGTTAGGAGACAACACACAACCCAACTGCTTCAGACCGCACAAAGGGAAAAACAATACTGATTAAGCAAAAAAAGGGAGGCAGACACACACTGAATCATACTCTGTCAACAGGATAAACATTATGGAAAGCTGGGAGATGTCCCAAAAACTACTTGACATTTAGTTGGCCTTGTCTCAAGCAGGGCAGCTAATCAAGGAAGTCGAGAGACTTGCTCGTTCTGTTGCACCAGATTTTGGCTTGCTAACGCAGAGGAGTGACTGAATTTTAATTTAGCTGTTGGGGGGGGGGGAAGTCAAACTGCACTGGAAAGTGATAGAAGCATCTCAGAAAGACAATCCCTAAAGATAGATCTATATTACTTGCACTTTAAGATGAGATGCAGCACTTCTGAAGTTGTCAAATAACTGGCCCACGCATACTATGGGCCAACAACTCATATAATTCTAACACTTGTAACTCAACACTATCTGAATATATGTTCCATTGATTTATTTCAGTTTGGCTACTTCCTTAAAATTTCTCCCGTATCTAATATTTGAAGTAAAATCTACCGGAGAGACTCAAATTTTAGAAACTTTGGCATTTTCTTTTCTTCTTTGAATGGTGCGTTAAGGCTGTGCTGCTTTTAAGGATAGGAAAAAAAACAAACCCCAAACCAGAAGAGAGACAGAAGGTAATCTTACAAATATTATTTTTTCCATAGAAAATGGTTTTTGAATAAGAGGAAGATGTTCCACAACACTTTCTGAAAAATATAACTATCTTGAATAATTGCTAAAACCACCACCAAAGTAATTCTGACGCTTCTTCTTGACATTACTTTATACATTTAAGAAGTAGGTTCAAAAAATATCCCCCCAAAACAAACTAAAACTTGAAATGAACAGAGTTGCCTCCAACTGCAACAAACTTAGGACATCACTTTATGCTTTTACATGTCTTGGAAGTAGCCACAGCTGACAAGAAATATTCCGACCCTTACCTGATAATTTTCAGGTACTTTTTGTGACTTGACTTGTTTTATTTGAACACAGCCAATGCCGATAGATAATATTGATTCCTCCATCAGTGGCAAGGTCCCAGATTCCTGCACAGATCTCACTTCAACCTGAATTCGTCGAGATTGCCCCTGCCCAAAAGAACAATTTGAAATACTTGGAGAAAAAAAAAAAAAAAAGACTGTAAAATGCTGAAAGCTTAGTGACAGAGAGACCTCTACTGGCTGTCACTGGAAAGCAACGGTATATGTTTATTTTGTGAAGAACAAAGTGGTGAGTACTGCAGTCTCAGCCACCCCTTCTGTTGCAAGGATTTACGTATTTACAGAAAAAAAAGTTCAGCATTTAGCAACTCCCCAGTTTACTTTTCTGGAGGGTTTTCAAAACAGACACTTATAGGATTTTATTTTTAATACTTCTGAAGGCGAAAAATAGGATCTCTTCCCCACCTACAAAAGAGGAAAGAAAATAGTCTAATTTGACGAGCTACTGGAATTTCAGTGAACTTTTCTTGACTCTGGTCTCCTTGACTGAACATTCATACCCACGGATGTGATCAATGCAGCAAAGTAACTGTTCTTCAGTAAAACCCGTAGGGAAAAAATAGGTAAATAATAATAAAAAAAATTAAAAAAAAATAATCAAAGGAGTTGGGGAGTTCAGAGATGCAGCCTGTATCTAACTTCTACTAATTCCTAGTGTTCTCTGAGCAATAGCTTATCATTTAAAAATGTTAACTACTCCGTTAAGCATTAACAATTTAATGCGTGTAGAACTCAAAGAACAAAGGAGTGGCTGGCTGGAAGGATCAAATAAAGGGGAACTCTGGACCTCTTTAAAAAATAATTAAGTTCAGTCGAGACTGATGTCCTTTCTACCAGGCGCTATCACAGCGCAGGGAAAAGAACAGAGGACAGAGATTACAGGTGAGCTTTGATCACCTTTACATCCCAGCTTCTGCACGCTGGCAGCGTCACAAAACACAGAGGGACTCCACGTTCTTCCGCTTTATGTCTGCTTTACGCAAGATCATATTTTGTGTCTAAGCTTGACAGTTCCTTGGACACCATCCCTTTACCATACAAAACAGAAGCTTCTTAGCTTTCCGCAGGCTCTTCTCCCAGCTGAAACCCTGCACGTGCCACCTCACCTGTCTGAGCTGGAAGATGCCCCCCGTGCACACGTCCTTGGCAGGAGTCACCTCAACTGGGCAGTATTCCCCATTCTCATTCAGCTCTAGAATTTGAACCCAGAGTTCCACTTTTCGGGTTACTTCACTCCACCTGCAAAACACGTCAAAAACATCTTTTCTGTCTTTTCCCTTTTTTGTTTTTTTCCCCCCAAAAGGAAGAAAACCCAAAGCACTAGCTCGGACTGCAGACTGAAGAAGCAAATGAACACTTCAACAGGTGCGCCATGTGTGACTATACCGCGTTACTAGTTGTGCAGTGCCTGTAAATTTTACTCAGTCAAACATCAGAACTAAGCCTTTTCTTTATTCCAATATGAAAACCAATTCCACTAGATTCTAACATTTAAGCTCCGGTCTCAACTACTGCCCCAGAAGCCAGGTGTTGTCGGTGCAATGAGATTTGTACAGAAGACAGCAGAATGAAATACGACTTTGCCTCATAAGCTTTCGAGATTCAGGGCACTTCCCTGAATGTCATCATACTACTGCCTTCTCCCCAGTTCTTCTAAGACCTTACACAAGAAATGGCCACTTTTGCAGCACCTCAAAATTAAAAAGGAAGGAGGTACTTACTACTCAGCTGCCAGATGTAACTCACTATTTTCCTGTTTCCATCTCCTCTTTGTCACATTTTCCTGACTTTTCTTTTAAACTTCCCTATATATAGCTTAACATGCTCATCACAAGCTTAGGCTGGAAGTAAAAAGAGAAATAACTGCCACTAAAACAAGGTGCAGAGCCTTGAATTGGAGGGGCAAACCACCTTACATTTAAGAAGATGCTCCTGAGTTTACTTTGGGGCCAACAAGCAGCTGCAAGCAAAAGAGCAACCCCCTTCAGTTTAAATTACCACGCTGTTGCATATTTACTCCAGTCGAAGTAATTAGCAATATAGCTCTTCCAGTGGAAGCATTACAGTGATGGCATTTCATGGCCAAGAATGAACTGGAGTCAGACCTTAAATAAATAAATCAGCGTACGGTCAGAACAACCACCTTACTGTTTTAGACTGGATAGCTCTTTCTGGCCCAGACTAGCACACAAATCTAAAGGAAAATCATCAGCTTGCTCGTTTGTAAAACACTACTTACGCACTCGAGTTTGCCTAAATAAAAGGGACTTCAAAGTCTTTCAAGTTCTACCACTTTTATTTTGAAACAGAGACGGGCATTTCTCCTCTTTCCCTTTTTTAAAGCCTATTGACACATCGCATAGTGTTTTTCCAATAGACAGAGTCCACTTATAATAGTTTAATAGATTCAGTTTCAAACACATGTTCAGTTGTCTTCAGTTCAAAATTTTACTATTTATCCCAAACCTGCTTCAAAATTGGGCACCTCAGACAGTGATTTTCCAAAATTTGAAACCAAAGATCTATTTTCCGTATTTACCTGTCTCGAAGGCTGCGTGTTTTGGCTTGAATTATTCCCAAATCCCACAGGGCTGGATTTTTGCGGTCACCACTCTGCTTGTGCCCATATACTTCAATCGCCAAAGCACCATCATAAAGATGTTCCATGAAGTCTTCGGAAATGTTTACAGAAACTTCCTGTATGTAAGTGACAAATCGGTTGATGACTGTGGCTACACAACGACTTAAGACTTAGAGATTTACTGCCGTGACTTTCATATAAGCAAGTAGTAAAGTCACCCTGGTCCCCAAGAAACAATATAGAGGAAAAGAAGAACTGTAACCTCAGCTTGTAAAATCAGGAGGTAAGGCAAAGATACACGATTAGCTGAAGATTAAAGTTTATAAAGAGCTAAAAATGACTGCATGCCGTTCCAAGTCCCGACCCGATGGTTCAAAAAAAATTAAAAATCGTATGTTCTAATGTTCAGAATCAGAAAAATCAAAACTCATCAGAAGGTATTGTATCTATTTTACAAATGGTAAGTGGAAGAAATTGCTCAGTGTAATGACAAATGATAGAAAGAACAAGATGAGAACTCGGGTGATTGGCTGGCATTCATCTAAGCTGACTTTGGATGTCTCTATTAAAGACGCCTTCACTCAGACAGTTGCTTGAAAGTCAATAGGAAGAGATAGTCCATTCTAAGATACACGACCTAATTTCAACATCTACATTTGCCTGATAACAGGCATCATGTCCCAGGACTGGGACTTTTTCTCTCCACTCCATCAGAGTGTAGAGTGATCAGCTCAGATACGGGCAGTCAAATGTACCCAGACGAATATCACTCTTCCATTCACACTCAGCAGCACTTTTACTGTGGGTAAACTCCAAAATAAGTCTCTCTGCTGAACAGATTCCTTTCCTTTATTAATCGACTCCTTCACCTTCTGTGATTTTTGTATCGTGTAGTATAATCAAACTTAGATGGACTTTGAAGATGTTTCAACTTCTTCCTAAAAAACGGAATCAGGCTATCAGCCTCGCAAAGTACAATAATGAGAGCAAAAGGGCAACTGTTGCAGACGCATAAACCTGCTTTCTCGGCCTACAGTTTCATTAACAAAACAGAAAAAAAATTTACGTTGCAGTGATCGAAGACAACCATGCACCGTGGCTCCTTGCTGATGGAAGACAAGGAAGGATCCACCTCAGGTGCAACAATAACTGGCTCCAGTTGATCCCAGAACGTGTATTTGCAGAACACAAAGTTGGAGAGGTGCTGTGGCAAACCTGTAGCCTGAAGTATTTTAATCTAGAAAAAGAGATGAGAGACACAGAAAAAGCACTTATTCATTAGGCATAGAATTAAAAAAAAAATCTTCTGCTAGAACAATGTTATTTTATTCTCTTCCACTGCACAGGATAACAAAAAAAGGAAGGAGCCAAGCAAAAAACTTTACAGAATACAAATTTCTGCATTGCTATAGATTGGAGACAGCATCAGCTGGACGTCGCCACTAGATGTCACCAGGCACATATTTCTCGGGAGCGAAAGCTGAAGGTGTGAATTTACAAACACACCAAAACATTTTGTTAACTTTTAATGGCGAGATGCAACAACACCTTCATAAATGAAGAGGAATACAATAAAAATTTCACGCTTCTATAAAAACTGGCTCCTTTCTTCTGCAAAATCCTTGTCTGAAGATACTACTTGTCCTTTGCTGCTAGAAAAATACAATACAAAAGTAGCCAATCCTCTCTTTTTCAAAATCAAGGCCAAATAGATAGAAAATGTTTTGACTACACCTTCTGACCGAAACAAAGCCATCGTATTAACCATATTATTTAATAAACTTCTATTTGCCATTTGTCAAATTAAGTTCTGATGAGTTAGATTCCTATGGTAAGGCACCACTCAAGATCCTCAGGAGAATATGTTTCCTGCCACAATGCCCTACTGCTGTTGCAAGCACATGGGGCTTTATGGGACAGGATAAAAAGCAAAAAGGAGTATGATTGCCCCCAAATTGTTCGTATTGTCCGGAAGCCAGAAAGCTGGGGTTCCACTCCCTCTAGTGCTTTTTGCCTCCCTCTTTTCTTATCTTATCTGTAGCTTGGCCTATCTTGTATTTTACTACAAACACAGAACTGCTAGTAAATCGTTATCACTAACTTTCTTTTCATTATTAACAATAATAAACACAACTGCATGTATTTCACAAAATATTGAATATTTAGAGAGAGAAATATTGAGAGAGAACGATTCACAGAACAACGGGAGTTTATCAGATTCTGTAGCTCCTTTCGAATTAGATATTGTAGCTCCCATCCCAGTGCGCAGGTCTTCCGTGTCTTCCAAGACTACAATAAACTGTCTGGGCTAAGACTGTATGCATAGACAAATAAATATAGTTTAACAAACACCCTGCAGACTTAAAAAAAACAAATCACGGAGATAGAAAGAAGCAAAACCCATCTAGTTCTCTTGTATTACTTTAGCCACTCAAGAAACAAAATATTGTGAGAAAAGACCAGAGAGCAGCCCTTCAAGACAAACACTGGGCGCCAGGTCATTACACAAGACCATGAAAACAAATACAGGAAAAGTATTAAACTCTGTATATACAACTGAATGATTAGGATACAGCTAAATTATATGTTTGGTTGTTTTGTTTTTTTTAAAAATCCTGAAACATCAACACAGTTTCATGTAGTCAATCAATGAGTTCAAAAACAGGACTCTGCCTCGGTAACTGAATACTGGAAGCGAACATGGCACACGAGGTTACAAAGAGACATCTAACACCCAGAAGCCAGCGCACCAGGGATGGCTTTATTTTAAAACTTGGGACGGAAAGAGAGAACTTTGCTCAGAGGTTGGGATCTTTCTGGAACTCACCCTGCAGACAAGTTTTCTCTCCTGAGTGTCATTTTCATTTGAATAGTCTGGACTATCCTCGCCTCCAACCAACCTGTCGTCTATCTCTCCGCTCACTCGAACAACTTCAACGTGGAGACGACCTGATACCTGATAAGAAAGGAACAGGAATTACTTGTGTGCCAGAAAACAGTGGCAGGTTCATCCCTTTTCAGGTAACTACGACTACTGCTGTTTCCAGTCTGTAAGCAGACAGACAGCATTTTATTCCTGTGTATTGTTTTGCGCTACCAGATGCAGAATTCTTTGGAGCAAGAATCAAAGAGCCTTTCTTGTAAAAACATAAAGAAATGAGCCACCAGAGCGACTCTGGGAACAGCATACTGCAATCTCACCCACCTTCGCACCAGTCTCTCAGAGTCCGAGGAGCGCAGATGTGATGCAGAGCACAGGGAATGTTGCCTGGTGTGCTCTAGCTGCCTTTGGAGTTGTTCTCACGCTATATATTTAAGAGCCTATTCTTGATGGTAGTCAGTGAAAGCCAGAGGAGCTATAGCTCATACTCGTTCTACTAAGTAGTTATTTTGGGCCGCTTCACTCAAAAAGGTGCTCACAAAGCTTTCTCCTTTCCCAATCACTACGCTGGGCTTCAGAGCTGTCTAAACAACTCCAGTAAGGTATTACAGGATTTGCATAATTTCAAATTGTTAGCAAAGAGCTTGTGTACATGAAACTGGAAAATATCTACTATATACTGGTAATAAGGTCCACAGGCTGTAATTAAACAGTTGAGTAAGGAGAGATTATAGAAGAATGACAAACCTCTCCCTTCTGATTGATGATTGGAACAGCATATTGTAGCTTCACATCATAGAACAGGCACTCAAGAAAAACATTGGCTACTCCGATAAGGCTGTGGTTTTCCTGCTCATCGTAGAACGGATCAGCGCGTCTGAAGTAAGCTCTCATCACCTTCAATCAAAGTCGTAATAATGTAAGAAAAACAAACTTTTCACGAAAGGGTTTTCAAAGCGTTGCACAACCAGCCTACTGAAAGGAAAATGGACTCAAGCAAGAGGTCAGATTAGATCACAAGAAGAATGGCAACTTGAATTTTATTGCGGACCGGGTACAAGGCCGGTGCTCAGCAAGTTCTCCTTGACGTTGGCAGATTCAGAGAAGCCTGAACGTCAGCTGCTGTTGTGTTTACTGACTGCTTTGGTTCTATCGCCAAACTATGCATGCAAACAAGCATCAAAGTGACAAGATAAGGGTTAACGAAATGCTTCAGTATTCCCTGAATATTCACTGAAGATCGCTTCAGTACTAAGAAAAGCAAAAGCTCAGGAAAACTTACCTCTTTACCTCCCCCCCTCCCCTCTTCTCCTTCCCAAACCAGAAGGTTTTCTCACATCTGCTTTAAAGAAAAAATTTAACAGGGATGTAATTCTATCAGCACAACACCGGAGTAATTTTTACTTACTGGGTTGTCTTCCTCACAGTCTTTCCACTCCTGGTAAAGATCCCTCATATCTACCAATCGATTCTCCAGCTTTTCCAGTGACCAGATCTGTTTGCCTTTCCCTTTCCTTCTCACCTGAATAGCAGGTTCGCTGAGAATTGCGCCTCTCTGTGAAACAATTAAAGAGATAACAACAAGGAATTCATGTCACAACAACCAAAAACTAGTTTAAAACCAAACAAAACTGAGACATCTTTGGGAAAAGTCTGGATTTTGCTCCTTTTTTATTCTAGCTTGAGCAACCAAATTCAAGCGTGACAGACTCTGAGTTCGGCTGTCACAGTGTATTTGTGTTCAGTTTAACTGCGAAGTCTAATCACAGCTACGGGCACTAGTTTCCGTGGATTTTCACCTTGCGTAAGTGTTAGAAATAGGAACATTTAAGCATTTCACAAATATCCTCAAGTTAAAGCAGGCCTGGAGCTCCAGCTAAGGTTACTACTGTCTGCAACTTTCAACTAGTGCAGGCGCTTAACCCTCTTCACCATCCCCCTTCTAGATGTGCCAGGAGACTGCAGGAAAAACAAGCAGATGAGAGAAACTTCTAAAGCAACTGATAAAAATTCTAATCCTGGAATAAAATACATCTAACTGTACTAACGACGGCCTGAGTATCACCAAATATGGAGCTGACCTCAAGAACAGAACTAATACCAGCTTAGGTAGCCATTCTGAGGCGTGGAAGTCTGGATTCAGTTCCCTCCTTCCAAAATTTCTAAGATGCCTGAAACAAAAGTCATCCAAATCCTCCCTGCACAATGGGGACGGGCAGCGTTTTCTCAGCTCACCAGGACGATGGAAAGCCAAGTGTCCACAAGGTGATTGGAAACACTTGAAAGAAAACTTACCTAACCCGCGCGGATTTTATCTATCTGCAACAGAAGCAAGTGTGAACTACAACACCAGCAGAAAGGTCTCGCACCAAAACATTTATCAGTAAGCTAGCACATTGTAAGATTTTCATGGTAACAAAATAAGATAAGGATGCTGCATGTGCTAACAGAGCCATATTTAATAGAATATATAATATAATAGAATGGAATATATATAGAATGGAATGGCAAACGATCTAGACCGTTAAAGTCAGAATACAACAAATAAGAACGCTGAGGGGCAAACTCACTGAACAAGGCTTTAGTTCCATTAGGGCTACCTTACCTTACTGTTAGCATTAAGGCTTGAAGCTGGGATCTGGAGGGTAACTTTATACTCCGTCCTCTTGTCCAGTTCCTCTCCGATAAAATTGGCTTCTCTCACATACAAATTGGCTTTAACAATCTGCTCTCGCAGCTTTCTCAGGCTGTGGGTGAACATTTCTTCTCTAAAAGAAAGGGATTTGGAGGGGGAAACAGGAAAAATGATGGCATTTAAGTACTGAAACAGTGCAAGACAATCACTTGACAGGAAGGAGTCTTAACATTCAGCTTTTTAACACAAAAATCAGGTGAATTACATTGTATTTCTTCTGGGGGGAAAAAAAAAGAGAGATTACGTGTATGAATTTTGCGGTATGAACACTAGAATGCTGCTGGCTTTGGAGACTTCTCCATGCATCTGCTGAACAGTCAGCTCTTGTGTGGCTTATTCCAGTTTTCCCACCACAGATGTAGATGTTCCATCTTACAGAGAAAGATTTATTCAGACACCAGGACCCACTTGCTCACTGGCCTTCCTGGTGAGAGAGCACCAGCTGTGCAGCACGGGGATCTGGTCCCACAAAATATTCCAGACACACAGCTAACATCTTGCTAGGCTGTCTCAGATATTTTCTAGTTCAAAAGTTGCTTCTCTAGCCATATAAATTAGATTCATATTTTCTCATTACAATGTCTTTACCGCACTCCTTGTTTTAGGGTACGTTTCATCTTCCTCCTGCAGCTGCTCTTTTTGACAGTAATAGTGGAAACGATCATTTAGGGGCTGAAGTAAATAACCTCGCTGCAATTGCCTAGGAAGAGGCAAAGAGGACAGTGGCCCCTCTGTGGTTATGAAACAGTTTTTGCAAAGTATCATCCTCTTATTCCCTTTTCTTTCTGCACTCTTCTTGTTGCCAAGGCCTGCCCAGGCCAGACAGATGGATGTGAATCAAGAGGAAAACCAACCTTCCAGCAGCTGAGTCATGATCCACAGAAGAACAAACTCGTATAAGAGTCTCAAAATTTCTTCCCATCACTTCATCTTTAGTCAAATTTGTTGCCGATCAGGACAGAGTTTCTCCTTACCGATAAAGCAGGCACTCTTCTCATCTTTTCTAGCATTATAGGTCTGATTGTTCTAATATTTTCACTCTGTCCTCCCAACCCCCCGCGGGAGTCCTCTCAGAAATTTGGCAGAGGTGTACAATGCAATTAGCGTCTTGCAAAATTCACTAGCACTGAAGAACTTTAAATAAACACTCCTGATGGTCAGATTTGATTACCCACCTCTCCTCCGCCCACTGCCGTAAGCGCTGCTGAGCGCTGGGAGAATGAAAGGAGAACCTGTCCATGCTGCGGAAATGCTGCTTCTCCGGCGACAATCGCCTTCGCAATTGCTCCAGTTCATGTTCATACATCAGTCTCTGCCGTTCAAGCGCAGATCTCTTCTCCTCTTCGTGCTGCTGCTCCAGGCTTTGCAAGATGGACTGCATGGGATCTAAGCAGACGTTGAAAACAAAGAAGCTAGTACTTCTGGGGGTCAAACACCCGGTAACCATAAAATGAAATGGAAAGAATCACGTAACGAATACGGGGCAGAGCCAGAGGACTTGGAAATACAAGATCTTTCACATTCTGCCACAGATACAGTGTATGACCTTGGGCAAGGCACAAGTTACTACCATTTGGTACCTCCCTTCCCCATTCTATACCTGCAGTGATTCACATTAGGGACTGCAACAGCCACTGAAGTCCTTAGTGAATAACATCCTACAGAATAAACACAGTTCGCATATAAAAGGAGGAATAGATTGTATTTTTGCTTTAATGCATATTAAAAAAAAAAATGCTGCTGAACTGTGGCCTACAATAAACATCTACCAAACGGACTGGATGGATGATTTAAGGTACCGAGAAAAGAGAAAGACCAAGTTGAAAAAAACCTTTCCTCCCATTTCCCAAAATAACGCCATTCTGGGACAGCTACATAAGACCACAAAAACTAAGGAACATGGTTTCAGAGATAGAAATCACTACAGTTAATGCCTGAGTGAGACATAACACAAGAAAAATAAACAACAAAGTGAAACCACTTTGATTTGAGGCTGTAGTTCTACCAATATTCCAGTTTTGGCCTTTTCCTCAAGAACTGCCAAACAAAACATTGTGGTGGTTTTCCCCCCCGCCCTCAAGCGCTAAAATGGCTACAATGAGTCATTCACGAGAAGAATTCTCCAGTAGGAAGTTAGAAGGGAAAAAGTCTGTGGTTAAGAGTCCCTGAAGATGTAACCTCATATTCTGTACCTATTTCCAGTCATTTCTCTTGCTTCTTACCGTTACTTCCAAGTGCCTTCATGGTGACTTCCATCTGGGCATACTCATAACTGAAGTTAATCTCGCTCGACACTTCACTGGAATTGTCTCCATCGATGTCCAGCTGCTCAACACTGTTACTGCACTTCATAGAGTTGTCTCGCTCTTCGTCCTCCTGATCTGCCTTCTTTTTCTTCTTTGGCAAATTCAGCCTTTAAATAAGAGGAAAATTTTCCAAGCACTGTTAATTGTTCAACTTTGAAACAAAGGGTTGCTTCCAAAGATTATTAAAATTAAGCAAATTATCCAATTAGGTAGGTTTTTCCCTTTCCAATTTGTTGATCTCCTGCAAGTGTAGTTTTTTTCAGGGTAAACAGGAGAGCTCAAGGCAAACGACGTAATCCATTCTAGAGTACCCGATATTACTAATCATATAGTTTAACCGTGATTTTTTTCAATCGTCCCATTCCCAAATAATTTAGAGGCAATAATGAAATTATATCCCACTTTTCATCCAGATTCTTCTTTAAAGCATAAAAGAAAGAAATTAAGTTTTAGATTATCATTTAAATCCACTGATCTTTAAGGTATTTCAGACCAGACACAGAGGGTTTCAAGAATACAGCCTTTCACAGAAAACTTCTGCCAGTGATCCTGTCTGATACAGGGAGGTCTCAGGTATGGCTGGAGCTGGAATTCCAGGGAACAGAGAAGACAGTGCCCTTGTAAGACCCAGATCACTGTGTAAGATAGGTCAAAGATCTACCACCTTAGCTGCAAAACCCAAAGGCAACCTATCCAGGTCAAAGCTTGGGTGTAATATTTTCACTGTGGAAGAGAAACCACTTGATATTAATGTAGTACCAAACTACATTAAAGTTACCACCCCAAAAATTAAATCTCTTCAGTGAGATCATAGTACTGATAACTGCAGCAAGCTGCTCATCAGCAAGGTTTCGGTCCCTTCAAAATACAAGAAGTTAAGTCAACCGACTGCTCTGAAACTAAAAACATGCACGTTTCCCATGACATGTAGCATTTAGAACAGCCAAACACCAGCATTGCCTTTATAAGCCCAATGAAAAAGAAATCACCTCCTCCTGCAGCCTGAACGCTCCGCTGTCATCTTTCCTTATACCTTAAGATAAAACAAAATAGGCGCAAACTTACAATTTCTTTTAAATATCTTTTGTACCTGAAGAAGTGGTTGTTCCCCCACAGTATTCTGTCTCCATGATGCAGCTGGATGGGACACACGACAGCAGAGCCATTTACGAACGTCCTGTGAAAAGGCAAAAATCTAAAGCAAAGGCGTCGATACAAGGCTTCATTTTTTTTCCCAGTACTCCTTACTTTATTGGAACCAGTTAAGGGAGGAGAACAGGCTTATGGATTGCAAAGAGGCAAAACATCCCCAGAAACTTCATTCACCCGCCCCGTGCTGTTTCACAAACTGCTCAAACCCAGCTTCTTTTGATTGCTTAAGCTTATCGAGTTCAGTATTTTTGGACAGATAATACGACAGCTGTATCTGGGGACTATAATTAGAGCTTAAAAACGAGGGGCCTGAAAAAAGATGATGTCACTGGAAATAAACACTTTTCGCGCTACTTTGAAATAGACACAAAATAGAAATGTTTGAAGAAGACATCAGAGAACTTCGCTATATAAATAGCTTGAAGACAATAACCTAATTAGAATAATCAGAAACTACTTTTATTTCAAAGTCAGACTCAGTCTGAAAATAGGATCATAGGATAACTCAAATTTGAAGGGAATCTCAGGATGTCAGCCGCTCCGATCTCCTGCTCAAAGCAGGATCACCTACGAATCAGGGTAAATGTGAATTTTGTGTATCTAACAATAAATTATTGGAGATGCTGACGAGGCATGTCATTTTGTGATCTCTTTGAATATACCATCTGCTTTTCAAGTACTGCTACTTAATCAAATAAGACAACAAATGCTTCAGCAGCTCTTTGCATATCAACAGATTTCCTAGAAAATGAATTCAAATGTTGACAGCTACATCTGCACAGCTGCAAATCAGTGAGTGTCTACTGGCTGAACGCGTATGCCATTTACTCATCCTCTCTTTGAAAACTTCGACTACAAACACCATCCCTGAGAGAAACCTCTTTAGAACAAAAGACCTGAGTTGACAGAGGGGTAGACGACAATTAAAACAAAATGTAAAAGCAGGAGACAAGAAGTAGAATTTTCTTGCTTCAGGCGACATGGAAAAGTTCATTTTTTAATTATCCTTTTGCACCACTAATCATAAAATACTAGATAACACTACAATTATCATACAACTGGAGCTGTATTTTATTCCCTTACCTAGTATTTTTTTGCGGTGTTAACATAACCTGTCCTTCTGGGGTGATGTCTATAATGCAGTGCTCAGGAAGAATTCCCATTCCACACAGCTGGATATCTTGAGAGTTGTCTGAGCCTATTAACGTGTGTTCCTAGGAAAAAGTAATCAAGGTGTTAACAGCGGACTGCAGAAGTTCACTAGTTCGAACTCATCCATTCTCCTTGTGGATAACATCCTGTCATCTAGTTGGAAAATCTGAAAGCTCTTGAAGAGCTTCCTTTAGAGGGAAAAAGGAGAATGAAACATTGCAAGTAAATCCTCGCTTTGTCTTACAGTAACAAGTAGGAAACACTCAGGAAAGTTTAAAGGCAACAGTTAAATTGGAAGATGAAGAGGTTTCTATAACTTAATTGTGGAAGTCAGTGCCTCGGGATGTTGTAGAAGCCAAAAGTACAAAGGAGTTCAAAGAGGAATTAAGACAGGTTCACAGTGGTTTGACCCATGGCTATTACGCAGGTTCCATCTACATCATCCGAAGGCTTAGGAAATTCCTGAAGCACTCCAGGCATGAGGGATTTGGCAGAGAAAGCATCACGCCACACATGCCCCAGTTCATCCTTTTCTTTTTTTAGCCATCTCTGTGCCATTTTGAGGAACAGATACAACAGTTTAGATCAGTGGGGTCAAGTTCTTTGGTGCTGATCAGAACCAGTACATAAGGGGCTCAGCGTTAAAGAGAACGTGGGCAAGATATTTACTCTGAGAAGCAAGGCAGTTTAACCTCAGAACTCTAGGCAAAACCAGGCATAAGTCATTTTATCGAAAGCATTTCAAAGCGGTGGGATTTCTACACCAAAGTTCTCAACCAACAAAATGAATTTGTTTTATAAAAAAATAATAAATATTTAAAGAGTAACTGAAATGCCCAAAACCTACCCCTTGCAAAGGGGTTTTCTCTGGAAAAGGGAAGTAGCACAGTACCAGCTGAGACTTTTCTGCTGGTGCCGATGGGCCAAGGCCTGTTTTGGGAGCGGGCTTTGGTTTCGGTGTGCTCTTGTGATGTGTTCCCAGTGAACGCCACAGAAGTTGGCTCTGCTTCAGCAGGTGTCAGTGGTGAGGCTGATTTAGCGGCTTGAGTCACACTCTGGACACCTACGTGCAAGGCGCCTGGATCCAATTCTTCTCCCAAAACCTCAGCTCTTTTGTCCTTTTCAATGTTTTTTAGTGGATACAACACTGAGAAAGTTCTTTCCCTTGCATTCATTGAGATATCGCAGAGCAACTATGACCGATATCAAAGAGGAGCATGTATTTCCTAAGACCGATTAAACCAAACCCATCTTTGAGCCCAATTGCTAATTCTGTGGCTGTTCTGCGAGTTACTATAGACCACTTCAAAGAGAAAAGAATGATTTAATGTGAAGCTCAAACTGCCAACATTCTTACACTGCTAAATTTTTAGAACTTGTGTTCTAAAATGTGACTTAAAAACGGTCGTATCACATTTCTCCTCCTGACTCCAGATCACGTCTCCAGTTTGTTAAAACTAGAATAAACTGCTCAAATGTTTCAGCGTGGAGTCCAAAAGTCACATTACACGTTTTTTGTTTAACATCAGTAAAGGGCAGAAGTGCTAAGGCAGAAAAAAACTTGATTTTCACTCCTGGCAAGGTGCATGAAGAGGAACAAAAATGCATTTTATAAACTGCAGTCAGTACTACACAAGTCGAAGCAAGCTGAGTACTGATATGCCCAGATAAAACGCTTTTCCGGGTGAAAGCTGGCGTATAAAAACAGCAAACAGTTTGTAAAGGACGGCATCTCTAAATTTCTTCTAAAAACCAAAACATAGAAACCCCAAACCTTCCTCTGATACACAGAATTAAATTTGCAATAAAAAGGTTGTCTTCATATTATTTTTAATGAGGTGGTGAGTACCAGAGAAGGCTTAGATATGCAGTTTTTATAACATTCTCTAAACACACCCCTGCCAAGGGTGTATTTGAGCCCATGTATATTAAAAAAAAGAATATATATATATTTTATATATATATAAAAATAATTTTTTATTTTTACCTTTAAATAGTATACCAGAAGTTCATTGAGAGCTGGATCTGCATTCAAATTAACCAGGAAGCACTTGTTATCCCCAACTTTTATTCCAGAAGACTGAAGAGATATGCCAAGACTTTCCAACTGTTTCTGACGCTCCTGCAAGAGAGTAGCCATCAAAACATTAAGCTGATTGATGTACAGCCCTTCGGAAACGCACGCCTATCTGCCCAAGCCACAAGACAAAGTGATGGGCAGCTACTTCTGAAGAAGGTTAAGTCTTTCTTCTGCAATAGGTTAGACACAAAAACTTTAGTTATATCGAGCTTTGATCAGGGTATTTGTAATTTCTCTTGTCCTTCCACCTCTGGTCTCAGAGGGCTACGTGCTACGGTCTCGCAGAGTTGCATCTTCCTAGTGAAAAATGAGAAACCAGCTGAGAGCAGCACACTGCAGTACTGTAGGAGCTTCTCCATGACCTCACCGGGACAGCAAAACGCTCCCACAAAGACCTCTCTAGAGCCCTTTATTTTCTCTTTGGAGCTAAAAAGCACCAAGTTAAGTTAAATCCCTGCCAAGTCAAGCTCCATGTCTATCTTTTATTCCAGAGCAATCAAAATGACAAAAAACTGGCAACCTGCTATTTAAGTAATGCAAATAACACTTCCTGCTGAACAAGAATAGTAGCATTTTGGATGGTGCTTTGTTCTCGTCAATAGACTTCATAGAATTCAACAACAAAGCATTACTGTGCAAAAATGTACATCTTTCAACGGGAAGTGGTTGGGTGAAGACTAGAGCAGTGAAAGAGGAACATTAAACATTTCTGACTTAAGAACAGAAAGGGATTCTTCTACAAAAAAAAAAAAAGAAAAAAAAAAGAGCTAGGAGCTAGAAATGTTGAGAATTGTTCCCAGGATCACACGGAAACTGAAACGAGACTCACTATCCACAACAAGCAAACAAAAATTTAAAAAAATTTCTCTCCCAGAATTACCAGGGGGAAGCAGAAACAGGGGAGGCTAAAGCAAGTAAATACAAAAAAATACAAGAGACTTTCCTGTGACGCTGAGATTTCAATAAATAAATAAATAAATAAATACAAAAAATTAGCAGACATCACATAGGAAACATGCTGAAATGTTTATTAAGGTTCTGACCTTTACCTACCACTCCGCTTTGCTATTCAGTATAATTCTCTGTTCAGCATTGGACTTGTAGCAGGTCCAACCGAGATTAAAACAGCAAAGAGCAGCAAGCAAAACTCCTCTTGATTTTCTCTCCCCTGTCTCCCCACACACTGACAAAACCAACATAACGTCCTTGTAAGGAGAAGTCATGTGTGTGTGTGAGAGAGAGAGTGAAAAACAAAGAACAGAGGAAAAACTGCAGTGTGATGTCAAAGATTTCTCTTCCGATCACCAGTGCCAGGCTCTGAAGTTCACATAATTCCTTATTATCCACAGACAGAGATAAAGAACGTGTTGCACAAAGGAGGACTTGGCCCACAGTCTAAATCTCACAGGGTTAATTTAAAGAAAACGATCCGGTTTCTGTTAACTTTTGCTCAACACCTAATGTTAATTAACTTAAACATTCAACATACATTAAAAGTACGTCAAATACTCACTGAAAATGGGAAAAATTGACTGTTCACCTAGTGAGTCTTTAAGGCTTTGAACCCCTATTGCCGCTCCATCCCTGCAAACTGCCTCTTCGATGGCTCTCATGCTTTATGAGGAACCATCCTTTCCTCAAAGATTTACAATTATCTCTCCATCCAACCTGCCCACCCTGCTACAATCTGACAGACAGATGTTAGTGGATGCTGCCCAGAAATAAAATCACTTGACAAGCCAAGATGTAAATGCCTTTAACCTCGGACCCGCCTAAGTCTCCGGTATTGGGTTTGCATGGCAAGGTTTTGGTAGCAGAGGGGCTACAGGGGTGACTTCTGTGAGAAGATGCCAGAAGCTTCCCCCATGTCCAACAGAGCCGATGCCAGCCAGATCCAAGATGGACCTGCCACTCGCCAAGGCCAAGCCCGTCAGTGATGCTGGTAGAGCCTCTGGGAGAACATGTTTAAGAAGGAGGGGAAAAAACCCTGCAAAACAGCAACTGCAGCTGGAGAGAGGAGTGAGAAAATGTGAGGGCGACAACTCTGCGGACACCAAGGGCAGTGAAGGAGGGGAAGGACGTGCTCCAGGTGCCGGAGCAGGGATTCCCCAGCAGCCTGTGGTGAAGACCATGGTAAGGCAGGCTGTCCCTGCAGCCTGTGGAGGTCCATGGTGAAGCAGGTATCCCCCTGCAGCATGTGGAGTTTGTGGAGGACTGTCTCCTGTGGGAGGGACCCCACGCTGGAGCACAGGAAGAGTGTGAGGAGTCCTCCCCTGAGGAGGAAGGAGCAGCAGAGACAAGGTGTGATGAACTGACCACAGCCCCCGTTCCCCGTCCCCCTGCACCGCTCAGGAGGAGGAGGAAGAGAAATTGGGAGTGGAGTTGAGCCCAGGAAGAAGGGTTTCAAGACTTGGGTTTTTATTTTTCATTATCCTACTGTTTTGATTGGTAATACATTAAAATAATTTCCCCAAGTCGAGTCTGTTTTGCCTGTGACGGTAACAGTTGAGTGATGTCCCTGTCCTCATCGCAACCCACATCTTTTCATCGTTATTTTTCTCTCTCTACCCAGATGAGGAAGGGAGTGATAGAGTGGCTTTGGTGGGTACCAGGCATCCAGCCAGGGTCAACCCACCACACCTACTGAAGATGTCAGAAGGTTCCTTCCACTGGCTTCCAAGTGGTCCTGAAACAGCCTTATACCGCACAAACACTAATATTTAGTCCTCCTCTGAGAAAAAAAAGCATCACTTTTTCTACAGCTTCAAGGCTCATGAAACTCCCAGCTCCAAAACATCGTAACAGGCTGAGAATTTAGAGACAAGACGGAAGAGAGCTGAAGTGAGCAGCTACATGCAAACATCAAGGCAGATTTAGTCTGTAGGGTTGAGCCCAACGCTACAGTTTTTCAACTTCCTCGCACGCTCAGGGTTTCTGTGCCTAGAAATTAGTGTGTAGGATGCGACCAGAATTTTATTCTATTCACATCATCATCGTTATTATTATTACTTTTCACCCTCATACACAGGGAGGAAAATGCACGGTACAAATCTGCACGGGAAGCCAGGAAGCCCTCGTAGTCACGAGCAGCACTTCTTACAATGGATCTTTAAAACTAAAGTCAACACAGTCTGTTCTGATTGTGTCGTCTACAAGAGGGCTTTGTATCGGAGGCTCCGTTTTCTCCTTATTTATTACATGCTATTCATCACCTTTCAATAGTCCTCCCTCTCAAAAGCTCCCCACTGAAAATACATACATCAGCATTTGTGTCGTAAGAATCGGAAGCGTCATGCAATAATTGTGGTGACCTGCACAATTTTTCAACGTAACCATCATATTCAATTATGATCTGAGGCCCTAAATATCAGTATAAGAGGTATTAAAACACACAGGGATCCTGAACAGTTCTATTTTTTAATATTCTGAATGCCCTTTGCCTTGTGTATTGAGGCACTCCGTACATAACCTTGCATTTAACGCTCTCAAGGCTCCATCTTTCATCACAAACAACAATTTTCCTGTCTGAAGAATATAAAATCCCTGTAATCCTCTCATCCGTGGATTATTATTTTTTTAAATAACTTCTCCATTTGCATACAGTGACAATTTGTTATTGTCACTGGAATAGCAATCTGGGAGGCACCCAACTATCACAGGAATTAAGTGAAGCTTTTCAAAACGGCCGTAAGCTTGACCTACTTACCCATAAACGTGGGGACAGATTCAGGCAATCTCTATGAACTGACAGGCAAAGGAAACAAACCTATTTTTCATAAAAAATAGGGAGGGGGAAAAAAAAAAAAAGAAAGCAAACCTGTGCTATCTCCTCAGTTTTTCTTAATTTTTCTTCCCAGGTCACAGTCATTTCCTGAATCAACTTTTCTGATTCCTCCAATCGTTCCTTTAATTCTGGTGATTTCATAGCCTGCAGAAATGAAAGCAAATAAAACAAGAAAGCTTGTTGTGCTTTGGGTTTTTTTCACAACGCTGTCACACAGATGGGGGGGGGAAAGAAACATAATTTTACTCATTTTCCAAGGCATACTTATGAGTAAGTAAAGGGGGGTTGAAAACACATATTGCATATAAATGCAGAATCCATCAAAAAGTTAATTAGTTTCAAGTGCAAATGCTAAAGTGGAGTTTATATAGTTCAATGCAAACCAGTTACGTGATGCCGGCAGATTTGCACAAAGATATTCAAAAGCAAACTAATCTCATTTCTATACCGATACGAGTATCCCAAACAACTCATATCTAAGACAATCTCGTTTCTCAGACACTGATGATGTGGCTGGCCACCATCGTCTCTGCTGTCGCTCCGTCAAAATGGCACTTAACATCTCAGTCACTTAAGCCACCAGTCCACCGAAATATTTTTATTGTTCATTTTGATACGGACTGATGGGTGGGAGTTTTTTCTTTCTATAGCAAATATCAAGGCACCCGAGGTGTTCCAGTTATCCTCCTCTACGGATGCATTTTACAGAGCATTATCAAGAGAAGCCTTACCATGTGCTTCTGGACACTGGAATTCAATTTTCTCGTTAATCCATCACAACTCTAATTTTGTTTTGTGAAATAGTCCAAGGCCCATGTTCCATCCAAGGACTAACTTGAGAAGAAGAAGGTACCCCCACCGCCACCCACCAGACACTCCAAAAACTGAAAGGACATCAACATTTTTATACTACACGTATTTACTTCCTCCAGCCTCCAAACTGGCATATTCCTCTTGTACTACCCTGAACAGGATGCCTGTGGACTTCCTTATGCTGTTATTTCATTACTGCTATCAGGACAAAAATGGTTTTGGTTGGTAGGTATTTATGCAATGCCAACTAAACAATGCAAGCATCGTTCTCCATCAGATAGTTCCTTACCACAAAACCCAAAAGTCCTCACAGGAATCCAAATCAAAGAGAGTGGCCTTATTGCACTCCAGGTCGTTCAAGAAAAGGAGCAAGTGCCAGGACTGGAAAATCCTGGTTTAAGACAGGAGTTTTCTCTGCCTCGAGACACAACAGTCTCGGAACTGCCAGCTGATGCGTCCCCTGTAGTCTTTTGCTGGTTGAATATCTCAAATATCTAAATACAGGGTAAAAGGGAGGGCTTGGAGCAACCTGGGCTGGTGGGAGGTGTCCCTGCCCAGGGCAGGGCGGTGGAATTAGATGGTCTTTAAGGTCCCTTCCAACTCTAACCATGCTGTGATTCTATGAATTCCACCCAGGAAGCAAAGTGAAGCCAAGGCAATCTCCAGAACAAAGATTTATTGTGACTGATAAAACACGATCAGTGCAAAGGTGCTGGACACTACGGAGCGGGACAGGAAGATGAAACCCAGTTATTCCCAAGGTCTAAGTCTTGTTTGTCCATTTATTTGGATCTGGGGCAAAATTACTCCACATTTTCATGTGCTTCAACTGTAAAATGAGGTAGATCATTCTCCTCACTCCCTACCACGCTAATATGAACAGCAGATATATGGGCCCAGATTCAACCAGAGCAGCAGGTGTGCTTCTCTGCTCAAAGCAGGTCGTTTAAATTCCCAGCTTAAGTAGGACAAGCTAGTTGTCTCGGTTCAGACAAATTACAACATGTGATACTAATTTCAACAAGAAAAGATCAAAACGCGTGGATTTAAAAAGAAAAGGGGAAAAGAGGATAATGCCTTACTCCTCTGGGGAAAAAAAAAAAGTAAACCATCAAGTTCTGTTCTGCCTCGGTTGTTTAAGAGAAAAAAGGGTACTGACACCAAGAGGACAAAAAAAAACACCCACCCAACAAAACCATAACTTGGTAATCTCTATATTGGGAAATGAGCTTTGAAAGTGTAACCTGACTGTCATAACGGGTCAATGTTTTTGATGACTTTAAAAAACTTATTTATGCACATTTCTGTAAGAACAATTAGATGGGCTACACATGTAATAAACTGAAAGGAGTACAGGACAAGGAGCGTGGGGTTTGGCCTTCACTGTGCAGCCTCTTAATAGCAAACGACACCGTGTTTTCCATGCTCTGCCAATGCCACTGAGATGACAATTAGGGTGGGATTTTAATACTTGGGAAAGGAAATATTTATTACTTCATATTTAGGAAACACTACTTCATTACTTTGGAAAGCTGCCATTATTTTGGCCTTAATGCTCACAATTGAAGCAAACAGGGAGTGTTCGCATCTCTCAGAGTACTGTGAAGTCTGTGGTTTGTATTTTATAGAAAATTTTAGGTATTTAACTTGAGATACCTTAAAGAAACGGATACATACTTATTGGATGCTTAGCATATTAGGCAGCTCAAACGAGAAGAGTCCAAAATTCACTAGTCATTTCTAATATCGCAGCCAGCATTCCCTGCATACCTCGTGAGGCAAGTACTCCAATCATAATTTTTCTGAGTTGCGAAACAGACGGATTATATCAGCATTCCTTTGCCACATTTGAGAACAGAACTCAGAATTACGCTAGCTCTTGGCCTTCATCTAACATTTAGACCATGTTCCTTTCACAATTTCATTGAGGTCGCTATGCAGATATTCATAATACTGTCTACTGCCTCTAAGAGATTCAGTTGAGAACGGTTAAAAGCTTGTAAGGAAGCAAGCGTTATTTAACTGAATTCACATCTCGCAGGATGTAGCCACACCGGATTCTTAAAATATGCCGGCAAAGTTCTGCCTATAAACTGCACAGCCTTAAGACTCCACCCCTACTCCTGCCTCCATGTCCTCTTGCTTTTGATCTGTATCTCACAATAAAACCAAGATTGCTCAACAAGGTGTTCAAACAGAACCTGCTGTCTCATGTTATCACCCGTGTTTCAAGACTGATGTAGAGAAAAATGGGAAGAAGTGATATAAAGGGATATTCCTCATAGGTACCATGTAGTAATTCTTCGTGGCATTCATTTTTGAGCACCAGGTAAGAAAGTCCTGGCAATGGGGTTTGCAGGTTGGCTCATCAAGACGTAAATTTGTACCTCTGCTTTTGTGAGCTGTTCTCGCAGCTTCTCCACTTCCTCACGCAGCTCCCGAATAATGCGAGCATTGGGGTCTTCGTTCACCACCGCATGGTTAACGATGTTCTTGGCCCGGTCTGCGTACCTCAGTGTTGAAAGGGTCTCATCATAGTTGTCTGCTGCTGGGCTCACTGTTGCTACCATGGCAGTCTTGCTGTTACCACCAAGGCTATCCTGGAAAGTGGCAGAGGTTATAAAATTAAAACAGAAGGTTTCTTTCCTTTTACCCAGTCAATGAACTTAGGCAGTGAATAACAGAATCACAGAATGGTTGGGGTTGGAAGGGACCTTAAAGATCATCCAGTTCCAAGTCCCCTGCCCTGGGCAGGGAAACCTCCCACCAGCCCAGGTTGCTCCAAGCCCCGGCCAACCTGGCCTTGAACCCCTCCAGGGATGGGGCAGCCACAGCTTCTCTGGGCAACCTGGGCCAGGGGCTCACCCCCCTCACACCAAAGAATTTCTTCACAATATCTCATCTCAATCTCCCCTCTTTCAGTTTGAAACCGTTACCCCTTGTCCTATCACTACACTCCCTGCTCCAGAGTCCCTCCCCAGCTTTCCTGTAAGCCCCTTTTAGGTAGATGGGGGCAACTAATAAAAGAAACATTTTTGTCGGAGCTCCTCAGTTCAAACAATATTTTCAGCTGTGTTAATCAAGGAAAGTTGTTATTTTCAATTATGTTTTTTTTTTAAAGCACATTTAGAAAACGCCATTCTTGGCTTTCAGAATCAATTTTAATTTAAACAGGAATGAAATCAGTCCTTTTTTTTTGGGCTTATGGTGCCTATTAAGGGCTTTAAAGGTTTACCTCTATGTTTTCTAGTTAGGTTTATAAACCAGAAATACAAGCACTTCAGCATTAGACTTCTCAGATACTATCGAAGGAGCTCAGTAAAGATTATGAAGAATTCAGAATATCTTATTTTAAAGACTGGAAGCGAGATGTCTCCGATAGGTACTTAATTTAAATTGCTTAAAGATCTCTTCCTAAACAATATAGTTGATTTTCTTCTGATAAACATTTCAGAATGGGGCCCTTCCCCTGCCTCACGCAGCTCACAAATCTAAACGGAGTTATGTAAGAAATTACCCGTTTGGAATTTGGTTGACAGAGAAGAAGGGTGTGAAAGCACATTCCTGCAAGGCAGTGTGTCGGGGAGCGGGGGAAGGAAGGAAGGCAGCGTTCAATCTTTTTATTGATCGCAAAATTGTGGTGTGCAATTTTGGCCAGTCTAAAAGATAAAACATTCTGGTTTAAATTTTGCAGTAAATCTTTTTTTTTTTCCTTTGGTTGGGGTTTTTTTTGTGTGTTGTTTTCTTTTTTTTTTTTTAATTTATTTTATTTTTACCCAATATCCCTTTCTGAGACAAACAATGCTATTAACTTTCATCTTCAATAACCCATGAAATCTAGGTCAGGCATTGCCATTAGAACAATCTGACTACATTAGCTGCTTGTCTAACCATTTCAATTACAAAGCGCACACGTAGCTTTCCCCAGCAATCATTAAAATGCCCCTGTAAGTATTTCCTTAAGACTCTCTTTTCTGCTGCACGATGCCTAAGATAATTTGACAGGGGTCTGGGTGCTTCAGTGGGCAGACACACATTGACTACACAGACGGACGCTGCTTTGCTGCCGCACTGGGAGCCCTCTGCTGTCTCTGGTCATGCAAGGGGGCTGCTAGCTCTTTGGGTAGAGAATATAACTTCATTGGTATAGAATCACAGAATGGTTTGGGTTGGAAGGGACCTTAAAGATCATCTAGTTCCACCCCCTTCCCTGGGCAGGGACACCTCCCACCAGCCCAGGTTGCTCCAAGCCCCGGCCAACCTGGCCTTGAACCCCTCCAGGGATGGGGCAGCCACAACTTCTCTGGGCAACCTGGGCCAGGGGCTCATCACCCTCACAGCGAAGAATTTCTTCCTCAGATCTCATCTCAATCTCCCCTCTTTCAGTTTAAAACCATTACCCCTTCCTATCACTACATTCCCTGATAAAGAGTTCCTCCCCATCTCTCCTGTAGCCCCCTTTAGGTACTGGAAGGCCATTATAAGGTCTCCCCGGAGCCTTCTCTTCTCCAGACTGAATAATCCCAACTCTCTCAGCCTGCCTTCATAGGAGAGGTGCTCCAGCTTTTGGAGCATCTCCGTGGCCTCCTCTGGACCCGCTCCAACAGCTCCATGTCCCTCCTGTGCTGAGGACTCCAAAGCTGGACACAGTATGCCAGGTGGGGTCTCATAGTGTTCAGCATGGTGAGGTACACCAGCATGGTTAGCGCTTGCAGGTAGGAGTATTTATAGAAGAGTAAATAAAAAATAACAGCCTTCTGACTGCCACCAGCATGGCTCTTCTCCTCATCTGAGGAGAGGCCAATGTTTACGCGAACAAATACACAGCTTGGGAGGATCCACTCTGTAACACACAAATGTTTTTCCAAAGCATCTACTGAGAACTTCAAAAAGACTAACAAGAGCACATGATTCCTTCAAAGGGATTTCTGGCTCTACAGAAGCCAGGACTTTTCTTCAATCCGTCAACAGTTTTCAAAACTTAGGAATGACACTCTGTAACTGCAATCCCTGTTCTGCGTAAAAAGCTGAAGTCTATCAGGGTGCTGGCCAGGTACTCCGCTTCCAAATCAAATCTGAACAGTTTGTACTTTGTGAACCTCCTTCACTGCACTAATTAGCTCCCAAATAGGATTAATTCATTATTTGAATCGCAACTCTGCTGTACGGGCAGCTGAGAACGCTGCTACAGTGATACACCGTAATTCACAATACACCCATTGTAAGTTGGGTAAAGTTTCTCTCGTACTGTAGCTATTATTCAAGCCCAAAGCCAGACTGTCCGATAAAGTTTTATGTACAAAGCCGTTGTGCTGATTTCACTGGTTTCTTTAACGTTAAGCAAGAAAGGCAGACGACTAGTAAGGCAGCCTCTCATTAGCAAAGGCGGCATCTGCAAACTACCCTGGAAATGCTGGGCTTGCGTGCCACAGAGAGGAAATAAATAAGTTTCATTATTTCTAAGACTGAACCAGGACAGTCTTCTCTAGCACCAACTTAAAATGTGAAGATTAGTAATTATATTTTTAAAAATAGCCGTCGGTCTAACCTACAGGGCTTCTGATTAAAGTGGGAAAATGAGATCTTTGTAATCAATAGAATCAGATAAAACCAAGAGGCTAAAGCGCTGATAAGGCAGTTTGCTTCCCACACATAACACGGCACCGCTCTTCAAGCCTCCTCTTGCAATAATATTTTTCGCCTTTTGTCTAATGATCCTCAACAAAATTAAACACAAACTGCTAGATCTTGGGGTCTCCTGAACTTTCCTTGTTTCTCAGATTTGTGGAGAGACTCTATACGACAGACATTCCTAGTGTTAGACTACATTTACTCCATGTTGGCATCATAATTAAAAGTTGAAAGTTAGGGAGAGAGACAGCCCACCATCTCATGGCTTCTACAAACAGGCCTCTTTAAATGAATAACCCCCCTCTTTGATCTTTAATTAAAAAAAATGTTTAAATTTTCCCCCTTTCAAAATAAAGCTTCTCTTCAATGAGCTTGTTTGTAAAAACTCCGAAAGCCCCAAACCTTTTGTTTGCACTTAACATAGCTGGATGTTAAAGACACAAAGAAGGCTTGCTTGAAAGAAGGCAGAACAAAAGTGCGCCTTCTATTTCTGAGCAAAAGCCTGCGCTGTGCATGGCCATCGTCACCGCTGCTACAATGCGTCAGACAGGTGCTAAAGAGGAATTTCAGGCTGCTTGCTGAATTCGTTTAGAAAGGGAACAGCAGAACTAATTCTAACGACGACGCCAGAAATCCGTCAGGAAAGTTTCCACTCCGCTCGCTCAGACTGTTACGGCCCCATCGGGAACCCAAGCACACATGCCACTGGGAGCAAAGCGAAGCAAGCTGCGGGCTGGGTTCGTTCCCTTCTTTAGAGAGCCAAAAAGCACTCGTTTAATTAAAAACTCAGTGTAAATACATAGAGGCAAAAATATATTTAAATCTAAGAAAGTCTTAGAGCAAGGAACGCTGTGAGATGAGGATTTATTTTACTGTAGAAAAGCACAGACGCTATTTCTGTCATGCCATTCTGAGTTTTATGGAGCCCTCACGACTCTACTGTCTGATGTCCAGCATCTGTGATGTTCACACTGGGGAGAAGAAATAAATCGTTTCACAGTAGTCGTGCTAAAAGGTTCATCAAAAGACAGTACTGAGAACAATGAAAGAAAAGGCTTGTGGTGTCAAGGGGTTACATGAGTAGAGATTTTATTTTACTTAAGTATTGAAGTCAACTTTGTTTTCAAATCTCCTTAAGGAAAACATCTTTTTTAATCTCCACACCACTGTATAGCCTACAAGTAACTTTTTCGTTTTCTTTCCACACGTACAGTTAAATCATACAGATCCTGAATTCAAATAACATTTAAAAACATTGCTAAGAACGGGTGGGGAAGCAAAGCAGAGTGCTCAAGACAGCAAAATCCAGCCAGAGCACCTACAAAAGCAAGAGGACAAAAAAAGACTGGTGGTACCAAAAATCAGTTTCTTCCCAGATTCTACCTTTATACTAACAAATATTTCAGTTGCTTCTTGATAACAATGAAAAAAACAAAGTGCAAGGAAAAAAAGGAAACTTTTAGTATTTCTACGAGATGTGGTTACCAAGCATCCTGGCAGTCAAATGATGAAAGAGAAAAATTTTAACAAAATGCCAGGTTACAAGAATGAAACTGAAGTCATCTATATAAGACATCTATTCAATAATCCTTCAAAACCCAAGTCAACCGAGACCACTCGGGCTGTACCAGGCAAGATAAGAAAAAGAAAGACAAGCCACCTTTACTAGCAGGCAAGCTTTTTACAGATAGAAGCGGCTACGTTTGTGCCTGCCACTCATTCAGAGAACAGGAGAAATCCAGATGATGACTATACCTAAAATCAAACTTGCACTCCAAGATTTTTTGTCATCAGGCCACCAGACTTTACGGCCACGGTATGTAGGAAGTGAGAAGAACAATGAAAACAAAAGCTTGCTTTTTAAATTTGATATACATAAAACTCGTATTTAACAAATGGCTTTTTCATTTAGACCTTAAGATCTTCATCCAGGTGCCATCATGACACTCTCTTTCTTCCCCAGAAGAATACCAAAGAGAGTCCTATGCAGTACAGAAAATGATTTAACTGCTCATTTCACACGAAAACGATGTACAGAGGCTTCTGACCTGTCCCTTAGATGGTAACTGGGACAATGCTCTGCAATTATACTCTGCTGACAAAAGTAGAGTGTATTAACAAATATATTAGACAATTAGGAAAAGGTAATAGTCTTAATCAGAAACCTTCAAAGCTAACCATGCCAGTACAAAATGCAGCTGCATGTGGCAATAGCCCAAATTACGCTGTGTGTGAAGCTGTATGTAAATTGACCCATAAAAGATAATGTTTTTTAAAAAAAAATCCTTATTCTTTAGGCCATTACAGGTCAACAGAAGACAGGGAACATATTTAGTCTGTAGAGATACTAATGGCTTACATCCAGCTAATTTTCCAAAGACAATTATGGTTAACGTCAAAACCAGAAAGAGAGGCAAAAGAACAGTGTTTGATTTCATTGAATGGGACTCTTCTCCCCTTTTCCTCCCTTTTATTTCTCCTTAAAAAACCAAGATCAGAGTACTTACTTTAAGTAACCAAGTGAGCACAGAATCACGATAAGGAACAAATTTGTTCTTGTTCTTGCCGGCAGCCTGATCTGCCAGGGCAGAAATAACCAGCCCAAGGGTTGTGAGGGATCTGCACAGAGAACACAAGGAGTCATTAACGAGCGTAAATATTCATAAGTCAAATGCATATTTAGACAGTCACTTTCTCTCCAAAAATGAGCTCCAAGGAGAAAGTTCCTAGTATGGTTTTGATCATTCTTTTCTCAGAAAAACTCTACTCCTCATTTTCGGTACGTGTTTTCAGCATTAATAATCACATCTTCAAATGCAATCATGCGGCAGTTGCAGGAACACAAGTACGGAATGAAAACTGCCAATAATTTTCAACAGGCAGAGATCTCATTCAAACATTTAAAGAGTATTGTATGTCTGAAGGAAAAGTAGAGAAAAGAGAAGAAGAAGACTGGCTACGAGAGCTTATACTGATTTTATCCTATTTTACAAGTGTACTGTATTTAGCAGTCATGATTTTACTGATGAAAAAAAGGAAAAGAAATAATCACCGAGTCTTACTTGTTAATGTTGCTTCCTTCTTTCAGCCTGTCTCCTGCAGCACCGGTCTTAGTTGCCCTTTCGCTACCTGCTAAGTCCACCAGACTCAGCTTGCCCACCTTCTCACCCGACGTCTGCAGGAGGAACCAGAGAACAGCTACTGTTAGTTCACTCTAAGTTACACTTTGATGTCTTTTCAAACAAGAACCAAGCTTCATTTCTTGGTGTAGCCTCCCTACAGCTCTTCCAACAGCTTTGAAAGTCATAGCACTGGAACAATATTCTGTGATAACTCCCTAGCTGCTGCTCCAGAAGCAACGGGAGGATCGGAAGCGAACTAAATATACTTGTACCTCCAAGACACCGCGGAAATCTCCAGAGGAGAAAAACGCGGGGCACATTAGTCAAACGTTAAAGCAAACATACACAGGGGAAGTACAGACCAAGGAGTCACAAAGACAGACAGAAGCTCTGTCTTTATTTTATCATCTGGAAAACAGTCCCCTAAAAGCCTCAGGCTTTATATACCAGCTTTCCACTGGTATGAGAATGAACGTGACAAGAAGCATGTTGTAATTTATGCGTAAGATTACAATTGCAGAAGTCTCCCGTATCCTAACAGCCTCCTAGAAAGCAATCCAAGCTATGTGAGTATTTCAGTCCTGTAACACAGATTCTGTTACAAACCCTTTCATCGCATTTGACCCAAAATGACATTCTGAAACACTCTGTGAATTTTGAATGGCAATTTGAAGTTGAAGAGCTAAAGCCGTCTTCGAGAACAGTTTGCTTACACCATGCAGCATCTACGACTTTAGCATCTCAGTATCACAGTTACACAGCGCTACGGTCCCCTAAATGAACAGGATAATTAGAATCAATACGCTTTCAAAAATGTTACTCTAAGCCTCTCAGAATACAGTGTCATCATCAGGCCACACAGAAACGTGTCATGTCGAGGAGTGAAAGGCCCAGCAGATGGGAAAGCAGAGAAATCTGTTCCAGAAGCTCACACAGCAGTCACTGGAAGATGCAGGAAAGACAGACGCTCAAAACTACCGCCTTGCATCCAGGCTGACCACACAAAAAAGACGTATGATAAGTATGCAGCACAGCCACGGCAAAAACGGAATGGCAAACTATGGCAATTGAAGGAGTTTAGCATAGTATGACTGCTGATTTGAAGTGCAAAGGGAAAAAAAAAAAATCAAATAAAACCAAGGAAAATCGTTTGGGTGGAGGCTGAGGAATGAGGAGGAAAAAAGTCCGAATGCTCATTATGCTTTACGTTGTATGCGATATTTATGCACATAAATGCCTTAGATTTGCTCCAAGGACACTCAAAATTTCTCCAAGGGTTTGAAGACAAGAAAGAACTGCCCAAGCACAGAATCTATCAACAAAGTTTAAAGACTTTTGGTATTGGAGACCTATTTCAATTTTAATTTATCACCATTTTCTGTGAGGGGTTAAATAATATTAACATAAATGTATTTCACACCCCCCTCCAAGGAATATTTATATATAAGGAAATGTAAAGAAAAATACTTTTACATTTAAATGTCTCTTAGATATTTAAAATATATACATAAAAATATTCATGTTGTCCAAAGCAAAATTTTTGAAATGAGTGTTTCTGTTTATAAAGTTGATCATTTATGCATATTTGCATGAAATAACCCCTTGAAGGAGATTACCGGATGTATACTCAGGTCTTCTATTTTTCATCTACACATTACATCTTTAGTTTCTGCTCCAAGTCTGTACTACACACCGTTGCTTACCAAGTGTTTCTTTAGTTTAGATTCGAGGATGAGGAGATCCTTCCTGCACCCTCCAGCAGATCTGCTGCAACTTGGGGCCTGTGTTCTTGCTTTCCATTTCAAAAACCACATTTCACTTACAAACCTTTTAAAATTGATTTCCCGACACTGGGGCAGAAGCACACGAGCATTACGAGGACTTAGTTAGACAAAGCTACAGCTGACCTGATCCAGCGCTAGCAGGGCACCAGGGCAGGAGACTGCAGCAAATGACCTCCTGAGGTCCCTTCCACACACAGAATCCCAGAATTGTAGGGGTTGGAAGGGCCCTCTGGAGATCATCCCGTCCAACCCCCTGCCAGAGCAGGGTCACCCAGAGCAGGTGGCACAGGAACGCGTCCAGGCGGGGTTGGAATGTCTCCAGAGACGGAGACTCCCCCACCTCTCTGGGCAGCCTGTGCCAGGGCTCTGCCACCCTCACGGCAAAGAAGCTTTTCCCCATGTTCAGATGGAATTTCCTGTGTTCCAGTTTGTGCCCATTGTCCCTTGTCCTGTCACTGGGCACCACTGAAAAGGGTCTGGCCCCATCCTCCTGACACATGCCCTTTAGATATTGATAAAAGCATTGATGAAATCCCCTCTCAGTCTTCTCCAGGCTGAACAGCCCCAGGGCTCTCAGCCTTTCCTCAGCAGAGAGACGCTGCAGTCCCCTCAGCATCTTTGTAGTCTCTGCTGTCCCCTCTCCAGCAGTTCCCTGTCCTTCTGGAACCGGGGAGCCCAGAACTGGATGCAGGACTCCAGGTGCGGCCTCCCCAGGGCAGAGCAGAGGGGGAGGATGACCTCCCTCCACCAGCTGGCCACACTCTTCTTCATGCCCTCCAGGATGCCATTGGCCTTCTTGGCCACAAGGGCACATTGCTGGCTCAAGGTCAACCTGTTGTCCACCAGGACTCCCAGGTTCCCCTCTGCAGAGCAGGTCAACCCCTAACCTGTACTGGTGCAGGGGGGTTATTCCTCCCGAGGTGCAGGACCCTAACACTTGCCGTTGTGGCACTTCATTAGGTTCCTCTTTGGCCAACCCTCCAGCCTGGCCAGGTCTTGCTGAATGGCAGCACAGCCTTCTGGTGTGTCAGCCACTCCTCCCAGTTTTGTGTCATCAGCGAACTTGCTGAGGGTGCACTCTGTCCCCTCATCCAGGTCGTTGACGAATATGTTGAACAAGACTGGGCCCAGTACTTCCAACCAACATTTGTAAGAGTCTGTGAAATATATTAAAGCAAGAGACCCACATCCAAGCTTAACATTTGGGCCTTGTCACTTGTTTTACTTACCCCTGATTGTACATCATAGAGCGTGTGGGTGAGGATAATCTTGAAGACTGCATGGGACCGACTGCTCTCCTCGTTCATGTTGGTTGCAGCCACTGTTCGAGATTTGTTGCCCTCAGACATCAAGGACTCGATGTCCTAGATACAATTTTCACAGCCATAAGCATATCTGCATTAACATTCTTTCCAATTATCTACCAAAATAATCTCATTTTGATAAAATACAGCAAGTATTTTCCCACTAAGTTTCCCGCTGTTTATTCACAAAGCGTGAGAAAAGAAGTATTGCGATCTCCCCTTCAACGACTAGAAATTACACAATGTTGTGACATGCACATTCATCCACTACCTCTACCTAAATATTAAATTATCAACAAAAATAATGCACTTGGCTGCACATAGCAATACTCAAACAGCAAAGAAAAAAGTGAGCAAACAGCAATTCATGTTTGAACACAAATGTTTTTCTTGAAAACTAACATATGGTCTTGAAATTTGTAATATTGACATAATGCTCAAAGTTCTATAGAACAGAACCACACCGGACAGGTCGTTATGTTCTCCCTACATGTAAGGGTTTATAAAGTCCTCTGATATGTTAAGTTGTGATATTGGAGGAATACACAGCTCCCCTGCTTCAGGGTTTTACGGCAATCCTGTCAAATAGTTAAAAGTTTGGAGTCTTGGGCTTAACTTTCATTTATGCATGTCTAGCTGGATCATGCTAAAAAAAACCAAAAAACAATGAAACAAAAGACCACCACAGACCACTTGGACTCTGTATGCTGTATTACACAAAGCTGCTGTGCAACACGTAAAGGAAAAGCATGCAATGTGTCTTGTCTTAACAGAAACCACCAAAGAGAGGGAGACGAATACCTGCCGAAACTGCAATAGGAAGGATTGCACCATTTTCATGTTTTGCTTAAGACGACAGAATTCCATCCCGTATTTACTCATTTCTCCTACAGTACATTAATGCTTCTTAAAAATTAGGGCACATTGCAAATGCAAATATAAACATGTACTATGCAGCAAGCACGTTTCATGCAACGTTCTCAAGTATTTGCCTTGTAAACAACCATTAGTTCCTAGTTCCAGTGTGCCTGTGTGCTACTGGGAAGTGAAACCACCAGGCAATACCACGACAGCCTAAAAGTGACCAGCTGTGGTACCGAAAGCCCGTCTCTGCTAAATCCTGGTTCTGTAACTAATCATGGAACACTTCCTCATGGATACAGCATACACTTATCTTAAGTTTGGGAGGAAAGGTGTTTCATTGCGTCGTTGAATTACTGAATAGTACAGGATGAAGACGCATTTCTGCTCTTAACCCTGTTCTCCCCGGTGATGACAATACAACAGTCCTACAGCTCTCTTGTTCTAGAATCCACATTACTGCCGTGGCAATTAGGAGCAGCTTAATAATTCTGTCCTGCTTAAGGGAGGGACAGTACCCTGGTGTTTAGGATGTCAACACAAGCCTTTCATAAAATTGATCCTTACCTTGTAGCTAGCAACAGCTAGTTTGGATAGGCCATCTACGTAAGGACCATAAACACTGTGTTCTCTAACTTTTAATGACTGACGGCTTCTGGTTGGAAAAAAAAAGTTATTTATAAGCACATGACTGACTTAAGACAACATTTATAGAAAGTCATTTCTCACTGACAGATCTCGAACATGATGGTCTTACAAATACCGTAATAAAGCACAGAACAAGGACTATAATGCAAACAGAAAAAGCCTATGTCTACACGTAAAATGCTGACAATGGCATTTTTTTCACTTCATAAAAGCTAGAATTAGGGTGAGTTTACTCTAAGGTTTTAGTCTTACTACGTTATTTTAGTTTAAAATAAAAGGACACTGAGATCAGGAAGAAGCGAAAGCCATCCTACGCAAACGCCTTAGATAGGATCCATTAAGGCAAACTGGTTATGGAAAGGAAGAGCGTATGGCAACATATTACAGTGCTGTTGACACACAAATTACTTACCCTTTTGGGTCAAGAAGATCTCTGACTTTCTCATTGTATATCTCCATGTAGGATACTTCCACTTTGAAACTCTGCTCTTCGTTTTCCTCTTTCTGTGCTCTTTCAAAGAGTCCACTGCAAAGTCTAGGGATTAATCCCGGCTGGTCAGCAGTACCCATCATCGTGTATGATTTTCCAGACCCTGTGTGATCGAATCTACAATTAGTGTGCACGCAAAGTATCTTGCTTTGCGGAACATCGAAAGGAAAGAGAAGAGGCAAGAAAAATAATACGCATTTCTGTGAAAGAGATTTGTGCAGTTTTCTATTTCGAAGTAACCAAAACACGATTTAGCTAAAGACTGTTTAATTAAAAGGAAAAGCCAAACAAGAAATTCAGGGAGATACAGTCATACTGTAGAAGACAACCCACTCACACCCACGTATGTGCCACAATGAGAAGAATTAGTTGCACAGGCATAATCATTTTTGCATATTACATTCAAAATGATGATTTATGATTATTCTAACTGCAGAGGCAGGAAATATGAGTGATGCGCTGAGCTCAAGGAGGATCACGATCATTCCAAAGATTATAATCTGAGGTGTGAGAAATAAGGGTAGCCAGCAGCACCAGACAAAAGCCCATTTCTCGTCCTGTCCACCTCCTATCTAATGTTACAAGAGAAAAACATTTCTTATCTACATTACAAAGCATGTCTCCTAAAACCAATGTCACAACAGCCGTGAAAAGAGTCTCCAGTGAGAACGTAACACCTCTTGCGTCAACAATATTTTTTGCTTACGTGCGGAAGGGACTTACCAGTTTGCCCGTAGGCAAAGATGCAAGCATTATAGCCTTCAAAGGCATTCTGAAGAATATTCTCTCCAAGGCACTTGAAAACAACATCTTGACCTAAGAAATAAAAACCCATGCTATCATTCTAACAAAGCAAGAGATATTTTTTCCTTGATTTAGATTCTTCTGTAATTACAGCGTTTTCCTGCTGTTGTTGCCTGAATAGCATCCAGGATTTGCTCCCTCTACAAGAGCACGACCATCACCCAGTAGAGGTGCTCCAGACTTACGCTACTGTAAAAATCAGAAGCTGTGATTATCATGCATATACCTGTACGTGCTTAAAACAACATCCTATCAACGTTCATACTCACAAGTTTTACCAGCAGAAAATCCACTACCAACTGCAGAATTTAATCCACTGGTGAATGACCCCACCTCAAACTATACTCAACCCATACATTTTAACAACTGTCAGTTGATTTTAATCTACAGTAATTAGTAGAGCACTAGATAATTTTCCTGTATAGGTACAAAGTATTAAATAACACCGTGAAGAGATTTTTGCAGAGGAGGAATCACAACTATGTGGGGGAGATTATAGTATAAGACATGCATTAGCAAAATACAGAGTATATCACTTCTTTTTTTAATTGAACTAGATCTGTAGGAACAGCTTTTCAGTTCCTTTTCCAAGCAGAGGAAGAAATGCTTAATATATTTGGGTATTATCTATTTCAACAAAACCTCTATTTTCAGATTTCTTTTACAAGCAGAAGACCTAAAGTCTGACCAAGACATGGCGGAACTTTACGGACTGAAAAGTCCGCTCAAATATATTAATGTTCCTGAAAGCTTTTCCTTTCTCTCACCGAGTGAAAACTGCACCTTTACATCCAAGACCACTCGAAGTTTTACGCATGCAAAATTCCCCGTCAAAATTTCTAATAGCCCCACTACGCACAGCAGAATGGTTTTGAACCAAATACTTCCAATGTATAACAGACCGTAATTTAAGTGACGGAGAGCCACATCTAAGTGACTAAGAGCCTCCATTAGATTGGGAAACAAAAAAATCTGCCTTTCTCTGTAATTTGTATGGCTGAAAGTGTAATGGTTTTCTCAATTCCTCACTAAACTACTATGCGATAGTTACTTGTTAGAGAAATTAAAACCTAGAATCATACGCACCTTTTAATTTTCTTGAGATTTTTGAAAAAATAAATATTAACAAGCTTAACTAATTCCCAATTTTAAAAGCTATCAAGTACAAAAAGGAATAGAGATCACAAGAGTATTAAGTCCAAATATATTTCATATATTATCCAACCATGAAGATTCTACGATTCTATAACTATTTGCCAAAATATGTCATAATAATACACTGAAAACTTCTAATTAAATAGATTGCACATTCTCACCAGCCCATATGTATTCACGTACCCCTATATTACATTAGGCTTTCTTTAATTCTCCATGATTCAGTTCTAATACGATGCCGAACTCCCATCAGCACTGCGAAACATGAAATTACATTTAGCAATGTTCCTCAAATCCTGAAAAGGATCTGATGCTTTCAAAATGATGGAGTCAGAGCAGTATTTTAAATAAAGGTGTAATTTTTGTAATCACCCCGTTACTGTGACGGATTTCTCAATTTCCTACACTGCAAACCAGTAGCAATGCCTATTGCTATTGTCGTTGCCTGTAGAGAAGAGAAACAGGAATGACTGAAGACTTTCCTTTTTCTTTTGACAACGAGCAGTCATACAGGGGGAGGCACTTTGTGCCATATGGTCTGTGCCCTTTAGCAAATACTGTATTTTAATTAGATCACTCACACTTGGGAGACAACAAGCACAAAGCTACAGTAAATATTACCTGCATATTTTTCTTTGACAGACTCATCCATAGACCAAAAGCAGTGATCGTAAGCAAACACCTGTAGGAAAATATCCAGGAGGACACCTTATAAAAACCATCGCAAAATCACACACAATATCCAAATTTTGACAGGGCTGCATTATGTTGGCTAACGTCATGCTCCCTGGGGCCATTCTGAATATATAATATGCATTTCCACAGAATTACTTGTTTTCTCTGAGTTTGAAGCCTAAACAAACCCCGTGTCTTCCTATACGCAAGCCTGTTCCTTGCTTTTATTTGTTCCTTGCTTTTATTTCTTCCTTTCTACTGTGTGAATCCTACTCCACGCTCTCCAAAAGCTCTCCATGCAGCAACCCTGTGGATGTCAAGGAGCCTTCTTCATCTTCCTTTAAATCCATCCTTGCAATTCATTTTTCACAAGACTTTCTATTTTGCAAACTGACAGATGTCACCTGGCTGTTTCTGCCTGCCATCTCCTGGGGTCTCTTCTCTGCATAAATTCAAAAAAGCGTGCTTTAGGGTAGGAACCTCTTCCCATACAAGAGGAGTACGTATTTGTACACTGCTGAGAAACAGCAGCAGTTGTCACCAAAGTCTAAGACTTGTAAGGAACTACACAGAGCAAATGAGTTTCATCACGGCAGGGGGGCTAGAACTAGATGATCCTTAAGGTCTCTTCCAACCGAACCCTTCTATGATTCTACGATCACGAGAAGAGTAGCACTATCGTCTTCTGAAATAGAAAAATTTCAATTTGGTGGTAAATCCATCTAAAGGTCCACAGGCACCTTTCGTCATGAAAGCTGATCTCCAATGAGACAGTGTGTATTTTGGGACCTCAGGCTGCAAAACCAGGCATCTGCAAAAAAAATTCCTCTGGATACGTGTTTGTAATTAAAAAAAAAAAAAAAAAAAAAAAATCAGCGTAATATCTGACCTACATTTGCCCAGGCAAAATTTACTCTGTAGGACATAAAAAAAGGGAAGTGCAATGTGTCGTTCTTTGGCTGTTTATCTCCGCGCTAAGCTTAACGAAGCTGCTCCTTCCCCTTTAGATGTTCTGTACTGCTATATAGCCGACGTTTGCATCGCTTCAGATCACGTCGGCAGAGCAAGTGCACCTTGTCAACACTTTGTCACCTTCTGAAGCCTCATTCCATTATTTCTGAAAATTCCATTTTATCTGTTAGCACATTTTCACGTTCCATTTTAATAAAGTCTGTCGTCTATATGCTGAAGGCACTAACCATGAACGAGCATCAGCGCAGGTAATCAAACTCAACATTTCTTAATTAGTAAAAATTGTAGGAACAAAATACGTTGCATCATATCTACACTAATAATGAGGAAGCCCTAAAAAGAAACACTGAGTCTGTAGCGAATTACCTCAGTTTGAGCATTTCCTAATAGATGGTATCATGGAATCTGAAAAATCACTTAAGGACTCGTGGAGCAATAAAGCAAATCTTCCTCGAGTATTTGTATTAACTAAAATAATTAGAAAAATTATGCAAGGATCGAAAATCCATACTACCAACACATCCAAACTTACTTCCTATGTTTATGAAAATGCTTAGAACAGCAAAATCCTTGAAATTTAAATAACTTATCTTCAAAAATACACTGCTTTTTTTCCCCCTATACTACATTAATGTCCCAGCATTAAAAGATAAAAGTTGTTATTTTGCATCCTCTAATTGAGGGAACAACAGCCTGTTTATGTAAAATTAAGGTTTATGTAAAATTTTGGTTCTTTGAACGCATTATACAATTAAGCATATTATTATAACATCCCACGCCTTCGGAGCATTTAATAAAACATCCTTCGCTATATGACCACATCAGTAAAGCTGAAGCCCGATACACTCGGATAGAGATAGGTACCTGCGTACCACGTGCAGAGTCACGGGACCATAAGCCGTTAACAACAAAATGAGTTTGCTTTAACACAAATACCAGAAAATGCTTTTAAAAGCCCACAAATAACAAGTGGTCTTCCATTCACAGCCCGTAATGCTGAGCATGTATGTTCTCAGTTGTTCCTGTGACTCATTTGCTGGCACAGGCTGTACAGTGCTCTTCAGCGGCAAGGAGATGCTTCGAGTTTCTTACTCAACAGCTGATCAACTAGAGAGCTGTTTTTCAGAATGCTTTTAATATTTGAATAACCCAAGACTGAATAAGCGACACGACAATTTCTCGCACACTGATTTAACACGCAACAGAAGCCCTTACCTTCGGTTGGGTCCTACTGTTCCCCGAAGCATCAGGTGCAGAAAGGATGTGGTATAGGGTTGGGGCGAGAAAGAGAAAGACAAAAGAAAAACAAAGATCATTAGCTGCAGTGATTTTAGCTTAATTACTCTATCATTAAGACCTCATCATTGGAAAAGTGTATTTAAAAAGTTAATTTCTCTCCTCGGCTCTCCCGTTGCTTACAGACCCCAAGCCATTTTATAACATCTCTTTTCAAGAGTAAGATTTGAGAAGCTGCTCTGAGTAAGTTGATTTTAAATTCAAAGCCCTGATTTTCCTCGTGCTGCCACCATCTCTCCCTCACTCTCTCCCAGCGGTTTTTTTCTTGTGACACCTCTCTCTAGTTTTGGGGTGTCACTGTCTCTTAAAAACAAAGTGCCCAAGCAACGTAAAAATTTCCAAAACCACTGGAACAGGAATTTCAGGAGAGTTATTCAAGAGGAAACTTCAGAGTCCAGCCCTTGGACTTGCCCAGCTCAGTTCTCACATGGGTGCTGGGGCAGTGGAGCAAACATTTGTTTCCCTAAAATAATGAGCAGAGAAGAACAATTCCTTTAACACATTATGTGCACGTTTAAAAAGTTTGTTTGGTTTTTCGGTGTTTTGTTTGTTTTAAAAACACAAGTACAAAATTACTGGAGTGACCTTTAAAATAACAGAAGAGCTCGAGTGAGTGCCCCGACAGCAGGTTACGCAGCCTCCCCGCATACAGAAGACTGGAGAAATGCAGCAAACACCCAACAAGGAAGAACCGATATTCTCCTTCTCCTGGACCTTCCAAATGAGATTAGGAAGCTCCTGACATTAGTGACAAGTAAAGTCTTGTGACAAGCGTCGCTGATTTCTTTTGAGCAAAGGAGAAGAAAGACACGGGAGCCACGTAAGATTACTCTCACAGTTCTTGCTGCTCCTATGAGTTGAGAAGTGAGTTTAAAAATAGTAATTTCTCCGCATTGTCTCTCAAAAATCATTGTTTGTTAAGCAAGTCCATCATCTCTTTATAGTCAGGCTTGGATCTAATACACATATCTGTTTGACATAACCAGAAGGACGGAGACTTTGGACAGCAGTTGGTGTGACCCACTCTACAGGATGATTATTTACATCGTTACCCCATGACAGGGTCATGCACATAAGCAGTAACAACAGGACCGCTTTTCCCTCTGCCATCTGGCCAAGTTTGAATAAAAGCTCTCCCAAGGCCCTCGGCAGCATGCTTGGTGCACACTGTTGCTGTTGGGTCGTAGGGATGGAGACATACTGAGGGAACCTCCTTCACCAGGGCTTTGATCCAGACACAGAAGACACCAGAGAGCCCTGGATTACTCTGAGAGACACAAGAGCATTTTGCTGGGGCTCTGTGCTCTGAAATGCCAGGGGAGTATTTTGCTGAAGACCTTCACTGGAAACTTCTAAGTGGCTTTTAGGGTGCTCCTGCTTACCAAGCAGGCTTGTTCCTACAGGAAGGAAAGAGCCTCAAGTTGCGCCAGGGGAGGTTTAGATTGGACGTTAGGAAAAATTGTTACACTGAAAGGGTTATCAAGCATTGGAACAGGCTGCCCAGGGCAGTGGTTGAGGCACCATCCCTGGAGGTATTTAGGAGATGGGTAGGCATAGTGCTCAAAGATATGGTTTAGGGATGGTTGGACTCGATGATCTGAAAGGTCCCTTCCAACCCAGGCAATTCTACGATTCTGTGATCGTTCTCATTGTGAAATAAGGAGCCTGGATTCTGAGTCCGAGTTTAAGCACACCAAGATGTGATGCCACTTGAATTCAGCAAGATTATGTCCATATTCCCCAGCCCAGTCACATTCCCCAGTTATAAGCGTTCCCAATATGAGCGTTATATACGTTCCCAATATGAGCGTTCCCCAGTTGTGCTCATATTCCCCAGCCCAGTTCCAAGCCAGGATTATCTTGTGACAATGCAGTTGATCTCTCCAGCCCTCAACACAGGACGTAATATCGAGTATTTGGATTAAAGCAACAATAAGGATATAATCTCAGAAGTCATATCACATACACAATTTTAAGAGGATGGATTATACGGGGCTATGTAAATCATCAAGCTTAGTTCAGACTTAAGGATCTTAAAAGTATCTCATTTTCTAAAGAGCTGCACAAACACACAAAACTATGACTCAATTGCAGCCTCGCTTAATCCAAGCATGTGCCAACAGAAGCCCTACATCCCAGAAACCCAGCGTTCAGCATTTAGGGTGGAGCACAGCTATCTAGAGCTGTAGCTTGCTCTGCGTACTTCGGACCAAGAGAATAAATGGGACAAATGTTTCCCTAAGGAAAGCATTAAGGGTGCACGCTGCAGCAGGCAGCATTGTGCTGTGCACACGCGAACCCATTAATGCTGCAGCTGCGCGCTGCCATAGCTGGGGCCAGAAACCCATGAAAACATTTTCAGGCTGATTCAAAATCCCACGGGAAATGAATAGGTAACAGGAATAGAGCACCCACAGCAGCCTGCGTAGCTCCAAGCACACACTGGAAGCACCGGGTGCTCAGAGGAGGCTCCATGCCCAAATACAGTGCATTGCTACAGCCCATCCCAGAGGAGATGAAAAGGTAAATACCGAGAAATAGCATCACCTACGGAACAGGGCAGTGTTTCCTACAACAAAATATGGATGACAGCAACGTATACAAAGAACATTTCCTATGGTTAAGGCTGGCATTAGCAAAAAACCCCAGAGGATCCTAATATGACTGGTGGATGAGAAGCTCCACAGGAGCCGGCACCGTGCGCTGGCAGCCCAGAACCCCCCCGCAGCCTGGGCTGCATCCCCAGCAGCGTGGGCAGCAGGGCGAGGGGGGGATTCTGCCCCTCTGCTGCGCTCGGGGGAGACCCCCCTGCAGTGCTGCCTCCAGCGCTGGGGCCTCGGCACAGGAGAGACACGGAGCTGTTGGAGCGGGGCCAGAGGAGGCCCCGGAGATGCTGGGAGGGCTGGAGCCCCTCTGCTGGGAGGACAGGCTGAGAGAGCTGGGGGGGTTCAGCCTGGAGAAGAGAAGGCTCCGCGGAGACCTTCCAGCCCCTGCCAGTCCCTAAAGGGGCTCCAGGAAAGCTGGGGAGGGACTCTGGAGCAGGGAGGGGAGCCATGGGACGAGGGGGAATGGGTTTAAACTGAAAGAAGGGAGATTGAGATGAGATATTGGGAAGAAATTCTTTGGTGTGAGGGGGGTGAGCCCCTGGCCCAGGCTGCCCAGAGAAGCTGTGGCTGCCCCATCCCTGGAGGGGTTCAAGGCCAGGTTGGCCGGGGCTTGGAGCAACCTGGGCTGGTGGGAGGTGTCCCTGCCCAGGGCAGGGGCTGGAACTGGATGATCTTTAAGGTCCCTTCCAACCCAAACCATTCTGTGATTCTATGACAACTTTTAATAGTAATAAACAGTAAAGAATCATGAGTCATTCTAAAGCAGAGAAGATCATGTACACTTGGGCCACCTGCAAACTGCTCACCCCAAAACCCACATCCAAACCAGTGTCTTCAAGGTAGAGAGTGAAAAGGAGCTCTCGCGGGACTCTTAAAGCACGTCCAGCGGCTATCGGCAGCTTCCCCAGGGATGCTGCCGTTTGAGAGGCGCAGGCAGGACTTGCTGTCGCTCCTCGGCTGACAGCCGATACTTCACGTCTATCTCAAATGCAGCAGAACGGCCCAGCACAGGAAGGGAAAACTTATCTTTTAGCTACTGAAGGATGTCGCTAAGATGTTTTCAGCTACTTATTTGCACTTCAATCCAGACCGACAGGACTTTCCTTTGCCAAGTCCTCTCTTTTATCTTTTTTCAATTCAATGTCAAACCGAAGTAGGGGCAATCTAATGTATCTAGGGTTTCTAAAACTAAAAAAAGGAGAAAAAGAATACTCCAAAACGACTACTTACATTTAATACTATTTTATTTGCTGCAGCCAAATGAATACATATGGCATTTCAAGAGTGAATGAAGACATGCAGCCCTGAGCGATCTTTTCTTTTTAAGCTAGCTCTTACACGGCATGATTTTCTTGACCAAGACACATTTGCTTTTATATAAAAATGCTAGTGGTTTCACAGATCTTATGCACAATTTAAACACCGGATAAAACCAGAGCAATTCCCAGCTGAGTACATGTCCAACACCACTATTGCTTCTGTTCTTTAAAAAAAAAAAAACAAACAATAGAATCTCCAATAATTGAATGATATATTGAAGCACAATAAACTCCTTTGTTCAGCAAGTGTTGTTAGTGCTATTTTACCAATATCTCAGATCAGTTTTTACTCTGGTTTTAAAGGTTCAAAAGCAGAGACAAGATATAGTGGCCTTAAGAATACTTGAGATTTTGCAAATCTTGTGGGGAAAACACCACAGCAAAGGAGTGGGGTTGAACCATTAACTGGGGAGAGGCGGGAATAGCTCGGGCCATATCAGTTCTGCTGGCTGAGCCCAGAGCTGCGAGACAGTGGCCAGCTGGCAAATCTGCACCTGCTCTACATCAGTCACGGCACATCCTGCTTCTTGCCCAAATCAGAGACGGGCAGATGGGGCAAAGGGGAGGAGAAAGGGGGGAGGTGGCAAGTCAGAAAGCAGGGAAAAGCAGCAATGTGCCCTTGTGGCCAAAAAGGCCAATCGCATCCTGGGGGGCACCAAGAAGAGCATGGCCAGCAGGTAGAGGGAGGTCATCCTCCCCCTCTGCTCTGCCCTGGGGAGGCCACAGCTGGAGCACTGGGGCCAGTTCTGGGCTCCCTGGTTCAAGAAGGACAGGGAACTGCTGGGGAGGGGACAGCAAAGGGCTACCAAGATGATGAGGGGACTGGAACATCTCTCTGATGAGGAAAGGCTGAGGGACTTGGGTCTCTTCAGGCTGGAAAAAAGACGGCTGAAAAGGCATCTTATCGATGCTTCTAAATACTGAAAGGGTGGGTGTCAGGAGGATGGGGCCAGGCTCTTCTCAGTGGTGCCCAGGGACAGGACAAGGGGCAACGGGCACAAACTTGACCATGGGAAGTTCCATCTCAACATGAGGAGGAACTTCTTTGCTGTGAGGGTGGCAGAGCCCTGGCACAGGCTGCCCAGAGAGGTGGGGGAGTCTCCGTCTCTGGAGACATTCCAACCCCGCCTGGACGCGTTCCTGTGCCACCTGCTCTGGGTGACCCTGCTCTGGCCGGGGGTTGGACGGGATGATCTCCAGAGGGCCCTTCCCTTCCAACCCTGGCCAGTCTGGGATTCTGTGAAAAGAGGTACAGAGGCTGCAGGACATGATCTGGCAAACCAGGCTTTTTTTTTTTTTCCCCTTTTCTGATTTTTTTTTTTTTTAGAAAAAGAACATTTCCTATGCCAAGAGCGACCACAACAACATCCAAACTGTAAATTTAGCTGAAACTGCTCAGTGGCACAAAGCAACACCGGATTTATGGAATTGAAACATAATATTTTACCATTTTCAGAAGCTTCTGGAATAGCGAAATATAATCAGAATTTTTGGGTTAAAAAAAAAAAAAAAAGAGGGTAAGGGAACAACTCCAACCATAACTATGAATTAGGAAAGTCTCAGCAAATCTCCAGAAATTTTTATTGCTTTCCACGTTCAATCTTCCATAACCGTTGCAAAAACAAACATATCAGATTCCGATGTAATTAGTGCTATTTCATGCCCTTCAGCAGGAACTGCTCAGCATAAACCCTCGGAAGTACCTAAAAATGCAACTAGAAAAAACAAACTGATGGGGAAAATCCTTGGGACCTAACAGCAGAAAAGTTTCAGTGTCTCCCAGCGACCACCCTCTAAGACCACATCTTTATGCTCCTGGCTGAATTATCTTGCCTTAAATCAATTTGTATTCACACACATTTTATTAAGTAAAGTTGGCATCATGTGTCACTGTAATTTACCCTTTGGAAGCAGGAACAACTCCACGTTGTAGCAAGTTTATTCATTTTAAAGTTTATAGAGAAATAGTCCAAACCACTGTGTTTCTGATAACTTCTTAAATCTAGTATTGGGTGAACTGTTCTTCATATCCCACATTCATAGAATGTGTTGGGTTGGAAGGGACGTTTAAAGGTCATCTAGTCCAACCCAGGGACATCTTCAACTAGATCGGGTTGCTCAGAGCCTCATCAAGCCTGGCCTTGAATGTCTCCAGGGATGGGGCCTCCACCACCTCTCTGGGCAACCTGTTCCAAATTCACAGACCCTGTTACAACACTCACAACCATGATGCCCACTCCACACTTCCAAAAATCTGGAAGAGAAATGCTGTGTTGTAACTAGGCCTTCTCTCTCGCTCAGTGCACGTGGGAACAGCAACACATCAGGACAGGCTGCCCCAGACCTGGTCTCGGCATCGAGTCAAAGGAAAGAAACTCCAGCCTGGCACCTAAAGGACAAATGTCCGATGTCCTCCAGAGGTCCCTTCCAACCTCAGCCATTCTGCAATTCTGTGAGTTTATTAATGATTTGTTGCAGGTAAAAGCAGCACAATAACTATGCTGGGTTCTGACACAAACGCACAACTGCTTCACATTTCAGCAATTCCCTGGAACCAAGTAAGTGACGCTACACTGAGCGGAATTAGTTGTCCCCACAGATCCTTTCCTTTCCCTGGCTAATTATGCCCCAAATAGTACCTGTATGAAAAACCCTGAACTATAATGCTCCATTTCTTTCGTGGTTTCTGCACAGTGTTTTCCCTTGCTCCTTCTCACTCACTCATGTGCCGTGAGCTTCCTCACTCAAACTCACAGCACCATCCCTGGGGAATAACCCCGACACACCAGGGAAGGATGCTTGGGAACATCTCAGAAAAATCAAACATCCCCTTCACAGGACCCCAGCGCGGAGCTTTGCTAAGCAAACGTAGGCTTTGTTTGAAGAGCCGTGGGTTAAAAGGTAACGGCTTTCATGGACTGAAGGGTTTTTCAAGAAAACTCATCCTTCAAACAAGACTTTTGTGTTTGGCCCCTAGCTATATCTCGGAGGGTAAATACTGGGCATAGACGGAGCAGAATACCACCAGGACCTGTGCACCGCTCACGCCGTCTCAGCATTAGATACCCACCTGTGACGGGAGGCAGGATTTAACATACCGCTAATTACAGTCTTATTTTGGAATAACAGGGCGTATGATTTGCAGGTTTACCTTCCCCCATGAAGAAGCAAATATATCCTGCCCTGTACCGCGGGAGTTTCCTAGTGTGGAGGTGAGTGGATAAGTGGTGGAGGAATTACTGAAGAGCTCTAGCACCAGCAAGCCTAAGGCAGACAACTTCGGGCACACCAGATAAGGACGCAGGCACAAAAGCATATCAGGAAGATCTTGCATTTTTTTGAAGTTTAGGAGCCCAGCTATCTTTCTGAAGCAGACTCTTTAATTGGTAGGGTTGGTTTTTTTGCTTCTATGTGAATAAAGGATTCAGACTAAGGTTTTCTGAAGAGCCAGCGGTCAGTTAGAAAAGACACTACAATGTTCAGAGTTTTACTGTTTAAATTTCAGCTGCAGAATTTCTGTCCTGGCAGAAAAGAAAGCCAGCCAGTCTAAATTTAGTTAGACAAGAAAATGAATTATTTTACTAGTATAGACATAATTAAAAGACAGCAGTATGACAACTGATAAGCAATAGCAGAATTAATTGAGAAGCTGTTTCCTTTCTTTCTGCATATCAGACAAATCCAACTTGCAACACCGTTTGCTGCTGCTAGGTATACAATGAGAGGAAATGCCAACTAAATCAAATTGATCACTTCAGGCTTCTTTATCCTACGATACTTAGAAATCCATTTTCCCCAGAATATTTCAGAAAGTAAAGTGCTTATGGTTGTTGGGGTTAACCGTTTATAAATATTCTTTCCCCATTTTTACACATAGAGGAAGTGGTATCAAAATGCGGAGTCCCACTAGACTCCAATTTCTGGATGATATCCTCCAATGAATACTATTCTTATGAAGTCTCGATTTTACCTCCACAGCAACACTGAGCTCTTAAGGTGAAAAATCACACCGCCCTACTCGAGCAAAAGTTTTTCTGCGAACAGAAACAGTCTCTTTAAAGCAAAATCCCCCAATACGTCAAAGAAAATGTGAAAGAGCATACACAGTTCAAAGCTCAAACTTGTGTAGCTAAAAGGAACAAAAGTAATCACTGTTGCTTGGAAAATTCCTCCAGTGCTCCAAGGCATTCCAGGCATACTTGGCGGTTACTTAGTTTCTACTGACAAAACTAATTTTTGGTAGCTCACTCAAAAAAAAAAAAAAAAAAGCCCCAAAAAACAAGAACTCAGGCTGAACATCAGCTTTGTGGGTTTGGGGTGTTTTCTACTCGGAGCTAAATTTTCTGTATTGTTAGTACAATAATCTGCTTAGTCCCGACCACATTCAAGTGGTGCATGTATCCCGTAAAGCTTGTGTTATGACAAGGGGATTATGGCTTTATCCTGTTGTTTGTAGACACTTAGATGTCAGGGTACCATTGTGCTCTAGAGAATGTTTGGTGAACAGCCAGTACCAAAACTTTCAATTACCATTGTCATTTCAATATTTTTTAATAGAGCCTGATGCAGCTACCACTTTAAAACCACGGGAGGGAGGAAAAAAAGTCCTCTTATGCTTTGGCAGCTTATTAACTCCACTGATAGATCTCCAGATGGGAACACGACGGTCCTAGCCCTGGGATATGGCAGAAAACCTGTTCCCCCTCTGGGACAAGCCCACAACTTGCTTTAGTCAAACGTGATCTCCAGCCAGCCCAGGAGCTGGGTGATGAGCTCCCGAGGAGGCAGTTAGCGCGGCACGGCTGTGTCCATATTCCTGTACAGATAAATGTATGATAATTTTGTTCTACAGCATCAACTAACACAGTATTCTCATCCAGCATAACCTTTGATTTAAGGCAAGGGCTAAAAAGCCAAGTCACTGTTATACAGGATTAATCCTAGAACACGATGCAAAGCACAGGGTTTACACTAAAAGCCGTCCTTAAAACGCCCGCACAGGCCATCGACATACAGGATAAATCTCAAGTTAGAGAGCTCAAAAAGAAGAGCCATATCATTGAAAAGCATCTTGGAGGAAAATCTCTACACCTGGCAGAATAGCTAGTGGGATATTTGCATAGAAAAGCCTCCCTGATGTGGACATCATTACGTGTTGTACAGCTATTTTCAGTAACATTATTTTGCAGATGAGGGAAAACAGTCTGTGTTTTCACACAGCATCTTTCTCAGCGGCACAACAGAGTCTGTACAAACAGCGGCTGTACGGGAACTGCGTCATTAGAATGACTTCATCATACTTAGAATCAGGAAAAAAAAAAAAAACCCAAACCCTCGCCAGTATGACTGTATAAAGAGTGAAACAAGCTCAACAGATCAGAGGCTGACATCTTACTGGGAATCCATCAGGATTATCACCAGAACCGCCCCAAGTGTCGCGGCACCAAACCGCTGATTCTGTACTTCCCTTCTCCTGCAAAAAAAATCACAGAAGCCTTTTGGCTGTGACGTTAGAATCTAAGAGCTCATTTTTTTTCTTCTTACGAAACTATTGCCTGAAAAACATACACATCTTTTAATTCAGATGCGAGGGTTGGGTTTCAGGGGGGCTTTGTTTCTAAAAAGCATTTTACTTTGCAATTAGATGAGTTTCATCCTGTCCTCTTCACTCTCCCCAAGCCACAAGCTCCTTATTTCCAAGAGGATCCCAGACGTCCAGTTCAAGATTTTGTTCATGCTGTTAGCCCTAGTTCCTCTCAATACACAGAATCGATCTACAATTAACGCAGAAAACATGTTACAAAGCTGCAGTTTCAGAACAGTTACCATCCTGAATATTTTCTTCCTTCTTCGGAAGCAAGTTGACAATTCATCGTGCAACACACAGTGCAACTTGTCTAACACAAAGGCGAGCTGCAGAGAAAGCACTGTGCTTAGACCTCCTTAACTCTTGCTTCTTCATCGTAAAATCATAAAATGCCCACTTCTAAAACGTAGGCTTTTCCCTACATTTTTTTCTTGGGTGGCAGGTGGGATTTAGGAGAGCTCAAAAAGACAACCACGAATGATTAAATTCTTTATCGGCAATTGTCTTCTACTCTTTGAGATTAAATACACCAAGCACATTCAGAAAAAAAAAGAGAGAAAATTTTAAACACAAAGAGAATTTTCACCATAAATTTAATATTTTTTTTTTTTTTCTATGTGAGGCCTTTCCACCATCAAATAGCCATGCCCTACAGCCTTCTGCCTCAAAAAGTGGTTTTGACTTCCGTGTGTGTTTGCGTGTGCATTTATGGTGGAGCTACCAGGGCAGAGGACGTGTCACCAGGTCTCCTGGGAGGGTGGGGGGAATCAAAATAACTTTTTTTGTGTCTGTTTTCAATTAGCTACAACAATCTAGAGCAGTATTTTTGAAAGCTTTGTCTCTCACTCTTCTGACTTTAAAATGATCTCAAGGTTTACTGCGAGTTCTTGTTGCAAGATGGTTTTTCTTACAGGCTCAGCAAAAGGGGTAGAAGCTGGGAAGAAGCCAAAGCGATGCCAGTACCTCCTCCACCGCGAGGAACTGCACCAGACAACCCCCCCCGGCCCCCTCCCTGCTCACTTCCCTTCTGCAGGAGTTGGGAACTGTCAACATGCCCTCGCTTCACAAAGAAAAACATGTTGACATCCACAGAAACGTCTAAGGGGAGTCCACTGACAGCTAGAAGTAGAAAATAAAGGTGGGAAAGGGGGTTAGGGGGGAGAGAAGTCATTTATGCCCACCTAGGAATAAGAACAAACTTTTTTAATCCATGAAAGGGTACTTTAAGAACTCTTTCAGTGCCACCAAGCGCAGTATTTCCTCCTTTTGTAGATCTGCCAGCTGTTTCATCCAATTCATAAACTCATTAGAGCCTTGACCTTAAACCAGTTTGAGTTTGTCTGTTCTCCTTGAAAACACAAACACACCATCCGGAACCATTCTGGAAGACAGGTGATTTTTTTCACAGCCTGGGTTATCTTTTCACACGCGTACCTACACACAAACGAGTGCATCCGATATCATTTGACAAAAAAAAGAATCTACTTCAGCACCTCTCTGCTTCAACCAAGGAAGAGAAAAAAAGAAAGGGTAAAGATAAAGAGCCATTCACGGGAGTACGAACGGCTCTGCAGCCATGGAGGCTCCAGGTCTCCAGAGTAGCCCACAAGCTCTTCACCCTCATATGAAGTGGGCAATCATGGCAAGTCACAGAAATTACTGTAAGGACTCTTCAACCTAGGGAAACAAAAGATTTTATCAACGGCATTCCAAAAAAAAAATTAGTAATGTTTTCTATTTCTTTTAAATACGCACTAATTCCTTCCAAACATAATGTGTACAAGAGGTGCCTCCCCTATTCTTATTTGTCTCCGAGTACTTGCTAATTCCCAATCTTCTCTCCTCCCACTGAATTACTTACGCCATGAAGGAGCTCTATATTATAATATCCCCTACCATATATTTTCTGCTGTAAAGACCACACGCCCAAAGAAATTACAGTCATTTCTCTCATGATTGGCCATGCAATTTATGTTAGGTAATCACAAAGACCGCAACTGAGGAGACACCTTCCAGCTTGGTGGTCTAAATAATACGTCAAACTACCTCCTTCACCTCGTTTTCTGGTTCCTTGTCTTCAAGCGGAGAGTAACATCCTCCTCTCTTTGGAAAGGGTGATGCTTATTTGAGGAGATGCATGGACTCAGTTCTCCGACTTCATTAGCAAGTCCACGAGCCACTAAGCAAGTAGACAATGTTTGAAACGGCTGCAGTTCAAAACAGAACATTGCTGCGGCCACATTTTGTAAAGAAAACAGTCTTAATGGTGTGTTTTGTATACGCACAGTGTATTTGCAATGTTGGGAATGTCATTGGATATAGCGTCCAGTTATTTTCTGGCTCTTGGTGCAATTTCAGCATCACTGGGTCTTCAGCTGCTGAAGAGGGCAGTTCTGGGCACAGGCACCGTGCAAAACTTTATACCTCACTCAGAGTGATTTCTGGTGCCTCCAGAACCAGACAGCTGCTAAACAAAGCATTATTTTCACGTGGCAAGTCTATTCATGGCCTGTTTTGGATCCAACTCCAAATTAGGAACTCAAGCAGTATTTAAAACTACATGCACACTAGAAACCACAAACGATGCTGATCTAGTTGTGTATGGGGGGAAAGATAACGAGTCATAGGCAAGAAGGGTGGGTCATTAGCATAGAAGCTATTTGTCTTGCCTCCACGGTTCAGTAACTGCCTGAATTCCCTTAATTTAGCACATACCCATTTCCCACTCACAGTGATAAGCCAGAGGTTGTTGCACAATATCTATGTGCTCTCAAACTCAAACCTCCCATCGACGTCCAAGGAGCCTGGGAGGTGAACGAACAGCACAACGCATCTGATCCTCTCTAGTGAAAAGGGAATCCAAGAACGGCAGCTTGTCAAGACACTGGCATCTCAACAAGAGCACTTAAAAAAAAAAATCTTGACATACATTAGAAGCCTCAAACATTCAGCTCTAGTGAAATTAGTGTTTGCTATCTCTCAAAAAAGAAAGATGTGTCACACTGTCACTCTTCCCAAGAGCACAGCCTACATCCCTTCCCTCCCCCCGATCAACTCTTTCAATACTATCTATATTCCTCCAACCCCTTTTCGCAAATTCGAGTGATACCGCGAAGATTAGAAAGCAGGCAGCAATCAATATCCACTTTGACGTTTGCCGTATGCTGAATGGCAACAGAAATTTGAAGCATTTTGGCATACACCGATGTATTATTTTTTCTTCATGAAGATTTCAAGCCTTTTTACCCAGCGCTCTATTTATGCAAACTCGCTCAAACAGGTCAGCAGGCGCAAGATTACAGTTCTGCCACGAACGATGTTAAGGAGGGATCGCTTTCCTCACCTCCCCATATCCCCACTATAGAAAGCGGGAGTTACTTTCTCTTGTCATTTTTCCAAATGATGAGCTCTCAGGACTGGAATCTTACTACTAGAGTACCTGGCACGAGGAAATTAATAAAATCTTTGTCCCAGAGAAACTAAGACTAGAAAGACCCATTAAGATGAGCAGCCTAGATCCCTCTGTAGCCCCTCAAACTACCGCTTTTCAGGGTAGTGTTTTTGCACCCAGACGCTCTTCTGCTTGACCCAGAAAAGAAATCCTTATCCTTAGTGTACCATTCAAATCAGCTGTTCTTTTCCCAGCACGAGGATGGGAAATAAGCTATAATTGACCTGTTTGCTGAGAAGCCAAGAGAAAATACAGCATATTATGAAAATTACAGGCAAGCCTTCACCATGACAGCTCGGCTCCCATGTCCCATATGTGCCCTACTGATGGCTCCGCACTGCTGAAAAAAATGTCATAGTGCTCTAGGCAGAATTAAATATTTGCTTAAACCTAGAATTGCATGAAAGCGCATAGATCTGCAGGAAGAAGTTGTTCTGGAGATGGAAAAACTTCTTTGGAGCGAAAAGGAAAGGCTTGCGGGCACACAATCCGTACAGTAAACCCAAGGTGCAACTGAACGTACAGCTACAAGGCACAGCCTGAAGGTGCAGCAGACTTTAGTTACAGAACTAAAACGTTTGCATATTCAGCATTTCCATTTCTTTCTCTTTGCAAAATACCGATTTCTTCAATATTTGGGGGGAAAAGCTCCAACTATTGCTGCCCAAACAAGCGCTACCAATTCGCTGCAGCATTCCCCTGCCCTTCAGTTTCCTAAATTCATATTCTGTCCAGATGATGAACTTACACATTTTTGTCTATTCTTCTCCCTCCCACCTCAGCAAATCACTGTGGTCATTTTTAAGTGTTGGAAATATTTTGTGAACTATTCTTGAGTCAACACACCACATAACTATTTCAAAGCACTGCAGTTCTTTCATGCCCATTGTGTTCCAACTGAAAGCTCACATTTGGGGAATCAGATAATCCTAAAGTATCAAATAGGGAAGGTCACTTTGAATAAGCTTTTATTCCCTACTTCTTGTTCCAATGATCTTTATTTGTTCTTGTGTACAAAAAAATTCTTTCATTAAAACGCTTGTACTAACACCCATCACCTCCAAAAACAAATCTGGCAGTTGCTTACGGGCTTGCACATTATTGTCGGTAATTTATTCATGCTGAGAAAAAAAAAAAAAGAATCAGCAGTAGGCATCAGCAGAGATGTATGAGTAGTGGTACCTACTGCAGAAGCTACAATGTAGATAGTGTAAAAGCCACAAATTAATTCCGAAGTTAGCTAGCTGGAATAGGCATTGTAACTGGGGTTGCTAAAGCTATACATAATTTTTGGCTGACAAAACATTCTTCCAGAGACTGTGGCCTGCAGCGCTGTAAGAAGCAATCAAGGATTAAGTTATCATTTCACAGCTCTGGCAAGAGAATTCAGATATTTAGCAAGGTGAAACACGCACCGTACGCCATCGGTTACCCCTTTTATCCAAATAAATTGTCTCAGACTAAATCCTGCCGTGTACTTCCCTGGCAACCAATCTCCCGGGCTCTGGACTCCGGCCAAGGACTCGTTTGCTCTTGCCAACTCTCATGTTGTCCCACGGCGGGGCAAAGAAGTGTTTGCATGGAGGAGGCAATTCCCACCCTACGGCAGACTGATGGAAGGCTGTTCCTAGTACTCTTATTAGGAATGTAAAAAAGTGCAAACATGAGTCATGGAATATCTTGAGTTGGAAGGGACCTGTAAGGGTCATTGAGCCCAACTGAGTCTTCCAATCTAGCACCAACTTACACAGAATCGTAGAATTGCCCAGGTTGGAAGGGGCCTTTCAGATCATCGAGTCCAACCATCAACCTAACTCTGACAAAAACCATCACTGAACCATATCGCTAAGCACTACGCCCCCCCATCTTTTAAATATCTCCAGGGATGGTAACTCCACCACTGCCCTGGGCAGCCTCTTCCAACGCTTGACAACCCTTTTGGGGAAGAAATTTTTTCCAATATCCATCCTAAAACTCCCCTGGCGCAACTTGAGGCCATTTCCTCTCATCCCATGGCCTGTTCCTTGGGAGAAGAGCCCGACCCCCCCTGGCCACCCCCTCCTTTCGGGGAGCTGTAGAGAGCGAGAAGGTCTCCCCTCAGCCTCCTCTGCTCCAGGCTGAACACCCCCAGCTACCTCAGCTGCTCCTCACCAGACTTGTGCTCCAGACCCTCACATATATTAAACAATGCCTGAATAAGCGATGCAGGGCTTTTAGACAGAGGATGAGAAGTTACACCCTGCAGGTTTTCAGCAGATTTCACCAAGTCTTTCAATGAGAATTCAGGTAAATCCAGCAGCTCTGGCAGCAAACCCTTCCCCGGCAGCTTCGAAGCACCTTCGGGCCAAGGTCAGAGGTGCTGCTGAATGCGCCGCAGCTGCCAACCAGATTTCCTCCTTCCTTGCTCTTATCACTAATTGCTTCTAAGAGCCTCCCACAAGCAACGCCATCAATTTGCTTCCTGCACCGCTCTTAAACACAGAACTGTTTATCTCCCCAGCATGCCTTTCCTTTTGAAACCCTTTTCAGCACCTCTCCCTCAAAAAAAAAAAAAACCAAACTAAAAAACCCAAAAAAACAATGCCAAAAGGAGCCTTAAACCCTTTCAGAATAGTTTCTGGAGCAAAACCTGCTTCTATCTGTAGATATTTTAAAAAAGTCCTTTTCATGACATTACACGTGTCCTGTATCACATGAAGTTCTGGCTAATTAAAAGTATATTGTGTGTCCTGTGCTGCATGAATGCAGCTATCCTACTATTTAAGCGTCTACCTCCTCACTTAGACAACACAAAGAACCTCAAAGTAGATTTGGGAAAACAGCAGGCAGAGCAGGGAACCACAGAGCTGGGTAACAAGAAATACCACACCGAGGGCCACATATGAGTGAGCCTTCACAAAGCCACAGTGACTAAATGCGCAACGACTGCAGGACAGATCCTACAGCAGTTGTGAACTCAAAGCTCAGAACCTTTTTCCGGACCAAAGCATCTACAACTTCCATTCTGGATCAGGCCAACAGTTGTTTGGCTTTTCTTAGCCATAATAACTTCTAAGACAAAAACTTAGCCATAATAAACTGGCTTTTTAGAACATCTTTGTGAACAGACTAATTGATCACTCAGGAACTGAGACCTGTCCGCTGGGTTCCCACTGCCAGGAATGATTAATACAAAACACATACTCAGGCATTGCAGAAAATGTAAAAATAGCTCAGTTCTCATCACTGACCGTGGGCTACAGCCCTGTAAAATATTAATTTCTTGAAGCTGAGCCAGTGCTCTAAAAGAATTTGCTCTCGGAATAGCTTGTGGCCTGGTGGTACAGGAGTGGTTTTCACCTTCATAAAACTTAAAGAGCAAAAGTCTCTGTGAAGTGTCACCAGTCAATTCTGCCATAAAGTACTGTAAGAAAAGAGGGAAAAATCCCTAATAAGCCAGAAAAGCAATCACATTTCCTTGTTGTAGTCTGATGAAACGTCTTGCTCATTACTTCTAAATTCTTCACCTAAATATGCAACTTTAAAAAACAATTTTCCCATCATGAAAAGACCACAGTTATAAGCAAGTGGTTTGTAATTTCTTTATGAAGCAAATGCAGATGTAGCATATATTTGATGCGGGTTCTGTTACAGTTCAGGCACGATACTCTGCAGGAAGCTGAAACTCTGGAAGTGTAAAAATCTAGAAGATAAACACAAAAAGTCAACTCCAACCTAAGATTTGAACTAATGTTCACCTCCCCACACTGTTCTTTTGTTCCACAGTAGCCACCAGCAGCAGATACTTGCTAGCAGCAGGCAGCTGGTTTCACTTAAAACTTCTCTTTTCCTTTTCCAACTACCTAGTTGGGAGACAAAGTGTGGGACGTGCCATGTGGAAAAGCGTTTAATATTTTGTGGTCTCGGTGATTGTTTCTGTGATAGTATGATAGCTCACATCCGCAGTTAAGGAGCCATTCATTTTCCTGAAAAAAATCCCCAAAACACTGTGGTGGGCTGACCCTGGCTGGACGCCCAGCGTCCACCAAAGCCGCTCTGTAACTCCCCTCCTCAGCTGGACAGGGGAGAGAAAATAAAACAAAAGGCTCATGGGCTGAAATAAAGGCAGGGAGAGCTCACTCTGCCATGGGCAAAACAGACTCGACTTGGGGAAATTAGTTTAATTTATTACCAATCAAATCAGAGTAGGATAATGAGAAATAAAAACAAAATTTTAAAACACCTTCCCCCCGACCCTCTCTTCTTCCCGGGTTCAACTCCGCTCCCGATTTCTCTCCCTCCGCCTCCTGAGTGGCACAGGTGGATGGGGAATGGGGGCTGTGGTCAGTTCATCACACCTTGTCTCTGCTGCTCCTCCCTGCAGCGTGAGGTCCCTCCCCACAGGAGACAGTCCTCCATAAACTCCTCCAGCGTGTGTCCTTCCATGGGGTGCAGTCCTTCAGGAACGGACTGCTCCAGTGTGGGTCCTCCACAGGATCACAAGTCCTGCCAGCAAACCTGTTCCAGAATAGGCTCCTCTCTCCACAGGTCCTGCCAGGAACCTGCTCCAGCACGGGCTTCCCATGGGGTCATAGCCTCCTTCAGGCTCCACCTGCTCCAGCGTGGTCTTCACAACGGGCTGCAGGGGGATACCTGCTCCAGCGTGGTCTTCACAACGGGCTGCAGGGGGATACCTGCTCCAGCGTGGTCTTCACAACGGGCTGCGGGGGAATCTCTGCTCCGGCACTTGGAGCACGTCCTCCCCCTCATTCTTCACTGCCCTTGGTGTCCGCGGAGTCATTGCCCTCACATTTTCTCACTCCTCTCTCCAGCTGCAGTTGCTGTTTTGCAGGGTTTTTTCCCCTCCTTCTTAAACACGTTCTCCCAGAGGCTCTACCAGCGTCACTGACGGGCTCAGCCTTGGCCAGCAGTGGGCCATTCTCACAGCCAGCTGGCATTGGCTCTATCAGACATGGGGGAAGCTTCTGGCATCCTCTCACGGAAGCCACCCCTGTAGCCCCTCTGCTACCAAAACCTTGCCATGCAAACCCAATACAAACACATAAAGGTGATATCAAATAAACTTGTCTGCTCCTGTTGCCAAGTTTGCATTGCAAAGAAGCTATTTTAAGTCTGCAAGTGTAGGCTACACAGCCAGTTGCTGGTATTCATAAACAGTAATGAGATGTAAGGCTTTCATGTGTACTGAAAGGAGCCAACTGATGGTTTCTGTTGAATTCTGACTTTGAACTTCCAGATTGCCGGCTGGTTGTCTCTTCTGACTGAAAGGTCTTGCTTTTAGAGGCAACTTGTTGCCTGCTTGACTGCGATTCATATGGGACAGCATATGCAAAAGCACTTTATATGGCACAGTCATGCTTTAGCACTGTACACAGCAGTGCCCCTACAACCAATAATAAAAGCAGATGTTGCTACACATATCTCAAGAACCGCTTTTAATTATTTTAAACACAAACACCACCAAGAAAAGCATCATTTTTGCTAATGCTAAACCAAATTTAGAGGTTAGAAATGTGCTGAGCAATACCTGCCGTTAATCCTGAATTACAAAAAGCCGCTGTGAATATCTATGTTGAGGAATAAGACGACACTGGAATTTAACAGATGAACAGCACTGACTTACTCTCAAACAGTCTGAAGCAACTGCCCTCATAATAGCCCATACTTTGTTTCTCTAAATCCAGAAGACATCAGACCATTTTGAGTAGCTGAAAGCCAAATACTAAGTTTTCTGCTAGTTTAAGACTATATATCTAATGCTTAACACACAACACTCATATAGGATGACAAAACAAGAATCGTTAATCTAATGGACTCTTCTTCTCGCAATGTCACTGCTGGCTTCCCTGGTTACTGCACCATCCACTCAAAGTCACAAAGCAGCGTCGCAGTCTCACCGAAAAAACCCAACAGTCCAACTGGGAACAGAACTCAATATGGAACTGGAAAGTCAGCTGTTCCGATTCCTCTTTGTATCATTAGCATATAAAATGTTTTGTAATAAGAAACAATCGAGTTGTAACCAAAAAGATTACATCCCTTCCTAGTGAAGTAGTAGGGGGATGACATTCAAGCTTCAACGCTACATGGTGCAAGCGGGGAAACTCAAACGGGCAGCAGCTGCAGTTCTTTACAGTTAGATCACGTACATCAGTTAAACCCCACTGTCTTCACTTCCACCCTGACATCTTCCTGACTATAACTCCCCCCAACACTGCAGATACATCAACTCAGTTGTGTGCTACTTCCTTACAAAACAAAAAAAAACCCAAACACAACCACCCACACATACAAGTTGCTTAAGAAAACTTTATCTTTAATGTCTCTGTTTTGGTGGGCGTTAGGAGGGGGACCAGGAAGGAGGGCTCTCTGGGAGGAAGAAAAGTTATTGCATGAAAAAGTATAGTAGTCGTGTTAAAAATAATCTACAGCGTATTCGTGGATTAGCTGTTCCACAGAGCTCACGCTTTGCCCACCACTATAAACCATCACAAATTCATAAAAGCAAAATAAAAAAAAATATAAAAAAAATCCCCAAACCGATTAGTTTACAAAGAAGTTTGCTATACACCACCAGGGAGCATGTATTCAAAGAGACAAACTGAAAATCTGCAGCAGAAGGGAACAGACAGACATGTACCTAATATTTCCTAACGGAAACGGGTGGGGGGGCAGAATCAACACCCAAAATTATCTGAGAGTTACCACATTATCCGTTTCATCTGGAGCACAGGGCTGAGACTAGAGAGACATGCAGACACCATGGTAAAATCACTTTCCACAGCCCTGCGCATGCTTTCCTTTCTCAGATTCCCTGCTCTTGCTGGCAATAGCATCACGAAGCCATGGCGGCAATGCTTGGAGCCACAGTGAGAAAGAATCATAGAATCATAGAATCATAGAATCATAGGGTTGGAAGGGACCTCTGGAGATCATCTAGTCCAACCCCCCTGCCAGAGCAGGGTCACCTAGAGCAGGTTACACAGGAACATGTCCAGGTGGGTTTTGAATGTCTCCAGAGTTGGAGACTCCACCACCTCTCTGGGCAGCCTGTTCCAGTGCTCTGCCACCCTCAGGGTAAAGAAGTTCCTCCTCATGTTTAGGTGGAACTTCCTATGTTCCAGTTTGTGCCCATTGCCTCTTGTCCTGTCCCCGGGCACCACTGAAAAGAGCCTGGCCCCATCGTCCTGACACCCACCCTTTAAGTATTTATAAGCGTTGATAAGGTCACCCCTCAGACGTCTTTTTTCCAGACTGAAGAGACCCAAATCCCTCAGTCTTTCCTCATAAGAGAGGTGTTCCAGTCCCCTAATCATCCTCGTAGCCCTCCGCTGCACCCTTTCCAGCAGTTCCCTGTCCCTCTTGAACCGGGGAGCCCAGAACTGGACACAGTACTCCAGGTGCGGCCTCACCAAGGCAGAGTAGAGGGGGAGGATGACCTCCCTTGACCTGCTGGCCACGCTCCTCTTGATGCACCCCAGGATGCCATTGGCCTTCTTGGCCACAAGGGCACATTGCTGGCTCATGGTCATCCTGTTGTCCACCAGGACTCCCAGGTCTCTTTCCACAGAGCTGCTCTCCAGCAGGTCAGCACCCAACCTGTACTGGTGCATGGGGTTGTTCCTCCCCAGGTGCAGCACCCTACACTTTGCCTTGTTGAACTTCATAAGGTTTCTCTCTGCCCAGATCTCCAACCTGTCCAGGTCTCTCTGTATGGCGGCACAGCCTTCCGGTGTGTCAGCCACCCCACCCAGCTTGGTGTCATCAGCAAACTTGCTGAGGGTGCACTCTATCCCCTCATCCAGGTCATTGATGAATATGTTGAACAGGACTGGACCCAGTACTGACCCCTGGGGAACACCACTCGTCACTGGTCTCCAACTAGACTCTGTGCCCCTAATCACAACCCTCTGAGCTCTATCTTTCAACCAGTTTTCTATCCACCCCACTGTCCATTCATCTAACCCACACTTCCTAAGCTTCCCTATGAGGATGCTGTGGGAGACCGTGTCAAACGCCTTGCTTAAGTCAAGGTAGACCACATCTACCGCCCTCCCCTCATCTATCCATCCAGTCATGCCAAAGTTATTTTGCTGTTATACCATCTAGAGATGCTTTTCAATCTTTGCCCCCCACTTAATAGAACCGCAACAATTTTCCAATGGACCTACGAGCCTCGAAGAAACAAGTTTACATTTCCAGATAGTCGACTTACTTTCTTCTGCAGACCCTTTAGCGACAGTGCCTGACACCCATCCCACCTCCCACAGTCCGGCCTAAAAAACACAAACTGAGACTCCTTTGGATGTGCTAGGCTATCCTCTTCCTCCCGCCAACGGGAAAAGAAAAAGAAGTTGTTAGTTTGCAGGCAGGTTGGGAAATCACCCAAGGTCAGCTGCTCTAGGATGAAGCCTGCCTTGCAAAAGAAACAATTTGTTAACAGTTGTTTTCCCCAAAACACAACCCTGAAACTGATGGCTAAAAGAAATCTCTACCCTCAGCATCTTTTTTTTTTTTTTTTTTGCAAAGACCTAGTAGCTTACTTTGATAAAAACCACTTAACACATGTGAAATTAATATCAGACTTTCGGATAAAAGGCTGTGGACATCATAAGAACTGAACAGAACAGATGACAAAGTACATAAGGGGAAAGAGAAGCAAACGGATATTCATATAAAGCTCAGATCACATGTTCCAGCTGAGCAAGTTCCTCAAAAATCAGGCTTCAGCATACAGGCCTGAGGTCCTCCGCTACCGCCACGAGTTCCTTTGGAACACAGGCTTGATTTTAATATAGGAGCTAATTTATCCAGTTTTGGCGTTATTCAACCAGTTGGGTTTCTTGTGGGTGTTTTTTGGAAGCATTAATTATGAGCATCAAGTTCTCAGTTGTGTAAACACAGTTATTTGTCTTTGCAGAAAACCAGCCTTATGCCAGTTGTGCACGCATTTAGCAAAGCACATACAAAAGACAATGGCATTCATAAGCAGCAATACCCTCAAAAAGTTATCTATTTCTCTATTGCATTCCGTTTTCTGTAATGTTACATGGATGTTTGCCATACCCAGTAGAATGAGAGACGACGCGTTTCTCCAAACATTAGGGGTGACCCATTGTATAAAGTGTACTTTAGAGATTGTGAAATTATTTGACAGCATTCAAAAAGAGAAATACGCTCCGAAAAAATAAGAAAAATAAGCTCGTATGGCTTCCACACCAAGCCACACGTTAGCAGCATTCTGCCTCTAAATGTCACGAAACTAAACATAGGCAGAAAGAACATCATAAAAATCAAAGTATTCAGATATATACAGCAGAATGATGCCAGCTTTTAGGTATGCCAATTTTGTACCTTCATCAACTTGTCAGTATTCCTTTAACCTCATTACTGTTCAGCAGCCAGTATAACAAAATAGACAAGATGTCTAATTACCATAATTTGGTCACTCTGGCTTATAAAATCCCTAAGTGCTCATTCATGCAGCTGATTGAATAAGTCTGTCCAAGCATAACCACAAACACAGAAAAGATGCTGGATATTCCATTTTGTCATTTGATGCTACAAGAACAGGACACACCGATAAAACTCCTCTCTACAGGTATTGCAGCGACGGTTATTACCATGTTAGAATCATCCGTGCTGTTGGCATGAGTAATCCATAATTTCATAACTAGCTCCCATAAAAACAAAGTCATACAGAAATTTAAGGGGCTATTTTAAGCACATGATGAAGAAAGGACGGTTAAAGATGGAGTGTCACTGCTAAGTCATCCCACCCGATTTCTTTTGCTTAAGTAACAATCGATACCAGCTTCTTACCAGGCTTTACTTGACAGCAGTGCAAAGCGGAGTTTGCCGTCCTAATTTGAGGATTTGCACTACCGACATGAGTTATCGCTGCTGGAACACATATAGAATGAGCAGAGGGTATTTATCCTTGCTGGCAACCTGTACTGACTCTAGTTATCGTAGTGTTGGATGGAGGGGCAGATAGAAATGAGCTGCTGCTGTTGTGCCAGTTGCAGAGACCAGGGAATCAGTCTCCAGCGAATAAAGCACTTTCCAGAAGTGGCACAATTATAAATCAAAGGGGTGGAGGGGGAGCATCTGTACAGTTCTCTCCCTCCACCTCCAACATACAACCCCTAAATTTGCATTTCTACAAGCCTGGCGCAGCATGCGGGAATGCAGCTTCACCTTCTCAGCTGGTATGACTGAGCGGGCACGTCGTGCTGTACGGTTTCGGATCGAACTGTGACACCAAAAGGAGACAGGCTTTTGAAATTCTCCAGAGTCAGAGCTGGAAAGAATTCAGACACACTTGGCCCACACAGAAGAGCTTCAAAACACAGTTGGTGTTTGGCTGTATATTAAAACCAAGTACCTGAAGAAACCCTCCCTTGCTTGTATCTCCCTTCTTACACCTTTATTTTTTCCCCCAGAACTTTGATTTTCCCATCAGCAATTTGATGACTGAATGCTCCCAGAGGAAGACTTGGATTGTGCAATTCCAAACATGCAAGTTTCCATTTATTGTTCCACAGAATGGGAGGAAAATCCAGCCTCTCCAAGTACAACACAGCATTTCAAACATTACATTCGCCTTCCAGAGTTGAAAGGGAAAGAAATCTGGTTAAAACATGACTTGCAAAAAGAAAGGAAGAGAAAATATGTTACAGACATAAAGCTGTATTGTAAGAGACTGCTTGAAAGGCTGCCAATGCTGCAATTCCCCACAGCTTCTTTGTAATAAATACACATTATAAACTTGAGGAGTATCTAATATGATTTCTTTAGCTGCCGTACAGTTTCAAGTAGAGTTCTGATACCAAAAGAGACAGTTTAAAAAACTTTCAAGCTCTTTTCTAAGACTTTCACAGGTCAAGTCCAATGCTCCTTTCAGAAATCAGGCAGTTGACTCTGCCTGCCTTAAAAAAAAAAAAAAAAAAAAAAAAATCCCAAAAAAGACCCCATAGAAATTAGCAGCAAGAAATCAGATCTCTTAGTATCCTCCCCAAGCTATTTATTCTTCTCCAATGGAACGTTTTTTAAGTTCAACTCCTAGATGTATTTTTTCCAATAACTTATGAGTGCTTAAAAGAAAGATTCAATACTAAAGCCTTGTAAATAAGATATAAGCCTTCACAGCACAAGTTCTTTAGAAAGAAAACCATGGACAAGTACACATCTAAACGTTCTTGTACTTGATGTGAAGAAAACCTTAATTAAAAATAACCCTGCTTAGTTTAACTAACGAGCCTAGAGATCGCGGTCGTCAATTAGCAGTATACAGTGAAGCTGGCAGTCTTTCCAGCCCAGTGACCTTAATCGCTTGTTGTGTAATGTTTCACGTTCTTAAACACATCCTATTGAACTATCACAGCATATAGATATGATTAAAAAAAATATCTACATTAAGATTTTATAAGCCTAAAGATTAGGCAATGTTCGGGTTCGTGAGTGCGTTTGTCACCTGGTTCAATGGCTTTAACTCAAGCTACCTGTGCTAGCAACAAAATCCACACAGATGATTCAAAACCTATTTACTTAAACGTGAAACTTTTCTTTTTAAATAACAGAAAAGCATTGAGAGCCTCTTGAGGCCTCCTGCCTTGTTCCCACCGCGTGGATTTGATAAAGGGGAACAGTAACTTGTCCAAGGCTGTGTGTGCCGGCAGCAGAGGCAGAGCTCAGAGCCTTCTTTATCCCCCCTCCCTGCCCCATGTTTTACTGCCTGACACGCCAACCTAAGGCGGAGGGGTTCACAACACAAGTCATTTTGTCTGACATTTAAGGCCTTTAGAAAGAAGAGAAGAGGAGGGAGACTGTATTTCTGAAGACCTCACAACAGCGTATTCCCCTGCCTTCACGCTGACCAAGCCCTCCCTTCAGCTACCAAATTAACGGAGGTTTGTTTGCGGAGCCACGCACACCAGCGCAACCCGCTTTTGCGTACAGATAAACAGAGACTTCGAGGAGGTTATCAGACACTGCCACACAGCCCATGTAAAACGTGACTTAAATGCAACTGTAAACAACTTAGAGTATATTAAAACTTAATTCCTT